>NC_136065.1:253784511-254449511 GCF_964261635.1 Lissotriton helveticus | reverse complement strand
ACGCTTCCTCCCCCCCAAAGATCAGAAACAAGCCACGCAGGCACTTGTGCTCTCCAGAATTGACTATGGCATCGCTGTACTGACTGGAACAGCCAAGTCGCACCTGGGACCTCTCACCTCCACCCTCAATGCAGCAGCAAGAATGGTCACAGGAACAAAGAAATATGACCACATCTCTCCAGCACTCAAAGAACTGAAATGGCTCCTGATTGACCAACGAGCCAACTTCCGCACAGCCTGCCTCACAGATAAAGCCCTGCATACAGGCAAACCAGAATACCTGGCCAACAAACTCAAACGGGCGGGTCAATCCAGGAACCTCAGAAGCTCCAACACACTACTACTCATCCCTCTGAAATCACAGAAACGCAATACCTCTAATAAATCCTTTGCGGGGAACGCTCCCAGGATCTGGAACGCCATCCCCCCCATATCAGAATGACCGCCTCCTTCCCGCAATTCAAGTCGCTACTCAAAGCCCTCTTCCTTGAACGCTCCGGTGCTTAACGAGAAACACACGCCGGATGGTGAAGTCCGATATTTCTCTGAACCCAGAGTCGATTGACTCGCTCGTGAACTCCGATCCTTGCTGCTGTTTTACAGACTCTATTTCCTACCTGCTGTCCCTGATTCATGTTTCTCTTTGTCTATTTTCCTGCTACCGATCTCTATTTGCTGTGAAGCGCTCTGATACCCTCGGGTCCAGCCAGCACTATACAAAACTTCAATAAATAAATAAATAAATAAATGCCATTCCATGTGCGTTTCACATGAAAACAGACGATGTGCGCCATTTACTGATAGATTTTGCTCCGAAATCGGGTACATTTCCTGCGATAAATACACTTCCTTTCCACAGCGGCCTTAAGAGAGTTTAACCCCAAAATGAAAAAGCATTGGACACGATAAATGGTCTCGCCGCCGATTTTTATGAGGGATGTCACCCCAACAATAGGTTACACTTCTCATGATATTCAAAGGGAATTTGTGCCGTCTCCGTTTCATAGTAATTCATTGATGAATGTGTCTTTAAAAGTACATGTGAATTTTGTATAGCCATATGGTGACATTTAGCCACATGCTGACAAACATCTCAAAGTGTGATTGACTGCCAGCCGCACCCGAGTACTTCACAGGTCTTTAAAAAGACCATTCACTAGTTAACGAGGCTTTGTTGTTTTTTTTACCCCTTCTTACCAGACTGCGGGTAGTGTCTACAGGACCCCCCTGTGCTCAGTGGCTTAAACACCGAAACACGTAAAGAGCTGCCTTTTACACGGGACAGCAGAATTTTTTACTTGGAACCTTTGTAGCAAAATACCCAACGGCAGCGCGGCAAAATTTGCTAGTATTTTGCAGTTTCTAAATATAAATACAGACAAAGGAAATATTGATTTCCGTCTGTATTTATATATAGAAATCCGTAAAAACAGAAAACCGGGAGCCCTAGTTATGATCAGGAACAAGAGTCAGACTGGGTCACACACACAAGGCTTTGTGTAATGTAACTGGTGCTCATGTAAAGCACTCCAATACCTTTGGGTCGATAAAACTGCAAAAACAAAATGGGGATGGGTTAACTCTCAGTACCGACTGAAAACAGGAGTGCTCGTGTTACAGACACAAAATGATAAACAGGAACGGAGTGACTAAAAACACAAGTACTGTGTTGCAGCCAGAAACCAGCTAAAAGAATTGTGTGTTGAAAGTAACCTAAATGACCAGAAGTGAAAATATTCTTTTACTACCTTTATTGTTATATGTTACAAATATTTACCAATGATCATACACAGATATTCGATATCACAGAAAGCAGACATGTGCACTACTGTAATTATTATACATTTGAAATGAATGATTGCTCTGAACTCAAGCCCAACATCGTTTTTTTTGCCTTTAATGTGCTCCAAAACGACATGTGCAAAAACAACAGTTGATGGACAGAATGCAGAACAATGTCATACATTCACCCCAGTACAGAGATCAGGGCCCAAATCCATTGTTTTTTTGCTCACCATGCCATTCCAGTTTGAACCCAGCCATAGGCAAATCAGTCTTGACCCTGTGTCCCATGGGAACAGTCCAGCCTGAACTTCCAAGCCAGGTCCTTCCGGGACTGGAAACAAGCATCCTAGGACCGGTTTCAGACTTTCAGCCCTCATCAGCTAGGATAGCTTGATTCCAGTGGCATGGAGAGCACGGGACTCACGTCTGAGCACACCCGTCCCACTGGGGGTGACAAATGCAAAAACAACAGTTGATGGACAGAATGCAGAACAATGTCAGACATTCACCCCAGTACAGAGATCTGGGCCTAAATCCATTGTTTTTTTCCTCACCATTCCATTCCAGTTTGAACCCAGCCATATGCAAATCAGTCTTGACCCTGTGCCCCAACAGTCCATCCTAGGACCGGTTTCGGGCTTTCAGCCCTCATTAGCCAGGATAGCTTGATTCCAGTGGCATGGAGAGCACGGGACTCGCGTCTGAGCATACCCGTCCCACTCAGGGTGACAAATGCAATAACAACAGTTGATGAACAGAATGCAGAACAATGCCATACATTCACCCCAGTACAGAGATCTGGGCATAAATCCATCGTTTTTTTGCTCACCATGTCATTCCAGTTTGAACCCAGCCATATGCAAATCAGTCTTGACCCTGTGCCCCATGGGAACAGTCTAGCCCGAACTGCCAAGCCAGGTCCTCCCTGGACTGGAAACAAGCATCCTAGGACCGGTTTTGGGCTTTCAGCCCTTATCAGCCAGGATAGCCTGATTCCAATGGTTTGGAAAGCATGGGATGTTGGCAGCACCAACATCATACAATGCCATTTGAGAGCACATTAAAGGCAAAAAAATGCGATGTTGAGGTTGAGTTCAGAGCAATCATTTATTTCAAATGTATAATAACAACAGAAAAATGTACCTGTGTTCTCTCTGTGATATCGAATATCCACGTATGATCATTGTTCCCCTTCCCTTCCACCCCACCTGTTGTCCCTGTTTCTCCTCCCACCACCCTCCCGTCCCTGTTTCTTCTCCCATCTCCGTTTCTCCATTCCAGTCTCTGTTTCTCCCTCCCTGCCCTCGTTCACCACTGCCACCCGTTTGCCAAAGCCAAAAGCTCACCCTGGAAGAGACCTATTGGCTTTGCCAATGCTTGTTTCAAGAAGGTATTACTGAACACCTATTTCTCATTTCAGTGGGCACCCTGCTTCAACTCTAAGCAGATGTCCAATCAAGGAGCAATAGATCTACCTGAAGAGAATGATAATTAGGAAGCAGTCATCAAGAAACATCCATTCATGTTTTTAATTTAAGTTTTTGTATTTTGTGATGCGCCTTCAGACAATATGGATGGTTTACAGAGGAACAACACCTTTTCATAAGTATAAAGGGAGAGAAAATTATTTAATATGCAGTACACAGAAACATACACACATTGGCATTGATTCATAAAAATGGCAGGTATAGTGGAAGTGACATCACATGTCCTTTGACCACAATGATATCAACGGAAGTGATAACATTGAACATTTGACAGTTGTGTCATCAGAGGAAGTGAAGTTATTTGATCATTGATCCTGCTGTCTTTGCAGTAAGTGATATCATGAAGTGAAGAAAAAAAACAAGAAGTAGTAATGGAAAAAAAACAGAAAAGGATAAAGTAGTCAAAAGTGCATTTCAATCACCAATCATAAACATAAATATGTGGCTGCCAGGATGTAATTGGGCTGCAACCACAACAAGCATTTACAATGCAATGGTCTCGGCATCATTAAAGGTAGAGCTATTGGCATTGCTCATGAAATTTCTTTTTTTTTCTTTAAATCATAAATAAATGGCATTGTCATTTACATTGCCAATACACAGCACTCTGCACTCAACAGCACACACCGCTCTGCACCTGCACTCACTGCTCTGCACCTGCACTCACTGCTCTGCACCTGTACTCACTGCTCTGCACACCCACTGCTCTGCACCTGCACTCACTGCTCTGCACACTCACTCTGCACCTGCACTCACTACTCTGCACTCACTACTCTGCACTCACTACTCACTACTCTGCACTCACTACTCACTACTCTGCACTCACTACTCACTACTCTGCACTCACTACTCACTACTCTGCACTCACTACTCACTACTCTGCACTCACTACTCACTACTCTGCACTCACTAACTACTCTGCACTCACTACTCACTACTCTGCACTCACTACTCACTACTCTGCACTCACTACTCACTACTCTGCACTCACTACTCTGCACTCACTACTCACTACTCTGCACTCACTACTCACTACTCTGCACTCACTACTCACTACTCTGCACTCACTACTCACTACTCTGCACTCACTACTCTGCACTCACTACTCACTACTCTGCACTCACTACTCACTACTCTGCACTCACTACTCACTACTCACTACTCACTACTCTGCACTCACTACTCACTACTCTGCACTCACTACTCACTACTCACTACTCTGCACTCACTACTCACTACTCTGCACTCACTACGCACTACTCTGCACTCACTACTCTGCACTCACTACTCACTACTCTGCACTCACTACTCTGCACTCACTACTCACTACTCTGCACTCACTACTCACTACTCACTGCTCACTACTCTGCACTCACTACTCACTACTCTGCACTCACTACTCACTACTCTGCACTCACTACTCTGCACTCACTACTCTGCACTCACTACTCTGCACTCACTACTCTGCACTCACTACTCTGCACTCACTACTCACTACTCTGCACTCACTACTCACTACTCTGCACTCACTACTCACTATTCACTACTCTGCACTCACTACTCACTACTCTGCACTCACTACTCACTACTCTGCACTCACTACTCACTACTCTGCACTCACTACTCACTACTCTGCACTCACTACTCTGCACTCACTACTCACTACTCTGCACTCACTACTCACTACTCTGCACTCACTACTCACTACTCTGCACTCTCTACTCTGCACTCACTACTCACTATTCACTACTCTGCACTCACTACTCTGCACTCACTACTCACTACTCTGCACTCACTACTCACTACTCTGCACTCACTGCTCACTACCCACTACTCTGCACTCACTACTCACTACTCTGCACTCACTACTCACTACTCTGCACTCACCACTCACTACTCTGCACTTACTACTCTGCACTCACTACTCACTACTCTGCACTCACTACTCACTACTCTGCACTCACTACTCACTACTCTGCACTCACTACTCTGCACTCACTACTCTGCACTCACTACTCAATACTCTGCACTCACTACTCACTACTCTGCACTCACTACTCTGCACTAACTACTCTACTCACTACTCTGCACTCACTACTCACTACTCTGCACTCACTACTCACTACTCTGCACTCACTACTCACTACTCACTACTCTGCACTCACTACCCACTACTCTGCACTCACTACTCACTACTCTGCACTCACTACTCACTACTCTGTACTCACTACTCTGCACTCACTACTCACTACTCTGCACTCACTACTCTGCACTCACTACTCTGCACTCTGCACTCACTACTCTGCACTCTGCACTCACTACTCTGCACTCACTACTCTGCACTCTGCACTCACTACTCTGCACTCTGCACTCACTACTCTGCACTCACTACTCACTACTCTGCACTCACTACTCTGCACTCACTACTCTGCACTCACTACTCTGCACTCTGCACTCACTACTCTGCTCTCTGCACTCACTACTCTGCACTCACTACTCTGCACTCACTACTCTGCACTCTGCACTCACTACTCTGCACTCTGCACTCACTACTCTGCACTCTGCACTCCCTACTCACTACTCTGCACTCACTACTCACTACTCTGCACTCACTACTCACTACTCTGCACTCACTACTCACCTCTCTGCACTCACTACTCTGCACTCACTACTCTGCACTCACTACTCACTACTCTGCACTCACTACTCACTACTCTGCACTCACTACTCTGCACTCACTACTCTGCACTCACTACTCTGCACTCTGCACTCACTACTCTGCACTCTGCACTCACTACTCTGCACTCTGCACTCACTACTCTGCACTCACTACTCTGCACTCACTACTCTGCACTCTGCACTCACTACTCTGCACTCACTACTCACTACTCTGCACTCTGCACTCACTACTCTGCACTCTGCACTCACTACTCACTACTCTGCACTCACTACTCTGCACTCTGCACTCACTACTCTGCACTCTGCACTCACTACTCACTATTCTGCACTCTGCACTCACTACTCTGCACTCACTACTCTGCACTCTGCACTCACTACTCTGCACGTACTACTCACTACTCTGCACTCTCCACTCTCCACTCACTACTCACTACTCACTACTCTGCACTCACTACTCACTACTCTGCACTCACTACTCTGCACTCACTACTCTGCACTCCGCACTCACTACTGTGCACTTACTACTCACTACTCTGCACTCTCCACTCACTACTCACTACTCACTACTCTGCATTCACTACTCACTACTCTGCACTCACTACTCTGCACTCACTACTCTGCACTCTGCACTCACTACTCTGCACTCACTACTCTGCACTCACTACTCTGCACTCACTACTCTGCACTCTGCACTCACTACTCTGAACTCACTACTCACTACTCTGCACTCTTCACTCACTACTCTGCACTCTGCACTCACTACTCACTACTCTGCACTCACTACTCTGCACTTTGCACTCACTACTCTGCACTCACTACTCTGCACTCACTACTCTGCACTCACTACTCTGCACTCTGCACTCACTACTCACTACTCTGCACTCACTACTCTGCACTCACTACTCTGCACTCTGCACTCACTACTCTGCATGTACTACTCACTACTCTGCACTCTGCACTCTCCACTCACTACTCACTACTCACTACTCTGCACTCACTACTCACTACTCTGCACTCACTACTCTGCACTCACTACTCTGCACTCTGCACTCACTACTGTGCACTTACTACTCACTACTCTGCACTCTCCACTCACTACTCACTACTCTGCATTCACTACTCACTACTCTGCACTCTGCACTAACTACTCTGCACTCTGCACTGTTAGAAAGGCAGCCCCGGGGCGGCAGAAGATGTCTGACTGACCACCCCTAGGTCCACCTCTCCTTCGAGGAGTAGCCGAGCAATGCAGAGAGGCCTCCGGAATGAGGGCCCTCTCTGAGGATCGTACAGCAGAGTAATCACAACACTACAAACGGACACCACGCAAGAGGGCAAGTTCTTAAGCTTTTATAGGTAATAACGGTTGCTGGTTCTTGGCAGTATATACAGATGGGTCGAGGGATCCGTAAAGTCTCGACAAAGGGGGGTAGGTAGCGGGACAGTCTAGTTTCTGGGCAGAGGAAGGGATACCCTACGCACAGCTCTCAATCCTCGAGCTGGGGGGTTCTGCGAGGTTCGAGCCGCGGCAGCGCCAGCAGGCTTACAGAATGGTTCGGCAAGGTAGGCCGCGGCAGCGCCAGCAGGCTCTCGGATGGTTCAGCAAGGGAGGCCGCGGCAGCGCCAGCAGGCTCTCGGATGGTTCAGCAAGGTAGGCCGCGGCAGCGCCAGCAGGCTCTCGGAAGGTTCAGCAAGGTAGGCCGCGGCAGCGCCAGCAGGCTCTCGGAAGGTTCAGCAAGGTAGGCCGCGGCAGCGCCAGCAGGCTCTCAGATGGTTTCAGGTTACCGGGAGGATGAGTTCGTCTGGTGTCGGCCGTGACAGCGTCAGAGGGGCTTCCAGTCCAGGATACAACTGGCGTCCTACTCCGGGGCTGGCCCAGATATAGGACGGAGGTCCTTTGATGTCCGGACCCTCGCGCCTGGGGGCCAGAGGGGCCGGTTTGACGTTGTCCAGACACCCAGCAGGGGGGTGGAGCCAGCGCCCAGGGAGGCCGGAGGGCGATCGATACAAGGCGTCCGTGGACGGCTGGAGGGCCATCGAAACTCCTCTTCCTCCGGGGTCTGTCGAGTGGCCACTCGACCACCTGGGTGGATCTTGGTGCCTCGGTGTCGGGGCTTCGCTGGGGCCGAGGCTGGGGCCGAGGCCACGTGGTTGTGACGTGGTGGGGCCAAGATGGAGTCGGGCACGGCCTCGTGCTTGGGTCGTGATGGGCCTACGCTGGAGCCAGGCCGGTGATGGGGGACCGGGATGGTAGCCGGACCGGTGGTGTTGGGGCGTGCAGGATCGGGCCGAGGGGGTCGACCTGGGCCCGCCATGCGGGAGCGGTAGGACCACGCCAGGAGGCCGGGTCCAACACGCGTCCCCCCCAGCTGAAGGCAGGGGAGAGTCACCCATCTTCTTGGGGATTCTCCTCGCCGAGGCGGAAGAATCGGGACAGGCCGTCAGCATTGGCGTGGTCGTTGCCAGGGCGATGTTCTACCGTGAAATCCATCCCCTGCAGGGAAATGGACCAGCGCAGCAGTTTCGGGTTTTCTCCCCGCATTTGCATTAACCACCGCAGGGCCTGGTGGTCGGTCTGGACTCGGAAGTGGGTGCCGAAGAGGTAGGGTCGGAGCTTCTTGAGGGCCCACACCACGGCGAAGGCTTCCCTCTCGATGGTGCTCCATCGCTGTTCTCTTGCCAGTAGGCGTCGGCTGATGAAGGCCACAGGCCGGTCGATTCCTTCGGAGTTAACTTGGGACAGGACCGCCCCGATGCCTTGCTCTGAGGCGTCGGTTTGGACCACAAACTCTCTGCTGTAGTCGGGGGCCTGGAGCACAGGGGCGGTGCACATGGCAGTCTTCAGAGTCTCAAAGGCTGTCTGACACTCGGGGGTCCAGTGCACTTTTGGTGGTAGTTTCTTTGAGGTCAGTTCTGTGAGGGGCCCCACAATGCTCCCGTAGTTCTTTATAAATCGCTGATAATATCCCGTGAGCCCCAGGAAGGCTCGGACGGCGGTCTGGGTGACCGGGGGCTCCCAGGCCCGGATGGCGTCTATCTTTGGTTGGAGGGGAGCCACTTGGCCACTCCCCACTTGGTGTCCCAGATAGGTCACGGACCCTTGGCCTATCTGGCACTTACTGGCTTTGATGGTGAGTCCGGCCCGCCGAAGGGCCGTCAGGACTGTCCAGAGGTGGGTCAGGTGCTCATCCCAGTGGAGGCTGTACACGGCAATGTCATCGAGACAGGCGGCGCTGTACTCCTCTAGACCGGCCAGCACCTGGCTCACTAGTCTCTGGAAGGTTGCTGGTGCGTTCTTCATGCCGAAGGGCATCACTTTGAAGTGATAGTGGCCATCTGGTGTCGAGAAGGCCGATCGCTCTTGTGCACCAAGGGTAAGGCCGATCTGCCAATACCCCGCCGTGAGATCGAAGGTGCTGAGGTATTTGGCGGCCCCTAGGCGATCGATCAATTCATCCGCCCTGGGGATGGGATGGGCGTCGGTCCTGGTGACGGCATTCAGTCCCCTGTAGTCAACACAGAACCGGAGCTCCGGAGCTGCTCCGGGGGTGGCGGCTTTGGGGACCAGGACAACGGGACTGGCCCAGGGACTGTTGGAGGGTTCGACTACCCCCAGAGCTAACATCTTGGCCACTTCTGATTGGATGCAGGCCCGAACCCGGTCGGGTACTCGAAAAGCTCGGTGTTGTACAGGCGGGCTATCTCCTGTGTCCACATCGTGGACACACCACCGGGTGACCCCCGGAGTGAGGGAAAACAGATCCGCAAACTGCCCCAGCAGCCTCCGGCAGTCCTGTTGCTGCTCTGGGGTCAGGGTAGAGGAGAGCCGGACCCCTTCGAAGGAGCCGTCTTTCTCGGTGGTGCTGAGGAGATCTGGTAGTGGTTCGGAGTCGTCTTCAGCTCCGTCATCGGTCTCTAGCAGCAGACTCAGTTCAGTGCGTGCAAAGTGTGGCTTGAGTCGGTTAGTGTACAGAACCCGGAGGGGGTTCCTGGGGACTCCATGTCCACCAGATAGGTGACGTGGCTCTTGCGCTCCACCACCTTCAAGGGCCCCGTCCATTTGTCCTGGAGGGCGCAGGGTTCGACCGGGGACATGACCCAGACCTGCTGGCCCGGCTCGAATTCGATGGACGAGGCGTTCTGGTCATACCAGCGTTTCATTTCCTCCTGACTGGCCTCAAGGTTGGCCTCGGCAAGTTCCCTGAACTTTCGAGTCTGATTGCGGAGTGTCAGGAGGTACCGGTAGACATCAGGTGGGGCATCTCGAACTGCTGTCTCCCAGCCTTCCTTGACCAGGCTGAGGGGGCCTCGGACAGGGTGTCCGTACAAGAGTTCGAAAGGACTGAACCCCAGGGACTTCTGGGGTACTTCTCGGTAGGCGAACAGGAGGCAGGGTAGCAGGACATCCCATTTGCGCCGGAGTGGTTCCTCCAGGCCCTTGATCATCCCCTTCAGGGTTCTGTTAAATCGTTCCACTAGTCCATTTCCTTGGGGATGATACGGGGTGGTGAATTTATAGGCGACCCCGCACTGTTGCCATAGGGACCGCATATGCTTCGAGATAAAGTTGGAGCCCCGATCACTCACGACTTCTCGGGGGAAGCCGACTCGGGAGAAGATGCTCATGAGGGCTCGGCCCACCACGGGGGTCGTGATGGTTCGGAGGGGGATGGCTTCGGGATAGCGGGTAGCATGGTCCACCAGGACGAGGATGAAGCGGTGCCCCTGCGAGGTTCGAGGGTCCAGGGGCCCCACGATGTCTATTCCCACTCGCTCGAAGGGGGTAGTCACCACGGGAAACGGCTGGAGCGGGGCTTTGACTTTCCCCCCGCTCTTCCCGCTGGCTTGACAGGTCGGGCAGGTCCTGCAGTGGTTATGCACATCGGTGCGCATTTTTGGCCAGAAGAAATGGGTCACCAGGCGGCTGTAAGTTTTGTCCTGCCCCAGGTGCCCGGCGAGGGGCACATCATGTGCTAAGTTCAGGAGGAAGTCTCTGAATCGGAGGGGTACGACCAAGACCCGGCCGGCCCCTAGTTCAGCAATTTTCTGCTCACTGTAGAGAAGGTCGTTGTCCCAATAAATCCAGTGGGACCCCGCGGAGTCTCCAGCTGCTTGAGTAGCGGCTTGCTGTCGAATCCCCTCGAGGGAGGGGCAGGTTTTCTGTTCCTGCCGGAACTGTTCGCGGGTGCGGCCACCTTCTTGGCGCCATTGAGCGAGTTCTGGGAGGTGGCCGAGCTCGGTGAGATCTTCTTGGTCGGGCCCTTGGGGGCCGTGTTCGGGGTCGGCGTCCTCGGGGACGACGGGCGGCGGAGGCGCGGGCCACTCTGGCTCCTCGGTCGGAGCTTCCCCCGCTGGGGGGGAGGCCCGGGCGGTCGTGGAGCGGGTGGTCGCACAGACCCACTCGGGAAGGCCTAGCATCCCCAGGTGCTCCCTTCGTTCAACGCTAGCCCAGGGGGTACTTTCTAGGTCGTTCCCAAGGAGGCAGTCCACGGGGGCATCGTCGCGGACAGTCACTTTCAGCACGCCCGACACTCCCCCCCACTCGAAGGGGATGCGGGCCATCTGGCACAAAGTCTCTGAGTTATCCGCGGACCGGACTGGGCAGAGGACGTTAGGAAGGATCTGTTCCGGGGTCATCAGATGGCAGCGGACCGCTGTCACGCTGGCCCCAGTGTCACGGAGGGCTTCGGTCCGGCGACCATTGATGGTGACCCACTGGCGGTATTTCTGGGTGTTGCCGGGGATCGGGCCTCGGGGGATCAGGTCGTGAGTACCCAGGCATGCTAAGGTCATGGCGGCGGGCTCCCACTCGGCCTGCTCGGGTTGTCGTCCTCCTCTTCACTCCTTTCTTCACCCAGGGCAGCGGCCGCGATCTGGCGGGTTGGGGGACCGGTAGTGCCGGGTCGCTGATTCATCGGGCAGAGGGGGTCATTCGCATAATGACCCTGTCGCTGGCATCTGTGGCACGTAACGTTCGGCCGGGGCCCTGGTCTGGCTGGGGGGCCCCCTCTCCGGCCCAGGGTTGGTGACGTGGGGGTAGGGGAGGACCCCTAGGGGGCGTCTCGACCCCGACTCTGGCCTACTCCGCCGCCTCGTGGTCGGTGGTTGCCCGGGGATCCCCGGCCGTAGTCTCCCATCGGCTTCCGGGGGACTCGGGTGCTCAACCATCTATCCGCCTCGACAGCGAGTTTTTGTGGCTCAGTCAGTTTGCTGTCGAGGAGGTGTTGCCGGAGTTCGATGAAGCAGTTATTGGAAAGATGTTCCCATAGAATGAGGTCGATCAACAGCTGGTAGGTGGTGACCTGGCAGCCCCGAATCCACCCCTCGAAGGCTCTACTGCAATAGTTCACGTACTCCACCCACGTGGTACCGGGGATTTTTTTGCAGTCTCGGAATCGTTGCCGGTACATCTCGGGGGTGAGTCCGTAGCGAGTGAGGAGGGCGGTCTTCATGTGCTCGTACGAGGTCATCTCGGTATCAGGGAGCTCCAGCAGGGCGTCTCTCCCTTCGTTGATAAACTTCCCCCACAGGCCGGCGCCCCAGTCCTTGAGGGGTACTCGATGGGCGGTCATGGCGACCTCGTAGGCTTTGAACCACTGTTGGATGTCGTCGTTCTTATAGTACTCCTTGACGACATCCTTGGGTATGTGCACTTTTGTGTCCACCGGGGGGTGTGAGGTCTTACCCCCGGAGATGGCAGTCGCGTTTGCCTTGGCTTTAAGTTCCATTTCTTTGAGGACGCGCTCGTGCTCAAGCATGAGTTTTTTCTCTTCGAGGGCTAACTTCCTTTCTGCCAGTTGGATTTCTCCTTCTTGTCTGAGTCGAGCCAGATCCAACTCGTGGAGCCGGTTCCTCTATCGTTCTCGGGCGTCTTCGTGGGAGAGGCCCGTGTCTGGGTTTGCGGGTCTCCCTCCCGCTGGGTTCGTCTCGGCCTCCGGGCCTCCGTTCGGGCCCGGGTTATCTTCACTCGGAGGTGGCGCCTCGCCGGCGTCCACCAAGGCCTGCAGGGCCGATTTAAAGTCTTCTTTGGTGCTTAAGCCAGTGGTAGCGATGCCTAGGTCTTTGCAGAATTGCTTTAGCTCCTTGTGACTGTAGTCTTCCATTTTCTCTTTCTGGAATTCTGTGCTCATGGTCGCAGTGGATTTCTCTGGGTAGCGAGTGAATCACTCGCTGTACGATCTGCGTGGGCTCGGATCCCGGCGCTTGCCACCAATGTTAGAAAGGCAGCCCCGGGGCGGCAGAAGATGTCTGATTGACCACCCCTAGGTCCACCTCTCCTTCGAGGAGTAGCCGAGCAATGCAGAGAGGCCTCCGGAATGAGGGCCCTCTCTGAGGATCGTACAGCAGAGTAATCACAACACTACAAACGGACACCACGCAAGAGGGCAAGTTCTTAAGCTTTTATAGGTAATAACGGTTGCTGGTTCTTGGCAGTATATACAGATGGATCGAGGGATCCGTAAAGTTTCGACAAAGGGGGGTAGGTAGCGGGACAGTCTAGTTTCTGGGCGGAGGAAGGGATACCCTACGCACAGCTCTCAATCCTCGAGCTGGGGGGTTCTGCGAGGTTCGAGCCGCGGCACCGCCAGCAGGCTTACAGAATGGTTCGGCAAGGTAGGCCGTGGCAGCGCCAGCAGGCTCTCGGATGGTTCAGCAAGGGAGGCCGCGGCAGCGCCAGCAGGCTCTCGGATGGTTCAGCAAGGTAGGCCGCGGCAGCGCCAGCAGGCTCTCGGAAGGTTCAGCAAGGTAGGCCGCGGCAGCGCCAGCAGGCTCTCGGAAGGTTCAGCAAGGTAGGCCGCGGCAGCGCCAGCAGGCTCTCAGATGGTTTCAGGTTACCGGGAGGATGAGTTTGTCTGGTGTCGGCCGTGACAGCGTCAGCGGGGCTTCCAGTCCAGGATACAACTGGCGTCCTACTCCGGGGCTGGCCCAGATATAGGACGGAGGTCCTTTGATGTCCGGACCCTCGCGCCTGGGGGCCAGAGGGGTCGGGTTGACGTTGTCCAGACACCCAGCAGGGGGGTGGAGCCAGCGCCCAGGGAGGCCGGAGGGCGATCGATACCAGGCGTCCGGGGACGGCTGGAGGGCCATCGAAACTCCTCTTCCTCCGGGGTCTGTCGAGTGGCCACTCGACCACCTGGGTGGATCTTGGTGCCTCGGTGTCGGGGCTTCGCTGGGGCTGAGGCTGGGGCCGAGGCCACGTGGTTGTGACGTGGTGGGCCCAAGATGGAGTCGGGCACGGCCTCGTGCTTGGGTCGTGATGGGCCTACGCTGGAACCAGGCCGGTGATGGGGGACCGGGATGGTAGCCGGACCGGTGGTGTTGGGGCGTGCAAGATCGGGCCGAGGGGGCCGTCCGAGGTTCGGTGGCGGGCCGATGTCGACCTGGGCCCGCCATGCGGGAGCGGAAGGACCACGCCAGGAGGCCGGGTCCAACATGCACTCACTACTCTTCACTCTGCACTCACTACTCACTACTCTGCACTCACTACTCTGCACTCTGCACTCACTACTCTGCACTCACTACTCACTACTCTGCACTCACTACTCACTATTCACTACTCTGCACTCACTACTCACTACTCTGCACTCACTACTCACTACTCTGCACTCACTACTCACTACGCACTACTCTGCACTCACTACTCACTACTCTGCACTCACTACTCACTACTCTGCACTCACTACTCACTACTCTGCACTCACTACTCTGCACTCACTACTTTGCACTCACTAATCTGCACTCACTACTCACTACTCTGCACTCACTACTCTGCACTCACTACTCACTACTCACTACTCTGCACTCACTACTCTGCACTCACTACTCACTACTCTGCACTCACTACTCACTACTATGCATTAACTACTCACTACTCTGCACTCACTACTCACTACCCACTACTCTGCACTCACTACTCACTACTCACTACTCTGCACTCACTACTCACTACTCTGCACTCACTACTCACTACTCTGCACTTACTACTCTGCACTCACTACTCACTACTCTGCACTCACTACTCACTACTCTGCACTCACTACTCACTACTCTGCACTCACTACTCTGCACTCACTACTCACTACTCTGCACTCACTACTCACTACTCTGCACTCACTACTCTGCACTCACTACTCTACTCACTACTCTGCACTCACTACTTATTACTCTGCACTCACTTCTCACTACTCTGCACTCACTACTCACTACTCACTACTCTGCACTCACTACCCACTACTCTGCACTCACTACTCACTACTCTGCACTCACTACTCACTACTCTGCACTCACTACTCTGCACTCACTACTCACTACTCTGCACTCACTACTCTGCACTCTGCACTCACTACTCTGCACTCTGCACTCACTACTCTGCACTCACTACTCTGCACTCACTACTCTGCACTCTGCACTCACTACTCTGCACTCACTACTCTGCACTCACTATTCTGCACTTACTACTCTGCACTCACTACTCTGCACATACTACTCTGCACTCTGCACTCACTACTCTGCACTCTGCACTCACTACTCTGCACTCACTACTCTGCACTCACTACTCTGCACTCACTACTCTGCACTCACTACTCACTACTCTGCACTCTGCACTCACTACTCTGCACTCTGCACTCACTACTCACTACTCTGCACTCACTACTCTGCACTCTGCACTCACTACTCTGCACTCACTACTCTGCACTCACTACTCTGCACTCTGCACTCACTACTCACTACTCTGCACTCTGCACTCACTACTCTGCACGTACTACTCACTACTCTGCACTCTCCACTCTCCACTCACTACTCACTACTCACTACTCTGCACTCACTACTCACTACTCTGCACTCACTACTCTGCACTCCGCACTCACTACTGTGCACTTACTACTCACTACTCTGCACTCTCCACTCACTACTCACTACTCACTACTCTGCATTCACTACTCACTACTCTGCACTCACTACTCTGCACTCACTACTCTGCACTCACTACTCTGCACTCACTACTGTGCACTCTGCACTCACTACTCTGCACTCACTACTCTGCACTCACTACTCTGCACTCTGCACTCACTACTCTGCACTCACTACTCACTACTATGCACTCTGCACTCACTACTCTGCACTCTGCACTCACTACTCTGCACTCACTACTCTGCACTCTGCACTCACTACTTTGCACTCACTACTCTGCACTCACTACTCTGCACTCACTACTCTGCACTCTGCACTCACTACTCACTACTCTGCACTCTGCACTCACTACTCTGCACTCACTACTCTGCACTCTGCACTCACTACTCTGCATGTACTACTCACTACTCTGCACTCTCCACTCACTACTCACTACTCACTACTCTGCACTCACTACTCACTACTCTGCACTCACTACTCTGCACTCACTACTGTGCACTTACTACTCACTACTCTGCACTCTCCACTCACTACTCACTACTCACTACTCAGCATTCACTACTCACTACTCTGCACTCTGCACTCACTACTCTGCACTCTGCACTCACTACTCTGCACTCTGCACTCACTACTCACTACTCTGCACTCACTACTCTGCACTCTGCACTCACTACTCTGCACTCACTACTCACTACTCTGCACTCACTACTCACTATTCACTACTCTGCACTCACTACTCACTACTCTGCACTCACTACTCACTACTCTGCACTCACTACTCACTACTCTGCACTCTGCACTCACTACTCTGCACTCTGCACTCACTACTCTGCACTCTGCACTCACTACTCACTACCCTGCACTCTGCACTCACTACTGTGCACTCACTACTCACTACTCTGCACTCACTACTCACTATTCACTACTCTGCACTCACTACTCACTACTCTGCACTCACTACTCACTTCTCTGCACTCACTACTCACTACTCTGCACTCACTACTCACTACTCTGCACTCACTACTCACTACTCTGCACTCACTACTCACTACTCTGCACTCACTACTCTGCACTCACTACTCACTACTCACTACTCTGCACTCACTAATCTGCACTCACTACTCACTACTCACTACTCTGCACTCACTACTCACTACTCTGCACTCACTACTCACTACTCTGCACTCACTACTCACTACTCTGCACTCACTACTCACTACTCTGCACTTACTACTCTGCACTCACTACTCACTACTCTGCACTCACTACTCACTACTCTGCACTCACTACTCACTACTCTGCACTCACTACTCTGCACTCACTACTCTGCACTCACTACTCTGCACTCACTACTCACTACTCTGCACTCACTACTCTGCACTCACTACTCTACTCACTACTCTGCACTCACTACTCACTTCTCTGCACTCACTACTCACTACTCTTCACTCACTACTCACTACTCACTACTCTGCACTCACTACCCACTACTCTGCACTCACTACTCACTACTCTGCACTCACTACTCACTACTCTGCACTCACTACTCTGAACTCACTACTCACTACTCTAAACTCACTACTCTGCACTCACTACTCTGCACTCTGCACTCACTACTCTGCACTCTGCACTCACTAGTCTGCACTCACTACTCTGCACTCTGCACTCACTACTCTGCACTCACTACTCTGCACTCACTACTCACTACTCTGCACTCACTACTCTGCACTCACTACTCTGCACTCACTACTCTGCACTCTGCACTCACTACTCTGCTCTCTGCACTCACTACTCTGCACTCACTACTCTGCACTCACTACTCTGCACTCACTACTCTGCACTCTGCACTCACTACTCTGCACTCTGCACTCACTAATCACTACTCTGCACTCACTACTCACTACTCTGCACTCACTACTCACTACTCTGCACTCACTACTCTGCACTCACTACTCACTACTCTGCACTCACTACTCACTACTCACTACTCTGCACTCACTACTCTGCACTCACTACTCTGCACTCTGCACTCACTACTCTGCACTCACTACTCTGCACTCACTACTCTGCACTCACTACTCTGCACTCTGCACTCACTACTCTGCACTCTGCACTCACTACTCTGCACTCACTACTCTGCACTCTGCACTCACTACTTTGCACTCACTACTCTGCACTCACTACTCTGCACTCACTACTCTGCACTCTGCACTCACTACTCACTACTCTGCACTCTGCACTCACTACTCTGCACTCACTACTCTGCACTCTGCACTCACTACTCTGCATGTACTACTCACTACTCTGCACTCTCCACTCACTACTCACTACTCACTACTCTGCACTCACTACTCACTACTCTGCACTCACTACTCTGCACTCACTACTGTGCACTTACTACTCACTACTCTGCACTCTCCACTCACTACTCACTACTCACTACTCAGCATTCACTACTCACTACTCTGCACTCTGCACTCACTACTCTGCACTCTGCACTCTGCACTCACTACTCTGCACTCTGCACTCACTACTCACTACTCTGCACTCACTACTCTGCACTCTGCACTCACTACTCTGCACTCACTACTCACTACTCTGCACTCACTACTCACTATTCACTACTCTGCACTCACTACTCACTACTCTGCACTCACTACTCACTACTCTGCACTCACTACTCACTACTCTGCACTCTGCACTCACTACTCTGCACTCTGCACTCACTACTCTGCACTCTGCACTCACTACTCACTACTCTGCACTCTGCACTCACTACTCTGCACTCACTACTCACTACTCTGCACTCACTACTCACTATTCACTACTCTGCACTCACTACTCACTACTCTGCACTCACTACTCACTTCTCTGCACTCACTACTCACTACTCTGCACTCACTACTCACTACTCTGCACTCACTACTCACTACTCTGCACTCACTACTCTGCACTCACTACTCACTACTCACTACTCTGCACTCACTAATCTGCACTCACTACTCACTACTCACTACTCTGCACTCACTACTCACTACTCTGCACTCACTACTCACTACTCTGCACTCACTACTCACTACTCTGCACTCACTACTCACTACTCTGCACTTACTACTCTGCACTCACTACTCACTACTCTGCACTCACTACTCACTACTCTGCACTCACTACTCACTACTCTGCACTCACTACTCTGCACTCACTACTCTGCACTCACTACTCTGCACTCACTACTCACTACTCTGCACTCACTACTCTGCACTCACTACTCTACTCACTACTCTGCACTCACTACTCACTTCTCTGCACTCACTACTCACTACTCTTCACTCACTACTCACTACTCACTACTCTGCACTCACTACCCACTACTCTGCACTCACTACTCACTACTCTGCACTCACTACTCACTACTCTGCACTCACTACTCCGAACTCACTACTCACTACTCTGCACTCACTACTCTGCACTCACTACTCTGCACTCTGCACTCACTACTCTGCACTCTGCACTCACAAGTCTGCACTCACTACTCTGCACTCTGCACTCACTACTCTGCACTCACTACTCTGCACTCACTACTCTGCACTCTGCACTCACTACTCTGCATGTACTACTCACTACTCTGCACTCTCCACTCACTACTCACTACTCACTACTCTGCACTCACTACTCACTACTCTGCACTCACTACTCTGCACTCACTACTGTGCACTTACTACTCACTACTCTGCACTCTCCACTCACTACTCACTACTCACTACTCAGCATTCACTACTCACTACTCTGCACTCTGCACTCACTACTCTGCACTCTGCACTCACTACTCTGCACTCTGCACTCACTACTCACTACTCTGCACTCACTACTCTGCACTCTGCACTCACTACTCTGCACTCACTACTCACTACTCTGCACTCACTACTCACTATTCACTACTCTGCACTCACTACTCACTACTCTGCACTCACTACTCACTACTCTGCACTCACTACTCACTACTCTGCACTCTGCACTCACTACTCTGCACTCTGCACTCACTACTCTGCACTCTGCACTCACTACTCACTACCCTGCACTCTGCACTCACTACTGTGCACTCACTACTCACTACTCTGCACTCACTACTCACTATTCACTACTCTGCACTCACTACTCACTACTCTGCACTCACTACTCACTTCTCTGCACTCACTACTCACTACTCTGCACTCACTACTCACTACTCTGCACTCACTACTCACTACTCTGCACTCACTACTCACTACTCTGCACTCACTACTCTGCACTCACTACTCACTACTCACTACTCTGCACTCACTAATCTGCACTCACTACTCACTACTCACTACTCTGCACTCACTACTCACTACTCTGCACTCACTACTCACTACTCTGCACTCACTACTCACTACTCTGCACTCACTACTCACTACTCTGCACTTACTACTCTGCACTCACTACTCACTACTCTGCACTCACTACTCACTACTCTGCACTCACTACTCACTACTCTGCACTCACTACTCTGCACTCACTACTCTGCACTCACTACTCTGCACTCACTACTCACTACTCTGCACTCACTACTCTGCACTCACTACTCTACTCACTACTCTGCACTCACTACTCACTTCTCTGCACTCACTACTCACTACTCTTCACTCACTACTCACTACTCTGCACTCACTACCCACTACTCTGCACTCACTACTCACTACTCTGCACTCACTACTCACTACTCTGCACTCACTACTCTGAACTCACTACTCACTACTCTGCACTCACTACTCTGCACTCACTACTCTGCACTCTGCACTCACTACTCTGCACTCTGCACTCACTAGTCTGCACTCACTACTCTGCACTCTGCACTCACTACTCTGCACTCACTACTCTGCACTCACTACTCACTACTCTGCACTCACTACTCTGCACTCACTACTCTGCACTCACTACTCTGCACTCTGCACTCACTACTCTGCTCTCTGCACTCACTACTCTGCACTCACTACTCTGCACTCACTACTCTGCACTCACTACTCTGCACTCTGCACTCACTACTCTGCACTCTGCACTCACTAATCACTACTCTGCACTCACTACTCACTACTCTGCACTCACTACTCACTACTCTGCACTCACTACTCTGCACTCACTACTCACTACTCTGCACTCACTACTCACTACTCACTACTCTGCACTCACTACTCTGCACTCACTACTCTGCACTCTGCACTCACTACTCTGCACTCACTACTCTGCACTCACTACTCTGCACTCACTACTCTGCACTCTGCACTCACTACTCTGCACTCTGCACTCACTACTCTGCACTCACTACTCTGCACTCTGCACTCACTACTTTGCACTCACTACTCTGCACTCACTACTCTGCACTCACTACTCTGCACTCTGCACTCACTACTCACTACTCTGCACTCTGCACTCACTACTCTGCACTCACTACTCTGCACTCTGCACTCACTACTCTGCATGTACTACTCACTACTCTGCACTCTCCACTCACTACTCACTACTCACTACTCTGCACTCACTACTCACTACTCTGCACTCACTACTCTGCACTCACTACTGTGCACTTACTACTCACTACTCTGCACTCTCCACTCACTACTCACTACTCACTACTCAGCATTCACTACTCACTACTCTGCACTCTGCACTCACTACTCTGCACTCTGCACTCTGCACTCACTACTCTGCACTCTGCACTCACTACTCACTACTCTGCACTCACTACTCTGCACTCTGCACTCACTACTCTGCACTCACTACTCACTACTCTGCACTCACTACTCACTATTCACTACTCTGCACTCACTACTCACTACTCTGCACTCACTACTCACTACTCTGCACTCACTACTCACTACTCTGCACTCTGCACTCACTACTCTGCACTCTGCACTCACTACTCTGCACTCTGCACTCACTACTCACTACTCTGCACTCTGCACTCACTACTCTGCACTCACTACTCACTACTCTGCACTCACTACTCACTATTCACTACTCTGCACTCACTACTCACTACTCTGCACTCACTACTCACTTCTCTGCACTCACTACTCACTACTCTGCACTCACTACTCACTACTCTGCACTCACTACTCACTACTCTGCACTCACTACTCTGCACTCACTACTCACTACTCACTACTCTGCACTCACTAATCTGCACTCACTACTCACTACTCACTACTCTGCACTCACTACTCACTACTCTGCACTCACTACTCACTACTCTGCACTCACTACTCACTACTCTGCACTCACTACTCACTACTCTGCACTTACTACTCTGCACTCACTACTCACTACTCTGCACTCACTACTCACTACTCTGCACTCACTACTCACTACTCTGCACTCACTACTCTGCACTCACTACTCACTACTCTGCACTCACTACTCTGCACTCACTACTCTACTCACTACTCTGCACTCACTACTCACTTCTCTGCACTCACTACTCACTACTCTTCACTCACTACTCACTACTCACTACTCTGCACTCACTACCCACTACTCTGCACTCACTACTCACTACTCTGCACTCACTACTCACTACTCTGCACTCACTACTCCGAACTCACTACTCACTACTCTGCACTCACTACTCTGCACTCACTACTCTGCACTCTGCACTCACTACTCTGCACTCTGCACTCACAAGTCTGCACTCACTACTCTGCACTCTGCACTCACTACTCTGCACTCACTACTCTGCACTCACTACTCACTACTCTGCACTCACTACTCTGCACTCACTACTCTGCACTCACTACTCTGCACTCTGCACTCACTACTCTGCTCTCTGCACTCACTACTCTGCACTCACTACTCTGCACTCACTACTCTGCACTCACTACTCTGCACTCTGCACTCACTACTCTGCACTCTGCACTCACTACTCACTACTCTGCACTCACTACTCACTACTCTGCACTCACTACTCACTACTCTGCACTCACTACTCTGCACTCACTACTCACTACTCTGCACTCACTACTCACTACTCACTACTCTGCACTCACTACTCTGCACTCACTACTCTGCACTCTGCACTCACTACTCTGCACTCACTACTCTGCACTCACTACTCTGCACTCACTACTCTGCACTCACTACTCTGCACTCTGCACTCACTACTCTGCACTCTGCACTTACTACTCTGCACTCACTACTCTGCACTCTGCACTCACTACTCTGCACTCACTACTCACTACTCACTACTCTGCACTCTGCACTCACTACTCTGCACTCTGCACTCACTACTCACTACTCTGCACTCACTACTCACTACTCTGCACTCACTACTCACTACTCTGCACTCACTACTCTGCACTCACTACTCACTACTCACTACTCTGCACTCACTAATCTGCACTCACTACTCACTACTCACTACTCTGCACTCACTACTCACTACTCTGCACTCACTACTCACTACTCTGCACTCACTACTCACTACTCTGCACTCACTACTCACTACTCTGCACTTACTACTCTGCACTCACTACTCACTACTCTGCACTCACTACTCACTACTCTGCACTCACTACTCACTACTCTGCACTCACTACTCTGCACTCACTACTCTGCACTCACTACTCTGCACTCACTACTCACTACTCTGCACTCACTACTCTGCACTCACTACTCTACTCACTACTCTGCACTCACTACTCACTTCTCTGCACTCACTACTCACTACTCTTCACTCACTACTCACTACTCTGCACTCACTACCCACTACTCTGCACTCACTACTCACTACTCTGCACTCACTACTCACTACTCTGCACTCACTACTCTGAACTCACTACTCACTACTCTGCACTCACTACTCTGCACTCACTACTCTGCACTCTGCACTCACTACTCTGCACTCTGCACTCACTAGTCTGCACTCACTACTCTGCACTCTGCACTCACTACTCTGCACTCACTACTCTGCACTCACTACTCACTACTCTGCACTCACTACTCTGCACTCACTACTCTGCACTCACTACTCTGCACTCTGCACTCACTACTCTGCTCTCTGCACTCACTACTCTGCACTCACTACTCTGCACTCACTACTCTGCACTCACTACTCTGCACTCTGCACTCACTACTCTGCACTCTGCACTCACTACTCACTACTCTGCACTCACTACTCTGCACTCACTACTCACTACTCTGCACTCACTACTCTGCACTCACTACTCACTACTCTGCACTCACTACTCACTACTCACTACTCTGCACTCACTACTCTGCACTCACTACTCTGCACTCTGCACTCACTACTCTGCACTCACTACTCTGCACTCACTACTCTGCACTCACTACTCTGCACTCTGCACTCACTACTCTGCACTCTGCACTCACTACTCTGCACTCACTACTCTGCACTCTGCACTCACTACTTTGCACTCACTACTCTGCACTCACTACTCTGCACTCACTACTCTGCACTCTGCACTCACTACTCACTACTCTGCACTCTGCACTCACTACTCTGCACTCACTACTCTGCACTCTGCACTCACTACTCTGCATGTACTACTCACTACTCTGCACTCTCCACTCACTACTCACTACTCACTACTCTGCACTCACTACTCACTACTCTGCACTCACTACTCTGCACTCACTACTGTGCACTTACTACTCACTACTCTGCACTCTCCACTCACTACTCACTACTCACTACTCAGCATTCACTACTCACTACTCTGCACTCTGCACTCACTACTCTGCACTCTGCACTCTGCACTCACTACTCTGCACTCTGCACTCACTACTCACTACTCTGCACTCACTACTCTGCACTCTGCACTCACTACTCTGCACTCACTACTCACTACTCTGCACTCACTACTCACTATTCACTACTCTGCACTCACTACTCACTACTCTGCACTCACTACTCACTACTCTGCACTCACTACTCACTACTCTGCACTCTGCACTCACTACTCTGCACTCTGCACTCACTACTCTGCACTCTGCACTCACTACTCACTACTCTGCACTCTGCACTCACTACTCTGCACTCACTACTCACTACTCTGCACTCACTACTCACTATTCACTACTCTGCACTCACTACTCACTACTCTGCACTCACTACTCACTTCTCTGCACTCACTACTCACTACTCTGCACTCACTACTCACTACTCTGCACTCACTACTCACTACTCTGCACTCACTACTCTGCACTCACTACTCACTACTCACTACTCTGCACTCACTAATCTGCACTCACTACTCACTACTCACTACTCTGCACTCACTACTCACTACTCTGCACTCACTACTCACTACTCTGCACTCACTACTCACTACTCTGCACTCACTACTCACTACTCTGCACTTACTACTCTGCACTCACTACTCACTACTCTGCACTCACTACTCACTACTCTGCACTCACTACTCACTACTCTGCACTCACTACTCTGCACTCACTACTCTGCACTCACTACTCTGCACTCACTACTCACTACTCTGCACTCACTACTCTGCACTCACTACTCTACTCACTACTCTGCACTCACTACTCACTTCTCTGCACTCACTACTCACTACTCTTCACTCACTACTCACTACTCACTACTCTGCACTCACTACCCACTACTCTGCACTCACTACTCACTACTCTGCACTCACTACTCACTACTCTGCACTCACTACTCCGAACTCACTACTCACTACTCTGCACTCACTACTCTGCACTCACTACTCTGCACTCTGCACTCACTACTCTGCACTCTGCACTCACAAGTCTGCACTCACTACTCTGCACTCTGCACTCACTACTCTGCACTCACTACTCTGCACTCACTACTCACTACTCTGCACTCACTACTCTGCACTCACTACTCTGCACTCACTACTCTGCACTCTGCACTCACTACTCTGCTCTCTGCACTCACTACTCTGCACTCACTACTCTGCACTCACTACTCTGCACTCACTACTCTGCACTCTGCACTCACTACTCTGCACTCTGCACTCACTACTCACTACTCTGCACTCACTACTCACTACTCTGCACTCACTACTCACTACTCTGCACTCACTACTCTGCACTCACTACTCACTACTCTGCACTCACTACTCACTACTCACTACTCTGCACTCACTACTCTGCACTCACTACTCTGCACTCTGCACTCACTACTCTGCACTCACTACTCTGCACTCACTACTCTGCACTCACTACTCTGCACTCACTACTCTGCACTCTGCACTCACTACTCTGCACTCTGCACTTACTACTCTGCACTCACTACTCTGCACTCTGCACTCACTACTCTGCACTCACTACTCACTACTCACTACTCTGCACTCTGCACTCACTACTCTGCACTCTGCACTCACTACTCACTACTCTGCACTCACTACTCTGCACTCTGCACTCACTACTCTGCACTCACTACTCTGCACTCACTACTCTGCACTCTGCACTCACTACTCACTACTCTGCACTCTGCACTCACTACTCTGCACTCACTACTCTGCACTCTGCACTCACTACTCTGCACGTACTACTCACTACTCTGCACTCTCCACTCTCCACTCACTACTCACTACTCACTACTCTGCACTCACTACTCACTACTCTGCACTCACTACTCTGCACTCACTACTCTGCACTCTGCACTCACTACTGTGCACTTACTACTCACTACTCTGCACTCTCCACTCACTACTCACTACTCTGCATTCACTACTCACTACTCTGCACTCACAACTCTGCACTCACTACTCTGCACTCACTACTCTGCACTCACTACTGTGCACTCTGCACTCACTACTCTGCACTCACTACTCTGCACTCTGCACTCACTACTCTGCACTCACTACTCACTACTCTGCACTCTGCACTCACTACTCTGCACTCTGCACTCACTACTCACTACTCTGCACTCACTACTCTGCACTCACTACTCTGCACTCACTACTCTGCACTCTGCACTCTGCACTCACTACTCTGCACTCACTACTCTGCACTCACTACTCACTACTCTGCACTCACTACTCTGCACTCACTACTCTGCACTCTGCACTCACTACTCTGCTCTCTGCACTCACTACTCTGCACTCACTACTCTGCACTCACTACTCTGCACTCACTACTCTGCACTCACTACTCTGCACTCTGCACTCACTACTCTGCACTCTGCACTCACTACTCACTACTCTGCACTCACTACTCACTACTCTGCACTCACTACTCTGCACTCACTACTCACTACTCTGCACTCACTACTCACTACTCACTACTCTGCACTCACTACTCTGCACTCTGCACTCACTACTCTGCACTCACTACTCTGCACTCACTACTCTGCACTCACTACTCTGCACTCACTACTCTGCACTCTGCACTCACTACTCTGCACTCTGCACTTACTACTCTGCACTCACTACTCTGCACTCTTCACTCACTACTCTGCACTCACTACTCACTACTCACTACTCTGCACTCTGCACTCACTACTCTGCACTCTGCACTCACTACTCACTACTCTGCACTCACTACTCTGCACTCTGCACTCACTACTCTGCACTCACTACTCTGCACTCACTACTCTGCACTCTGCACTCACTACTCACTACTCTGCACTCTGCACTCACTACTCTGCACTCACTACTCTGCACTCTGCACTCACTACTCTGCACGTACTACTCACTACTCTGCACTCTCCACTCTCCACTCACTACTCACTACTCACTACTCTGCACTCACTACTCACTACTCTGCACTCACTACTCTGCACTCACTACTCTGCACTCTGCACTCACTACTGTGCACTTACTACTCACTACTCTGCACTCTCCACTCACTACTCACTACTCACTACTCTGCATTCACTACTCACTACTCTGCACTCACAACTCTGCACTCACTACTCTGCACTCACTACTCTGCACTCACTACTGTGCACTCTGCACTCACTACTCTGCACTCACTACTCTGCACTCACTACTCTGCACTCACTACTCTGCACTCTGCACTCACTACTCTGCACTCACTACTCACTACTCTGCACTCTGCACTCACTACTCTGCACTCTGCACTCACTACTCACTACTCTGCACTCACTACTCTGCACTCACTACTCTGCACTCACTACTCTGCACTCACTACTCTGCACTCTGCACTCTGCACTCACTACTCTGCACTCACTACTCTGCACTCTGCACTCACTACTCTGCATGTACTACTCACTACTCTGCACTCTCCACTCTCCACTCACTACTCACTACTCACTACTCTGCACTCACTACTCACTACTCTACACTCACTACTCTGCACTCACTACTCTGCACTCTGCACTCACTACTGTGCACTTACTACTCACTACTCTGCACTCTCCACTCACTACTCACTACTCACTACTCTGCATTCACTACTCACTACTCTGCACTCTGCACTCACTACTCTGCACTCTGCACTCACTACTCACTACTCTGCACTCACTACTCTGCACTCTGCACTCACTACTCTGCACTCACTACTCTGCACTCACTACTCTGCACTCTGCACTCACTACTCACTACTCTGCACTCTGCACTCACTACTCTGCACTCACTACTCTGCACTCTGCACTCACTACTCTGCACTCACTACTCTGCACTCACTACTCTGCACTCACCACTCACTACTCTGCACTCTGCACTCACTACTCTGCACTCACTACTCACTACTCTGCACTCACTACTCACTACTCTGCACTCACCACTCACTACTCTGCACTCTGCACTCACTACTCTGCACTCACTACTCTGCACTCACTACTCTGCACTCACTACTCTGCACTCTGCACTCTGCACTCACTACTCTGCACTCACTACTCACTACTCTGCACTCACCACTCTGCACTCACTACTCTGCACTTACTACTCTGCACTCACTACTCTGCACTCACTACTCTGCACTCACTACTCTGCACTCACTACTCTGCATTCACTACTCACTACTCTGCACTCACAACTCTGCACTCACTACTCTGCACTCACTACTCTGCACTCACTACTGTGCACTCTGCACTCACTACTCTGCACTCACTACTCTGCACTCACTACTCTGCACTCACTACTCTGCACTCTGCACTCACTACTCTGCACTCACTACTCACTACTCTGCACTCTGCACTCACTACTCTGCACTCTGCACTCACTACTCACTACTCTGCACTCACTACTCTGCACTCACTACTCTGCACTCACTACTCTGCACTCACTACTCTGCACTCTGCACTCTGCACTCACTACTCTGCACTCACTACTCTGCACTCTGCACTCACTACTCTGCATGTACTACTCACTACTCTGCACTCTCCACTCTCCACTCACTACTCACTACTCACTACTCTGCACTCACTACTCACTACTCTACACTCACTACTCTGCACTCACTACTCTGCACTCTGCACTCACTACTGTGCACTTACTACTCACTACTCTGCACTCTCCACTCACTACTCACTACTCTGCATTCACTACTCACTACTCTGCACTCTGCACTCACTACTCTGCACTCTGCACTCACTACTCTGCACTCTGCACTCACTACTCACTACTCTGCACTCACTACTCTGCACTCTGCACTCACTACTCTGCACTCACTACTCTGCACTCACTACTCTGCACTCTGCACTCACTACTCACTACTCTGCACTCTGCACTCACTACTCTGCACTCACTACTCTGCACTCTGCACTCACTACTCTGCACTCACTACTCTGCACTCACCACTCACTACTCTGCACTCTGCACTCACTACTCTGCACTCACTACTCACTACTCTGCACTCACTACTCACTACTCTGCACTCACCACTCACTACTCTGCACTCTGCACTCACTACTCTGCACTCACTACTCTGCACTCACTACTCTACACTCTGCACTCACTACTCTGCACTCTGCACTCACTACTCTGCACTCTGCACTCACTACTCTGCACTCACTACTCTGCACTCACTACTCTGCACTCTGCACTCTGCACTCACTACTCTGCACTCACTACTCACTACTCTGCACTCACCACTCTGCACTCACTACTTTGCACTTACTACTCTGCACTCACTACTCTGCACTCACTACTCTGCACTCACTACTCTGCACTCACTACTCTGCACTCTGCACTCACTACTCTGCACTCACTACTCTGCACTCACTACTCTGCACTCACTACTCTGCACTCACTACTCACTACTCTGCACTCACTACACACTACTCACTACTCACTACTCTGCACTCACTACTCACTACTCTGCACTCACTACTCACTACTCTGCACTCACTACTCACTACTCTGCACTCACTACTCTGCACTCACTACTCACTACTCTGCACTTACTACTCACTACTCTGCACTCACTACTCTGTACTCACTACTCTGCACTCTGCACTCACTACTGTGCACTTACTACTCACTACTCTGCATTCTCCACTCACTACTCACTACTCTGCATTCACTACTCACTACTCTGCACTCACTACTCTGCACTCTGCACTCACTACTCTGCACTCTGCACTCACTACTCTGCACTCTGCACTCACTACTCTGCACTCACTACTCACTACTCACTACTCTGCACTCTGCACTCACTACTCTGTGCTCACTACTCTGCACTCTGCACTCACTACTCTGCACTCACAACTCTGCACTCTGCACTCAATACTCTGCACTCTGCACTCACTACTCACTACTCTGCACTCACTACTCTGCACTCTGCACTCACTACTCTGCACTCTGCACTCACTACTCTGCACTCACTACTTTGCACTCTGCACTCACTACTCACTACTCTGTACTCTGCACTCACTACTCGGCACTCACTACTCTGCACTCTGCACTCACTACTCTGCACTCTGCACTCACTACTCTGCACTCACTACTCTGCACTCTGCACTCACTACTCACTACTCTGCACTCTGCACTCACTACTCTGCACTCACTACTCTGCACTCACTACTCTGCACTCACTACTCTGCACTCTGCACTCACTACTCTGCACTCTGCACTCACTACTCTGCACTCTGCACTCACTACTCTGCACTCACTACTCTGCACTCACTACTCTGCACTCACTACTCTGCACTCACTACTCTGCATTCTGCACTCACTACTCTGCACTCTGCACTCACTACTCTGCACTCACTACTCTGCACTCACTACTCTGCACTCTGCACTCACTACTCTGCACTCACTACTCTGCACTCACTACTCTGCACTCACTACTCTGCACTCACTACTCTGCACTCTGCACTCACTACTCTGCACTCTGCACTCACTACTCTGCACTCACTACTCTGCACTCACTACTCTGCACTCACTACTCTGCACTCACCACTCTGCACTCACTACTCTGCACTCTGCACTCACTACTCACTACTCTGCACTCACTACTCTGCACTCACTATTCTGCACTCACTACTCTGCACTCACTACTCACTACTCTGCACTCACTACTCACTACTCACTACTCTGCACTCACTACTCACTACTCTGCACTCACTACTCACTACTCTGCACTCACTACTCACTACTCTGCACTCACTACTCACTACTCTGCACTCACTACTCACTACTCTGCACTCACTACTCTGCACTCACTACTCACTACTCTGCACTCACTACTCACTACTCTGCACTCACTACTCTGCCTTCTCCACTCACTACTCACTACTCTGCATTCACTACTCACTACTCTGCACTCACTACTCTGCACTCTGCACTCACTACTCTGCACTCTGCACTCACTACTCTGCGCTCACTACTCTGCACTCTACACTCACTACTCACTACTCTGTACTCTGCACTCACTACTCTGCACTCACTACTCTGCACTCTGCACTCACTACTCTGCACTCTGCACTCACTACTCTGCACTCTGCACTCACTACTCTGCACTCTGCACTCACTACTCTGCACTCACTACTCTGCACTCTGCACTCACTACTCTGCACTCTGCACTCACTACTCTGCACTCTGCACTCACTACTCACTACTCTGCACTCTGCACTCACTACTCTGCACTCACTACTCTGCACTCACTACTCTGCACTCACTACTCTGCACTCTGCACTCACTACTCTGCACTCACTACTCTGCACTCTGCACTCACTACTCTGCACTCTGCACTCACTACTCTGCACTCACTACTCTGCACTCACTACTCTGCATTCTGCACTCACTACTCTGCACTCTGCACTCACTACTCTGCACTCACTACTCTGCACTCACTACTCTGCACTCTGCACTCACTACTTTGCACTCACTACTCTGCACTCACTACTCTGCACTCTGCACTCACTACTCTGCACTCACTACTCTGCACTCACTACTCTGCACTCACTACTCTGCACTCTGCACTCACTACTCTGCACTCTGCACTCACTACTCTGCACTCACTACTCTGCACTCACTACTCTGCACTCACCACTCTGCACTCTGCACTCACTACTCTGCACTCTGCACTCACTACTCACTACTCTGCACTCACTACTCACTACTCTGCACTCACTACTCTGCACTCACTACTCTGCACTCACTACTCTGCATTTACTACTAACTACTCTGCATTCTCCACTCTCTACTCTGCATTCTCCACTCACTACTCACTACTCTGCATTCACTACTCACTACTCTGCACTCACTACTCTGCACTCTGCACTCACTACTCTGCACTCTGCACTCACTACTCTGCACTCACTACTCACTACTCACTACTCTGCACTCTGCACTCACTACTCTGCATTCACTACTCACTGCTCTGCACTCACTACTCTGCACTCTGCACTCACTACTGTGCACTTACTACTCACTACTCTGCATTCTCCACTCACTACTCACTACTCTGCATACACTACTCACTACTCTGCACTCACTACTCTGCACTCTGCACTCACTACCCTGCACTCACTACTCACTACTCTGCACTCACTACTCACTACTCTGCACTCACTACTCACTACTCTGCACTCACTACTCACTACTCTGCACTCACTACTCTGCACTCACTACTCTGCACTCTGCACTCACTACTGTGCACTTACTACTCACTACTCTGCATTCTCCACTCACTACTCACTACTCTGCATTCACTACTCACTACTCTGCACTCACTACTCTGCACTCACTACTCTGCACTCTGCACTCACTACTCTGCACTCACTACTCTGCACTCACTACTCTGCACTCTGTACTCACTACTCTGCACTCTGCACTCACTACTCTGCACTCACTACTCTGCACTCACTACTCTGCACTCACTACTCTGCATTCTGCACTCACTACTCTGCACTCACTACTCTGCACTCACTACTCTGCACTCACTACTCTGCACTCTGCACTCACTACTCTGCACTCACTACTCTGCACTCACTACTCTGCACTCACTACTCTGCACTCACTACTCTGCACTCTGCACTCACTACTCTGCACTCTGCACTCACTACTCTGCACTCACTACTCTGCACTCACTACTCTGCACTCACTACTCTGCACTCACCACTCTGCACTCACCACTCTGCACTCTGCACTCACTACTCTGCACTCTGCACTCACTACTCACTACTCTGCACTCACTACTCTGCACTCACTACTCTGCACTCACTACTCTGCACTCACTACTCTGCACTCTGCACTCACTACTCTGCACTCTGCACTCACTACTCTGCACTCACTACTCTGCACTCTGCACTCACTACTCTGCACTCACTACTCTGCACTCACTACTCTGCACTATGCACTCACTACTCTGCACTCTGCACTCACTACTCTGCACTCACTACTCTGCACTCACTACTCTGCACTCACTACTCTGCATTCTGCACTCACTACTCTGCACTCACTACTCTGCACTCACTACTCTGCACTCACTACTCTGCACTCTGCACTCACTACTCTGCACTCACTACTCTGCACTCACTACTCTGCACTCACTACTCTGCACTCACTACTCTGCACTCACTACTCTGCACTCTGCACTCACTACTCTGCACTCACTACTCTGCACTCACACTCTGCACTCACTACTCTGCACTCACTACTCTGCACTCACTACTCTGCACTCACTACTCTGCACTCTGCACTCACTACTCTGCACTCACTACTCTGCACTCACTACTCTGCACTATGCACTCACTACTCTGCACTCTGCACTCACTACTCTGCACTCACTACTCTGCACTCACTACTCTGCACTCTGCACTCACTACTCTGCACTCACTACTCTGCACTCACTACTCTGCACTCTGCACTCACTACTCTGCACTCACTACTCTGCACTCTGCACTCACTACTCTGCACTCACTACTCTGCACTCACACTCTGCACTCACACTCTGCACTCACACTCTGCACTCACACTCTGGAGTCAGCACACAGGTTGGCACATGGGCAGTCTTTTTCTATGTCTATGACACCCAGGTTCCGCACTATGCGCGCCGCCGATATCATGGAATCTTCCACCACACTTTCTAAAACTCTATAGTCCGAAGCATAATAGGCACAGGACCAAATGAAGGGTAGACATTTGCTTAAAATAATCTTATTGTATTTATGAAAAGCAAAAGCGAGACTGTGAAATGTGCTGAATATCAGTTTGTTACGAATCAACAGAGTGGAGTTAGAGAACCAAGAAATAGTAATTTAAAATCCGGGTTAGAAGGAGTAGTAATCACAAGCTGAGGATCAACGGGCGCGAAACAGCGTGGTGGGCACGCACGAGACGCAGCGTGCGCGTGCACATCAGCTGAAGATCGCCGGAGAAGACACCGAGTCTGCCTGCTGCCGTGACTGACCCGCTGCGGAGGGAAAGAGCCCAGTAAGTGGGGGTAGAGGGGGGGGCGGCAGAGAGGGAGTGGGCAGAGAGGGAGGGAGGGTGTGTGTGTGTGTGTGTGTGTGCGTGCGTGTGTCTGTCTGTCTGTCTATGTGTGTCTGGCGCGTGCGTGCCTGCCTGCCTGCCTGTGTGTGTGCGCGTCCTCAGACCCTGGTAGGCTCGTGCACCGCTCTGTCCTCCCTTCAGAGCAAACTCGGCTGCAATAGGTCTCGGCCGAGACCTAAAAAGGCAGAAATACAACAAATACAGATGAACTTCAGCCATCATGCTCTCAAGCATAGTTCCATGCTTAGGCACAGATTTGGATGCCAAGGCACCACCATAATGTGCTAAGCACAACTATCTACCTGTGACAAGTTATAACAGCAGTACACATAGCCTCGAAATTTCAATCATGTATACCATGTGCCCAGTGTGTCTCAATGGAGTATTATCATTAGCTAGCGGCTGATCCTGTATGTGCAAGTTCTCCTTTTCAGAGTCAATCTTCAACAAGGCAGAACAGACCAGGCTCAGGCACAAATTCTTCCATCCCAAAAGGCAGACACCCTTAACAAGGAATTTCCTCTCATTTGACCCTCTCTCCTCACAAGAGACTGCATGGGAAGGAAATAGCAAAACAATGTCTCGTGATAATTCATACTTGTATTGCTAGGAGTTATCCAATCGATCACAGTTTATTGAATTCAAAAGGATGAATACTATTTCACCCATTCATGGATTATAACCTATCTGGACATGTTAGAAAAATACAGAATGCTTATCATAAGCATTATTTAAGAAAATGTGGCCCATAAGATCAAAGGTGTTTTCACACTGACCAGGCACATCCACAAAAGTGTATCAGACTTTGGTCTGCAGTGTAAATTATTGGAGTTAACCCCACACTAGTGATACGATCTGAAATGCTGTAGTAATGGGAGATTCTGTGCTATAAAAATTATAACCAACAATAACAATGACAGTTATGAATGTTGTTATCCTAGTTCGTTGTTACTGCGTGGAAAACCATACCTTACAACAAAAACAAGCACTGGCAAAACCAAGAAGTCTGACTTTAATTTGCTAACGCACACAAACACGGGCATGCACAAATGCCCACTGTGTATGTCTGTGCTTGCACGCATTAACACATTAATGCAGATTGGTTTTGCTTATTCTTGCTTTATTTCATGTGCCATCATAAATTTGGTTAGAGGGATGTTAAAACTGATGCCCAAATTCATGCAAATAGTTATCTTCTCACCAGGTGTGCAGGATGAACTTAATTTCATCTCAGAAACTAATTTGTTGGTCACCAGCATCTGCAGTTTAGTATCCATTAAAGGGCCAGTACCAGGACAAACATAGACAACTGGCAAACCAAGACCTGATAGTGCATTTGGCATGTGATCTTGCTTTTCTGAAGTAGTGTGAGTCGTATAAGATTTGGTTGAGCCCAGAAACTCTCTATCAGAACTCGCTTATCACATTTGGAAGACTAGATGTGCTTATCATTTACACCATCTACATTTAGCATCTTGAAGATTACAAATAAGGAAACAACCTAAATTCCTACTGCATGTACTGAATGGATCAAAAGTGCTCTGTTTAGATCACTGGCGTAACAAAACTTGAGGGGACCTCCCTGCAAGGCACGTGGAGGGGCCCCTCTGGGCTCAATCAGGAGCTCTGCAGCCAGAGTGCTGTGCTGAGGGGGCCCCCTAGAGCTTGGGCTCCCCCCCCCACACTGTGGGGACTGCGGGGGGCCTGTGTTATGCCCCTGGTTTAGATATCAGTTTTAACAACACACATGTTGAAAATCTTGTGATGTTGATTGCTGAGATCGTCGCTTCAACAAATATAACAAAATTCAAAATGGCGTACAAAACAGCTCTCTGCTGCCATTTTGTTAGGTATACACTATACAAATCCCACATAGATGCATACAGAAACAATTAAGTCTTTAGGAATTAAATAGGATGTCTTTTTAGAACTGCAGTACAACACATTTTCTAAAGACCATTAACTTTTAAATCAAAGTAAATACCATCTTCTTTCAGCTATTATCTAGCTATTGAAGATGATGAGCGTGCCCAAAATTGGAATATCACTGAATGCTTTCTAGGGTCAACTCCCATAGTTCTGACGTGTTTGGCAATAGAGATCTGGAAAAACGTCCCATTGGGGGAAAGGACACTATTATAATAAGTGCTCGCTTATATTGAAATGTGATCATCAGTGATCATAGCTCACTGCTTTTTGTACCAGGCTGTAGAGCTTCATACATTTAATATCATAACTCACACTTACTTCAAATAAGGTAGAGCTACAAAAATGGGATAAAAAACACATTCAGCCATTACCATTAGTCTCTGCACCATTTTGATTTAGCGTTTATTAACTTTTTTCTTATGGGGGTAACCGCCAGTTAACAAATACAGATAGGTTCCTCTGCAGTCTAGGACTGTGTAGTTTGTCACATAGAAGTGCATAGATGAAGGTGCAGTGCATACAATAGAAAGCACTCCACTAAGCAGCATGTTTTCATAAATGTAGGGGGTCGCGGGGTGCCTGCCAGGGATTGCAAGCTCCAGTCCAGGGGTTGCGGCAGCGACCCCTGGTGACGCTTAAATGAGCTCCATGCATGCACATTTTAACAGGTTAGTTTGAATTCTGTCGGGTGATTCATTGAACCACCCCCAACCAGTGTTAGCTGGTAAGTGACCCCTGGTAACATATTAGTTGTTAAATGCTTTGATGAAAAGTCCGTTTTTGGATGCTTCCAGGAAAACAATCAGTTTGATTACACCATCAGTGATGAGAACAGAGGTCCACAGATGGACTCCTGTTCCCGAGCATACCTGCTCTTATTCTTTGAAAATGAAGTATTAATGAAAACCTTTTGGTCGGTGCTAGTGAGGAGTCATGTTCAGAGGGTTTTTAAGACCTCATTGTACATAGTTCTATAAATTGTGTTCTGCGCTTCACCTGGAGCCAACAGTAAGAATTATATGCAATGTTTTGTTGCTTTGAGACTTTGCTAATGGCTGTCTGAAGTATACCACATGTTACTTATGGGGACTCCACCTTGTGGGTGTTTAGTACATGAGGCAACACATCTTTTAGTTTCAGACCAAGAACAATTTAAATTTGGTGACTACTTGGAAACCAAGTATAAACTATCTAGAAACCCATCACTAATGTATTAGTTCAGAGGAAGGAGAGAATATCTGAGGAAAATGGCGCTCCCGGCTTCTTTAGATTTGTGTCATGGGCAAGGAAGTGTCCAAATCTCAAGGCAAGATGAAGTATTCAGCCCTTTTTCAGGTCTGTCCATTCCCAGAACCTGTGGTTTGGATCTTGATGGCAGATGTAATTCTGCTCAAATGACACAATCTTGTTACCCTTGCTCTCAAATTCCTCCATTGGCTCCCAATTCAGGAAAGGGCCAAGTTCCAATCCCTTTGTCTCATTCACAAGGCCATAAATAATACAAATCATATCAAAAGCCTCTTCGCTCCCTATGAACCGTCCCTGTCGCTCACAGCTGCCAGAAAAAGACTGCTGGCACCACACCAATTCAGATATAAAAGATATGGCACTCGACACCCCCACCCCCCCTCCACCCCCAAGAAATGCCATACCTATTCACCTCAGATGGGAACAGGATCACTGCGAATTCAGCACCAGGACACTCTTGTTGAGTAGCTGTGAGCTATATTAAATCCTTTTCATTCATTCATTCATTCATTTAAATCCTTATCTACCAGGCATTTTGATAACCTCATTGTCTAAAAACTCAATCTTAATCTTCTGTAAATTTACTGGTCAGATGTCCAAGATTAATTCCTAAGGCCCATAAAGTACACCCAAGGCTTTACCATCTTTACCCTTGTTATGTGCTATGAGGCCTCTAGAAGGCCAGTGAGCAGCACTCTATAAATCTCCTAAACATAAACAGATATATTTCACCACATTCTAAACTAGATGTGATCCAAAGCTAGGGATTTCTCATTACGACTTAAAAAAACAAAGCAATAGTGACGCAGAGTGGCCCCATCTAGAGAAATAAACAGATACTCTTTGACCTTTGCTAATCCCATTGCTTACTGGCCACCACTGAGTATGTTGTACTTCAAATACTGATTGTGATTTCTGGTTACCATCTGTTTGTCTTAATTTCTATGGCTTTTGCCGTGTCTAATAACATTTAACACCAATGTTGATTAACTAATATTCTGGAGTCTACTATTGGTTTCTTCAATAGGTCATGCTTACTGCCTGTCTTAGAGGTTTGGGAGTTAAACCATAGAAAATGAATAAAGACAATAGTTCAGAAATGTCATGAGTTGTAGTTGAGACAATGTCCTAATATAAGGTATAAGGACTGTTCTTTTGCACATTTCCTGCATTGATCCTCTTTGCCTTTATCAGTACCTCCTTCAGTCCCTTGGGTCAAAAGGAGGACAGGGATCCTAGAGTGCTGGCAATATGGACCCATGCACACAACGAAGACCTAGAGCAAACAAGAGCCCTCCTCACTACACGAGACTGTGCAGAGACATGAGAAGTCTTATCTAAAGTTTCAAGGACCCATCTTTGTTCTTTACCTGGTAGCCAAGTTTTCTTTTTAAAACATTCATTTTTTTGTTTTCCTCAGTAATTACTGAGGAGTATACTTTTAGGGAATATGTTGAAGGCTTAATTATTATTTCCAAGATATAGAGAATCATAACGAATTGGTTCTTTAATGTAACGAGGTTCTGTTTTAAGAACACCCAGGCTTAATGAATTTCAATTTAATCCCTAACTAATAGCTTGCAATCAGAAGCCTTTTGAAATGACTGTGTACCTTAGCTCAGCGCCCATGCTCAATGATTTACTTCAATTCTTCTCCTACCTCCAGTAACAGAACTTCTCTCCTCTGCAGAACAGGCACATTTTAGGTCTGGTGTCAGCCAAGACCTTCTAATTTCACTAACATTATATGTATTGTACATCTACTTATTGGGCTTCCAGGCAGCTCTCTTCATACACTGATCTGTTATTTTGCCATTCACTTTTCCTTCCTCCCTTCACATCATACAGCAAAGGCTGATGGGGGAGCCCAATTCAACCATTATGTAACGTCTCTGTGATTGACAGCATTCTATACTTTACAATGAGAACACCCATACATAAAGTAGTTCCCTTCATGGCCAGGTACTACTATGGCAATATGTTCTTTTTTAGACCAAAATATTATTTATGCTTTTAGCCATTTTTTATTTTAGATTGACAAGGGCTCAGAAGCTTCCCCAACAATAACGTTTTGCAAAAACCATGACAACCCAAAGAAATAGTGATGGAGCTCAAAGGCTGACAGCAAACAATTTACCAATGGTTCTCATTTTTTTTCACAAGTGTCAGAGCTGCTCCTCTGTGACATTATGGAACATCCTCATGAACACCTCATGATAGTCAACTGAAATTATGGGAGATATGGGAAACAATGTGCATGCCTGAAACACAACTGGTGAGTATGGGAACAATCAAGAGATAATTTGCTAGTATGTATGAAGCCCATGCCTTTTAAGTTCTGGAAACAGTCATTCACCACTCTGTTCCCAGTTATAAAATGGACTTCATCGTTTCCAAGTTCACTGTATCGAAGAACACTACAAAGACCATCAAAATAGAAGTCGCCACAAGTTCAAGTAATTTTTATTGACTGAAGATCCCAAGTCATCTTCTCCACCACTGCCATCCTCTTCCCACCGAATCAGCCCTGGTTACACAATGATGATTATTTTGGCAGTCAATATAGAACACATCAAATGACCACAGCCACTGTGACCCAATTGCCAAGTAGTGCCAGTTCAGGGGTTGCTCTGGGATTCAAAGGGGACATTGCCTAAATGGTGCTGATATTGTGAAATCATACATCAGAAGTTGCAGATACTGTTGTCCAGCTGTTGATTGGTGACTTGTGATGATGACAACTGGGGTGCTAATATACTGTGCACCTAAAGAGAACTTGAGCTTCTTCTCTGCCCTCATTTGGTCCATTGCATTTATGTTAAGTAACGTAGGATAACATCACACCATTTACTGTCAGAAACTCAGGGATTTTTGTTGTTGTTCTCTTCTAGACCTCAATACAAAAGAGAAGAGACTGCTGATTTATTGGGCAACCCTCAGTGATTTTCAGACAAGCGTAAGCTCGTAACAATAAATAAGACTAGTTTCTATAACATTTGTAATACTTTCTGTGCATTCCAACTACCTTTATAGGTCAGTTCAATGCCACTAGGGAAGTCAGACTAAGTAAAAGATGCATGGGGACAATGGAATGGTGTATGCCTACGAAGATGAGATCAACAATGCCCACAGTAAACACGCCTCACAGAAAGTTTGTTTAATGTGCAAAATGTGGTTTTACTCTCGAAGTTACATGTGTGCACTTTTTTAATTCTATTGCTTTTGAAACAAATTCAGTATGACTTGTTAAAGTGTAGGCCTTGAACCCATATTGTTCAAAATGGATGTCTCCCCCCTCCAGATGCACAGTTTATTATTTCTGTAGAACACTGTCAAAAGAAGTCAGATTTGTTTATTTCCATTGACGTTGTTCTTGCTTTACTGGAAGAAAACTTTCTAACATGGCCTCAGTAATGTTGCAGACCACCCAGGTTTCTTTCCGCTAGCTCACTCTATGTTATGTTATGTTATGTTAAGGTTTTATTTGTATAGCGCACGGCTACTCAGCAAGAGTGTCCCGGCGCTTTCAGAGGGCGACTCAGCAGTTAAAAAACATAACAGTCAACAAACAGAGAAGAAAGAGTGAAGTAAAAGAAACAGCCTAAAGATTAAAAAGCCAGGTCTTCAGGTTTTTCCTAAACAGGAGCAAACTAGGAATGCTGCGTAAAGCGAGGGGCAAAGAGTTCCACAGCTGGGGGGCCTTAAAGCTGAAAGAACGACCCCCGATGCGAGCCTTCCTCACACGGGGCACCACGGCCATGAACAAAGATTCCGACCGCAGGGAGCGGGCCGGACGGTAAAAGGCCAGTCTGCGCTGCAGATACTTAGCACCGGAGCCAGAAAGTGCCTTATGCACCAGCGTGAGCGTTTTAAACATTATCCGCTTTCGGATAGGGAGCCAGTGAAGTGACTGTAGCACCCCAGATGTTCTTGCCCGCCTATGAAGGCCGTATATGGCGCGAGCCGCAGAGTTCTGCGCCACTTGCAGCCTTTGGATCAGATACTCCGGAAGCCCTAAATAAAGAGTATTCGCGTAGTCCAGTCTAGATCCTATGAGAGCTTGGACAATGATCTTCCTGTGCTCCTCTGTAAGCAGGGGTAGGAACTTCCGGAGCATCTTGAGGATGCCAAAACAGGTGCCCGTCAGACCAAGAATGTGCGATCTGAACGTGAGGTCATTATCGACCTTGACACCCAGATTTTTGGCAGCCACAGATGGCTGGGCACATATCAACCGGCCACCAGTCACGCCATTCCGGTTCCGAAGCACACCCAAATAGCAGAACCTCAGATTTACTAGAGTTGGCCTTAAGACCATTCTGCTGAAACCAGTCAAAGACCCTCTTCAGACATCCCTGGATGCTCTCCCCGTCAAATGACTGATCTTTCCTGCAGGTGAAGAGAAGCTGCGTGTCATCCGCATAGGACACGATCTGGGCCCCCGAAGTCTCCACGAGTGCCGCCAGAGGGGTCATAAAGATGTTAAAAAGGGTCGGGCTCAACACAGAGCCCTGTGGGACCCCGACTCCCAGTGGCGGCATCTCAGCGGAGCTCGAGGAAGCCCAGACCGTTTGTCGACGGTCCTCCAAAAACGATGTAAACCATTTGAGCACCGTCCCCCTCAGACCGATGTCATAGAGTCTGGTGAGTAAAGCCTCATGGGGGACGGTGTCGAAGGCCGCCGACAAGTCCAACATGACCAGCACAGCCTTCCCCCCTGCATCCAGAGTCTCGCGGATGATCTCTGACACCTCAAGGAGTGCCGTCTCCGTACTCAGGTTAGGCCGAAAGCCGGATTGCGAGGGATGCAGGAGATCATTTGACTCGAGGACACCCGAGAGCACGCCATGCACGTGCTTCTCCGTGAGCTTCGCAAGAGCCGGCAGAAGAGAGATTGGCCGGTAATTAGCCGGAACCCCGGGATCCAATCCCGGCTTTTTGAGGAGGGGGATCACCATCGCCCTTTTCCAGGACAGAGGGAGCCGGCCCTCTTTTAAAGATGAATTCAGGAGAGGATTCACCAAGGGGTTCATCAACGGCGCCATCCTGGCCAAAAATTTGGCCGGGCAGGGATCGAGTGGCGACCCAGACTTGAGCGTGGCCAGAAGTGCAAGGGAAGCATCTGGGGAGACCGGCGGAAACTCAGCCAGAAGTACCTCTGGCGTAGCCGATGGAGCACGTCCCCCCCCGATGCCAACAGCCCCATCCACAGACTCTGCAGAGAAGGAGGCCTGGATCGTTCTGATTTTATTGGTGAAAAACCTAGCCAGGTCACTGACCCAGGTCTCAGATGAAACTGCTTGCTGAAGATTAGACCTGGGGCCTGTGAACTCCCTGACCACGGTAAAAATCTCCTTGCAGGAGTTGGCGGCCGCCTCGATCCTCCTGGCGAGATACTCTTTTTTTGCGCACAGAATGTTACGATGGTACGCTTTAACCGCCAACCTATAAGTGAGTCTGGCCTCCGCGTCATACTGATAGCGCCACGCCCTCTCCGCCACCTTGCACAAGCTGCGTTCAATACGCAACGCCCCCGTAAACCACGGCGCAGACTGCCGCTCACCCCCTGATCGAAGAGCTCTTACAGGGGCCAGGTCGTCCAACCTCTCCAACAGCCACTCTACTCTATTCATTCACAATAGTTCACTGTTGTTTTGTAGCTAGTTTGTCGTTCTACCGAAGGGGTTCTAGCCCCTTCGGTTGAATCTGTATTCATGCAGTGGGATAATACTTAGAGGATAAGGCAATATGACGATTAATATAACTGTGCTCTGATATGCTGAAATTATAACTCTTCTGCTCACACCATGATGATTTTGTTGTTTTAGTTATGTGCTATGAGAAGATTTTCTATTGAACCCTCAGTTATGGAGGTGAACCAGAACTTTCCTGAGACTTTTCATTGCTCACAAACCACCCCCATTTTTATTCAGCCATTCACATAGCCATGGTGAAATGTTATTCCAGTTATCATAGATATCCTAGACAAGTGTCCATGCTCACTGTCCCACTGAATTACAAGTCTGCCTTAAGAATGGTGCACACAAAGATGAAACTGTTTTGTGCTTGCTTGCATTCCTTTTCAATGGGTATGCGGCTTGACAGTTCTAGTTGGAGTGTTCCTATGAGAGCAGCATCAAGGCTGATTTGCATGTGGTTGTTTCTCAAACAAAGCATTAGAATACACCTCAAGGGATTGAAAGAAGTTGTTACGTTTGCCAGAATTTCACCCATCACTCTAATGTTTTAAATTTACAATAAAGGCCCAACAAATCGCTTTTTTTTTATAAATCAAGGGAAAAAATTCAGTGGAACAAATGTTATTTTGCCTGGAGGGCTAAACCTCCCTGCACTGTTCCTGACTTCTACAATTGCTTTGATTGACAATTGCACATGATACGCAGCTTAGAATTTTCAAATGTGCATGCCTCGCCGGCTGCATTCCTTAATTCAACTCACAGATTGGGTGATTGTGTATGTACTTTCCAGATGGTGGGTAACTCACACATAAACCCAGTAGTCGGGCTGCTAAACTCAATGTTGGAAGAATATTGATATGCACCTAAGCGCTTCGGACTAACAATATGTGATCTGGTGTCACTGCTTAGAAGATTGCTCCACAGGTTTCAAGATAGACCTAACATAAAAGTTTAAGACATTCTATACATATAGGGGCAGATTTATGTCCGACTTGCGCCACGTTTACGCCGCCATTGCGTCACGCAACAGCGGTGTAAACGTGGCGCATCTCAGCGACCCATTTACAACGTGACGCATCTAGCCAGATGCATCACGTTGTAAAGCCTGCGCCACATGTGGGCGTTCCAGCGCAGTTTGGGCGTTCCGGGGCAGGTGTGCCTCGCAAAAGTGCCTGCGTGAAATCTACAAGATTTCACGCAGGCACTTTTAGGCCAATGCTGCGTCAAAACCCTGCGGCTGCTTGAAGCAGGCGTAAGGCTTGACGCAGCATTAGACAGTTTGAGCCCCCCAGAGCATTGCTGGAGCTGCGTCGCGCTTGCAACGCAACTCCAGCAATGCGCCGCCTTTAAGGCACAGATGCGTCACGCATCTGTGCCGTTTTTGCCCCATGGTGCGCAGCATTGTAAATGTGGCGCACCATGGGTGGCGGAGCTACGGCGCACAATAAGTGGCGCATCCCTGGGGATGTGCCAGTTATTGTAAATCTGCCCCCAAGTCCTCTCCTAGCCGGGCACTTTGCTCAGAAGATTACATGCAGTTGTTGATCCACCATACAAGTTCAAAAATGGGGTGATCCCATGTTTACTGCCGCTAAGTTGTGGACCTGGCTTTCTACAAAGATCTATTGCCTACATAACACCCTGACCTTTGGAAGGTAGTAGTAGTCCTTCAATTTTCATAAAGCACATCCAATCAGTTTATAACTATTCCTTACTTACGCTATAGTACACTGATCTCAAGACTAGAAATAGTTTAGTGTGCAATGCTCTCATTAAAATTGAAACATCAGCAAGAACACTGTTACGATGGCGAATGGCGGCATGTGGGGCATATGGTGAGAGTGGTAGCTTTTCAATCCCCTTTGGACAGATTGCAAAGTCTAGCAGCTATCAGTGGCATCACCTGGCTTGCTTTGCTCACTTTGAAAGGCAATATACCTTTGATAGTTGATTGAATATTGTGGAATGAAGTTACAGTGGACTTACAGTGTTGACAAGTAGAAAGAATTTCCCTACACAGCTTCTTAAGTCCAAACCACTACCCCGATCGAAGATGGCAGCCATGTCAAAATAGTGATCACAACCTCACTACTTTGAGTTTCGTGGCATGCTGCAGAGAGAGCTACAGATACCTGTCTCTATGCTGTGGCATGCTGCAGAGAGAGCTACAGATACCTGTCTCTATGCTGAAGGAGGCCACGCCCTCGAGCACTGGCCTACTGTCAATCCATAAATAAAAAGGTTTGTGGAAAAACAGCTAATGTTAGTAGGAACCGACATTCAAGTATCACAAGAAAGTTATGTGAGGTGCGTAGGTGACAAAGGAATCTGACATTCAGCAGTGACACACCTGCATAAATTAACTGGAGCTTGTATGTAGGCTATTAGAACCTCATATATTTCAAGACAGTTTCGACACTTAGGGCCTAATTACAATGTTGTGCGGACGTGGTCTTGGGAACGACCGTCCTCCGGTCGGCGGTCCCGACACAACGATTACAATGTGACCTCACATGGTGCGGTCACATACTCTTATTTGTTTACGGGAGCTTGTGCTGCAGCCATAAATCGGTCGTAGCATAAGCAGCCATAGACAATTGGGAGAACCTGTTTATCCCGGCACCGTGTGGCAGGTAGCTCAGGGTGCCTGCCACACGGTGCATGGATTAACAGGGGAGCCCCATAGGTGCCTCCTCGGCCCCCAACCGGAGGCTGCAGGTGAAGGGGGCCCTGCTAGAGGCCCCCAGTGTTGGTTTTTCACAGGCTTTCCACGTCGGAGAGCCCGACATGGAAAGCCTGTCACAAACCAACATTATAGTCCCTACGGCAAAAATGCCATCCATAGGGATTTCGGGCAGGCCTCTGACTGGCCCACTGGCTCCATGAGCTCGTCAGAATCCAGCCCGAATGACCCGCCGGTTTCACTTTCGACTGCCTGCATCGTAATGCGTTGTTCGAAACTGAAACCGGGATGAGACTCTTAAAGCCTCTGACCTGTGTTCGGAGGCTTTCTGACTCCCATTATATTGAGGGTCTTACCGTTAAAAATATCTCCCTAACCAGTTTTAACAGTCTTTACTTTGTTTCCTGGAGTGTCTTACATTGAACCCTCCCTTATCTATTTACCATTTGCATCTCACTGATTGACAGCAATTTCTTTTTTTTTTTTTGGTGAAAACCTTTATTGTGCATATAAAGCTGACAAATACGGGCCTACAACCCAGCGGGCCGGCCACCACAGTATAATAGCACCTAGGCCAGGAGAGAAACCCAGCAGGTCTCCGATATTACAGACGCAGCAAAGCCAGGCATAAAGCCACAAGGAAACCACAGTGAATAGGAAAAGTGAAGGTTAATTTTATAATATAATAGGGTGAGTAGCAGGAATATTGCAGTTATTAAGGTCCAAAAGTCAGTGGCGGGGCGTCAGCAGGCAGTGAAACAAACACAGCGAGGTTCAAAAAAGAACAGCTACAGTACAGCAAGGGCAAGACGAGAGTCCCACATCAGCAAACAATACCATCCACTGCCCAACGCCCACCCGTTACTACAAAGATACGCATCAATACATAAAAGGAAGTCAGGATTGCAATACAAAGCCATCCGCTACATCGACCCAGGGAATAAAAGAAGAAAGGGGAGAAAGGGAAAAGAACATCAGGAAAAAGGGGATGAAAAAACAGGGAGAGTAGGACGCGGCCCCACAGCATGTGCCCCATGGCAAATAAGGCATACAAAAAAGGGGCAGCCCATGGAACCAAAGGAAACAGGAGTAATGGATGCGCAATGAACATCGGTAACAGGGAGGCCACAGGCCCGCGCTGGCAAAAACACCCCATGAGGCCTACATGCAGATGCAGCGTCCAGAAAAAGAATACACAAGAGCCATAGAACCAAGAACAAAAGAAAAACAAAAATACAGACCCCCCCCCCACCCACCCCACCCTGCACCCCTGCAGAAGGCTATGGCCTACCCCCCCGGCAGCGTGCCTGTCGCCCTAACCGGAAACCCGAAATATAGAAGAGGCAAAAAGTAAGGAAGAAACCATGTAGGCAAAAAGAAAGGAAGGGGGAGGAAAGAAAAAACTATCGGGAGAGGAGACACAGAAGCAAAACTATCAGCTCCCAATCCTCCCGTCCAAGCACATTCAGAGCCCACTAGAAGACGAGGTCATTTCAAAAATAAACAGACACCAGGAATATGAGGAGGAATCAATCATACAGGTATCGCCGCTGGTCAGTCATCCAGCCACTCCACAAAGTAATAGTCCGGTGGTGCAAGTAGGTCTCAACCTTGTCTTCGTCTGTCCAGTGCCATAGGCACAGAGTGTACAAAAAACCAGAACACGAGGGGCCAGAGGTAAAAAGCAAGGAGTCCAAATGTCGAGCCACTACACAAATTATAACGGCTTCGGACCAGATGAGCAAAAAAGGGCGGCAACAGCAGCAGGCGACTCAAACGCGGCTCCGCAGGCCAAGGGGAAAAATTCGCCCTGGTGAAAAAGTCACAGGATCTCCACTCAGCAGGCCGAAGCAAGAAATCACCGGGAGACCCGGCGAGACAGATCTGGACGGTTCTCGGCGGGGGGCCCTCCAATGCATCCACCACAGGGAGGAACTCCTGACAATACAAGGCAGCAGGCTTCCGGACGTCCAAACAACCGGTGGCCTTGGGATGTTCAATGTCCAGGAAAGGCACCGCGGCACCCTGAAACGGCAAAGCCATACACGCAGGGGACGGCACAACGAGCCCGGAACAAAGGCTACCAGCCAGCTCAGCGACAGGCACAGCCATGGAAGCACGCCAGGAACATAAGGCGGCGAAGACATCGCCAACTGTAGGCTCACCTTTACGGTATTCAGCAAACGTGCCGTGCGGCGAGCCAATGTCGCCGTCCCCAACGAGGCATAGATGTAGGGTGCGGGCCGCCATCTTTGCAGTCCAGCGCGGCCGCGGCAATCTCCGGCCCCAATCCGGCCGCCGACGGAGCTCGATGGGATCAAGCCTGCGACAAGCAATGGACCCCCCAGGGCAGAAAGGCGGGCCACCAGAATATTGAGGCAGCCGGCGCCACCGACCCACGGGCGCCGCCCACCGAGACCGGGCGGAGGGTTTCAAGATGGCCGAACAGGAGAACAAAGAGGAGACGAGTCGTCTATGCGGTCAACCCCCGTCCGTGGAAGGCAGCGCTCCACCACCAGGTCCCCAGGCAGCCAGACCAGGCCCGGTCAGTCGCCACCGGTCCAACCGCACAGTGGCCGCTCCGGCCGACCCCGCTCCTCCACCAAGGGGTCGGCCCCGGCGATCCGCCCCGCCCGGGCGCCACAGATGAGTCCAGGCCCGCCCGCCCCGGAGGCCGCGAAGCGAACAGGGGCGCAGCTCAGGATCCGCGGCACCTAGGATCATCCGGAGCAGACGGTAAGGGCCAGCAAAACGTCATCAGTCCATATTCCATCAAGTAAGACTTCTCGGGGCAGGATAAGGTGCAGGATAGACAGTTCAGGCAGGAAGTTTGACGGAGCCGAGCTACAACGCGGCAATCACGGTCGCGAGCTTGGCTCCTCCCCCGACAGCAATTTCTTGGTGTGGTAATATAATTGTCTGGAAAGTATTTTTTTCCTGTCTTTCTTTTTGATTTTAGAGCCATGCTCTACCATGTGTAATTATCTGTCATAGTGGCCAGTAACCTTCAATCCCTTTTTAGGTTTTGCCTGCAAGTGCGCACGTAGTGCGCATGGGCTAAAAAACCTTATGAGTCTTATGTGGGATCGATGACCCGCCCCCGGCTCCCATTGGCTAGCTCTATAAATGGAGGCTAGCCATTGGGAGCCGGATCTGTCCGTCAAGGCCGGACCAGATTCGGGGGCGTTCCCGCGTTTTTTTCCCTGGGCGTGGTTCCGTTCGTCTTGGAGGCGGCCTCTCCTCTACCGGGCCAGATTACACTGCTGCAGCCGTCGGATTTGATAAATGTGCATGGGCGGAGTTTCGTTTGGGTTTGTTTTCTTGAGTCCATGCCGACCGCCGCCGGAAGAAGTCCAGGTGAGTGTTATTTTATTTTATTTATTGCCTTCCCGCCCCCCCCTCCCGCTGTCCGTGTGCCCGTTCCCGCCCCCCCCCGCTCTCCGTGTGCTGTCCTGTCTTCCCCGCCCCCCTCCCGCTGTCCGTGTGTTCCCGTCCCCCCCCCGTGCCGAGGGGTTTCCCAGAGACCGAAGTGTTTCCCAACTTAGGGCTCGCACTGCACGGATGGTGCGCGCTGAGTCCTCGAGGCCGCCTGCTCACATCACTGGCGCATTGGGCTAAAGGTATATTATGTTTCATTGTATGTGCTTTCAGATTGCGTTGCTCGTTCCCAACTGCCGGTGACCGGGACACAGCCCTGGTAACTCCCTTTTTTTTGTGCAAGGCATTTACACTGTAAGTATTCCAGATACCCTAATGATTTGGCAAGGAGAACAAAAAAAACCTCTAGAACATGATGTTTGGATGACTTCAAATGATCTCTTGTGTTCGTTTCTGTGGAATCACCGAGGCTTGATGAACACTAAGTGAATCTGATGCATAAACGCAGCTTCTACCTCGATTCTGATGAGTGCCAGATGTGGGGCGCATGTGATGTGTGTGTCTTTGTGATCAGGCAGAATCCATTGCTGTTTTTAACCTACCGTAGCGCTGTCATGTTGATTGCCCCCACTCAAGGGCTGCTGCTACGGGGTTTGACTGCAAGGGGCTGGATCTTTTCAAAGGTGGGGTGCTTTGGTCGTGCTGGAGGCAGCAATAGGGTGAGAGAAAGGTGGGGGTCGGGCTCATTAAAAGCTGCATCTCAGAATATGCACTCAGAAAGAAAAACAGCAAAGCGCACACTGCAAAAATAAAAATCATGCAAAGCACCAAGTGCTTGTTCTCACACTGGAACAAAAGCAGTGATTTAATTCACTTTTAAAATAGATAGGAAGTCGGGTGGGCTAGATTTCTTCTTTTATTTCACTGGATGCACAGTTTTTTAGTGTCTGGTGTCTTTCTACGGACTTTGCCTTGCATTCTTAACAAAGTTAGGCAAAATGGATCATTTGCAGGCCTGGCGAATTAACATTATTACGTGTCTGTTGATTCGATCTTGAATGTAGAACAACATTTATTTGAAAATGTTACTTTAAGAAAAGGTAACTCCTCAGACATCTGTAGGCAGTAGTGCTTCATTCAAATAAGCACACACACTACTATCGAAGTGACAGATTTTGTATGTACATGTCCTCCATTTACGCTCACGATTACAAAAAGTTACTTTCCGTGAATTGCTTCGAATAAGTCAGAAGCGGCCCATGGTCTTCCGGTGAGGTCGTCAGACACCCCAGACTGAGAATGAAGAGAAACGGAAACACAACTTCTCTAATGCACCCCAGGTGTGTGAATGTGTGAGAGCCACCCATGGTAAATGGAAGACCAGAGCTGTAAATACTGATGGGAACCAGGAGATGGTATAACAGAAGCACATTACGAACGTCGGCTTCTAATCCTGGTTACAGAATCAAAACTGGTGGAATGTGATGGTCGTAAAGTGCACTTACGCACCAGCCTCCAAGGCAGAACGGCGGCATTCACACATTCAAGATCAGGGGTGGGGTTCTAGGCGTTCTTTTGTGTGGCAACCTGAAAAAGTATTTTACACCCACAAACTTACTCCTGTCAAAGCAGGGAAAAGTTCATTTTCATAGTGTGGCAGCCTGATTTACACCCACAAACCTACTCCTGTCAAAGGCAGGGACACCTTCATTTTTTTTGCAGAGTTTTATATAGCGCGAACTAGACCCGAACCGAATCGGGTATCAGAGCGCTTTACATAGCACCAGTTACGTTACATGAGGACACACATTTATTTTTGTTAGGCACAGGGAGATTAAGTGATTTGCCCAGAATCACAGGATGTTTGGCGTCATTACCGAGACTCGAACCCAGGTCCGTTGGGAGGGGGCACGCAGATATTTAATAAAGGAATTAGCCCCTGGCCTCACATGTCTCATCTCCAGATGCAAAGCACAGACCAGAATCAGGCAGCCGGCACTGTACTGACTGGGCCTTTCCGGCACGGTGTGTTAGATAAAATGAACCTACCTACTACACTGTAACTGGGGGTACTGGCAGGGACCGCATGAGCATGTGAGGTGCAATAGGTGTACGCTGGTATGGCCGTAACTCCATGTCAGTGGAGGCGGGAGCCTGGCACCCCGCCCCCCGCTTTATAGTGCTATAAGCAGTCCGGTCTCTGCGTAAGCAAACCAAGTATTTCACATCACTTAGTGCGCTCAGCAGAGAAGCCAAAGAGATAATGAGCAAATAGTCAGAACTCTTTTACAGTCCGGATTATTTCATACGCTCAGCAACAAGGCCAAAAGGTGTGCTGTTTTAACGTTAAGCACCTAATGTTTATTAACTGCGAAACGTTTTAGCCACTCACGATTGTGTGCCTGGTCGGTATTACGCCCTATCACCTTTGTGAATGTGTATATATTTTGCAATGTGACCTATGTACTAATAGATATTTATTACTGTGTTTGGTACTGTGTACAGACAGAAATGAAGCGGAAACTTGAGGACCTATAATAACAGCGTTGCATTTCTGGTCTGCTTGTTTTCTGGCTTAATTGTAACTCCACAAACCCTTTCATATCTCATCGGCTTTTCCATCCTCTCACTCATTGTGTTTGTGTTTAGAATTTGTATTTGGCATCCTATCCCTGACGAGGCCCTGAAGTGCTTGCAAGTGAGAGGCTCCTCCCTTTGTTGTGCATTGTAAGTAGAGTGTAGGTTTACTGTGTAGCTTACATGGGATGCATTCTGTGTTGTGTGTATGGGGATAGAGGCGTGCTGCAGTTATATGGCAGCAAAAGTGTGGCTCCACTTATGCATGGAGTGAAGCTGAAGTGTGAGGGAGAGATAGTAATGTGATGTCCTCTTGTGTTTTTCACATTGTTTCTAGAGATCTTTTTACTGACGTTTGCAGAAACATTATATTTCAAGTTCCATATTCAATCACATAAATTCCTAGACCCCTCTCCCTCCACAAAAGACCACAGGGTTGATACAGTGATCAGTTATCCAGTATTTGTTTATGCATAATACAGTCTCATTAGACTTGGTGCATTTGTTTTCCTCCTTACTAGGAATTGTTCATTTGTCTCTCCTGTTCAGTCAATTTCTGCGTCACAAAAATGTAATCAATGTTCATATTTTTATGAGCTGCCCCTGCCCTTATTCATTGGAAGATGAAGAACCCTGCACATATCTAAACTTACCTTACATGTTTCAATTTCTAAGGGCGGATACACTTCGCCAGGCCTGTGTGATATGTCACTTTACTAGGACTAATGCTAGTTGGGATTCAACCATTACAACGCGGTCTTTACACCTCGCTACCAGGAGGCGGCCTGGGGCCCGCTGGTAGCGAACTGTGGGGGAACCAAGACCCCCGGGATAGCAGTACTTAGCGGATTACGGCGGGCGGGAGGGGCACTCCACGCAGCAGTTGTGACTGCTCCCCATAACATTTGTAATATGGGCAATTCAAGTCACCATAACATTTGTAATATGGGCAATTCAAGTCACCAAGGAGCATTGTGACCTTCTAGGGGAAAGAGTCTGAAAGTGGGTTACTTAAAAAGGTCTTGGAACTGCAGGTGTCTTGCAATATCATTTTAATGTATAGTTGGGAAAGAATATATTCTTTATAATGAACAGTTGCAGAATAACTCTCTCCAAAGCTGTATGGAACTCTGAGGGCCTGATGTACATTGCCAGACAGTGTGTGGGGCTTGCAGTGTGTGTAGGGCTTGCAGTGTGTGGGGGGGCTCTCAGTGTGTGTGGGGGGGCTCTCAGTGTGTGGGGGGGCTCTCAGTGTGTGGGGGGGCTCTCAGTGTGTGGGGGGGCTCTCAGTGTGTGGGGAGGGCTCGCAGTGTGTGGGGGGGCTCGCAGTGTGTGGGGCTCGCAGTGTGTGGGGGGGCTCGCAGTGTGTGGGGGGCTCTGTGTGGGTGTGTGTGGGGGGTCTTTGTGTGGCTGTGTGTGTGGGGGGGCTCTGTGTGGGTGTGTGTGTGGGGGGCTCTGTGTGGGTGTGTGTGTGGGGGGCCTCGGAGTGTGTGTTGGGGGGGCTCTCTGTGGGTGTTTGTGTGTGTCATTTGCGCGAGATAAAGCTAGTGGCATTGTAAACGACAATGCCATTTATTTATGTTAAAAAAAACATAAATAAAAATAATGTCAAGAGCAATGCCAATAGCTCAAACTTTAACAAAGGCAAAACCATTGCATTGTAAATCCTTGTTTCATCATGGTTGTCTTGATGCAACTACCCCTGCACTTCTGTGATGGGGACAATGATGCAAAATTTCACAAATACATGAACCAATCAAAAATTGTTCTAATCATGAGGTCATTCACCTTCAGCCAGCCTCAAAGTGCTAAGAATGCCAGGAAGACCTCTCTTGGAGGGACTGATCCCACATCCAGTCTCATTAATGTTGCTCATCAACCGGATTTTGTAAAACACAACAAAAATTGCACATGAAATGCAGAAAGAAAGATTCATCTTGCACCCCTGTATACACAATTGATCTATGTCGACAGTAAATGAACTAGTTGTTAAGTTATTTGCCAAGCAATCTATTGGGTACTGTTCTATTCAGTACTGTGCTGAGACGTCTTTCTTTTCATTAGAAGAGTTGGTTGATCATATGAATTGCTTGTCTGGCTCAGGAGGTTCATCAGATGACTCTTTATGTCTATCCTATATAAATATGTTTGCAAAATGTGATAACACACCAAAGTACCATGGCTAGGAAGAAAAGAACTGACCATGAATTGACAGAAGAAAAATAAAAAGTGAGCTAATACTCTGCAAGATCCAATGACATCTATCATGGCAAAACTAGTGGCAATTGATTCACAGCTAATAAACCTTGATTAGAGCACACAAAACAAAAATAGTGACAAATCGTACTATGAAAGGGAAAACATTGTTTCGTTTGGTAGTAGGGGAAACAACCTTTACAACGCAACTTTTACAACGCACTACCATTACAACGAAACTTCTACAACGCAACATTCATTATGCCATTACAACGCAACCATTACGACGCATGACACTACAACGCATACCACTACAATGCATGTCATTACAACGCATACCATTACAACGCATACCATTACAACACATACTACCCTTACACTATCAAACACTTACCCTACTGTTGTACCCCCTGGTGTTAGAATAGTGATTTTTACCCCTAAACTATCCAACACTTACCCTACTGTTGCACCCCCCCTGGAGTTAGAATAGTAATTTTTACCCCTACACTATCCAACACTTACCCTACTGTTGCATCCCCCTGGAGTTAGAATAGTAATTTTTACCCCTACACTGTCCAATACTTGCCATACATGCAATGTAATGTTATGCGTTGTAATGGTATGCGTTGTAAAGGTAGTATGGGTTGTAATGGAATGCGTTGTAAAGGTAGTTTTTACAAATTTGTTGTAATGGCATGCGTTGTAATAGCATGCGATGTAATGGATGTTGTGTTGTAAAAAATGCGTTGTAAAAGTATGCATTGTAACATCATACATCCGGTAGCAGTGGTGTAACTCAGGATTCCGCAGGCCCAGCAGTGCGGGGGGGGCAAGCTCCAGAGGGCCCCATCAGTACAGCACTCTGGCCAGAGAGCTCCCAATTCAGTCTGGAGGGGACCCCTTGGGGCCCCTCCACATTCCTTGCAGGGGGACCTTCTCAAGTTTCATTATGCCAGTGCTTGGTAGTAAAGGAAAAGCGTACTATTCAAGAATGATTATAAAGTCTAACGTGCATTTAATGCAAATAGATGATAAACAAGCAAAATAATGCATGGCAATTGCCAATACAACAGACCAGAGCATCGACCCTTAACAAGTTGGAACATATCATGCTAAAATCCATCATTTTAGTGAACATTCTTTACACTTTTTTCAATACAGGTCAATGGAAGAAAGATTACATGGTCAAGATTGCAACAAACTGATACTAACTAATCAACAGAAGTCAGGATATTATCATAAGTAAAAATATAAGAAAACATTAACCAATTGAAATTGAAGGTGCTGACCACACTATTTTCGAAACTTCTCGCTTTGTGGTGCCAGAATGAGGCTGTGCTTCCTAAACAGTGCAGAACATATGCTACTGTAACACACCAAATAAAATAGATGTGTTGCATTAGAAATGTGTGTAACATATTAAACATAGTAAGACTTCAGCAGTCTGCAGTCAGGTGTTAAAATGATATAGCACTTCAGTAATAATATATAATGGTACATGTTAAGGCACACATGAACATTAGGATTTGCACAAAACGTGAAGGAGTTAAGGAACAGAAACAAGTAAATTAAGTTTCTCAACATTCCAACAAAAGAAATCAATAAAACTGATAAAGGCAAGACAATGAACAAATTAAGACCCACTTTGGAACACTTTAAAAAACAGGCCATGGCAAGTATTTTCAAAGTAATTATTATGAAGGATACAAATGTGAAATAAATCTTAAGTCATAAAGATACTTCAAGAAATAGTACAATTGTCTCTTATACCGTGCTGGCTCAATTAAAAAAACACTCATTTAGCTAGTAAATACTTGCTGATTCATGCAAAATTCTGGAGTATATTGCTTATTTGTTCACTCTTGGAATTTGCTCGAATTAGCACAAAAACTCTTCTTTGCTTGGGCAAAAATATGGTACAATATAAAAAGTCACTTCAATTTTCATTTTCTACTAATTAACACGCCAGTATAGGAAAAGTCGAATTTCCAGAACTATTTTATGTTCTCTAATCACTAATTGGAGACTACAGTGCATTACCTAAAGGAAACGCTTTTAATTATTATAGTACTTATAGATTTAAGCTTGTACAGCAAAGCAGAATTATGTTAGCCCTTGTTTGCTATTGTATTGAAATATGATAAGGTCACCTGGTTTTTGCACCTAAAGTTTTATTTGTATAGAAGCAAAAAAAGCACATACTGAGGCAGCGGAGGGGCATCGCCCCACAGGGAAAATAAAATGAAAATAACACAATGTTATTAACATTTGTTTCCCGTACGTACCCAGTTTTGTTTTAGGTGCAGGTTGGGGTGGGGCTGTGTTGTCACCAGCAGGGGGAGGAGTGGTGGGCACTGTCTACGTGTGCATGACGGTTTGCCCAGCCATCTTGGGCCACCCAAACAGTCATGCGCACTTAGTATGCTTTTCACCCGGCTGTATTGCACAGCTGGGTGGAGAACATACACAGCCTCCCACTACCTGTCAGAGTGCAGAACCACGGTGCTCAGACCAATCATGATGCTGCTGTCATGCTGGTGATTGGCTAAGGGAGTCTGGGAGCCTGTGCGCTTACTGCTTCCGTGGGACGTGCATCCTCAACGGATGAACAGAAGAAGGACGGCGGTGACGGCAGGCAGGTAAGTGCAATTTTATTTTTTGAAAACAACACACTAAGGGCCTCATTACAAGTTAGACGTAAAAAGGTGGGGTATTTACTTCACAACTAGGTACCACCGCTCACGTCGAAGCATTTATCACACATACTAAATAGCTCCAATTTCCTTTTCTAGAGGAAAATGATGCACAGCATGCAGAATCGGTTTTTAACACACTGAGGGGCATATTAACAAGGAATAGGGAAAATTAACGCTAAGGGCGCTTAGAGTTAAATTTTTTTAACGCCCGCTATTGCTGGAGAATATCGCCTGGTTATCACGTTATTAACAACGCTAACCGACTAGGCGATAAAAAGTCCAGCGATAGCGACATTTTGGGAGGTTATCGCTGGTAATGCAGCGATAAAACTACAAGGATATGTATATCCTTGTTGATAGCCCATGGTGGACTTAGCCTTGTAATCCACCTCCCATTGGATTACATGGCTAAGTCTTAACCGTGGTTAGCGCTGCTTTTTTTGTCTCTAACAGGGTTAGCGTGAAGCTTGATAATAGGAGAAATGTCGCTTAGCGACATTTCTCCTATTATTTTGCTTTGGAACGCCCACTTTGCATCTCATTAGAGATGCAAAGGGAGGCATAGTGAAAAAGGGTGCTAACATGCGATTTTGCATGTTAGCACCCGGTTGTTGATAGGGCGATATTTTTATCTCCGCTTCTTTGGCTTTTAAAGCCAAAAAAGCGGAGCTAAAGACCTTGTTAACATGCCCCTGAGTTAAGTATGTGTTGCCTTTTCTTCGAGGCCTTTTCCCTAATACATCGACCTGCCAGAATCTCTGTGGAGAAAACTGAGAATGTGTGATAATTATCACACAATTTATGATTCCGATCCCTCTTCCAAACGAGAATTGGATGTGTCGGAGTTCAGCCCTTAACTTGTAATGGGTGCTATTCTCTAATTTTACATCAGTCAGGTGGACTCACAGATCTGCATTGCTATCATTAATGAAGTTGAGCATTTTGCTTCGGGCATTTTAAGTGTTAACTGAGATCTAGGCAAAATGCTTAGGAACTTGTTTTGTATAAGCCTTATGATTTCATGAGGGGTAATTCTCCAAAGACTAGCACATCGTTAAATAATTTCGTCTAGCAGGTATACCATGGAGCTTTTGCTTTGCTTGATTTAGCATCTCTTTAAAAGATAGCTGAATGCAATTCTGACATTTTACTTTAAAAAATATTTCCCTGAATTCATATTGGTTTAGACTGGTTGATGTAGTCTGTATCACCTCCTAACTCCAGCTGCACAATGGAGCAAGGGATTTCAACTCAAAATGAAAATGTATCAATGTCACACCACAGCTTCATATCCAAGGACTCTGAGGAACCATCCAGTCGTTCAACTCTAATAAGCTAGGAATCTAACGTTTATGCACTGTATTCCCCAGCTACAATCATGGACCCCAAACACATGAAATCCGACTTAACACTATTTTAGATATTCGACTGTCGCACAGCGAATATTTTACATGTTCATGACAGTGCTTTTGTTTTCTTTGAGTTCCCTGCAAGTATGTGTCCATACATATGTGCTTGCTTCTATATAAACTCTATTGGCTCTGAGAGCGATCTGAGTTGAAAGTGTTCTTATGTGTGTGCCAGGTCATTCCCTAAGGGCGCTTCCCTTGTCTTCGGTTTTTATGTGTCCAGAACCATCAAGTCTAAGTCAAAATCTGGGTAAAGTTAATCAACCTACCTTTATTCCCTTTCTATTTCCAGTGCTTCCTCAGGGCATAGGTCATCTAACCCCTGTATTACTTCAATTCCATACATGGACGGTTGGAGGGATTCTCTTGTTCATGCCAAACTTGACACCGGTATGGTTTGCAGATCACTCATATTGGAAACTAAAAAATGTTCTCTAGACAAAAACAAACCTCATACCAAACTGAAACCCCCAAATAAGGAGTTCAGTTTAGAAAACCGAGACATTGATACGAGCCACCGCCTAGAACTGAATTCTAGGAGCTGCAAAGCAGATGCCTTAGAACAGGAACCCACGTCAAAACATTCCAAAAACCCTGAAACCAAGAGTTCAGGCAAAATGTTCAATGCCAAAACCCACTGACTCTTCAGAGCTGAAATCTCAGCACTAGGATCCCTAGGTTAGGAGTCTAGATCTGGCTCCACAGACCACAAGTGTCGCACCTGAAGCCTATAGTCATCTGTGTTCTGCAACTACATCCAGCATTGATTCAAGAATGTTTAGTGTGTTGTTATGAGCTGAATTGGCAAGAGCATAAAGGGACCTGGTGACTGCTCTGTGTATAAACCTTGGAATTATATCCTTGTATCTGGTGTGATCGTATCTTTCTTGTAGGATTACATCAGAGCCCTACACTAATTCTGTCACAAACACAAGGAGATGATGGACGGAGCGCTGAAACTTTTCAGACACTCACCCCAGTCACAGATCTGGGTTGAATCCATCATCGTTCTTGAGCTCACTTTGCCACCTCAGTTCAGACCTGGTTATATGCAAATCAGTCTTGACCCTGTGCCTCATGGGAACAGTCCAGCCCGAACTGCCAAGCCAGGTCTTCCCTGAACTGGAAGCAAGCATCCTGGGACTGATTTCAGGGTAACACCCCTCATCAGCCAGGCCAGCTTGAATCCAGTGGCAAAGTGAGCAAGTGACCCACGTCTGGGCATACCATGCCAACTTAGGGCAAATAAAGCAAACACAAGGAGATGATGGGCGCGCTGAAACTGTGGCTGGGGGTGAGTGTCTGAAAAGTTTCAGCGCTACGTCCATCATCTCCATGTGTTTGCATACTACTTCTGTCCCCATGGACCAGAAGACTCACACATGGTATTCTGGGATCAATATCTAGTCCTGAGCCTACAGACTGAAAGTACCACACCTCGAGCCCTAGGGTTAGAGTCTAGATATGGCACCAGGAGATAAGAAACTCTTCACTTCCAGCAATCACAGCTTGTAGTGGTGAAGTGGATGTGGAGAGAGAGGAAGTGTTTGTGGCCAGATACTCAAAGAGATGGTTTCTGGCCAAAGGAGGATAGGCATCTTCAGGTATCACATGTTGTAGAGATCAAGTGGGTGAGTGAGGAGTGGAAGGGCTTGTGGTAGGATACTCAAAGAGATGGCCTATCGTCCATAGAACAGAGGCATCTTCAGCTATCACGCGTGGTAGAGGTCAAGACGATGATGTGAGTGTGGAAGGGCTTGTGGCCATAGTATGCCAAGACCTGCCAAGGAAAGCAAGGCACCTTCAGCTATCACAGCTGGTAGAGGTCAAGTGGATGAGGAGAGAGAGGAAGGGCTTTAGGTCAATAGAGTATAGGCATCTGCAGCTATCACAGGTGATAGAGGATAGGTGGGTGAGAAGAGAGTGAAAGGCCTTGTATTGTAACAGGAACACTTTGATACATGCTTAGGGAGGGGAGGCCTCATCTGCTATCACACCTGGATGTGGTCAAGAGAGTGAGGTGAGGGTTTAAGGACTTGCAGTCAGAATACCCAAATAGATGATCTCTGGCTGATGGAGGCGCGCCACCTTCAGCTATCGCAGCTGGTCGTGACCTTGTAAGTAGAATAGAGTGAAAAGCTAGGGGCTGTCAGAGCATCTGTCTCCCTGGCTTTCCTGACTGTAGAATACTGGCAAGATCGTGGGAGTTCATGGAGAGACAATTTAACAATGAAGTTTTCTACTACCACTAGCACTGCTCAGCTCATGGTTTGCTGCACAATGAACAACGTAAGATTTCATCAGAGCTCCGCGACTCACGGCGTGGAAGGTGAATCAGGAGCAGAATTCCCTAAAACTGTGGATGGAAATATTCTTTAATACAGGAATAGTCTAAATGGCCAGCAAGGATGCTACTAGCCCCAGCACGACCACGGGCAGTTGACTCCACAAGAAGAAAAGGATGCCCCTATATTCAGGTTTGCAGGCCAGCACCGGGAGGGGAAAAAATATATAAAGCTCCTTGGGACATCAAAAGTCCATGGCGTGGTTTTCCCACTTTGAGAGCTCACAGAACACCAGGCTCTGTGTTCACTGATTGGCAGAATAGTTCCCATACTTTAAAAACTGATGTCGTGAGAGTATCTTCGTGCTAGGAGCATCTTATCAGCAGCCACGTCGGGCAATTCATCTTCCTCAACAGGTTTCACTTTGTGACTCGGTGCCCTTGGAATGACACACACCCGCCTGTGTGCTGAAGGAGCCTGAACCCTTGCACAATGGGCCTGGCGCTGGGGGCTGTGTGTCATAGGAGAGAAATGCCTGGCATTGTTAGCTAACAAAGGCAGGCGTTACCTGTGCACAGGTACTGAGGAAACCGACCGAGGCACTGCTGCCACACCTCCCACTTACCAGAAGGTAGTTACTTTGTAGGTCACACAAGGCAGAGTTATTTGTTCTTTTACTACTTCAAGATAACCTAACCGTTTGTGTTAAAAATAGGTCTGGAAGCATTTTTACGGTCTGCTTCTATCCCTGGAGGCTCTTCCCCGCTACTAGAGAAATGCACACTTCTGTAGTAATGTGGGAAACTATGGGTGCCGATTGAGGTCAATCTTTCTACTTATCTCGCAAAAACCTTTTATTTTGTTTCTTAGGGTACCCTATCCCCAGACCTTGCCACCCCCGCATACCACGGCTCTTGCCACAACTTCTCACGCTCTTATCTGACAAACTTTTGTGGGGGAAAAGTGGATGAATATTTAAACCAATCATTGGTTGTGTTCACTGATATGGCTGACACATCATAAAATATCCAAAGGGGGGGGCATGATTTAAATGTAATTGCGGGTTGATTAACCTCACATCCAAAATTACCATTACCATGTGGTGTCAGCCTGCCTATACTGTGCAATCCTGAGATCACGATCCAGTATTGGTGAATTATATAGGGGGTATAATATAACTGTATATGTCTCCTAATGTTTTCTCCATTATTAGGCAGTTGCACCAGCTTTTGAGAGGTGCAACTGTACCTGAGTTTTACTGTACCCAGCCTAGAAAGTTGTAATCCTCTTTTAGCCAAAAACAGGAGCTTGCCAACTTTTGACAGATGAAACTGCCTGAGTTTTACTGCACCAAGCCTAGAACCTTGTAATCTTATTTCAGCCAGAAACAGCAGTTTACAGGGGGTAATGAATCATCATTTCACTCGAGATTGGGCTCTGGATTGATGTGACCCATGGGTATTCGCATAGATTTCTCCAGAGGCCAAAAATGTCGGTCTTTGATGTGACGAGGGTGACGGGCAGGCAAGGGGGGGCTTGTGGGCGATTGGCAGTTATGTGGGTCTAGGGTAAGCGAAGCATATACATCTTGTGGCTGAATGTAACAATGTGAAACCAGAAAATATGGGATTCATCCTACCTTCCCCACTTTACCAAATGGTGTGATCCTAGGCCAATTGTCCTTGTTTTATTTCATTTTCCCTCCTTTTCGTGTATTATCACGTATAAGACCGTCTTGAAATGCATGACTTCAGGATGTGCACTGTGCAAAACTTTCTCCTGTGTTTGATTTAATAAACCATAATGTTGTTCATGTATAATAGGAACCCAGGACAACCAAAGAGTGCACATAACAACTGACTTGCCTCTTTAGTCCATTATTGGAATTGCTTTCAGGGTAGGGGGAAGAATTATGGGGCAGATTTACAAGCCCCTTGCAACACTTTTATGCCGCTGTTGCATCACTTTTGTGACGCAGCAGCGGCGTAAACCATGCGCCACGTTGCGACTTATTTACAACGTGATGCATCTAGGCAGATGTGTCACGTTGTAGAGCCATGCGCCACATGAACCCTGCGTCAGGTTTCATGTGGGCGTTCTGTCGTAGGGTGGGCGTTCCCTCGCAGGAAAGCCCCGTACAACTGATAGATTTCACTGAGTCCGTTTTACGACGCTGCTGCGTCAAATCCTTACGCCTGCTTGAAACAGGCGTAAGGAGTGATGCACCACCTTAAGTATGGGCGGCCCCTGTGCATTGCAGGAGTTGCGTCGCGCTTGTGACGCAACTCCAGCTATGCGCCGCCCGTATGCCACAAGATGCGTCACGCATCTGCCTCTCCTTGCACCATGTTGTGCCGCATTGTAAATGTGATGCATCCATGGTGGCGAAAGGGAGAGATTGCGTGACGTATCTGTTCTGGCGCATACCTGCTGATTTGCAGAGATGTTCCAGAATTTGTAAATCTGCCCCTATGTTTCTAAATTCAGGTTTGAAAATTATCACTTTTGAATTAATTAATCTCAATGCACTGATATAATCTTATGTACTAAGGTGGAAAGGTAGTTCTTTATGTTAATTAAACACATTTTTAATCTTGAAAAGACTTTGTCATATTTTTGTAGTTTTGCTGCAAGGTTTCTTTAAAAATGAAGGTGTTCCTAAAGGTACGCAGTGCAGGACTTCCAAGTTACATCTTTTCTTTAACATCAGTAAACCTTTAAATAAATGCTTGCCTGTTTGTTGTACATATTTCATTGTTAGTGCTGAGTCAAGTAAACAGCAGTCCAGTACTGCTGTTGATCAAGGGACACATCTAAAGGCCAGGAAGGCTGCATGGGGCCCCTGGTCCGTACTTTGAGTATTAGTGATGCAATCCTTGCAGTGCTTGATTTGAGCCTGTGGTTTCCGGTGCTTGGCACTGTCAACTAATTGTGACCACCGGCACTAATACAGTGTACCACATGGTGGCGCTCTTTTTCTAGTTTAGTTTAGAGATGAGCACAACAACAGCTGTTTATTAATTCAATACACTTTAAAAATGACTAATATTCTCCACCCACGCCATTCTTATAGCTTGGGGAGCCTAGAATAGTCTGAATTGTCACACTTGTAGGAGTGTGATGGTTAGTAGTTGTGTTGGTACTGTCAGTGGCAGTGCTGGCTGGGGTAATGAGTGGTTCAAGCTGCAGGGGCCTCCTGACAAAGGGCCTGGCACTTATTATTTTACAAATTAGGCACCGAATCCTTGCATGTTTCTGCTTTGTACCCTGATTACATTCTATATATTTATATATTCTTGTATCTAAGTGCACATTTTTCATTTATACACATATGTTGTGTTTAGTATTCGACTGCACATGTACAACATTCAACACTTGGTTTATTATATTTTGATAGTACATCAATTATTCATATGATTTACAATATGTGATAGAATTCAGCGTAGGCACAACTCGATTATTATGTTAATCTTGCATTTTACAAAAATGTGCATTTAAGCTTGGTAAAGGCATGAAGATAGGCAGAAAGGAATCTCAATTTTCCTGGGAGACTTTGTTCATGGGAGCTGTAGTTGTAAACATCCTCATTGAAGGTCATGAGGACCTTATTGGGTCACCTAGGTACACCACAATGGACATGCATAAACAGAGAATGACCTTTACAAAGTACAGAACAAAACGCCTCTTGTTCAGCTAATGTATGTGGGCTGGAGGCCTCCTCACGAAACTTACTTAGGCAGTTTTGATGCTAAAACAGAATTAGTATATTGTTTGAGAGTATTTTGATGTCCTGCCACCGTGCATACAGGGTCAACCCATATGTTTTGTAGAGGTTTAGTTCACTCATCAGTGAAAATCATCTGAGTATTGTGTGCAGTCTTTCTTACATTACCACTGACAGTATTGTGTCAAATGAATTGTGAGACCTCAATTAGACGAATTATTACATTTCACCTATCAGTGTATCTACTCGTAAGTCACCTCTCACATCTAGTTTTATTGACACTTGTGAGTAAGTTCTATTCTTTAAACTCATTTGGCGTCCCACTAGTCTAGAGACTGACCAGTGGGTTAAATCCTTTTCAGACCTTGTGAAAATCGCGAGTTGATAATTCATAGAGGACTTAGATTAACTACCCAACAGGACCAATCCCTTGAGGAGTTACTTACACAGCCAATGGGAACAGTTATTGACACCGGTCATAATTTCCTAATCCAATTTGTTGGCATATTAAACATCTTCTGCATCTGTAAAATAGATGAGGGAGCAACCTAAAAGGATTTGGCCAGAGTGGATAAATAGACTACGTCAAGACAGCACATTATTTCTTATTTTAATTGTTACAGCAACTGTATAGAGTGGGCATGGAATCCAGAAGCTGCCCCTCCTCCCACCATTCCATGACCAGCCCTGGTCCTCATCTGATGTTTAGTCCCTCTTAAGCCCACGCCCCAAAACATCCCATCACCAGTCAGTGCTTCTTCTAAGGTCACTAAGCTTAGCAATGTTGCAGGATTTATTGATTAGATAGATACATTGAATAAATTCAACATATGCCTTGGCTCAACTGATCTCAAAATACCACGTATTGTGCCAAATGCATGCAACTGACATCCAACTTTATAGCAAAGTGGATAGCTGCAACAAAGTTTTCAAAAACTTCACAGTTGAGCAGAAATGTGTTTCTTTTGTGTATAGGGAGTCATATCTTCGTACCTGGAAAAAAGGAAACCCTCTGAGTTGAATATACTGTGCATGATTTTCTGCCATGTCCAGATTAACTAAGGGCCTGATTTAGATATTGGCGGATGGGTTACTTAATCACAACTGTGATGGATATCCCATCGACTGAAATATAAATCTGATTATATCCTATGACATTTATAGTTTGGCGGATGGGAAATCAGTCTCCAGTATGAGGGAGCAACCCATCCACCAAGATCTAAATCAGGCCCTAAATAGCTCCCCATTTCCAAGCAATGTAGTAAACAAACTTGGAGTATGGTTTGATTCTGATTTGTAATTCGGCTATCTGATCACAGCGGTGATCTAAAACATCCTTGTGCTTTAATGAGCCCCTTAAGTAAGATACATTGAATTCCATAGACTAAACAACTGAACAGCCAGACTCTGTTTCAAACTGAAATCATCTCATATCACACCAGCTCTCCGGTAACATAGAGAATAAAGTCAAATACATGTTCTGTGCCATCTTCAAAGCCCCCAAGACTTGGTACAAAATACTTCAGGCACTGTTCCCTAGCTAAACATCCCAATCTCAAACTAAAACCCAAGTCATATCAATATTTTCCTTTTGACACAATATTCAACTGATGGTCCCATGTTTGCAACTCAATATGTGTTGTAGGAGTCCAGGTCTGGAACAGTTTGCACACAAAGTGCAGAAATCAACCCAACTGATGACATTTAAAGGATCTTGAAAGTAAGCATTTTGCAACCGTACATGTTTTAATTTGGACTAGCCTCAAAACCCCTTCAAGATAGGACAAGGTCCCTCTGGTCACAGTTGTAATCGAATCTGGAATGTGCACCCTTCATGACACAAACTCCACTGTTGTTTCCAGATAAGGAGAACAGCTTCTTATAACTGTTACCAGAAGTGCAAAGTAACAAGCCAGCACAAGTCAGTGCTTATGAAACAATTAAGTAAATAAATAGAGGGATTGTATTCTGCCATCAATTAGGTCACACCTGGGGGCCGATTCCAATCTGGAAAAAAAGCGTCCGTCTGAATCGTATCCGGAGCCCTCTCCGTACGAATCGTACACGTCCATCCGAATCACGTAGTACGATCCATATCTCGTCAATCCGCCCGAATCGTTGCGAACCGTACGAATTGCAAGGGAGAAACCGTACGACACCGACCCTCACCCTCACAGTGAACCGTATGTTTTGTAAACATGCTGTATGACCTGACGAGTACGATCCGGACCGGGGTATGAGGACGCGATTCGTACGGTCCACGTAAGGTAAGGGCGATTCGTACGGACAACCACACAATCACATACACACCGTACGGTGCGTACACCCCATGATCGCAGAGGTACGGTGCGTACCCCTGCGATCATGGGGTGTACGCACCGTACCCCGTGATGGCAGGGTGTACGCACTGCACACCCTGCGATCATGGGGTACAGTGCGTACACCCTGCGATCATGGGGTACGGTGCGTACACCCCATGATCGCAGGGATATGCACCGTACCCCTGCGATCATGGGGTGTACGCACCGTACCCGGGGGGCTGTTCCGTACCTGTTTCGAGGCGAACTCTGCTTCTCCAGACCTTTTGGGCTCCCGTAAAAAAAGTGTCGTAGGTGTGTACCCGACACGAATCGTACTTGCTGGGTCGGGAAAACCTGCTTCGAACAGTACGGATGTCGCGTACAGTGGGTTCCGAGGGAGAATCGTATGGAAATTAGAGTCGTACGGTCTTTGTACGATTCGTACGCAGTCCTGCTACTGGTACGAATCATACTTCATCGTACGTACGGGGACGTTGCAGGGTACGATTCGTAGGGGAAAAACAGACCGTATGGCTATTCAGAGTGTTTATTCCCGAATCGGAATCGGCCCCTTGGTGTATTGTCCTCACTCATTATCAACTACTTCAAAAGAGAATATGGTACTAATTAATTGGTGAGACCTCAGAAGTGTTGTGAAAATCTAAGACCTCGCTTAGAGTACTGCATAGACTTGTACTTGGAATATTGTGTTACACCATTGCTGAAACCTCAATTAGAATACTGTGTTCAGTTATTGGTGAAACCTCAACTGGAATATTGTGTTCTTCATTGGTGAGCCATCAACTGGAATATTGCCTTGAATCATTGTTGAGACCTTAACTGGAATATTATTAAAATTAATATTATTTCTTCTTCTAAGGTCTTGCCTCCAACAGCGCAACAAGGGGCCCATTGCTTTACATTGATTTGTTTCATTATCACTCTTATTTGTCGCCTTCTAATGGCCAGTGTGGGTTGGCTTCACTTCCTATTCTTTCAGCTGGAGCATTGTCCAAGTAGTGGATTGCTACAACTTGATTGATGTAATTCCGCTGATCGCTTTAATTGAGGTACTAATTTTGCTTTTTTCTTCTTCCCTATTGTCCTTGTTGAACATCTTACCATTTGTATCTATACTTTACTATGCCACACACACATTTCAAATAAACCCTTTTCTCCTTTGAAATGGATGTTCATTGCTGCAAATTTTTTTATCTGCTTTCAAATGTATTTTTACGAAGACATGCTCATGGGCGCTATTGCTTTCTTTATGTGGTAGGATTTTTTGCCAATAATAATTTGTTTTCTATTTCATGCATGGCGAGATGAACTTGTTTGCTCAGAATCACAGGGTTGCTGCACTTCAATTTAATAAGCATTAGAAGCCAATAGGTATTGCCTGTGAGACAATTGGCTCGGTCATTGCCTTTTGTTCGAGCCATACAGCATGGGCATTGCCGAATTTTGCAATGATTTGTAGTCATGTTGTATAGCAGCGTGGCTGCTTGCTGCAAGGGCTAAGAATAATTATTTTTAAAAGGACTATGATGCATCCAGCGCTAGTGCACTTTAGGAAAAAAAAGCACATTATTCCTGGCTGCTAGCACTTTTTGAAAATTACTTTTAGCCATTCTGCCAAACATCTGAGCTACTGTATAGCATGGCTGCTAAACACTGCCAAAGCCAATAACTCTCATAGGCTTTGCCAGTGCTTGTTTAACATTATCCTGTTCTATGCCACAGCTCCACAGAATATTTCAGAATGTTGGCAATTAAAATATCTTTATTGCAAAGTCTTATTCGTGAGAGCATGTCGACCCCCAGAATAACTGGATATATTCCAGGGTTTTCCTCATGGAACTATAGATTTGAATATAATGATTTCGACTCGGTCTGCCATCGGACCCTGGTCAGGGGGCTGGAGGAATGCGGGGTCACTGAGGGGGCTAGAGATTGGCTGATATCCTATCTTGGTGACAGGCAACAGTTGGTTTCACTTCCGCCATTTAGCTCTGAGCCAAGGAGTATAGGACAGGGGATTCCGCAGGGCTCGGCCATCAGCCCTATATTGTTCAACCTGTACCTTCGCCCTTTAGTCCAGCTAAATAAATCTTTCGGTGTCTCGGCATTTAATTATGCCGATGACACCCAGCTGGTCTTTTCTCTGGAAGGGAACAATGCGGTCTCGCTGAACACTTTCCATCGCTGCATGGCAGCTACAGCGGACTGGTTGCGAGCTAACTCCCTGCAATTTAATAGCTCAAAGACGGAGGTGCTCCACTGTTCCACTGACCGGATTCCACGGGCGCTCCCTGAGAACTTCTGGCCCAGTACCTTCCCTGAACCAGTACTGGCAGCGGAATCAGCTCGTAACCTGGGGGTAATGTTTGGCCCTAACTTACAACTTGACATACACGTCAATAAAACCACCGCAACGTGTATGATGCTGCTACGCATGTTACGCAAAGTCCTGCCCCTTCTCCCCGCTCAAGCCAGGCCGGAAGTAGTCCGTGGGACCATACTAAGTCGTCTTGACTATTGCAACGGGCTTCTGCTGGAGGCTCCAAAAAATCTGCTGGGGAAGTTACAGCGGGTGCAGAACATGGCCGCCAAGCTGGCTCTTTCCTGCCCTAGGTCCAGCTCTTCCACTCTTGCTTTACGGGACCTGCACTGGCTCCCGGTGGGTTTGCGGGTACAGTTCAAAGCTGCATGCTTGGTGTTTAAAGCGGTACACCTTTTGGGTCCCATTCCTTTGCAAAACATGTTCGCGTGGTATTCGGCTCCACGGCTCCTTCGCTCTTCATCGGCTCACCTTCTGGTGGTTCCAAGGTTTCATAGAGTGAGGATGGGTGGTCGCTCCTTTCGCGTGGCAGCGGCCAAATTGTGGAACTCCCTCCCACTTTCTTTGAGGAGTTATAAGGATTATTTTCCGTTTAGGAAAGCATTAAAAACTTACTTATTCCCATAAACGGCCAGAGTGGTTAAAGTGCATGGTTCCTTGATCAAAGCGCCAGGATGCCCTTTGGGTGACAGGTTTTGCGCTCTATAAATATATTAAATAAATAAATAAATAAATTTGAATTCCTCACTGCTGGCCTACTGTGGCTGTCTGTAGGAGAAGACACACCCTTCTTGTGTTCTTTTATTCTAAGTGCTATAAGCTGCTATGACACCCTCCAAAACAGAGCCCACTTAGGTACTTATACACACAATTCTGAGGAGTGGGCGAGATACGAATACAACCGCATTGCCTGTCAAAATCAGTGGCCAGAGCATGATTCCAAAGAAATCAAGTTGGAAACCATAGCCATATGTTCCAAATAAAGTGTTTTTGCACTTAAGTTAACCATGGTCCTTCAGTGTCCTCAAACTACATTAACACCTGCTAGTGCTAGTGATTTTTACTGATTCAACTGTGAAAAAATATGTTTTGAAGTTTTTTAATTACAATGTACCAATTTGTGGATTCAATTTGTAATGCTTTTAAGGATATTTTTCTTTTATCCAAATAAAGATTTTATACTATACTACCTGCTAGTGCTACTGACTTCACATTTGTTTCTCATAAAGTGTAATTGGAAGTACCACAGTCACCCCATCCTGACACTGAATAACAGATGTTTACTAATGTTACCTAACTCAGTGGTGCTCATTTTATCGACCTTGTAGGAATGAAAGGCTAAATGGACCCACTAGATTTCTCACTTTCGTCCACGAGGTCAAACGCAGTTTCCCACGGTGAATGTTTTGGTCTCCTAAGCTATAAGATCCCACTTCAAATGAAGCTGGTCAAATCTGGCGTCTGTTGTTGAGGATCCGGTTTCAGGCCTCTTACTTCCCACTTGGCAGCTAAGCATGTGATTCCTCAAAGCAATGATATCATTTCCCTGTCTTACAAAAGATTTCAATAAAAAAATGATTGACCGAGGCTCAGGATGTGGCTGGGCGCATTATCACGGCTCTGTGCTGGGCGTCGGCCAGAAAGAGGCACGCGCTCTCAGAGTCATTGCACAATCATTGTCAAATTTCCCGGCCAGCAATGGTAGCCGATGGACCGAGGATGCCATCTGGACATGTGAGGGTTTTTCCCAGACTGTCCATCTTCAAAGTATTCGTTAACTCTTTGCAGAGAGATACCTTCTCCACTTGGCAAATATTCCATGTTTATAATGAAATTCTTTTTCCTATATACGTTGGTACTTTTCTAATATGTTGCGATTTTTCTAATATGCTGCTATTTTTCTATATTTCAGTTAAATTCTCTTTATTGAAAACACTTTTGGGTACTGAATCACACGGTTAAGTATATTTGAAATACAGTTATTGTTGCATAGCTTTTATGTTGTCTGCGTGCTGCTTCAAATCTCTTTGCAAGCACTTGTGAACTAAGGGTTAGAGAATATTTGGAGGTTCATTGCATGCCCAGAGACTTGTTATATGTGATGCAATGTAAGGGGCTCATTAGGATGGCGGTTTTTCCGCATCCTCTGGGCCGGCGGAATCCACCGCCGGCCCGGAGGATGCGGAAAAACCGCAGCGGACCCACCAAAGACCCACCGGCACATTAGGATGGCTGGTGGGTCCTGGTTTCCGTCCGCAGCTTTTCCGCCGCGGTTGGCTTACAACCGCGGCGGAAAAGCTGTAATATGGTGACGGTGTCTCTCAGACACCGTCCACCATATTAGAATGCACAGAAAGAAATGCTTTTACACGGCGGAGCTTCATATGGAGCTTCACTGCGGGGGCCCGTTGCGGGCCCCCTGGGTGAAGGGGGGGTGAGGGGTGCACATGGGGGGTACCTATGGTACCCCCCTGCATATGTATGCAGCAAGCGGCAGGCACCGCGCGGTGCCTGCTGCTTGCTGCATACATATGCAATGTATGCTTTTTTAACATTGCGGCGGGTGCAGCTTGAAGCTGCACCCGCCGCAATGTTAAATATCCAGGATGTGACCGCCAGGGTGGCGGTCACATCCTAATTTCCACGGAGGGACCGCCGCAGCCCATGCGGACGGTCCCTCCTAATGAGCCCCTAAATGTCTCTCTGAACAGGTGCATTTTGACTGAGGGTTCCAGGTGTAGGTTAGAGGCAGCAGAACAGGTGTCTGAGTTTAATTTAGCCAGTAGCAGTGTCTGGGTTTAATTTACCCAGCAGCAGTAGAAAACTGGTGTCTGGGTTCAATTACTCAGTTTAATTTACCCAGCAGTGGGAAGAAACTGATGTCTATGTTTAGTTTATCCAGCAGTGGGAAGAAACTGGTGTCTGGGTTTAATTTACTCATCCGTGGGAAAAAACTGGTGTTTAAGTTTAATTTACCCGGCAGTGGGAGAAATCTGGAGTCTCAGTTTAATTTACCCAGCAGTGGCAGAAAACTGGTGCATGACTTTAAATTAAGCCAGCAGCGGCAGAAAACTGGTGCCGGAGTTTAATTTACCCAGCAGCGGGCCAAAACGGTTGTCTGAGTTTAATTTACCCAGCAGTGGGCCAAAACTGGTGTCTGAGTTTAATTTACCCAGCAGCAAGATGAAACTGGTGTCTGGGTCTTATTTACCTAACAGCGGCAGAAAACTGGCGCCTGAGTTTAATTTACCCAGCAGCAAGATGAAAGTGGTGTCTGGGTCTAATTTACCTAACAGCGGCAGAAAACTGGCGCCTGAGTTTAATTTACCCAGCAGCAAGCTGAAACTGGTGTCTGGGTCTAATTTACCTAACAGCGGCAGACAACTGGCACCTGAGTTTAATTTGCCCAGCAGAAGGATGAAACTGTTGTCTGGATTTAATTTAGCTAGCAGCGGCGGAAAACTGGTGCCTAGGTCTAATTTACCCAGCAGCAGGAGAAAACTGGTGAGTGGATTTAATTTACCCAGCAGTGGCAGAAAACTGGTGAGTGGATTTAATTTACCCAGCAGTGGCAGAAATTGGTGCCTCAAGTTAATTTACCCAGCAGCAGGAGAAAACTGGTGAGTGGATTTAATTTACCCAGCAGTGGCAGAAAATTGGTGCCTCAAGTTAATTTACCCAGCAGCTTATTTAATTTACCCAGCAGTTCATTTGGCTTATATAAGGGAAGACCAGACGATCCACGTCCCACAAGAGAGATATTAACATTTCTCAATTGCAACTCTGACTTCACGGTTTACTGCTTGGAGTGTCCATTCTCCAAGAGATACATCGGAAGTACCATCCATCCAATGGAAAAACGTATATTAGAGCACATGCGTGCCATAACAAACCGGGATAAAACATATCCCGTGGCACGCCATTTCGAAACACATCACAAAAGCGACAGGGACCTCCTAACATATTTTTGTTGTCTGGATCAAGAAGACAGAAAGGAGAGAGGTGGTGATTGTGTAAAAGCTCTAAGGGTATTAGAATCTAAATACATAATTGATCTTCAAACCAAAGCCCCTACAGGGCTAAATAATGATGAGGAGTTATGGATCCATCTATAAGGGGCTCCAATAGGGAAAGAGTGCTGGTACAGAAATGAGGAAGAGATATTTACAACATATATGATATAAAACAAGTAGCAACATCACATGTCCATATACTTTTCCTCTGTTTTATATAAAATAAAGGCCTCGTCATCTGATTCACAGACGTTATCAACAAACATCTCTCCCTTTAATAAAACAAATACATGATAAAGCCCATACAAGGCAAGAGAGTACGGGAGAAAAGCCCATACAGGGCGAGGAAATGCATAAGGGAACAGATTTTGAGAATTATGTGACACGAATAATGGTATTTTATATCAGGCACAGTGTCCGTATTTATGAATTGTATATGTTTTTTCTGTTTCCCTTATGAAATTGTTTTTAAAGATTGTATCTTTATTAACTACACTTGCACTTTTCACATGATCGATCAGTTTTACGAATTAAGGGGGCGATTACGATGTCCGCCCACCATCGCTGCTGCAAATGGGACCGGCCGCCATATGTGCGGCTGTCCCTCAAAACAAATTAGGATGCGCCCCCTGTATGTTTATATTGTGGCGGGTGGCAGCACCCGCCACAATGTAAAAATACATGTTTTGCATTTGCATGTACAACGTGGCAGGCACCGTGCGGTGCCTGCCACCTTGTACATGCAAATGCAGGGGGGTACCAAAGGTACCCCCCAAGTGCAGCACCCCACGCCCCTGGGGGCCCGCAAGGGGCCCCCAAAGACATTCTCCACCTGTCTTTTTGCGGCGGGAACTCCGCCGCAAAAGACAGGCATCATAATGCCCACGGCGGTGGCTTCACGGCACCGCCTCCATTGCCCCATGATACCGGGTCCCGCAAGGAGGGCGGAAAAGGACCGCCTTGCGGGACCACGGCGGACGGTCTTTCCGTCCGCCGCAGTAACATTCGCATTTCCACCACTATCCCAATTCGGCAGTGGGAATATTGAGGTTGATGGTGGGCCGGCGGTCATCACCGACGGCCCGGCAGTGGTGGACCGTCCGTCATTGTAATCGGCCCCTAAGTCCCAGTAAAACATGTTGTAAGATGGCCGCTATAGTAGCACTGATTAACACAGTACACTTTCACTGTTTATTGTTTACTGGGCTTCTGTGAGGCTTCACGGAATAAAATGGTCAATCTATTTGCACACGCCAACACTGACGAAGCTGTGAGGCGAAACGAATCTGTTGGAGGGGTAGGGGGTCTGTAAATAAACACTTCAAAAATCGAAATGGATGTTAACGTTTTTTGGAAGATATATATATATATATATCTATATATATATATATATATATAGATATATATATATATATATTTAGGAGCTAAGTGCTGTCACCACTATATTCGGGAAGCAGAGCTGCGGGATTTATTGCTGGACTTGTGTGAGTGCAGGGCGCTGAAGAAGGCAAGAAGTCAGCCGAAATGCATCAGCCGCCACTTACCATTGCATCTTTGAAATAAAGTGCTTTACAGGAAACCCCTCTGGCCTCCGTTGTTTCTCTTCAGGGAAGAAGTTGTGTGACTATTTTCTGCGCCAAGCCAGAAGCGCAGTACGGATGGCCCTGCTATTCAAGCGTCCCAGACTTAACTGGCATCGCGCTGCTCTGCAGTGTTTGTATGGCTCGAGGAATCGGGAGCTCTGGTGTCCACCGTGAGGATTGGGTGGTACGTGCGGAGTGAGGTATTCCACCTCCGCCAGGACGTTGTGCATTCCATGGCTGTCCCCGCACATTGGTCTACCACATTGCACGGCTGTAGCAGTTCGAGGGGACCTGAAGAGGCGCTTTGGTTTCTGGGTGTGTGGGATTGAGTCATGCCATCCCAGCCTGCATATTGACACTTAAGCCGGTACCATCAAGGGTTTTGCCCCCCACACCACCGACCCAGATGCATGATCATGATGCGTGCTGGGAGTTGGAGTTTGTTTATTCATCACGATCCCCAACAGGTGAGCTGACTGCTAGGGGAGGATCTAAGTGCTGTCACCACTATATTCGGTGAAGCAGAGCTGCAGGATTTATTGCTGGACTTGTGTGAGTGCAGGGCGCTGAAGAAGGCAAGAAGTCAGCCGAAATGCATCCGCCGCCACTTACCGTTGCATCTTTGAAATAAAGTGCTTTACAGGAAACCCCTCTGGCCTCCGCTGTTTCTCTTAGGGGAAGAAGTTCTGTGAATATATATACATATATATATATATATATATATATATATATATATATCACCGAAATCTTCAGACCTCCACTTGCGCGGCGAAAGAAGAGACAGACCCCACGACATCCAGGCAGGTTGTTTTATTCACAAGCCTTCAAAATGCAACGTTTCGAGTACTGGCGTACTCTTGTTCACATATATTGTGTATATATTTATATTTATTTTCAAACACCGATTCGTCCACCGCCGCCGCTCCTCCTCTTCCCGGGTGCTACAGCCAGCGGGGGTGAGCCGCTACACACTCGAACACTTTCACTCCAGTTCAGGCTGAAAACAGGCCAGCACACAGATCTCCGATTATAGTATTTTATTACAACCCCGTCACCCTTAACAGACGCGTTTCGCTTAAAAAAGCTTCGTCAGTGTCTGACGAAGCTTTTTTAAGCGAAACGCGTCTGTTAAGGGTGACGGGGTTGTAATAAAATACTATAATCGGAGATCTGTGTGCTGGCCTGTTTTCAGCCTGAACTGGAGTGAAAGTGTTCGAATATTTATATTTATATATGTATTCTTCACCCAAAATGCCTCTCCTTCAATGTTCGCCACTCCACAGACAGGTAGGTTAACAAACCATTTATTCTCAAAAGCTGCACATTATGTCTGTTTTGAAGATTCCCTAACGCGTTTCAAAGCTAACGAGCTTCTTCCTCAGGGGGCGGCCACTGGTAAAACACGGAGTCACATCTATTTCATTTCCCCATTACATGCCAATCTCGGGTGATGCATGCTGGTAGATGTGGCCAATTCCTCCCTTCCATTAGGGTCCGTGCAGTTCACCTAGTAATTGTTCTTGCTTTTTATATTCATTTACAGCCCTCCAGTGGGCTATATATATATATATATATATATATATATCAGTAAACAAACAAGCAGAGTATTGCGGGCTCTCAGGCAAAACACGAAGATGCAGAAAAAAACTGGATTTATTCTGTCATAAATCTTAGAGTTACGCATTTCGACCATCCAGCAGACTTGATCACACAGTGAGACAGAGGCAGAGCTTCTGTACATAGGTATGGCTAAAAACACCTACACGAACATAGACGAAGGACTGCGTCAGTGCCATGGATTTCGACATTGGACTAATTGAAAATAACAGCGGTTGCCATCTTCAAATGTCCATGAACATCAATATAATATGAATACATTTTATGAAAACATATTGCTTAACTCTGAGATTTATGACGGAATACATCCTGTTTTGTTCTGCATCTTCCTGTTTTGCCAAAGAGCGCGCTACACTCTGCTTGTTTGTTTACTGATGTGGATTTTCAGCCACCTCTCGACAGTCTCTTGTTTCCGGAAGGGGCTAACTTAGCTTATATATGTATATATGCATCGAAACCGGCAATAGCTTTCAGAAAGGCACGCTCTATGAGCGAGGCTCTGGTAAAATCTAGCCCCGAGGTGGTGTCTCCCAGCACTTGGTAGCAGGCCAGTAAAGGGCTTCATGAAATGTGCCAGCTGCAAACTTGCAAGCATGGGGTTAGCAAGACTGAGTTTGTTACACCATTCTCTGAAATTACTGGACCCATTGGCAAACAATTGACTTGCAAGACTGAACACGCGGTTTATGTGCTGGAGTGTCCGTGTGGCCTGCAATATGTTGGGAGTACCAAGTTGCAGGTCCACAAACGGATACTCCAGCACATCAGGGCCATCAACACCAATGATGCCGCGTATCCAGTCGCACGCCAGTTTAAAGATAAGCATGATAACAAAAGCCTGCTTTTGCTGTACTTTGTGATAGATGCCGTTGCCCCCTTGAGAAGGGGTGGCAATAGGGAGGCTATTCTACGAGCCTTAGAAACAAAGTATATCGTGGAATTGGATTGTAAGACCCCCTCAGACCTCAATGCGACTGAAGTCTTCCACACATGTCTATAGTTTCCAGCACTGAGATCCATTTCATTACTGAGATTATGACTAAAGTTACAATAATAGGCAGTTGCCTTCCCAGTGCCTTAATTACTATCTGGCCCAGGGTTTCCATATGATTTGTGTTCTCCCCTCTTATTTGTACTATCCAGGTTCGGCTATTGAAGTCACATGTACTTACTGAATACCAAAAATATTTTTAACTTCACAAATTATTCACGTACACTTTTTTGCACTATTTTGCACATGATTGGTTAGGCACAAAACTCCATAATGGGTACTGGTTCGAATAATATGCCCATTTGGGCAGGTTTGTTTTTCCCATGGCGTCATTTTGCACATTAATATCATAAGTGCAATAAATAGAACTGCCCTTATGACAAGAGAATTAGCAATATGTATTTAACTGTTGTATGATATTTTAGTAACAGGATATTTTACAACTTTTATCTACTTTTATGTCCAGACTTATAAATTGCAATTTCTCATTGGGTAGAGCTTTATTTATTTATTTTGGTATTTAACTGATATTCTGACCAAATGAATGAGGAACCTACTCAAGGACATGACAGTTGTTTGCGTATTTGCACAGTTATATCTAGCATTGCACTAGCACAAAAATTGCTGCTATATATATAAAAATGAATTTATTCATGTACATATTGATTTTAGACAGGACGTTGAAGCTATCTTTAATCTAATGTGTTGTGTTTCATTTTTGAAGACTTGGGGAAGGCGCCAATATTGAACTTGTCTTGCAATACAATGATCAGTCTGTTATCACTGCCCATTAGGCTGTGCTTTACGACATCCAATCATGTGCGTCAGTTTCAATGCACTTGCACTTTAAAAAGATGTTTCCTTCTTCTGTGGCGTCATGTGATCAAGGCCTCTGGGCAGGCCGAAACGTCATGCTGGCTGGTTGCGCTCTCGCTGAAATAAACATTTAAATTGCTCACCTGCATTCCTGGGTCGACTCTCGTTTCTTCTCCTCGAAACACCCCATGCACTAGGGGCTCGGTGATTTGGATCGAGTTATGACATATATAATAGATAGATAGATAGATAGATAGATAGATAGATAGATAGATAGATAGATAGATAGATAGATAGATAGATAGATAGATAGATAGATAGATAGATAGATAGATAGATAGATAGATAGATAGATAGATAGATAGATAGATAGATAGAGCTTTCGGAGCAGATCTCCAGCCCAAGAAACGCAAAAAAAGATTCAAAGCTTCCAGTACCTCCCTGACCACCAGGCCATGCAGATTCATGGGAGAGTGAAAGTAATGAGAGCTGGTTTCGTCAGATGTCAGAGGAAGTGACAACCCCACCTCAGGAGCTGCAAATACTGTAAACGGTGCCAAGTCTTAAATACCAAAAAATATCAAGTTTGTTCTTCGGTGCCTGAGCCTCCCAGCATACTCCAGTCATCGATTGAGGGAGTACATATATGAGCTAGTAGAAAAACATTTTTCAGGGAAGCATACACATGGAGAGTGCCAAGACGCCTCCATGCAAAAATTTGCGCTTAATAAATTCCTCAATCATTCATTTAGCTTGCCTGAATATCAGAATGTTTTATTTCATTGGAGAGGTAGTGAGGAGCCTTGTCCACAAAGGACTCTGCAGTGTGTAGCCAACAGCAGATGTTGTGTCTGCTGATATGAAATCATTACATTCTAGTTGTAAGGAGGCACTTGACTATGAAGGGCCATTTGCACAGGGCAACATTTCTCTAATTCGACCTGTTGTTTGGTAAGGGTCCATTTGAATGATATTAATCAGGGTGACATATGAATTGTGCACTTCAGGCGGCGAATGATGTGGGGAGTTGCTTCAACCTTTTTTAGGTCGAAGGCCTAAAAGGCTGCGCTTGCGCAGTCTTAGGCCGGAGATTTAATGACTCTTAGTAGCGCAGAAGGTCCCGCCTCCCTGCCCTGTCTCTCCTTCATTGGCTGGCTTCCTAAAAGGAGGCCAGCCATTGGAGGAGAGATGCATCACTCCAAACAAGCCCCGTCTTTTTCGGATTCGGGGGCGTAAATGTTGCTGTTCTTTAGACAGTGATGTCGTCTGTCACTCAAATCAGCAAAACCACGCCCCCGAATCCGAAAAATGCCGCAAGCTTTGTGGCCGCCATTGTTGCCCAGCCGGCGCCGAGTAAGGTGATGCTGCCGCTTTCCACCCACACTAGAGCCGCTTCCTCTGCTCTGACGCGGACACGGGCAGTCAGGTAAGTTTTCTTTTTTTTTAATGTATTTTTTAACCCCCCCCCCGCGCCAGTCCCGTCCCCCCGTGAGTCCCGTCCCCCCGCGAGTCCCGTCCCCCTGCGCAAGTCCCGTCCCCCTGCGCAAGTCTTGTCCCCCCTGCGAGTTGTAAGAAAAGTTCGCCCATTAAGGCTTGTTCCCCTCGTCGCTCTGGTCTGTGCCCACCATCCCTAATATGTGTCCGGCATCTCTGTTCTGTGCCCCCCCCCCCCGCGGCGCTGGACGTCTCAGCAGCGGAGGGGTCGTGCAGCTCCACCGGCCTGCCGTGGCCCCCACTGCACGGGGCCCCAGGGCGTCACACCTGCCCAGGGCTGAGAGTGCGTGGACGGAGCCCAGAGCATCGCATCACTGCAGGGCTGGGACGAGTGCACTATTCTCAGGTGGTCACCACTGCACACGCGACCAAGGGCCTGCATTATTCCGACGTGATTGCTTGAACAAGGGAGCCGGGCAGTGGTGCCTGTCGCAGGTGGACACTCGTGCACCAGAGCCGCGGTGCTGCGCAGCTCTGGAGTAGGCAGCGCAGCACGGATTCACTGGTGAACTGCCCTTATGGTGAAACTAGTGTACGAGAGTCGGGGTGCTGCGCCGATCTACAGTGGACACTCGTGCACCGGTGCCAGGGTACTAAAATGCTCCGTGGTGGGCATTAGTGGGCGGAGCCACGTGCACTACTACTTTTGGGTGGACGCTAAAGCCACGAGTGAGGGGGCTGCACTGCTCTGGAGTTGACATTTGTGCACCGGGGTGCCGGACTGTTTTTGGGTGGATACTTGTGCACAGGAGCTAGAGTGATGGTTCGTGTGTGGTAGGAATTAGTGCACTGCATTATCTAACTTCAGTGCTCCGGACCAGGGTGCCGGACTGGTCGGGGGTAGATACGTGTGCACGGGGACCAGGGGGCTGACTGCTGTGTGGTGGGCATTATTGCACGGGGTTCAGGGCGCCGAACTGCTGTGGGCACTAGTGCAAGTGAGGCAGTGTCCTGTACCACTTCGGGACGAGCACCGGTGAGAGGGGCCAGGGGGTTGCTCCGCTCTGTGGGAGCACTAGTGCACGGGAACCTAGGAGCTGCACCATCCTGGTGGAACACTCGTGAACAGAAGATGGAGGTGTCAGTCTCCATCGGCTCTGCAAGGATGAAGGTCCAGGGAGTGTGTCTAACCCTCCTCGCCCTTCCTCTCATCGTTAAGGCGTCTGGAGGAGGTGAGTCCATAGGGGACATGTTGGGGTGTCTCAGTCTTTGCAGGGTGCATTCTCCCCCCTCCATCCCTTCAGGAACTCTTGCGCATTGCAGGAGTTCGGTAGAGAGGGCAGGAAGGAATCTATCTGCATACACCCACACATTGTAAATCACAAAGCTAGTTCTGAAGTAGAATTTGGCCTTATGGCCAGAGCTGCTGACTTTGGACTTGGACAACGAGGTTCCATTCCTGGCTTTAGCTCAACAACCCGTGATTCTGGGCAAATTACTTAATCTCCCTGCGCTTTAAAACAGAGAGTAATCTAATCTGGGGCTCATGCAAAGCGCTGTAAGGACCCTGGGCTAAATTTGCGCTATAAAAAAATCAGTCGATCCGATGTTTGGGCTTTGGTACCCCTGACATTGCTTGTCTACCCGTAGTCTAAAGCCAGTAGAAGTAACAGGAAGTGCACTGGGCTGTTGCAACACTGTTTCAAAACTGTTCCTGGCTTAATACCCCTATGTAAAGGCCGTCAGGATAGATGAGTTTAATATTTACTGATGAAACATGCAGTGATCTCCAAGTCATTGAATTCGAATCTTGGCAAGGCTGGCTCTGACTTTCACCCTTCTGAGGTCGGTAAATTAGGTATCATTAAAGTGGGCGATAGTCACATCTATTGTTTACAGTATTTAAAAACGGAAGGAGTGTGGTATGAAGCGTTATATTAAGATTAATGTATTCTGCAATGCAATTCTATTCAATATTTTTATTAATAATGATAATGGCCAAAAAATTATGTCTTTGAAGATTCAGTTTTTCAGCTGATGTGTACACAGCATCCTGCTCAGACGGTGCTGTTGTGTGCTACATGGTATTGGCACTCTTCACACGGTCACATCGGGTGATGAGACATTTTTGCACGATGAACAGCCATGTGATTTGGAACATCTTACATGTAGCTTTCCAGGTCATGGGTGGTAGCTCTGCACTGTTGTAACTCAGTGCGGTGTTTTCAGCTTTGATGGGAGGCAGCATCGGGTACTTTTGGTGGTTCTGTTGGGGTTGTTAACTGTAGTTCATGAGCTGCTTTGACAAAGTCAACTCTCAAAAGCCACGGCCAACCTTAATGGCTCATGCCCAAACCCTAAAGGATCACACTTTCAAAACATTACAAGTTTGCCAGGCCTTTGTAGGCCAGTGCACCTTTCTGTCTCTCTCCCACTCTGTCTCACACACTCTCTCTCTCTCTCACTCTCTCTCTCACACTCTCTCTCACACACACTCTCTCTCTCTTACACTCTCTCTCACACACTCTCTCTCACACACACACACACACACACACACTCTCTCACACACACACACACTCTCACACACACACACACTCTCTCACACACACACACAAACACACACTCTCTCTCACAAACACTCTCTCTCACAAACACACTCTCTCACAAACACACACTCTCTCACAAACAAACACTCTTTCTCACAAACACACACTCTCTTTCACAAACACACACTCTCTCTCACAAACACACACTCTCTCACAAACACACACTCTCTCTCTCACAAACACACACTCACACAAACACACACTCTCTTTCACAAACACACACTCTCTCACAAACACACACTCTCTCTCACACACACTCTCTCTCACACTCTCTCACACTCTCTCACACACACTCTCTCTCTCACACACACACTTTCTCTCTCACACACACACACACACACACACACTCTACTACTCAACATTACTCACTCATAATTAGTCACTCTATACTACTCACTCTTTACTACTGAAACTAAAAATACACTTTGTATATGTAAGGGTGTGGCTGTGCATGTAAATATGTGTGGCTCTAGGACTATTTACTACTCACTCTCTCACTATTTAATACTCACTCTTTCACTTTGTACTACTCGCTCTCTAAGACTCGCTTTCCTAATAACTCTCTCCTACTCACTATCAACTACTCACTCTACTACTTACTCTGTGTGTGGGTACTAATGCAATAGGTCTCGCATATGCAAGCTATTGGCAATATAAATGATAATGCCATTTATTTATGATTTAAAAAAAAAGAAATGTCATGAGCAATGCCAATAGCTCTACCTTTAATAATGCCGAGACCATTGCATTGTAAATGCTTGTTTTCTTAAGTGTTTGACATTTTTATTGGCAGGAAACACCCTACATTTCCTTAAGATGGTTTATCCTGTGTAGGGAGCTTATTATAATTTACCCGTTGGTACATTCCTATTTTTCCCTCCTGTCCTGACCCAGTTGGAATGTGAGTTTTGGAACTGTCACCTGAAGGTTCCACTGCTGACTGCAGCTGACTGGAACCTGTGGTGGTGTATGACGGGAATAAACCTTAGAACTTCTTCTCAGTATCATCACTTTATAACACTGGCGATGATTTTAGCTGTGTGGGGTCAGCCACTTTACCACCCTCAGCCTGCTCTCCAGGAGGGCATTTACCAACCTCCAAGCCAATCTTTTTCCTGTCATCAGGGGCGGTTACCTCAGCGTTAATCCAGCCCATTTCACTGCCACTGACAGGCTCAGTTGTCCTGTCGATGTTCTTCCAGATCCAAGGAGGGTGATCAAGGGGCATTTATCTAAGCGGAAAGCCAACCCATTTCACCACAGCTGAAAGGCACAGCTGCTCCGGTCGATGTTCTTTTGATCCAAGGTGGGCGTTCTCTTTTCACACCGGCCAGCCCCTTTTTCCTTTTCATCCGAGGGGTGTTTACTCGGTGACCTACCCAATTTATTTCCACAGCTGTGTATAGGTGTTTTTGCGGTCTCCTCCCTCTAATAAGTCACAGTTGGCTAACCAACCTCACTGGCGTAACGAAAACTGAGGGGGCCTCCCTGCACGGTACGTAGAGGGGCCCCCTCCGGGCTCAATCATGAGCTCTCTGGCCAGAGTGCAATGCCGAGGGGGCCCCTTGGAGCTTGAGCCCCCCCCCGCACCGCGTGGGCTGCGGGGGCCTGTGTTACGCCCTGAACCTCTACTTGTCAACTTCAACAGTTGAGCGGTTATCTCTTATGAAACCTCAGCGATAAGTCAACCCATTTCATCGCGCTGACAGGCACACCCGTTCCTCTTGTTTCTAAGTGTGCAAGAGAATGGGGGTCCTGGGGGGGGGCGGCCGACCAAAGGGAGGCCTGCCCCGCCGGGGGAATTTGGGGGCCGGGGGAAAGGGGGGGGGGGGGGTGGAGCTGGCGCCGCCCGGGGACGGGTTTGGTTGTTTTGGTAGCTTTTGGGCTGGGGGTGGGGCTTTGTTGGGCTCCTTTTGGGCTGGATGTTGGTATCCGGCCGGTCACGAGGCAGGGACACCATTTTAAGTGTGGTGTCTCGGCCGCCGGGCGGGGGGGTGGCAGATTGACGATTTTTCCCTGGACTATATCACACAAACCTTTCCTGGACTATATCAAACGATCCTTTTCTGGACTATATCGTGTATCATGAGGGAAGGCGGGTTCAAAGACGGCGGTCCCCGTGCAATGAGGAGGCCGTGACGGTGAGCGCGGAACGCATTGGCTGCCTGCTTCCCGCCTCTGTGAGGAGCGAGCACCACGCAGGCTGCATCTCGCGCAGGCAGAGGGTCGGGGTCTATGTCGCCATGGTTACGGTCACCCTCGCGCTGCTGCTCCTGGCGCTCTCCTTGTCCCAGCAGGAGGACTAGGACTTTTCCACTTTGGAGGCGGTGAACATCAGGGGCAGGCTCGTTTCCCTGGTGCAGTACCGGGGCTCGGCTGGACATTTCGCTGGGGCAGGGATGGGCCGCGGCAGGAAGTATGCGGGACACTTCGCTGGATGTTGGTGGAGCTCGGGAGAGCAGCATGCGGCTCCACGCGGCCGAGCGGATGGGCCGGCTCTGCATGGTGCGGGCGGTCGAGCCCCCACGTGGGATTAGGTGAGTCCCTGCTGCCCCTACCCGAAGGGTAACTATGGCCGCCGGGGTTTTGTTGTTCGGGGCAGGAGGGAAAGGACTGATGGACTTCTGGGGGTATGTTGCGCTGCATATGTGTCCTGAGTAATCGCCAAGGGCTGAGATTAATTAAGTAATACATTCATCGCTTTTGTGCTCTTCCTCATTACTGCGCATGGCCAGTGAGTAAATTGTTATTAAAATGAGCCCTTGGAATGATTTTATAACGGTACACAGACTGCATTTTGCACTTAGAATAGGCAACAGTGTAAACCAGTGTTATTATAGGGGAAAGTCAGTCAGGATACAGTGAAAATGACTTTGGAGGTTTGCATGGCCAGAACCGGTAGCTATTATATGTGCTTGCCTTTAAATACCATGCACTTGCACTAGGGTCTACTACGGCTTTTAGAGACCACCTAAAGGGTGATTCAAACGTACTTTTGAAAGGGAAGGGTTGGACCTGGTACGAGGGTAATTTGCCGGGTCTGAATGCCATGTTATATACCTGCACACTCAGGCTGCATTGGCCTCCCTGGAGACATGTTTTAAACCTACTAATTTAGTGGGGGCACAATGAGGGCTGCAGTCCACTAGTAGCATTGAGTGGCAGGCCCTAGTGACAGGTGGGTCTATATACTAGGGATTTTAATCGGGAATAAAATGTGCAAATTAGGTGAAGGCCGGGTTTCATTGTTTCGCGGGAAAGCACAAGCATTTTACCAATGGCTAACAAAAGCAGGTTCGGTATAGGACGGGGCGATTTTGGGGGGTTCCACCTACTAATTGGTAGTTCCGACAAGGAATCATTGACTCTCTGGGGAAGATTTATGAGAGCTCATGGGTTTAGCTAGTCCGTTTGGTGGTAAAACCTGGGACAAAATCATGCAAAGGCAACTTTAGATAGAAATGGTTTTGAGGTGAGTCAGGATTGTTCAACCCCTAAGGGCCCGGGAGGACTTCCCCCTTTTGAGTGAAGGTTCTCTAAATGTTTGGCTTTTCCCGTAGACCATTTTCCTGGCATAGAGCTGCCAATCTAGATGGTTGGGGACTTTGCCGCTGCGGATCGGGGTCAACGTACAAGTTTCCCTAGGTACGGTGTACTGGTAATTGGATGGCCATGGTTGGTATGTTTGCTTTACTAGTGAAGAACCTTTCCGTGCACTGGGTGTGCCAAGGCTGGTAATTCAAGGGGCGTGGTGAAGGGAACTCTAGGCTGCTGCTAGGTCCTGCGCACAGTTTACTAATTTAGCATGTGTTCCTCATAAGTGCATCCACTTGTCGGGCCTGACTTTCAATTTTCCATACATATTGGGCACCCCGATGGTAGGCCCGGGTAATCCCTGTGGGGGTGGGATGTAGCTAATAGGTAGGACATGTATTAAGGTGTGTGTAATGTCCTGACGGGGAAAGTCACTCCATTTGGTTTTCTCTGCTGAAAGGCCGTTCTGCCTATTGGATAGTCTGGGGGAGGCTGGGTTGAGGTCTTGGCTCTGGGAGGGGTTGCGATGTCTCCTAGCTCTTTGGAGGGAAAGAAATCTTTCCTCTGCAGCAGTGCACTGTTTTTGACTAACGTTTTATTTGTTATAGTTATATGTGGTAAAACTCGCAGGGCTTGCCCTGAGAGTCAACAGCGACCTATTCAGTTACATTTGGTAGGCACTGGCGATTAGTCGATTTGCTCAGACACACTGTACCTTGAGCTGCTGCTGAGACGCAAACCTGCTTCCTGAGCTCCGAAGTTAGGGGCTCTCTGGCCAGTACGCCACACCCATTCGCACAAGAGCCAAAGCGGAGGGGCGGGAGCGGGGAAAGCGTCGCGATTAGGCCGCGGGCATTTCAAGGACATTTGGGGGGTCGTGCGTGGGTGAGAGGTACGTTCTTTGTAGTGGGCTTTTTCCTGGCGGACAGGCTCGGGGGGGGTGCCGCACTGTGTGGAGGACTTCTCCCTGGGCGCCAGAGAGGGCGCACGGTCCCATGTCGGTGTGGCATTCTCCGTAGTGAGCTCGACTCCGTGGGCAGGGAGCACGCCCGCCGGAGGACAGGGGGGTCGCAACGCGCGGGGGGGCTGACGAGGAACAGTAACGCAGCCGTTTTGGGGGCAGCGGAGTTTCTGGTAGGTGACTGGGGTGTTGGGGGCACTGCGGCAGGGGTTTTCCTGGCGGACGGGCTCTGGTGTGGGACGCACCATCCGGAGGGTTTCTCTATGGAGGGCACGGCCCCGGTTCGGTGCGGTCATACTTCGTAGGGAGCTCGATTCCGGGCCTGGAAGCACGCCCCGGGGGTGACGTTGACTGAGGGCATGGCCCTATACAGTTAGTGACAGAGGGCATGGCCCTATGCATTGGTGTCGGAGGACAGGGGGGTCGTAACGCGCGGGGGGGCTGACGGGGAAAGGAGGCGCAGCCATGTTGGGGGCAGCGGGGTATGGTAGGTGACTGGGGTGTTGGGGGCACTGCGGCAGGGGTTTTCCTGGTGGACAGGCTCCGGTGTGGGACGCACCATCCGGAAGGCTTCTCTATGGAGGGCACGGCCCCGGTTCAGTGCGGTCATACTTGGTGAGGAGCTCTATTCCGTGGCCTGGAAGCACGCCCCGGGGGTGACGTTGACTGAGGGCATGGCCCTATACAGTTAGGGACGGAGGGCATGGCCCTATGCATTGGAGTCGGAGGGCATGGCCCTATGCATTGGTGATGGAGGGCATGGCCCTATGCATTTTGGTGATGGAGGGCATGGCCCTATGCATTGGTGACGGGGCATGGCCCTATGCATTGCTGACGGGGGATCTGCGGCGGGGGTTTTCCTGGCGGACAGGCTCCGGTGTGGGACGCACCATCCGGAAGGCTTCTCTATGGAGGGCACGGCCCCGGTTCAGTGCGGTCATACTTGGTGAGGAGCTCTATTCCGTGGCCTGGAAGCACGCCCCGGGGGTGACGTTGACTGAGGGCATGGCCCTATACAGTTAGGGACGGAGGGCATGGCCCTATCCATTGGAGACGGAGGGCATGGCCCTATGCATTGGTGGTGGAGGGCATGGCCCTATGCATTTGGTGACGGAGGGCATGGACCTACGCATTGGTGACGAGGGCATGGCCCTATGCATTGCTGACGAGGGATGGCCCTATGCAAGGGTGACGGAGGGCATGGCCCTATACCTTGCTGACGGGGGGGCATGGTCCTATACATGGGGGACGGAGGGCAATGCCCTAGGCATTGGTGACGGAGGGCATGGCCCCATGCATCGGTGTCGGAGGGCATGGCCCTAGGATTGGTGACGAAGGGCATGGCCCTAGGATTGGTGACGAAGGGCATGGCCCTATGCATTGGGGACGGAGGGCATGGCCCTATGCGTGGTGACGGGGGGCATGGCCCTATACGTTGGTGACGGAGGGCATGACCCTGTACGTTGGTGACGAAGGGAATGGCCCTATATGTTGGTGACGGGGGGCGTGGCCCTATACGTTGGTGACGGAGGGCATGGCCCTATACGTTGATGACGGAGGGCATGGCCCTATACAGTGGTGACGGAGGGCATGGCCCTATACGTTTGGTGACGGAGGGCATGGCCCTTTACATTGGTGGCGGAGGGCATGGCCCCATACGTGGGACGGAGGGCATGGCCCATACGTGGTGACGGAGGGCATGGCCCGATACATTGGGACGGAGGGCATGGCCCTATGGTTAGGGGGGAGGACCGACCGGTGGGACGGAGGCTTTTACCTGACAGCGGTGCTTGAAGGGAGTCCGCGGCACGCCCTATGGTTGGGGGTGTGTTTCTGCCGGCTGGGGCATGCGGCACGTCCCGGGTTTACGGGAGGGGGAGTGCTAGGGGGGGGTCGAGGACCGTTAGGACGTCCCTCGAGTGGCGGTTCTTCCTAATATATGGGTGAAGAGTAGGAGAACTGTTGGATTATCGGGGGGTAGGTCAAGCACAATAAAGTATTTAGCCAGGTGGAGAGGCAAATTGACCTTATGCTAATTGTTACTGTTTGTGGATTGTGGGAATCAGTTAGGGGAGGGGGTGGGGGTGAGTCAGGAAATTACATATTTATGAGGCTTAGATTGTGCGGCGCAGGCCAAGGATGTTATTGTGTAGTACGCACCTGCTTCCAATAAAGCGGCCTTTGTCACACCTACATTGTGTCTCGGGTCGGTGCTTTGCTTCCCCCCCCCTCACTTTCCCCAATGGGCCCCAATAAACTGACTTCTCAGCATTTTACTTGTGTGAGGATCACCTGGTAAGAGGAATTTTCCCTGACAGGCACAGCTTCTTTTAAACTGCCTGACGGTTGTAAATCATAATCACTCTCATCTATCGTAGTTTTCTCGCTGACTCGCGCAGCTGCTATAAGCCAAGTGCTTTTAGCCTGTCTGCAATCTTCATGCTGACAGGTACAGCAGACGTTGTGAGGAGAGGTTGTACTATACCAAAGCCTCGTCTGAACTGTACATTTTGTGTGCTCTTACTTTCCAGAATTTTTGAGTTTTAACTAAATACAAATGTTGGAACAATATTCACAATGTAGAGAGCTATGTTATAGTTACAAAACTCTTCAATTGAATGCATTAGCAAGTGGATATTCGCATTAGTGGATATTCGCATTACATACTAGTTTGTGTGTGAATTTAGTGTGTCTAGTAACCATCCTGCATTAGATTGAAGGAATAGCACAGATTTCTACTTATAACATAGCTGTAACTAATATCTCACAAGCACCTCCTTTTATAATTGATGTGGGGGAACCTAATCTTCTTTGGAAACAGTGGAAGGAATTATTGAAATCGTATCTCACAGCTTGAGGAGGAGAAAAGTTCACTTCATTACATAAACAGCACATTTTACTTTATAATCCAACACATGTGTGTTTGAACTGTTAACTCATTCGCTTATTAGGGATCAATTAGTCAGATGTACCAATAATCTCAAAATTTAAGAAAAGTTACTAGTTGTTAATCCTGATCTCAAACAAGGAATTCACATTGCAGTGAGTATAGAACACACTGCGGATTGTATCAAAGAGATGAAGTTAGGCTCTGACACCACAGCGGAGGTAAATTTAATCAATAAACAAAATATCAACAAAGTGGTGAAACACAAAAAGCAGGTGCTCAGCGGTAATAAACGTAAGTGTTACAGATATGGCAGCCTGGGCCATCTTGCAAATAATTTGACTTGACAGGCCAGAACAGTAGTATGCCACAAGTGTGGGGCGAAGGGACGTTCGGACAGAGTATGTAGGGATCTACGATCCAAACCGGTGTTGGTTATTGAACGATTCAATCCACCTGAGACCAAATTGGTGTTTCAATTAAAGAGTAGTAATGATGTAGCGAGTTTTCCTTCGTGCAGAATCACCCTTGATAACAAGTCTGTAACGGTGTTCACTGACTCGTGTTTACCTTACACACCAGTTGATAATAATTTGCTTGTAGAGTTGTTTCCTGACAAACAGAATGAACTAGAAGTACCTGACATCAAACTGGGGGGGATAATATGGGGATCCCATACCGTTATTGGGTACGAACACAATGCAGATTGGCTTTAAAGGAAGGAACACAATAGAAAGAATTTATGTTACTGATAAATGTTCTAATCTGTTGGGCTGGAGGCTTCAACAAAGAGCAAGGTATCAGGTTAGACCCCCAGCAGTCCAGATCAAGCACTCCTAGTGGACCTTTCTGTGTGTGGCAATGATGTCTGCAGTCGTTTCACTGAGGTATTTACAGACACATTGGGCGTATTAAAGGACTATCAACATAGCATTAAGTTAAAATCCAAGGCAACACTGATAACACATAAAGTAAGTCCAATTGCTCACATGATGCATGCCTCTTTGAAGCAAGAGCTAGACAGCCGGTTAGAGTTGGGGGTTATTGAACCTTTAGAGAGTTCACAATAGTTGGCTATGGTAGTTTTAGAGACAAAATTCTCCAGCAAAGACATTAGATTGTGCATAGATCTGAGGGATTTAAACACAAATATATGGGTGGACAGACATCCACTTCCTCGTATTCATGAAGTTCTCATTTTAATTAAAGGTGAAAGCTGTTTCAGTGTTCTAGACTTATCCTCCACTGATCACCAGGTGGAGCTTCACCCTGAATCCCACCACCTCACCTCATTTGTAACTCCCATGGGTGCTTTCCAATATTTACACATGCCTTTGGCGTAGCGTCTGCTGCAGCCCCTTTTTAAAGCATCATGCAGCATGTATTAAAAGATGTGCCGGGTACCTTATGTTTCCAAGATGAAATCCTGTTTCCCTGCAATGATGCTTAGAGAAGTGTTAAACAGATCACAGAATGTAGGTCTCACCTAAAAGAAGGAAAAATGTCAAATTGGTATGGAATCAATAGAGTACTTAGGACACACCATTTCCAATGATGGTATAACACCCAAATCGAACCTAGTAGAGACCATTCAGAATACTGCAGTTCCCACTAATGCCTAAGACCTCAAATCCTTTTTGGGACTTTCAGAATACTACTCAAAATTCATACAGAATTATGCTAGTATAGTAGAGCGTTTGCGTTGTTTGCTTAAGACTGGGGTACCTTTTGCATGGAGCAAAGACTGCCAAACTGCATTCACTTCGGTAAAAGCTAGCATAACAGTAGCCCCTTCTCTGGGCAGATTTGACTCTATCAAACCCACTGTTCTAGCCACAGATGCAAGCAATAAAGGTTTAGGAGCACATCTTACACACTGCGTGGACAGTGCAAGAACAAGTGGTTGCTTTTGCTTCAAGGGCATTGAAAGGGGCAGAGAGACATTATTCAGTTGTGGAGATATAGGCCCTTGTGTTTCCTGGCAGTCAGGCATTTTAGATTATTTTTATGGGGATAGCTTTGACCGTCAAAACTGACCATAACCCTTTAATGTATGCCTTTTTTACCAAAGGGTCTGCCAGAACCAAACCCAGGCTATGCAGATGGATGTTAGTGCTTAAAGGTTATAATTCCAAAATACAGTATGCCCCTGGTGCTCAAAATGTAGTTGCGGATTTCCTTTCTCGCTCACCTTTAGAGGAAGAGGGAGACCAACATAGAAGAAGACGAGGGAATAGTACTAAAATTGACAAATATGAACAAGGATGAGTGGGAAGAATGCTTGATGTTGGAATTTGAAATGAATTCCTGAAAAGAACACATACAGGATGGATGGCCGTAACATAAAAATTCAGTTCCTGCCAGATTATCCAAATATTGGGAGGTTAGATTCAAATTGAGTACGCAGGACAGGACAGTGTACATGGGCGAAGAAATTGTATCCCCAGAGAAGATGAGAGAGAAGATAATTGACCTTATAAATGTGGGACATTTATGACATAGCCTCACCAAAAATGAAGTATGACTGGAATACTGGTGGCCAAGCATGGACACTATGGTGGAGATTACATGGAGTGCATGAAAAGTGACAAGACACAGCAAGTCAGGCAGTCTTCCCTTTCTCTTGTTGAATTCCCAGACACTACATGGTCTAAACTAGCTCCAGATGTTATAGGATACCTAAACCTGAACATGTTAAATTAACATTTTAGCCTAGTATTAATAGGCTGCCACACACATTGGGTTATCACGAAGTGTCTACATCAGATCAAAACGAATTTCCTTATCCAGTTTCTAAAGATTTTTTTCTGTGAGGAAGGTATTCCTGATATCTTAGTCGCAGATAACAGAGTACAATTTACATCGAATCTCATGAAGAAGTTTGTCACAGACCTTCAAATATAACATCCCAAAACTGCTCTGTATTGTACATGTGCTAGCGGGCTTGTTGGAAGAATAAATCGAATGGTGAAGGAATATTTTTAGAGAGCGGAAGTGATGGGCACACCTGCTAAACCTGCCTTTCAAGACACCTTGCGGGAATATCGCACCGCACCCAATTGTGTTACGGGATTCTCTCCTTGTGCTTCCTGGAAAGGAAGAACTCCCAAAATAAAATAGACTGCTGCATGGTTAAGACAGAAGCATGTGTGTCTGGTGGACAGGAGTGAAGTATCTGTGAAAGTAAGCCAGCACCAGGATAAATACAAACACACATATGATATCACGAAACATGTGAAAACCCCTTAATTTAGAGAATGAGAATGGCTTCAAGTGGATCTTCGCAAACCACGGAACATTTTTTATTTCAGGTTCTCTGAGTCTTTGGAAATAGCTCAGTTTGGGAGAAAAGTTGTGCATCTTGAACATGGTCAAACTTGGGGTATAGATAAAATTGTTTCCCACAATTCCACCCAGGAGTCAGCTAGGGTCCCTGCTGCAAGGGGTGTACAAATGGATACCAACCTAAACCCTCCCAGGAGATCTCAGAGAGCTACATTTTCTCATGCATGGTACAGTGATTACAGCCTTGAATGAGTATGCTCTTTATATTTTTTTCGAATACTTGTTACTGTGATATGTCATACTTGGCTCCCCTCCTGGTCCTACTGTATTGTATCTTTTATATATCACTGTTGCTTGGGGTATATTATATTTGTAATGGTTCTTGTTTTCTATTTGTTTCATCATTGCTTTTCTGTTTATTCCGTTTTATTTATAGTATATTGAATAATTATCGCTCCCTGACAATGGAGGTGTGTTATAATTTGTCGGTTTGTATATTCCTATTTCCCCCTCCTGTCCTGACCCAGTTGGAATGTGCGTTTTGGAACTGTCACTTTACAGGAAGTTTCATCACTGCACTTCACATCATCCATGTTGACAGAAAGTGACATCAGTGGTTTCCCATCAATCCCATTTCCCATTTCCCATTCCCATTTCCCAATCCCATTTTTAAAAGTAAAAGCAGTCCAGTGAACCATTCTCATCCACAGCATTCATCTCCACATGAAGTGATATCACTGCATTTTCCACCTGCAGGAGGTGTAGTCACAAATTTCCCACGAAAACCATTTTTAAAAGAAGAAGCCTGACCAGAGTACCTCATTCCCCAGGATCATTCTCTTTAGGAAGTGACATCATTACAGTTCCCAGTATCTATCTCTACAAGAAATGATACTACTGCATTTCTCAGCTTCCATCACTGCAGGAAATGATAAACCTGAACCCACAACAAAAAAAATGTTTAAAACAAGAAGTAGGACCAGCATACCTGATTACTTAGCAACCACCACCACCGGACGTCCCATCACTGCCATTACTAGCATGCTTTTCGACAGTGAATGACGTCACTTATTGCCTCCCTCTACTTTAATCAACCCATCAGGGTGTCTTACCACCGATGTGTCCTTAACTAAGGCACAGACAAGAGTGGTAAGAGTGGTATCTGTTTGGGCTGTTAGAGTCAAGAAAGGCTTTGGACCGCTTCCACTGCAAACTTCAAGGAAATATCTCATAATGTGCCCCATCTAGCACCCTATACAACCCCAGCAACCTAATCTACTCGCATTCATCTCTTGCCCTGCAATTTCCATGCCTGATTTTAACAACCTTCTATGATTTTAGCACATGGAAAATAATATCAACACCCATTCTTCAACCCTAGCAGGGGGGCGGAGACTGATCCCACACATATATAGAGCATTGAGGGAGGATGTTCCCTCATCTTCTCTACCTGTGCAGATGAAATGGGAAGAGGTAGCAGACGAGCCTCTTATGGAGACACAGTGGTGGAGAGTGTATTAGGGGGTCAAACAAATATGCTCTAATGCATGTTTCAAATTAATCCAATACAATGTGGTTCACCAGACGTATCTCACTCCCCGAATACTACATAAGATATACCCGGAACAGGCGGATATATGTCCCAGATGTAAGAGCTCGGACGCACATTTTATCCACCTGTTATCGGACTGCCCGAGCTAACACCTTACTGGAGTGAAATTATAGAGAGTTTGCAGACTGTTACAGGATGGACTATACCAGTCACTATTAAGGGGGTGGTGTTGGGACTATAACCAACACCTAAAACTGGGAAACTCACTAGGAGGTTTCAAGTCAAGTAAAAAGGCTTTATTTCGATAAAAACATATCATAAAAGCTTCACATTAAAAGATACTGTTTTAGGATAAAAACATGAGATAATCTATTTACAGCAATCTTTAAAATCATTATTTACACAAAAAAAAACATTTCAAGCAATTAGTTAAAATCTAATTAAACATTTCATTTCAGCCTTTTGCTTCTAATTTGCCATGCCCATGCTAGAAATTTGGACAAGCCACAAGCGTACAGTGGCTGTGGGTCTGATGTTAAGATACCCAACGCCTCACTTTGAGACCTGGGGCCCGATTCACAGAATGAACTTAAGACTAAATCCTAAACTTACTACTATTTGGTATTCACAGAATGCACTTACTACTTTCGGGATTCACAGAGTGAACTTACTACTTTCGGGATTCACAGAATAAACGTACTACTTTCGGTATTCACAGAATAGATTTAAGACTACTAACTCTAAGTCCGAAATCGGGGAGTAAATTCCGGCCCGGAGGCAGAGCTTCCGGCCCGGAGGCGGAGCTTCCGGCCCGGAGGCGGAGCTTCCGGGCCGGAGTCGGAGCTTGCGGCCCGGAGTTGGAGATTTCAGCATGGCAAAAATCCCCACCTCCGAGCCGTAAGCTCCGCCTCCGGGCCGGAAGCTCCGCCTCCGGGCCGTAAACTCCGCCTCCGGGCCGGAATTTACTCCCCGATTTCGGATTTAGAGTTAGTAGTCTTAAATCTATTCTGTGAATACCGAAAGTAGTAAGTTTATTCTGTGAATCCCGAAAGTAGTAAGTTCACTCTGTGAATCCCGAAAGTAGTAAGTGCATTCTGTGAATACCAAATAGTAGTAAGTTTAGGATTTAGTCTTAAATTCATTCTGTGAATCGGGCCCCTGGTGCCTAACAACCGACACAATGGTTTAAGCCACCTATCTCTTGGGTGCGTATACTCCGGACACTCAAACATGAAATGCGCTATTGTTTCTGGCCTAGTTAGGCAGATGGGGCAAAATACTGTTGTCTGAGCCGGGGATTTCCAGCGAGCAGTGAAGGCTCGCACAGGGAGAGCCCCGGCCCTGAATCTAAAGTAGAGGGCCCTATCAAATGGTTTGGAGATGATGTCCAAATAAAGTTCGCGGATCGGTAGGTCCTTAAACTTCAGAAAATCATCTGCAAGCCTGCCCAGATCATTGTTAATACTGGTTCGAAACGCAACCCAATTCCAGTACAGGCTCTTTAGAGTTGTTTTCGGGGGGAAAACCTGCCATCCCATGCCTCACTTAGACCCAGATTGCCGAGCAAAGCTTTTAAGTCTTTTAACCACTTTATTTTGTGCCATCCAGGCAATGACATGACTTCGGATAGCCCTTTAGCGTATTTGGCCAGTTCCGGTACTCGCCACAACCGGGCCCATAAAAGCAACGGCTGCAGTTTTGCCAGATCGCTAATAGGGTGGCCACCTAGGTCAAGGATAAGTGGTATCATAGGGGTGCTCTGGGGGAGTGACATAAGGGCCCTATAGAATTTACTTTCGGACCTCGTTAATTCGTTTATACTATTAGTACCCCATAATTCTGCCCCATAAAGTGCAGCGTTAACAGCGTTAGCTTTATAGATGTCAATTGCTGGGGCTACTGGTCTTGTTGAACAGGAACGCTGCTCCTTGAGCAAAGCTCCAGCTACCTTCTTATGGGTTAGCAGCATTTTGCTAAGATGTGGGGTCCACTGCATGGTATGCGATATTCGTATACCCAAATAGTCGAACACAGTGACCCTTTCCAAAGGGACAAGATTCAGGGTAGGGACTCGAACAAGATTTTTTGGGGGATTCATCACTAGGTATTTTGTTTTATCCGTGTTAATTACTAGGCCCCGCTCCGAGAAAAAAATCTGGAAGTTGTCGAGGAGTTTTTGCAAGCCCATAGGAGATTTGGACAACAGGAGCGTATCGTCGGCAAATAAGAGGGTAGGTATTCGATCGCCCGCCAGGGATGGTTCATCTGAGGGATCTTTTAAAAGGTGCTCGACCACACCATTGACATACAACGAGAAAAGGGTGGGAGCAAGAACACATCCCTGGCAGACCCCTCTCTTAACCGAAATTCTGTTGGTTTTTTCGCCCTCTGTACCCCATCTTATCTGTGCAAAATTGCCTTCGTGGAGCCTGACCAGCATGGAGAGAATATAAGAAGGTAGCCCCATGTCGGCAAGTACTCCCCAAAGGGTCTCCCTGGGCACAAGGTCAAAGGCAGTCTTTAGGTCGATAAAAGCGAGATAAAGACTGCCCTTGCCTATAACCACCACCTTCCAAAAAATTTGGATTAACCTAAACGCTTGCTCTATTGTGCCTGTTCCAGCCCTGAACCCCACTTGAAAATCGGAGAGAATTTCATTTTCTTCCATCCATTGTATTATTCTCTCCAACAGCACCTTACCAAATACCTTCTGGGTTGTGTCTAACAGGCTTATGGGCCGATAATTAGAGGGGTCATCCCTCATCTCCTTTTTAAAAATCGGCACTACCTCAACCCCTTTCCAGGACTGGGGAATAGCGGCACCTTTGTCAATTACAGTGAGCAAAGAGTGAATAAACTTCCCCCATTTCTGCTTATCCAAGCGAATCAGGTCCCCAGGAATGCCATCTAGGCCAGGTGCTTTTTGAGGCACGATAGCACTAATTGCGTACTCCACCTCCTTAATTGTAAAGGGAGACTCATTTGGGTCGCCTTTCAAGGCATAAGAGTTGAGTATGGTTAGGGCGCTAGTCTGATGCTGGCCGGAATACAATTTTGAAAAGTGGTCGAACCAAGCTTGGCTAGTGATACTACATGTAATAAGATCACTATCTGGTCTATTGCTAGCTCTTATGGTGTCCCAGAAGCGCCTGGTATCCTTGCTAGAGCTAGCCTCTTTTAGGATTTGCCAATACTCATGTTCCCACTCCTTCTTTGCATTAGCTATCGCCTGCTTATACTCTTTCCTGGCATACTGTATCGAGGGTTGTGACTTGTCTGTAATGGCCTTAATCAGGGCTGATTTTTTATGACGACAAGTGGGGGTGAACCAATTGTGCAGGCCCTTAGATTTCTGAGTCCTAATGGGCTTACCCCCAGACACTTGCTTCAGGAATAATTTCCCTACTGTCTTAATAGTTTCCTGAAACACAAGTGTTGCCCTAACCGGGACTAGGTGAGCTTGGAGGATAGTATCCATCTCCCTTTGTGAGGTTGTTAGTGCTAGGTCAATCGCTTTTAGCTTGGGTTCATCTAGGGCTACTTTACACCATTTGAGGCGTCTCCCACAATTAAATGAAAAATCTTTGGAGACAAGCTCCAACTTATTAAGTGTTTTTTCCATTAATTTTGCTTGGCCACAAACTTTTAAGAGTGAATAGGAGGTTTATACAATAGGGGCTCGTTCTAGCAAAGTGGCAAATTGCATTCCACTGGCTAAGTCCAGATCCACCCCAGTACAGAAAATGGATTAAGGATATGTTAGAATGGGCCACTGTGGAGTCAGTAGGGATGAAAAGGGCGAGGGGAAGCTAAGCTTGAAGATGATGTGTTTACTGATCAATGATTTAACCAAGGAAAAAGGGGAAGATCCCTCAGTGGGAGGGTAAGTTTCATCTCACCACACTCAGGAACAGACGAGTCGTTACCCCTATTAGAGGTCCCTTCCACGGTAGGAAACATGATTGAATGGCTGGTCTTCAAACCCCTTAGTGAATGTTGAGACCCATGACCACAGGGGAGAGATGGGGTGGGAGAGGGTGTTAAGTTTCTATCCATTGTTATTAAGTTTAAAGGGACGAAGTGATATTGACATGGAAAATATATGTTTGTTTTTTAATTTTTTGCTCTTTCCTCACAAGCTTAAGTGGTAATGGTGACAATAGCCTGTGTTGCAAGACTATGTATTCAGATTGATTGTCATCAGGTTCATTGCAGCGAATGTAATATGCTTGTTTTGGATACGTAATATTATAATGCAAATGTCAATAAAAACATTTTTTTTTTAAAACCTCCCATGCTTTAACTAAAACACACAGGTGCACACCAAATCCTTCACCACCCTGATTCTCTTAAGACCTTGCAGGCAACTAGAAGTTCATCCACATATAAAAAAGACCAATTCGATTAAGAAAGGGCAGGAACACCAGTATTAAATAGGACATGCTGTCTCGACATCACCAGTTCTTTCGTTTTTTTTAATATATACCCTTGAATTTAGTGAGGTTGTGACTTCACTTAATGACAATTGTCATGCTGTTTTTCATCAAAGCAAGCAATTCTGATGGGGCGTAGTCTTGTCGTAAATCAATGTCTTGGAAAGCTTGGTGAATGTGCTGCAAATGATGTTAATTATGACTGTTGACCAAGAGGAGGACTGCTTCTCATCTGAAGGGCCCTTCGAGTTGAGTTCTTCTGGGATGGACAATGTGATGAGGGTGTATCAGGCTAGACAATGAGATAGTTCTTGTGTTACAGCATATTTACAAAGTGATAATGGAAGATTAAACCTGCTTGTAAAGTATGTTTACAGTTTGACAGCAGAGATCATTTATTTACCTTAAGATGGATGATTTGCTTTGCATTGTATGTCAAATGGATGGGCTCAGTGGCAGCATCATAGACTAGAAACTCACAGGCAAGGAACTAGGGGTTTTCCAGCCCAAATCTATGCTTTTGCACTGAAGTAAAATGTGCACAAAACCTTACAGAGTTTGGGCCAATACTAATGTAATAAATTGCTGTAAATTGCAAAATGTACCATGAATTTCATTAAATTCATTAAATTCATTAAATACCTATGGTGGATGATAGGCAACTTCCCTCTAAAATGCTCTTTAAACCCAACAAGGTTTGGACTTTTGATCCTGTCATGATGTGGATATAAAGTCACAATTTACCAGTAAATTCATCCTCAACTTATCCTGGCCAAACATTAATAGTTGTCCGACTTAACGCACCACTACGAACACCCGGATTTTTACATAGCTTGGTGCCCACTCACCTCCGCCCAGATACTGTTGACACCCCTTTTGGCTCTACCTTCAGTCAACTGGCTCTGCAGTTTATTTGTAGTCAGTGCGACAATCAATTTCTCTAACATGACTTCCCATGATTGCTTACTTCCTTTTTATTGAATTTAAAATGTGTCTTGCATTGTGCCATATCTTCCATTCCACTTGAATGGAATAGACTTTCTAAGCTCTGAAGATTAAGGAGTAATTATGACTATGATGAAGTCGACAGTATGGTCCTCAATAAAGACTCACTAGCGAGAATTTGGTAGTCTTGGCTATCCAAAGCCAGTTCAGTCTGTCAAGTAGCACAGTTATAAATAATATCAGTATGGGGCGTCTTTTAATCATCATTTTGCTATAAATATTTACTCCATAGTCCCATATCCTTGCACCTCTCCAACCCTTCAATTCACCACTTTTTGATTGTCTTTTTTCTCATATTCTTTCTATAGCCATTCTTGTTTTCACATTTTAGTCTTTTGGTGAAATTTTGTCCTACCTCTAGCAGGCATAGATCTCCAGTAGAAATCCAAGGCAGAGTATCTGAGCAGCCTAGAAGCACTGTCTGGGGAACAGACGGCGCTCCAAAAACAACGAGAAGAAACTAAATGAAAGGCCACCAGCTCTGGCACAGAAGTGCACTCATTTCATGAACTTCTGTTCTGTGGAGTGAAGAGAGAGCCGATGAAAACATGAGCATGCATTACTTTATCATGTACGTGCTCACTTGACCATCTCTCTTAAAAGGGACATGTGTTTGCTTCACCAAAAACTGTTGGAACCCAGGGACAGTTCTTGAAAAACAGGAACAACCTGGGGAAATAGGAAATGTCTGGAAACCTTACCATAAAGGCCTATTATTGCCTTTTAAATATGTTTTTATATAATGGTACGTCAGGCTACCTTTTCAAAATAAACAGATCAGACCTATTCATAACCTTTCCCTATAAACCAATCAGATCATGTGTCTTCCTCATTTTCGTGTCACCACATCCTACACAGACCAAATGCATACTGTAATGGGAGCATGCAAGTACCTTTTTTCAATGGAAGCACATAACTTCTGATCAATCAAATTATGTTGAAAAAAAGATCAGCATTTGGGCAGAGCCAAATCCCCTCTCTCAGATGTGCTTCTTGCATCTATTTTTCTGTTGATCACATAAGATTGAGGGTAACTGCACCTCAAGCCAGACCTACACTGGCTTATTCTGATTGATCTGTGTAACAAAGGTGAAACTAAAAAACTCATCCAGATCTATGCTGAAATTAGGAATTCGAAATGATGGTTAACCATTACAAAGAGACTTGTATAAGGAAAACATGATTAACCTTAAGCCAAGCCCTAACTTTTTATCTAAATTTAAATCTAAACCTCCTCCCTAACTCTAATCTAAAACCAAGCCCTAACCTACACCTAGACTTAATTTAACCATAATCACTATACTTAGCTGTAGCCCAAAAGGGAATCCTTGGCTAGCCCCATTTTAAGACTTCATTAAACATGTTACATTTCTTTTTTCATTAATTTTGAAAACATACATTTATTCAGTGTAATTTGTTTTGGCCTCGCAAAATAAAATGTGCATTTGCTCTAACAATGGAACTAACATACAAAAAACTGTTGGAAAAAAAAATAGTTGTTTATGCAAAAGGAAATCATTTTACCAACTGACCTCTGTACTAATAGGTATGTCTGTAAAATTACGATTCAAAGTGGGCCTTAATCCAACCCCAATCAATCAAGTCATATTTGTAGAGCACAGCTTGTCACCCCGGGTGTATCAATGCGATTATTGCTGGTCTCATTCGAACTTCCAAGTCTTGAGTCCCTTTCTGAAGGCGGTCAGTGATGGTGCAGTGCAGAGGTGGAAAGGTAGGTCATTCCTGGCTTTAGCAATGAGGTTGGTGAAGGAGCGTCCTCCGGTGCGACTGCGTCGTATGTGTGGTGTCTCTGTGAGGGATAGGTGTGCAGAGCGGAGGTTCCTGTTTGGCTGGTGGAAGTGCACGCGGTGGTTCATGTAGGCAGGTCCTTGGTTACAAAGGGCTTTGTAGGCTTTGGTCAGTGTCTTCAAAAGGCATGTCGCCTGGACTGGGAGCCAGTGAAGGTCCTTCAGGTGCTGGGTAATGTGGCTTCTCTTAGGCAGGTTGAGGATCAGTCTGGCCACTGCGTTCTGTATCAGCTGTAGTCTTTGCATGAGTTCGGTGGTGGAGCCAGCATATAGTGCATTGCTATAGTCCAGTTGGCTGGTGACTAGGGAATGTGTTACCGTTTTCCTGGCATTGGTGGGTAGTCACTTGAAAATCTTTTGCAGCATGCAGAGTGTGTGGAAGCAGGCTGAGGAGACGATGTTGACTTGACGTTTCATGGAAAGTTCGCTGTCAAGGATGATGCCAAGGTTATGGGCATGGTCTTTTAGAGTGGGTGTCGGACCGCGTTCTGACGGCCACCAGGAGTTGTTCCATATGGTAGTGTACTTGTCGAAGATGATGACTTCTGTCTTGTCTGTGTTGGACTTAAGGCAGTTATCCCTCATCCAGGCTGAGACGTTCTTCATACAGTTGTGGAAGTTGGTTTTAGTCGACGAGGAGTCCGCTGAGAGTGATAGGATGAGTTGGATGTCATCGGTGTAGGAAATTATGTTTATGTCACATGATCTGAGGATGTCTGCGAGTGGTGTCATATAGATGTTGAAGTGGGATGGGCTGAGGGATGGTCCTTGAGGTACACCATAGATGTTCTGTTTGGCCTGTGATGAGAAAAGAGGGATCCTGATTTTCTGGGTGTGTCCCATGAGAAAGAATGACATCCATTTAAGAGCATTATTCATGCTGCTGATGTGTTAAAGACAATGGATGAGAGTGTGGTGGGAGATAGTAACGAAGGCTGCGGAGAGGTCGAGCAGGACCAGGGAGGCTGATTCTCCTCTGTCCACTAGGGTGCGAATCTCGTCTGTTGGGGTGATCAGGGCTGTCCTACCTCGTGAATTTCAATAACCCAGGTTGCAGATTGTGACTCACTCCAATTGGTGGCCTACTAGGATCAGCAGAACAACATGCCTGTGACTCTCTTTAAATAGAGAATTATTTTGTAAATGCAGTCCACGTTCCTTAACGGAAACAGGACCATGTTTAAAATTTGTTTGATAGTGGTCAGTGGTCAGTAGTCCACCGTACCACTGTTTGGACTCCAACAAACCTTTATTTTTTAATACACACAAAAGGGCAAGGGACTCTTAACTGCCCCTTTCCCCTTTGAAGATGCCTTACCATCCCAACCTAGGAGTCGTTATGTTTTCAATGTTTTACAACTGGATTTTGTTAGCAAAGTATGATATTTTTCATACGATTAGGAAGGGACTCCAACAGTATGGCCCTTCCAAATAACGAGTCGGGCTGTTGGCAACTCTACAAGTGCTTAGTACATCTGACCCAGCATTCTTTATAGCTTGTTTACCATTAAGCTTTTCATTTTTCTGGTTTCTTTATAATACCATACTCATCCCCACTGCCCATTGAAGAAGTTTGCAGAAGACATTTCATTACCCCTTGTAGCTCCTCTATTAACAGGTGTCTTTCTTCTGCTCAGACACACAAGGCAGTTGGATTGTACTTGCTCTACACTGAGCATGGGCCAAACATCTCCTTTTGCATCCAAGTTGAACTTATGCAGGGTGTGGTCTGCTGGTAAAGGCACATTATAGATAGCTATATCTTCTATCGCAATGACACGGTGTCCAGTGGGCACTAGGACCCTGCAAAGGGGACTAGACACCAGGCACCACTTCAGGCCAGCTTACCTGGGGCAGGAACTGGTCACCACACGAGGCAGGGAGGATGTGCATGGCCAGGCTGTAACATAGGAAAGAATAAAGAAGCCTTTGTACTCACCTACCGGCTTCCCTGTGCCTTCCTTTCAGTGCTGGTGCAAGAGGATGCGACACAAACCTTTATGCGAGATCCCATTGTGCGATTTAAAACATGATAATCATGATCAGATTTATGAGTTCCATTGAAGCAATGATATTTGGCAGATCTATACGATTTTATATTTCTTTAGGTGAATTTCAACTACACCGAAACGTTATTGTTTTACAGTGCAATTTGTGTTCTGTCCACAGTGGTGCACACAAGCTTTCTCATTCGACTACTATGAAGGCTGGATGTCGGCCATTTTGAGCTTTTGTTGTACTGTAGTAGACAGCGTCCATATGCATCATTTCATGTGTTTTCCATTTCCTCTATTTTTTTTCGTAGCTGGCTATAATTGTAGCACCGTTGGCCCGCATCGAAAGCGCTACGGTTGTTGTCATCCAGTTGTGAGTCAGCAGTGTTTGGCAAATCTATGTGATGGCAGAAATGTGTGCATGTTAAGGTTTGCACCACCACCTGCACTCTCTGTTCCAGTTTTGGTGTCTGATCTGTCTCTCTGAGAGCACCTTCCCAGGGCAGGGCCAGGAGAGGGTGTACGAGGCATGTGTGACTCTGGGAAAAGGAATGCTTGGCTGACACACCACGCTGAGAGCGTCCTCTTTTATTCAATGACATCATCAGCATCAGTCTGTGACTGAAGGCAGTGACATTGTGCTGGCAGAGTCTTCAAGCGCCATCTTCGGAAATCTGAATGTAATATGCCTGGGGCGTGGGGCGGGACAGGCAATGGCATGCCGAGGTTTAAGAAGACCGAAACGCAGTGCTTAATTTGTAAAAGAATAGGTTCCAGGGCTCTCCTCCAGAGGCCACTGCATCTTGCACCACACATTGCCCCTGCCATGCTGCCAATGATAGTCACAACACAACTACTAACCATCACACTCCTACAAATGTGACAATTCGTACTAATCCAGTCCCCCAAATCTATGTCATTTTTAATGTGTATTGAATTAATAATTGACTGTTGTGGTCGTCTCTAAATTAGCCAGACAGCGCCACCATGTGGCAGACTGTCACAAGCAAGTTGGCAATCAAGTGCCCGTGACCAGCTCCGGCAACCACCTGCTCAAATTAAGCACTGCCAAAACGCCTGTAGGTTCCAGCAATCATGTGTAGGGGCGGGGGGAGAACAGCCTGGTAGTTCGATCTCGACTGTTCCTTTAGTGATGGGGTCAGGTTTAAGCAGCCTATGGCTGGTCTCTGTCTGTAATGGAATGGAATGAGTCCAAGAATGTATTTTTCTTCATAAAATATAAAGACACATTGGCAGGTCAATGACTGTGGTTCTATCTATCTATCTATCTATCTATCTATCTATCTATCTATCTATCTATCTATCTATCTATCTATCTATCTATCTATCTATCTATCTATCTATCTATCTATCTATCTATCTAACTACTCCTTGTTAGGAGAAGGAGAGAAGCACTCTTATGATTCCCTGACCAGAACCATAATTAACCCGGATCATACAAACCTGGACCGAAATAAACGAGCAGTAGAGTTTATATTACGTAAAGAGGTGCACAGTAATGCTTGCAGCAATGGACTCAGTGCCACAGTGGAACTGTAGCATGCGCTTTGGAAGGATGTGTGATGAAGGTAGTAGCGGCTGGAGCTTTGAAAAAGTGGTAGGCGGAGAGTTAAATATAAAGTTAATTAAATAATGTAAAAAAATAAAACAGCTACTCGCCACTGGTCACCAGGGCCGCGAAGCACACTCTGGGCAGTGGAGACGACACATACTGCTATCTTCACCACCGCACTTCTTCCTGAGCACTCCGTCATTGTCACGTCACTGCTGCCTGATCTCAATGCTTCACAAACAATCAATACATGACTTGCTCTCATGTTGTTTGTTACTAGTAAACAGAATGACAGAAAAGCAATGATTGGTGTGAGCAGGGGAACCAAGTGGTCCAAAAGAGACTGGGGCAGCTGTGCTGCATTTCCCCCTGGCTCCTAAGCAGAGCGGTTCAGAAGCCTACAGTATGCACGGCTGGTAACAGACATATCGAACCAGACATGCGCACCAGGCTTTAGATGCTGACTACCAATCAGCAGGATTGCCCACTACCTGCCTTACCCAGACATGGGCATACAGACATTTAAACCACACAGCAGCTGCAGTAAATAGCAATACAGAATTAGTATTTGGCTCTTTTAAATTGGCAGTGTGTGTAGGGGCAAAAGGGGTGGCATGCCAATGCCCGTCGCTCAAACGAAGAAACCACCGCTGGATGTAGGGACACCTCTGATCGGACCTTCTGCTAGCACAATCCACTGTCATGGAGCCATTTCTTGTCCTAGTCCTCAGCTTTATGGATGATCACCCCATGAAACTTGATCTGTACCGTACTTTCTGTGGTGATGTAACTCTAGACTGCATTACACCTCTTACAGAGGTGTAGGGAAGACCACGCATTGTAAGACCAGTAAATGCTGTCCTTATTGTGGGTTGTACTGCATGCGTGCAATGGGGGGTCACCAGGTAAACCATACAGGTGTAAATGGGGGGGGGTGTTACAAAACCATGGACTTAACCTCTGCCTTCCTTAGTGAGACCCACAGCAAGTTATAAGCACTGGGGAGCATGTGTCCTACAAGTTCTGCACTGAAGCATTAATGGGGCTTGGTTACTGCGGTGTAAATTCGCTCTAATGAGCTCCCCCGTCTCCCAGGGCCCAACCAATGTAGCTTATAGGGTTTAATTAGTGTAATCCTTCGACTCCGTTTGACTCCATTCATCCAGGACCTTGAAGATTCAGCTAGCATCAGTGATCAGTAAGTTTCCTAGTAGAGCTATTGTATAGGCAAAGGCTTTCAACTTTATTTCTGCTATTTCTGCTAGTGGTGCTACTGCTGCTGAGACCCCAATTAGCCAAGCTTGTCTTGTTTACTACCCTATTTGTATGATATAAAACGTCACACCACCACCTTTTTTCTTTTCTAATCCAGGTGAACCTACAGTACGCTGGTCAAAATGGAAAAAAGTCTTCATCAACTACGCTAGGGTGTGCGGAGTGTCTCTCAGTGCCGAGAGAAAATCAGCTTTGTGTTACACTGTTTAGGCACTGAGGGACAAGAAGTCTTTGAACGTCTACCGGATCTTGATGATTCTGAATCCAACAGTCTCATTACGAGATTTGCTTGAAGAAATTAGACAAGCATTTTTTACGCAAAGTGAGCACAGTCCTAGAATGCTACCACTTTGGGAAAAGGACTCAACAACCTAAGGAGACTGTAGAGATGAACGTATCCCATCTACGTACACTTGCCTCCACTTGCAATTTTGAAGATGCACTAGAAGAACATGTTAATTCATGCTTGGTTGTGCCATAGAAAAAGTAAATGACGAATTGTGGCAGAAGGATGACCCAAAGCTTGATGAGGTTATGACAATCGCGAAACGAATCGAACAGTCCTTAGCTTGTATCGAAGTCATAAAAAAAAAGAGAATGGCTCCACAACTGCTTCAAATGAAAATTTACAAGCTGTCTCTGAAGCCCAAACATCAAAAAGAGTTGAACCTCATTCAATGACACCCTTTTCCAGACGTTTCGAGATGCAATCGTCATGGCAAAGAAAACCTTTTCCTGGAAAGTGCTCCCATTGTGATAATACTGGCCATCTAGCTGGTGACAAGTCTTGTCCTGCCATAAACGCAAAATGTCTCAATTGCGGAAAAGTGGGACACTCAGCCAAAGCTTGCAGACTACAAAAGAATAAGAAAAACAAACAAGTTAAAGTGGTTTTGATACAAGATGGATCTGAATCTAGTTCTGATGACCTAAACTGTGGTGAGATTTTGACACAAGTTGCCCAAGTTAAGTGCTCAAGTCCTGTTGACAGTGTCTTAATAAATGGCCACCCTGTTAAAATGTTCTTCGATTCAGGGGCTAAAATCACTCTAATCCCCTTTTACGATGACTTCCTTATTAGGAAAGTGAAAGTATTCAAATCTGGCATTAGACCTCTTGCATATGGAGGACAACCCATCGACTTGTTTGGTTACTTCGAGGGTAACATTGAGTTCAAAAACAGACTTATAGCTAGAAAGATATACATTTCCTCCAAAGGGGATAGGATTGTGAGTTGGATTCATCAGGTTGATCTTGGTGTCTTGCTAATTCCTGGTGGCAATCCTTGTATAGTTTTGAGAGAAGAAGCTTTTGATCCTCTCAAAGAGGCACCTACATCCACATATACTCATGAACAAACTGAAGTTGATCAAGTGGACAACTTACGCTCAGATTATAAGGAAGTCTTTAGTGTAGGCTTGGGCTGTTTATTCAACTACACTCACAAGATCATTTTGAAATCTGACGCCATTCCTTAACTTTAAAGGTGCATAGTGTACCCTTGGCTCTAAGAGATTCCATGGAGAATTAACTAAAAAAAACTTATCAAGGAAGGCATTATTGTCAAAACTGAGGCAAGTGATTGGTTAGCCCCAGTGGTCCTTGCCCGAAAGGCCTCAGGTGAGGTTAGGCTTTGTGTAGGCTTGCGCTCTCTCAATCGCTTTGTCGTAGCCGACAGGTACACTCTTCCCAACATCGCAGAAATGCTGACACAATTGGGTGGGGCTGAAGTCTTTTCTACACTTGACCTCAGGGCCACGTATCATCAAATTAAGATTGACCCTGAGTCACAGAATGTCACAGCCTTCATAACACCTTTCGCACCTATACGTTTACTAGACTTCCATTTGGACTCAATTCAGCAGCATCAGTTTTCCAGAGAGCCATGGAAGATGTCTTGCAGGGACTCCCTGGCATTAAGTTTCATCAGGATGATGCCCTAGTTCATGGCCCATCTCAAAATACCCATGACTTGAGGCTCAGGGCTGTACTGGATCACTTTAAATCACCTGGTTTTACACTACGTGAGAATAAGTGCAGATTCAATCTTGATGAGATTGACTACTTAGATCACAAGCTGTCTAAGAAAGGGGTCAAACCTAAAGACAAGTTAGTGAAAACTATTGATGATCTCCATGTACCCCCAAACCAGAGACGAGATAGACACCTTGTTAGGGATGGTCGAATATTATAACAAATTTGTACTTCAATTTGCTTCTTGTACCTTCACCCTCAGGACTCTTCTCAAAAAAAGGAGCAAGATTTATTTGGTCACCGAAATGCCAAGAAGAATTTGAAGATGTGAAGAGGGACTTGGGTGAGGCTCCTTCACTTCACAGCTTTGATACCTCTGCTTCCTCCATACTGGTCACCGACACCAGCTCAAAAGGCCTTGGGCCTGTTCTCAAACAAGATAAAGGTGGACAAGAAACGACCATAATGTTTCTATCAAGAGCTCTTGTAGTGCCTGAAGTACAATATTCCGTAATAGAGTAGGAAACTCTCTGCATTTTCTGGGCAATTAATAAACTCAAAAAGTTCCTTTGGGGCAGCTCCTTTACAGTACAGTCCGAATACAAACCCTTGAAAGACCTATTTACGAAAAAGAGTCTTGATACAGTCTCCTCGAGGATTACCAAATGTATGGTGGCCTTACAGGACTATGATTTCGTTGGTCATCACATACCTGGTGCACAAAACAAATTTTCTGACTGTCTCTCCCGCCTTTTAACGAATGACTCAGTTAATAAGAGTGATAGGTTAGGAGAGACATATGAGGATGATGATTATAAAGTCTGTGAAGTCACAGATGGTGTCTTGAGTGAAGATGAGTGGAAATCCTCCATGACAGATGACCCCGTCATTATTAAAGTTTGTGAGTTGGTAACTAAAGGTTATAAAAGGTCTTGATGAGAAGATGAGGAAATTCTGGAATGTACGGCATGAGTTGTCTGTCTCCTCAGGTTTACTTCGGAGAGGCACTAGGCTAGTTCCACCTCTTTCCCTAAGGGAGAAAATTGCTCAACAAGCTCATCAGGGACATCAGGAGATCTCTGAAACAAAAGAGAGAATTTGTTTACACTTCTGGTGGCCCGGAATAGATTTGTTAGTTGAACATATGGTGAGAGACTGTCAAGAATGCAACACTTCTGACAAAATCTACAAAACTAGATTACAAACTATGGCTGTACGAGAGGCCCGTTCTCGTTGCTGGCAAGTAGTAGCTCTTGATCTCTTAGGCCCCATTTCTAGTAACTCTGGTCAGTCATTTGTCGTAGTCCTAATTGATCTTTTCTCAAGATGGCCGGAGATATCGAGACTAAGGATGTCATTACATTTCTAGATGAGATCTTTTCTCATGAGGGTCTTCCTGATTGTCTCCTTACTGACAATGGGGTCCAGCTAGTTTCAAAAGACATAGAGACCTACCTTACAAAGAAAGGGATCTGACACAAACACTGCACTCTCTACCATCCCGAAACTAATGGTATGGTAGAGAGGTTCAACCGTGTACTGAAAGACTCTATTCAGCTAGCTAGATCCCAAAACGAAGATTTGAGAGCAGTGATCCATAAAAGAGTAATGATCTACCCTCTCACTCCCCACTCGACCACTTCTATAGTTCCCTTTGAACTCTGTCGTGGTAGGAAACCTAATACCCGCATGTTTCAATCATGGATGAGAGGTGAGAGAACAGGCCCGAGTTTGAATGATGAGTTGAACTTATTTCCTGATTCTAAAACAGGGTCTCAAGACGTTGGTACAACCGCTGGTTCAACTTCTTGGCAAGCCAGTCAGGAATAGAAAGTTGCTAAAAGGAAGACATACTTTGACTCTAGACACGCAGTCACTCACACTCGTGTGCATTTGGGTGACAGGGTGCGAGTGCGCCTTCCACAGAGGTCTTCTGGTGCTCCAAAGTTTTCCTTGCCTTATTTTGTTAAAAAACTTTTCCTAAATGCTGTTAAGTTAAATGATGGTTGCATCTAGAATCTTAATAGAATTGCTCCCGCACCTAATCTGTTGGTCACTTGTAATGATACTCCTGATGTCTTGCCCAATTTAAGAAAGAGTGTGGTGTTGGTAAGCTTCCAAAGAAACTAAGTGACTTTGTTTTGCATAAAAGCTTTGCGTTATGGTTTTCATGGTTTTCTTTTCTCTTTTCTTCTCTCTTCTCTATTCTATCTTTCTCTCTCTCTCCACGCTCAACTCCTACTCCTTTCTTTCTTTTCTTCTGAAAGGGGGAAGATGTGTAATGATCTTACCTGAGAGTCACTATATTTTATGCATCATCCCATTTTCCCTCACCAAGAATGACTTGTGGGTCATCTTGTTCTTAGTTCTAGAACATTGGATCTCTTGAGTTGATGTTTGATTCCTTGGTCAGTTACTGTCAGCTCTGTGTGGGTAGGACGTACTTTTGTACCTGATAATTTTTACCAGCTGAATAAACCGTCTTTCCTCAACATTCTACCAGTGTACCAGCTTTATTACAGCTTTGTTCTCCTTGCTGTAGGGTGTTGGGTAGGTCTCCATGGTTGATATTTTCAAAAGAGGACATTAACAGTCACATCTGTGCTAAATATATGTAAATAATTAATATATACTATTTTTATATATTTTTAAACAATCATTTGTATTTATTAATATGTTAAACTATTTTTAATAATCTAGTTTAGCATAATTCATTGTAGGGTTTTATTTTAGGTTCCTAGCTTCATTATTTTCTATGGGAGGGTTTTGCAGTACCGGTGGTTGGCCATAGAGTGGTGGATTTACTACAAAAGTGTAAGTTACTCCAAAAGTGTAATTTACCCCAAAAGTGCAGTTTGTGAATACTGAAAAGAGGTAAACTTACTCAAAAGTGTAAACTTACGCAAAAGTGCAGGTTATGAATCAGGACCAAAAAGTCTATTTGCAACAACCTCCAAAAAGCACAAATTTTGGTCAAATTTCAGAAGAGGTGACTGAAGTTACTGTGCCCAGTGTTAGGGCATTCTGCACCCCTAAATTGGTTTAATCCTGTGCTCAACTGCAGTGGTCATGTTGGTGTGCTGCAGCATGTTAAACTGAATTGATGTGAACGTGGCATCAGTAATGACACTTTTCGCTTAGAGGTGGAAGTCACTCTAGCCTCTCATGCTCTGATGTCTGTTGTGCAATCACACACCTACCTGTCTTTCCTGTCTTTCATAAGTAATGTATGAGCTCTTATGTCCTGGATCGAATTGGGGTCACAATTAGGACAGGGCACGCCCCAAAAAAGTGGAGCACATTCCGGGATCATGCCCTTTCATGAAACACATTTGCTTAGACTCTTTGGATTCATTTTTAAAGAAATGTTTGCTAAGTTAGCATTTAACAGCCTATTGACCTAGTAACTTTGGTGAAAACTTGAAGCACTGCATGTTAGACCAGCGGTGAGCTGAAATAAAATGGCCCAAGGACCACAACACCTGATCTGGCTATGGTTGCCACCTTGCCTATTTTCCAGCATGATCAGTACTTTAATATCCTGGCCCATAGAAAAAAGAAAATCAACCAAAGACAGTGGGCCTCATTTATGAAAAGTGACGCATTGCTGCATGAAAACAGCGATGCATCACTTTTCATTGCGCCCTCCTTGCGAAATGCTGGATGTGCCATATTTACAGTATGATGGATCATGTCGCAAGAAGTTACAGATACGTCCGTATTACTGACGTATCTCTAGGCGCAAAAATGACGCATTGCTGGTGTGTATCACGAAAGTGACGCATCTCCGTCAATGGGTCATTTTACATGGGCAAGTCCCCTTTCAAATGTGCCTGTGTCAGTCTTACGCCTGCTGTGTGGCAGCCGTAAGATATTGACGCATTTGCGTCCTAGAAGTGACGCAGTGAAATCTCATAGATCGAACTGCGTCACTTCTACAAGGACCTACTTGCGTCAGAACGCCCACCCTGCATACATTATAACTGGCGCAGGTATAATGTGGCGCAGGGGTTTACAAAGTGACTCATCTACCTAGATGCGTCACTTTGTAAATATGACGCAAGATGGAGCATTTTTTACCTTGCTGGTGCGTCACAAAAAGTGACTCTCCGGCGGTGCAAAGTGACGCAAGGGCTCATAAATAAGCCCCAGTATTTTTTCCTCTTTTTAGTATGAACTTTTTCATATATGTTCTAAAGCTGCCTTATTGATAGTGACTGGAAGTTAAACTAAAAGGCAGAAAATCCATGTTAAAAAAGAATATGGACTTTTTTATTATTATTAGAGAGTCCTCTTCAATTATCATCACTCTCCTGACATTGATGAATCTTAAAACATGATCAAATGGGCAGTTATTTATTTTTTATTGCTTTTATGTAGTTTTATATAGAGTTAATTCGAACCAAGGGCATTGGCGTGATTTACATGAGCACAAGATTAAATTAATTGGTCTTTAAGGGCTTGAGAGATAAAGTGATTTGCCCTAAATCACAAGATTTTGAGCCAATGCTGGGACACGAACCTAATTTCCCAGTTCCAAAATTGGCAGCTCTGCCAATAATGCAACACCATCTCTATAATTTTCTCTGTGCAAGGTGGCCTCACAGCTTGGTTTTACTCACAGAATCCCCACCAAGGCCTGAAAGACATTGTGGCTGAGGTGACAACATCTGGTCCCAAGTGAGGCCCAGGCCTCTTCTCTTAACCAGCTTCACCCCAGTCCACCATAGCTTCAGGGGTTATTGCCTGGCGGGGGAGGGTTCAAGGAAATCACACAGCGTCTGATGCTCAAGCAAAGGTGGGGCCCTGAGGTGAAGATGGGCCCCCAATGGCCAGAAATACACCTGGCACTTCAGTTCCCACCCTCCCTCGCCCAACATGGCTTGAATGTGATGCTCCGGCGGGGGAGGGGAGAGAGGAATGACACTGCTTTTGGGCCACAGCAGGAGGAACAAAGTGAGCATGGGCACTACCTGGCCCACTGGCGCCCAGCGAGGCCGATTCTCAGACTCACCCATTCTCACCCATCCACCATGGCCTGAAATGCGGTGGCCTGGCAGGGGGGAATAAGTGATGGATACCTGGGCCAGCCAATAGAGGGAAAGTGGGGGTTTGAGGTGAAAGTAATGCAACAGACAAATCACCTGAGCCCCCCGCCCCCAGAGAGGCTACTGTACTGTCCTTAATCAGTTTGACAGCACAGAGGAGGGGGGGACACTGTTTCTGGGGTTATGTGCTGACCCCATAGGGGGCCAAGGTGAAGTATGCCATGCCCAGCCCAATACTGGCTTAATGATGCCACTGCAAGCCCCTGCCCCATGAGAACCTGCCTGTGATGCTAATGGCGGCCTAAACAAAATGGCCCTCTGGAGACCCGTAGGCCTCGGCCCATCACCCAATTTCTGATTGCGTCCAAGAAAGCAGTGACATGGCTTTGCTGGATCTGAAAGAACAGAGTTGCCAGGGAATCAACTTTAGCCTGGATTCCAGGATTCATGTCCCGGGTGTCATTGGAAGTCTAGGACCAGAGGTTGAAATGAGAGGAAGCTATTGGGAGTGATGTACCCAATCATTTACATATACACTAACAGTTCCCATACTTCTTATGGCCTCGCCCCTATTTCGCTGACCCTACCACATAGCGCTCATCATAGTTCCCATATTTTTTTTACTCACTTCAACTTCTGCGTAGAACAATCTCACATTTTGCTGAAAGTTTCCCTTAGAAATCAAGAACATTTCTCAGGCCTCAATGCCATGGATATTATTACAGTTTACAAACAGATTGCTCTTTAATGGACAGCCGCCCCTTTCCATTTTGCAACTTCAATGGCCCTGCTTGCCTAATGGAAACCAGGAATTCCACTCAGAGGAATCGAATGGGACAAGGGTTTGGAACCTTTTCGATGTCCAGTTACAAACATTACTCTTAGGCTCCTGCTTACTGGTTGTTCCTAACTGTACCTTCTTGACCCTGAGATTAGTGTAAGCAAAGAGAGCAGCCTGGTCACCTAAGCGAAGAACAGGGGTAGAATTTTCTACTTGGCACCCCTGATAGAACGCAATGTATAAGAAAATAATAAACACAAATGAGGATTGGTCGCACTAGAGTTGTGTAGGGCAAGTGTCGACCAGATGACTCTGCTCCTGTTTATTCTGTAAATAATTTGCAGGAACAGTATATTTGCTCTCAGCACTAACAATCATCCTTCTTTCAAGCACACTTCTGGAAAGAGTGGGGGAAGGCATGGTTTATTTGTCTAGTTGGTATTTATCTATCCACATCTCCTTGGTCATAAGTCGGGTGCTTCATGGCCGGGGGCAGTAGTCTTTCTTCAAACAAAAATAACACTCTTCCTCTTGGAGGATGTGCACAGCCACAGCTCATTTCCTGTCAGATCCGTATTTTGTAATTCTGGGGATAAACATCTAGAGCAACGCGGACCCTTCTCAGCACGCGTCAGCAGCTGGCCGCCTCTCACACTGGGCAGGGATCCAATGGACTTGGCTTGGAAGGAGTCCTCCCGGTTCTCCAGTCTCGTGACCACACGCGGCTTTGCCAAGTTTGAAAATCCTGGAGAGAGCAAAGAGGCAGCGGATATCAGGAAGTGACCCATCCCCTAGTGACAGAGTTCTGTGACCAGGCTCATCCTGGTCGGACTTTTTGGCTCATTGTCTTACAGGGGTGACTCAACCCAGAATAGCTTCCCAGATTACTCAATTTTGAGTGACCACATGGGTCTAGTTAACAGTGCAGAGAAGAAGTTCAGGCAAGGCTCAGCTTGGAATGACTAAGAATTTACATGATGTGACGCAACAAAAATGAGCACGCATTCATTGCGTTAGTCTGTGGTTGAGGGAAATAAGGGCAAGGGGTAGACGAAGAGTTCAGCTTCCACTTACTCAGCTCTATGTGTAGCAGACACCAATATATTGTACAGTATAGCTTTATTTTGGGTGTAATTGGTGGTCCAAATTGACATCTATTTTGTGTCGGGTTGCGTAACTTTTTTGACACAGCCCAACACAAAATCCTTTTTAGTATTTACAAAACATACGAAAAAAAAGAATTGCCTCAAAAGATCATTTTTGTGCAGGAATGTAGTGCTGCCTGCACAAAAGCTATACTGACAATAATGCAGGCAGCCTTCCACTACGGCGCAAGGGTGTTTGCGTTGGTGGTAGGCAGCCACAAACAGCAACAAGCATTTGCAATGCAATAGGTCTTGCATTTGCGAGAGTTAGAGCTATTGGTGTTGTAAATGACAATGTCTTTGGTTTGGAGTGTAATTGATGGTTGTGGCTTGTTGTGGAATTATGTGGGTTGTATTTGAATTATTAGTTTTAGTATGATGTGTACATTTGTGTTGTTTTGGAGGTATGTGGTGTGTTGTGGAATTGTTTTGTGTATTTGAAATATGTTTGTGTGGAATTATGTGATGTTTTTGTAACTGTGTGGGGTTGTATTGTGTGGCATTGAGTGTAATTATGCGTATTGGAATTATGTGTTATGGTGTGGAGTGCATTTCTGTGAATTGCTGGTATGTGGCATAGAGTGCATTTATCTGAAGGAAAGATTATGTCCCTACAAGCAAAACCGGGTGCTGCGCTCAAACTCTCTTAATTTGTTACAGACCCCGCGTTTTAAGAAATCTCGGCTAGGTGGGAGAGCATTCACGGTCAGAACGGCCGCTATGTGGAATACCCTACCAGTCTTCTTACGGAATGCCAAATCAGAATCCTGTTTTAAAAAGTCCCTGAAGACGTGGCTCTTCAGGGCAGCTGTTATGAAGGATCAATAAGCGCACTACTCCTTCTGTCGCTCTATCACCTGATGTTGGGGGTAGCTGTCGCGCTTAATAAGTCACAGTATATATATATATATATATATATATATATTTTTTTTATATATATATATATATATATATATATATATATATATATATATATATATATATATATATATATATATATATATATATATATATATATAATTACCAAGCTGTAAGTACATTTGAGGACGACGTAGGAACTTGGAGCCGTGCTGGGCGCAGGCCACTGCTTTAAATGTGCCACAATACAGCACCCAGAAAAACATAAATGACAATTTCCAACACAGTTAGCATCTCTGAAATTAAAGTGACTGAAAGTATTTTTGGTAAGCGTGTAGATTTTCTTATACGTTGCTACCCAAAGGCCTCACACCAGCATTTGCATTTCTTAGCTTGGGATGAGCCCGGTTTAAACTACTTTCATCACCTTCCAACTATAACATCGGTAAACCCGTCCTTACTACAATAGAGGCTCAAATTCTCAAGTCTAAAACTGCCTTGAACAGTGTGTGCACATAAGAGAACATCAAAATAAATGTAATTTGGCTAGGTTTCTCAAGTTACTCGATAGGTATACTTGAGACCAGTTGCGATTTAGAGGACACCCGCTTGAAATATGAGGCAGGGAAGGACCAAATTATGTGGCAGAGATTACTAAATTATGTAGAAGAAAAGACAAAATAAGTGACATAATTCAGCACATTTGGCGATTGTATGACCTCATAATTTTGTCATTTTTACACGTTTACACCATGTGGAGAAAGGTTTTACTCCATTAGTACCAGCCCAAATACTGCAATCTACAACAGAAGCATTAACAATCAACCTTTGAGAAGGGCCTTTAACTATCCCACAACACGTGTTGCTGCACTTTTAGTAACTTCTGATCCGTTTGAGCTAGAAACATTGTTAAAATCTGCAGATTACACAGCAAATGATGGATTATGTGGCAAATGCTGAAAATCCATAATTATGAGGAGACATCGAGGCTTGAAAATTGCATATTTCCAGTGGCTTATCAAGAGTGATGGCCATCTGAGGTGAAATTAAGCATTATTAAAGTCTGATTTTATTTGCCTATATAGGGTTACATATAGTATATATTTCAGCTGTTAAATCCAGAAATTGGCATTACAAAACACTAGACCAAAGGGCAGGCAAAACCACGATGTGCACTGTCACCTGAGCATGAGGACGTGGTCCTGTAAATATGATGAAAACGACACAAGGAAACTGGCAGTTCTTTTGAAATTTAGGGGCATATTATCAAGGGGGTTTATCTCTGCTTTTTTGGCTTTAAAAGCCAAGAAAGCGGAGATAAAATTATCTCCCTATTACCTAGCTGTCGCTAACACCAGTTAGCGACAGCTAGTAGGAGATAGCGACCATCTTGGGCCCCACTTTGCATGTCAGTGATATTTATCACTAATGACATGCAAAGTGGGTGTGCCAAGATGTTAGCGACTGGAAACAGTCGCTAACATCGCTATCTCCTATTACCAACTTTTGCAGATATTCGCGCTAAGCGCGAATATCTCCAAAAGCTAACACCTGCCCTGAGTAGTTCTTAGCCATGTTATCCAATGGGAGGTGGATAACATGGCTAAGAGCATTAGCTCGGTAATGCATGAATTTCGCTGACTTTTCAGCGATATTCATGCATTGCGGCCGTTTTTTATCGCATTTGCGATAAACCTTGGTAATACCAAGGTCTATCTGCGGTAAAAATCGCCGCAGCTCAGCGGTAAAATTTTGTCTCTAACCAAGCAATAGCGATAATTATCGCTATTGCTTGGTAATATGCCCCAAACTTTTTAAGCAAGTTCAATTATGTGAACAACCTTGGAGATGGCTTTTGGTAAGAAAAGCTGAAGGGGCAAATCTGGTGGGACCTGCTTCCCTGCAAGCCTTGAAAAGACCTGGTCGCACAGGGATGCAAACACCTAAAAATGACGGTTCTGTCAGGAGGATACCGTTTAATCATATTTTTTAAACTACCACCATCATGTGCAAAAAACACTAGGTCTGTCCTTAGCAATTGTGAGGTCGTTTTTTAGGTCTCGCCTGTCGATGCGCATGCGCATCGAGCTTGCGGGACTATGGGGGCTTAAACAGTCTTTAACCAACTTGCAAGGAATCGTGGCGATTCCTTGCAGTTCCCGTGAAAAAGCGCGTGCACATGCCCCCAGCCGCCTGCCTTGCATGTATTTTCCCTCAGCCTCCCTCCCGCGGGCAGCTTGGCCTCGGGTATTCACCCCAGCGCGACTTCTCCTCCCCCCTAATTACATGCCTGCTGTTTACTTCTTTCACGGCCACTCTCTCGCACATCAAAGGCTGCTCACACACACACCATATGCCAGCTCCCCTCCCCCACCCCCCACGCCTCGCAACAGACTTCATTGGAATGCGCTCCATGCATTCTCCCCTCCCTTTCAGCCTCTTTCCCAGCTCCAAGCCGGACCCTCATTTCTCACCTCCTCTTTCTTTATTTACAGGGAGAACTTGTATTTTTCCCCGAGGCAACCAGTTCTGACACTGCCCGTCCCAGCACACACCAACTTAGAGCTTGACTTGTACTGACGCTGTCACCCCAGCAGACATGCAATCTGCATCAAGCATCCATATGCATCAAACATCCACAAGCAACAGACATCCACAAACATCAGACATCCACAAGCATCACAAGCAGCAGACATCCACAAGCGTCAGGCATCCACAAGCGTCAGGCATCCACAAGCGTCAGACATCCACAAGCATCACAAGCAGCAGACATCCACAAGCAGCAGACATCCACAAGCAACAGACATCCACAAGCATCAGACATCCACAAGCATCACAAGCAGCAGACATCCACAAGCATCAGACATCCACAAGCATCACAAGCAGCAGACATCCACAAGCATCAGACATCCACAAGCATCAGACATCCACAAGCAGCAGACATCCACAAGCATCAGACATCCACAAGCATCAGACATCCACAAGCAACAGACATCCACAAGCATCAGACATCCACAAGCATCAGACATCCACAAGCATCAGACATCCACAAGCATCAGATATGCTTAGCATCAGACATCCACAAGCATCAGACATGCTTAGCATCAGACATCCACAAGCATCAGACATCCACAAGCATCAGACATCCACAAGCATCAGACATCCACAAGCATCACAAGCATCAGACATCCACAAGCATCAGACATCCACAAGCATCAGACATCCACAAGCATCACAAGCATCAGACATCCACAAGCATCAGACATCCACAAGCATCAGACATCCACAAGCATTAGACATCCACAAGCATCAGACATCCACAAGCATCAGACATCCACAAGCATCAGACATCCACAAGCAACAGACATCCACAAGCAACAGACATCCACAAGCATCACACATCCACAAGCATCATAAGCATCAGACATCCACAAGCATCACAAGCATCAGACATCCACAAGCATCAGACATCCACAAGCATCACAAGCATCAGACATCCACAAGCATCAGACATCCACAAGCATCACAAGCAGCAGACATCCACAAGCATCAGGCATCCACAAGCGGCAGGCATCGACAAGCGTCAGACATCCACAAGCATCACAAGCATCAGACATCCACAAGCATCAGACATCCACAAGCATCAGACATCCACAAGCATGAGACATCCACAAGCATGAGACATCCACAAGCATCAGACATCCACAAGCATCAGACATCCACAAGCATCAGACATCCACAAGCATCAGACATCCACAAGCATCAGACATCCACAAGCATCAGACATGCTTAGCATCAGACATCCACAAGCATCAGACATGCTTAGCATCAGACATCCACAAGCAACAGACGTCCACAAGCATCAGACATCCACAAGCATCAGACATCCACAAGCATCAGACATCCACAAGCATCAGACATCCACAAGCATCAGACATCCACAAGCATCAGACATCCACAAGCATCAGACATCCACAAGCAACAGACATCCACAAGCAACAGACATCCACAAGCATCACACATCCACAAGCATCACAAGCATCAGACATCCACAAGCATCACAAGCATCAGACATCCACAAGCATCAGACATCCACAAGCATCAGACATCCACAAGCATCACAAGCAGCAGACATCCACAAGCATCAGGCATCCACAAGCGGCAGGCATCCACAAGCGTCAGACATCCACAAGCGTCAGACATCCACAAGCATCACAAGCATCAGACATCCACAAGCATCAGACATCCACAAGCATCAGACATCCACAAGCATCAGACATCCACAAGCATGAGACATCCACAAGCATCAGACATCCACAAGCATCAGACATCCACAAGCATCAGACATCCACAAGCATCAGACATCCACAAGCATCAGACATCCACAAGCATCAGACATCCACAAGCATCAGACATGCTTAGCATCAGACATGCTTAGCATCAGACATCCACAAGCATCAGACATCCACAAGCAACAGACATCCACAAGCATCAGACATCCACAAGCATCACAAGCATCAGACATCCACAAGCATCAGACATCCACAAGCATCAGACATCCACAAGCAACACACATCCACAAGCAACAGACATCCACAAGCAACAGACATCCACAAGCATCACACATCCACAAGCATCACAAGCATCAGACATCCACAAGCATCACAAGCATCAGACATCCACAAGCATCACAAGCATCAGACATCCACAAGCATCAGACATCCACAAGCATCAGACATCCACAAGCATCACAAGCATCAGACATCCACAAGCATCAGACATCCACAAGCATCACAAGCAGCAGACATCCACAAGCATCAGGCATCCACAAGCAGCAGGCATCCACAAGCGTCAGACATCCACAAGCATCACAAGCAGCAGACATCCACAAGCAACAGACATCCGTAAGCAACAGACATCCACAAGCAACAGACATCCACAAGCATCACACATCCACAAGCATCACAAGCATCAGACATCCACAAGCATCACAAGCATCAGACATCCACAAGCATCAGACATCCACATCGAACTATTGGTACTTACAGCTCAAATCTTTTGGCCCTACTCTCGGTTTGAGAAGGAAAGGGCTTTTACAGGTTATTTTGTAAGAAAATAAGTGTCGGGCTCTTGTCAGGAGGCAGCTTGCACAAGTCCATTTCTCCTGTTAGCACCACCTAAAACACTCGTCTATTGACTGCTTGGTTCTGTTTCCCCGTCTTTGCAGCGTTAGCGCGACTGGAGTCGCTGACCACCCCGCCTTGCACCGCTGGACCGGCTGGGAGCCTAAGAAGACCTTGTGGCCGCAGAGGAGGGTGAGGCGCCGGCCCCGGGACTGCGAGGACCAGCATACACCAACTCCAGCTGGTCCTCTTCCCGTGTGCAGCCGCGCCCCCTCCCAGTGCCACGCCTCCAGCTAAGCCCGTTAACTTCTCGCGGCACCCGCTTCGCGGGTGCCACTCGTCTATTGACTGCTTGGTTCTGTTTCCCCGTCTTTGCAGCGTTAGCGCGGCTGGAGTCGCTGACCACCCCGCCTTGCACCGCTGGACCGGCTGGGAGCCTAAGAAGACCTTGTGGCCGCAGAGGAGGGTGAGGCGCCGGCCCCGGGACTGCGAGGACCAGCATACACCAACTCCAGCTGGTCCTCTTCCCGTGTGCAGCCGCGCCCCCTCCCAGTGCCACGCCTCCAGCTAAGCCCGTTAACTTCTCGCGGCACCCGCTTCGCGGGTGCCACTCGTCTATTGACTGCTTGGTTCTGTTTCCCCGTCTTTGCAGCGTTAGCGCGACTGGAGTCGCTGACCACCCCACCTTGCACCGCTGGACCGGCTGGGAGCCTAAGAAGACCTTGTGGCCGCAGAGGAGGGTGAGGCGCCGGCCCCGGGACTGCGAGGACCAGCATACACCAACTCCAGCTGGTCCTCTTCCCGTGTGCAGCCGCGCCCCCTCCCAGTGCCACGCCTCTACTGTCAGCCACCCCCCTTAACCTCACCCCCGGAACGCGCCTCGCGGGACGCGCGCGGGTCGCAGCCCGGGGCGAAGACCGGGCAAAGAGCGGGCCGTTTGAGGCCGTTCGAGGACTGAGAGACTGGGCTGGGCCACACCCCCTGTAAGTAGCTACTAACATTTTATAAACACTTATTACTGCAGTATTGTAGCACTATTTATACCCACAAGAACATCAACTATTTCCCCGACTTTTTATCTGACACAATGGTAGTCACGAGAGGGAAAAAGACTTTAGCTCTAGGGAGTGTCGGAAGTCTAGTGGGCCCCATGGACGATTTTATTACAAAAGCAAATACGTTCATTGACCAAAGTATTTCCCTTATGGAAAACAGAGTCTCACTAGACCTAGAATTTGCCAAAAGATCCTCCCTGGGAACTTTAGCTCAAGCTAGAACCCCTGTGTCAAATACCAATACAAAGGCACTAGGGAACGCATGCGAAGGCAGACGTAGCCTCCCAAACAATGTAGACCTCTCAGTATCAGAGCTTATAGATTCTCCTTTGGGCTCAGAATTAGAAAAGACTCCTGAGCTACCTCCTCAATCACCCACTCAAATACCACCAATGGAGGATACTCACGCTAGAGGCAGGAGGGAAGGAGCAATCAGTAAAAACACCTCTACTAAAACAATCTCTACCACATCGATAACCGCTCCCATCCCCATCCCACCACCACTAGCACAGAAACAACTCTGCACTGTAATAGTGCATCACGATCACCAAGAAAGTGCTACCCCCATCTCACTGGTTTCACAAACCCAACCTCCTGCAGAGAAGAGCTTAGAGGAACATGATAACTGTATCCTTATAAATAAGCTAGCTGAACTTTTTAAACAACTTATACTGCCCCTAGAACAAAAACTAGCAAAAATAGAGACCCACATTTCGAAGCTCATTTCTACGCCAGAACCCAAACAGGGACTCCCCCAGCAAAAGAAAGGGGGTACAAATCCTTTCCATAATACCCTCCCAAATCCCTTGGGCACAAACCCAAAACCTCTCAACCCCCAAACCACCACTTTACAGCCAGTCACATCAACAGCTTCGCTTTCTACCCCCACACCGACAGTCACGCTGACCTCAACCATCGCAAATCCGAATAGCACAGCGTCAACCTCGTCAAAACAAGCTAATAATAATCTGGCACTTGCAACTACCGTGCCACAATTAGCGTCAAGAAAAACTGCACCTCCCAAAACCCCGGTATTTAACCCCTTTTCCCAATAGACCCAAAGAAACACCTTAAGAGGAGCTGGAGAAAGTAAAACTCATTTTGATCTCCCCCCCGAGGCTGCTCCTTACGTAGCGGTAATGATCGGAGTTCCCGAATTAGCTCCTAACACGGTGGACCCTCCATGGTCCTTAAAAAATAAAGTACACCATTGGCTACAGACAAATCGTCCTATGCCACCAAACTGCCATGGAAGGATTTCCTCCTTACGTAGGACCCCATGGGTGGGGAAAGGCACCAAACAGTTTTCAGGGGACTGTATTATTATTACTTTTGAAGATCCCTGGGCGGCAGACTATATTAGCTCTTGGGATCAACCCAATGAAATTGGAGGCATCAGAATTAAGCCACTTTCCTTTTTCTATCCCTTTATACAGACCACAAATAGTAACTTCTTTGAGGACCCAGTTCCCCCTTGGATAGAACGACCTCAGCGCCAACACACAGCTTATGAGACCAGACATTACGCTCCCCCTCGCCCTCGAGAGCAGGAAAACCCTTGGTTTACAATAAATCCACGACATCACGGACCAAATTGGGGAGATTGGGGATATCAACAGCAGAGGATGCCCCGTAGAGAACCGCCCAGATGGGAATCCTGGTATAACATCCCTGTAGCAAACAGATATAGCTCCCTGGAAATGGTAGACTGACCATCAACAGACACAGAACACACTAATTCCACCCTCCCAGTTTCCCCTCTGCCAAGAAACAACACTGCAAAGAGTTTACCAACCTTAGTTCCAAAACCCAATCTCCTCACAATACCCCTCCTATTCTGGAACGTGGCAGGCCTGCGATCCAAGATTGAAGACCCTGTGGCTGTGAATTTCCTTGAACAAGGCAAAATCATCTGTCTTCAAGAGACCTGGATAACCTCGGAGGTCCATCTACTGGGGTACAAAACCTACTCCTCCCCAGCCATTAGTAGTGCAATAGGCAGACCCAAAGGAGGACTAATAACTTATATCGCCAACACCTTATCCGGCTTAAAAGTGACTAATCTCTTCACCGATCCTAATTATCAGATATTTTCTCTCTCCTTTGCAAAAAAAGACAACACCATCATTCTTGTTAATTCTTACAATAATTTATCGGAAAACGATTTTCTGATCTTTGCTGAAAACATGCAGGAGAGACTATGATGCCTATTACAGCGGGAGACTACCTCCAAACTGACTCACCTTCTCTGGGGAGGCGATTTTAACCTCCATCCATGCACAACGGCAGTCTCCAAACAATGTGGGTTTGTGGATGAACAGGAAGCTTCACTAGCCCACTTCGCTCACAACAAATCCGGTAAAGCCATGAATAACATTCTGTCAGAGTTTGATTTAGTGATTGCTAATTCACTGAAGGCGAAAGAACACCAGTTCGACCCAACCTACGTGGGCAGAGGCCACCAGACAACAGTGGACTATATCCTGCTCTCTCAAGGGCTCACCACAATGGTCACAGACCACAAAGTGTTGGCAAACACACTAAGTGATCACTATGCTCTAAGGATAGAACTCCATCCACCAGAATACAAATCCAAGACCCCTCACATAGCCAAAGCTCTCACACAAGAAAGTCTGCAGTTGGGGAAATACAATGGCTACTCCATAAAATGGGAGAAGATCGACCCGCAAAAACTCACGAAGGAATTAGTGAACCAGGCATACTTGAATATCATTAACTGCCTGGACCCAGGGACAAATCATGCAGAGATCCTCTCAAACTTTGGAGAAATTCTGGCCGTGGCCAAAGAGCTGCTCACGGGGAAAGTAACAAACAAACATTCTAAAAAAAAAGGATGGTTCGATCACAACTGTACGAGGGCCCTAACCGACTTAAAATCTGCCCTTCATAAAAAGCCAAGAGATGTGGGTCTCATCCAACGTTTGAGAAGGCAATACAAAAATGATCGCAGGGCAAGACTACAACAAATGAAAGAGAAACTGTGGAAAGATCTAGACAAGAGCTCCTTATCAAAAAATAGCAAGGACTTCTGGAGAACGGTTAGATCCCCATACCTACTAGATAATAACTCTCCCAAGATAGAGGTGGCCATTGACGAGGGAACTTGGATAGCCCATTTTGGAAATATATTCAAAACCTACGAAATCACAGACCATCGATTAAGTCATAACAACGAGGTACAATATCCAATCCCAATATCTTTTGACATCTCGGAAATCCTGGTCGCCTTGGAAAGAAGCAAGACAGGGAAAGCCCCGGGCCCTGATGGCGTCCCCGTCGATCTTTTCAAATACAATCAAGATCTTTGGGCACCCATCCTTACAAGAGTCTGTACAGCTGCAGCCAGCGAAGGCATTTTAGATTCCTGGACAAGATCAGTTATGGTCCCCATCTTCAAAAAGGGGGATCGCCAGGATCCGAAATGCTACCGCCCTATTTCGCTTTTGGACTCTCTCGGTAAAGTGGTGGGGAGGGTTATTCTGGAGAGACTCCAACAGTGGAGTGAGGATAAAGCCATCATTTCGGATCTTCAATTCGGCTTCAGAGAAGGCCTTGGGACAGTAGAGCAGGCACTCAATCTTAGTCTTATAATGGCTAAATACATGCACGCCAAGAAAACCACAGTTTACATGGTCTACGTAGACCTGTCTGCCGCTTTTGACTGTGTCTCACACTCCAAATTATGGGCGGTCCTAAGAGAAATGGGTGTGGAGCCCTCCCTGTTGGTTTTTCTTAGAGAGCTGTATTCTGGGGCCTCGGCGAGAGTCCGCTTTGGAAAGAGTGGTGAGCTGACGGAGTCGTTTGGGGTGGAGCGGGGAGTCAGGCAGGGCTGTGTCCTGGCCCCCTTTCTCTTCTCACTCTACACAAACGGCCTGGAGGAAGAGATGTTGAGGGGGGCTCAGGACATCCCAAAACTGAAACAGAGACCAATCCCAGCGCTCCTCTAGGCGGATGACGCTGTCATCCTGGCCCGAACTCCTCGTGAACTCCAGTACTCACTCAACAGATATACCTCATTCATGAGCTCACTGGACCTAAAGGTCAATATAAAGAAAACTTTTGTCATGATTACGGGGGGGGCGAAGAAAGACACAAAAAATATTTTTCTCGACAACCAACCTCTTAAGACCACCACCCAATATCCATATCTTGGGATCATGATAGACCACAAGTTAACATGGAAACCAGCTGTGGATACTAGATGTCATCTCTTTAAGCGCTCGACAGCGGCCTTGCAGTCTTTCTCACGGAAATTGGGAAGGAGGCGCCCAGTAGAACTCCTGAGAATTTACAAGGCCAAATGCCAGGCTATCGCTCTTTACGGAGCAGGAATCTGGGGCCACACGGAGGTTGGCGCCCTCCAGAAAATTGAAAATAAATTCATCAGATTTCTTCTTGCCACCCCGAAGGGCACATCAATTTACGCCTCCCACATGGAACTCGGAATTCCCTATCTTCAGGATCTTATCAAAATCCAACCCTTGTTGCTGTGGAGACGTATCTGGGTATCGGACACAAACACACTAACCCAATTGATTGTGACCGACACAATGTCACTCGACCATTCTCCTAGATTGAAATGGCTACGTTACATTAGATCTTTTTTTTTTTATTGACCTCGGGCTTGAACAATATTACCTCCGACCAAAGGCGATTGCATCCCTCCCAAAAAAGGAGCTTAAAGAACTTGCTCTACGACATCTGGAAACACTAAGACTGTCCGCTGATGCTGCAAAACCATCAGTGATTCAGGCGAATATAGTCCAGCAAACCTTTGGTATGCAACAATATCTTACCTTACAGACTAAACTATACGAGAGGATGCTGTTGACCAGGCTTAGACTGAACCTTTTTTTCAGACTGGTCGCGTTTCCTATAAACAAGGCCTGGGAACAAAGCTTGCCCCCATGTCCTTGCGACGGGACATCCATTCAATCGAATATCCACGTTGTTATGTTCTGTAAATTTTACCATCCTCACAGAAAACGCTGGATCCTCCCGATATGTAGGAGGTGGGGTCTTAGACAGTGCCGACCGGCCTTTTACCGTCTGCAATCCCTAGAGTCTGAAGAACTCTGTTATTTAGTCCTAAATTTTTTAAAGTGCATCATGAATCATAGAAAAAATCTTTAGTTACACGTACAAGAAAAAACAATGACTTTCAAAAAATTCAAATGCCTTCGTTTTAACATATGTCTATTGTATTAACAGTATTTTTTATCGCTGAAATTGTTGTCTTTTATGGTTTTCTCTGTGATTAACCGAATAAAGAACTTATTATTATTATTACCACCTAAAACAAAATTGAAAGTGGTGCAAAAATGCGGTGCAATGGCCAGAGCTGCCAACCTCGAAGCTTCGAACGAGGCTCGAGGTTCGGTGTCAGCTCAACATTAGCAGCTGAAATCAGTTGTTAAGTTGTTTGTATGAGATGAGCTCGTTAACTTGACTCAACTCATAATCGAAATGTTTGCCTGTTGCCTGTTCCACTCATCTGCAGCAAGCCAGCGTTGTCTTAGGGGCCAAAGCAGAGAAGTCTTGTATGCAACTACGAGACTAGATGGCTTTGATTAAGACAGTGCCGGCCTTGCAGGCGTTTGTGCATTGTGGGGGGGGGGGGTACGGATCACTTTAAAAGACATACCGCGATGCCGCGAGAAAAAAACACAAAGCCACATGAAGTGCGTAGATGGGGGAGGGAGGGTAAACAAAGGAGGAAGCGTAATATATGTGAATGATTAAAAAAACAAGTTGATTGAGCTGCGTGCAACGCAACGCGTGGCTACCATTATTATGTATGTGACCTGATTTCTTTAATTAAGATTGAGACTGCCTCGCGGGTGTCGGTGTAGCAGGGGAGAGAGGGGGGAACTGAACGTATTTTAAAGATGTGACGCAATGCTCTGTGATGGAGCGGCTTGCGCCAAGAGGTAGGAGGAGTCTGCATGCTGCTGGGGCTGTGGAGATCTGGCACTCCCCTTACCTGCCCTGAGGAGGTTGAACACTGTTGGCACAAGGCAGTCACATTCCTTCCCTGACCTTAGTGCTGCCCAGTGGACCTGAATACACCACCGAACTGAGAGCACCTGATAGTAGATAAGGAGAGACAGACACAAGGAAACTCTATGTCCCTGCCCCCCTCCCCTCTAAGCAGTGTTTGTCTTTCAGAGGGAAGGCAAACTCTGGGATGCTCAGCCAGACCCGTCATCAACCTGACTGCCGCACCCGACGTTATTGTTGCAGCCACTGCAGGAGGGAGACAAAGGTCCCAGTAACACCGGACCAAGGACAAGATGGAAGAGACGCCATGCACAACAGATGCCATGCACGTGCACATCATCGCGCATGTCTGCTGCTTGTTTATATATGTATCGCGCTTTCACCTTAAGAAAAAGCGCGATGCAAAAATAAACACGCGTGTCTGGAAGAGACGCCAATGCGCGAGCGTGCGCGAGCTAAATCTCCTGTCCGGTTGGATGGGGCCTAAGGGAGATAGGACGGACACAAACCCCGCTTCCTAAGAAGCGGGACACAAAACCAACAACTATAGACCTCCACAAGGCGAGCAACGCTTGCACTACAATGCAGGCGAGACCTAAAAATTAGCATTTTTTTTAAAGATTTTGCACTGTTACTCTCTCTTCAGGTGATGCAACACAGTGTAGCAACTTTGCTTACTGCCCTATTTTGTAAATGTGGCAACAGTTTCTATTATCTTATTATCAAACAGCACTAAAGTGACCAGAACAAGGCAATCTATTATCCGTGAATAAATAGGTAGAACAATCAGCAGAAACCAGCTCATATGTAAAGTAGTAAAATGTTGAAGGTGGCCGATGGCCATGGTCCTCGCCTCCCCTAACATCTGTGCAGACTCACTCTAAAGAATGCTTCCCTGTGTAGGAAAGTGCTTAGATTGGCATCAAAAAATGTTTACAATATCTGCTCTTGAAGAAACTGATGATTGTCAATGATATTTGGCACTGAAACTATGGTATTAGAAGGTGTGCTGCAGACTTGTGAAAACATTAGGGAGCAATTGCTATGTGAATCGATAGAGAGGGTAATAAAATGGTTGCTAAGATCACTGCGGGGTAGTGGCATCCCAATTCAAAATATGTTTGCCAAAAATTGCCAGCGCAAGGACATGCTCATGCCTGATTGCATACTATACGTCATTAAATAGGTTCATGTGAACCCACAAAATAGACACCAAAAGGGAGGAGGCCAATTAATATACATAGAAGAAAATGGTGCAGTCTAGGACAACTAAACACAAAGAAATGTACTGATGTCGGCAAGAAAATATTCAAAGACAGAACAGCTCATTGTGGAATCCATTCACTCAGTAAAACTTTGGTGCTCAACAAATGGGTGTTTGCCAAAATTGAATGTACAGAAATATTGTCTGACAAATAATGTGTGCTTTTTATTGTTTACAAACGCATCGTCACATTGGGCCCTCAGGGGGAGCGGCGCGAGCTGTCTCCCCCTGGGGATATTCGCGCACATGGAGCGGGCCACGCGCGGATTAGATGAGGGAGCGTCAGGCAGGGACGCGCGCGCTAGGGATTGCGTAGGCGCGTAGGCGGGGTAGTTTAGAAGCGCGAGCGAGGCGTAGGCGGCAAGGTGCGTTTTTCCCACTAGATAGCTTCTTGAGGTGGCGTTTTGTCATATTATTTGACAGAGGCTGCCTCATTTAAGAAATTGGCATTAGGAAGATGAATATGAGTGAAAAGCTGGTGGAGGCCCTGCGCATTATTCAGCAAGGGGGGAGAGAACATATGCTGACACCGGGGGCGCTTCAAGAGATGCTCCCCCCTGCACGGCCACCAAAGCGCAAGGTAGCAAAAGGAGTGCAGTCAGCGGTGGAAGCATGCAGGAAGTCACCGCTGAAGAGAGGAGCCAGGAGACCACGCTCTTGGAGTACGGGCGCTGCGAAGGCCTCAGCAGTTGGCACAGTTTCGAAGGACGTGGCGTTTCGCAGGGGGTTTTCCCTTCCACCACAGGAGGCGGTGAGTCAAAGGGATGCTCTAACCAAATTGCATGACGCCAGTGCCCAGGGCAGTGCTGGGCAGGTTGGGGCTCCTAGTGGGGTGAAGGCTGCAGCCACCAAGAAAAAAGGGAAGGAGAAAGTTGTGAGGAAAACATTGGACAGCCAAAGTGGGTTGGGGTCTGCAATGATATCAACATTGTCTCCAGACATGTGCAGTCGGAAGGGAGTGGACAACCCATTTCAACATAACGCATTAAGCGCCAGTGGACAGAATGTACTGGTGGGAAGACAAGCATCTTCTTTGGTCTCCTATTCCAGTGACAGCGAAGAAGGGGAAGAGTTTGCGGCTCAAGCTACAAAAGAGGTTGCATTTTCAAAGGTTCAGAGCAATTTGTCGCTTGACAGACGGGTTTGGGGATAATGGAAGTTCAGGGGATTTTGGCCGGCCGTTGGCAAGTCATGGGAGACCTCGAATTCAGGCACAGACTTCCAGAGAGCAGGAAAATTGTGGCCCCAGAGATATGGAGATTGATTTGGGTGGGGTCAGTGATGACGAAGGAGAGGATGATGCCCTGTTAGATGAAGAAGGGCAAACATTTGTTTCAGGTGTGGCAGTTAAAAGATGGGACAGAGAATATTTATTCCCGCGCGCCCGGCCGCCACCTGCTCCCAGGCATGACGTAGGTTACCCCCAGCCACAGAACTTGGAGGGACAATTGGTTTGGGTAGAGCACGCAAGCCCAACTGTGGATGAAGTAGCACAGTGGAGAGCTCACAAGACAAGTTCCAGTTATCTACGGGGTTCTTGTGACCTTTCCGACAACGGCATGAGTGTTACACCTAACGTAACATCAGGCAAAGCGGTTCTTACCACTGTTCCAGTTACAGTGGGGGATCATACTTATACTGATAATAGCGAATCTAGAGCAGATTTGGTGCGGTTGAGCAGACCTCAGAAGCGGAGAAAACTTGGAAAACCTTTGATGGCGGTGTTGGGGACGGGGCATGTCCCAGCACAAGTGCGACACTGCAGAGTGGTCTTGAGGGTGTTAGAGAGCAATATAAGATGCATTTAGGGGGCAATGAAAGTTTTAATAACAAAACGGTTTCTGAAAAGCCAACAGGCATGGTATATAAAAACAAGGGGGGTAAGAAAGGGGGGGGCAACGAAAAAGTCTGTTTTATCTTTTCAGATGTCAAGTGCGGACTCATCTCGTACAGAGCAAACGCCGAGAGATTATCAGGAGCGGATGTCTCAGACGGAGTTTCAGAAGATAACGGAGCAGTTACCCTACGGTAAGCCCCATTGGTGGGCAGCTTGGGAGGATATACATGGAAAAGTGGAAGCTGGGAGAATACAACCTGGATCACATAAGGTTGGGGACTTTGAGGGTAAGAAATGTGGGTTGTCTGACCGCTTAATATCACCTGGGGCTTTGAGACCGGTTAGCACAGTGGGATTTGAAGGGTCACAGAATAGGCAATCCAGTCTAGCTGATGAGTTGTCCCAAGATGAAGGGTCTGAAAGAACTGTGTCTATTAATATTAAGAAAAGGCTTCCTTACATGGGTCTAGCAATGCCGTTGGGAACCCATTTAACTGAAAAAACCAAACAGAAAATATGGAATCACGAGTTTGTGGACGTGTTCAAATTATTACACAGAGATATCCAGGCTAAAGAGGGGTCAAAGGAAGAGGAATGGGAGTTAGCGCGACGTCCCAGGGTGCCTCGTAACATAGAAAATTGGACTTCGGCTTTTGTGATATATGTGAGTATTTATTGTGAAAAATATCCCGAGAGGTCAGTAGCCCTTTATAATTACATGGATATAGTCAGAAAAGCGCAAATGCATTTTGGGGGATATTCATGGTTAAACTATGATGAAGAATTTAGAGCAAGGATTAGTTTATGCGCAAAGAAGCCATGGGGGGATGTAGACTCAGAGCTTTGGCTACAATGGATGTCCACGTCTCCCACCTGCAACGACACACACGGCAAGTGGGCTGCCAATTACTTACCGGCCCTTTCTGTGGCGTTCCGCCCAAACAGGGGCGGGTGTTTGGGGATTGGGGCAAAGTTCAGGGACAGGAGCCTGCTGGAATTTTAATAGAGGACTGTGCAGTAGACAATTATGTCGTTTCAAACATGAGTGCTCGCAATGTGGAGGGCGACATCCTCTAACGCATTGTGGTTCCCCAATGGTAGGTTTTGGCGGGCAAAGATTTAGCAAACAGAGCAGTGGTGCATATAGGGGGAGAGGCGCCCCTTTCTATGCTTTCCCAAAAGGCACATACACCAGTTAATCTGACAAATCTAAGGCCTTGGTTGGAAATGTACCCAGATACTGAGGCACCAGCTAGATTATTCTGGAGGTTCAAAAATGGTTTTAAACTAGGATATCAGGGCCCCCATCAACGTAGGTGGGCTGATAATTTGCGTTCTGCAAAAGAGTTGCCGGAGGTGGTCCAGCGCAAGTTGGATGCGGAAATAAAGGAGGGCAGGATAGCGGGACCTTTTCAGCAGTGTCCCTTAGAAAATGTAATGGTGTCCCCGCTGGGTGTGATTCCTAAAAAAGTGGCAGGGGAGTATAGGATGATACAACATCTGTCATGGCCAGAAGGCCGCTCTGTCAATGATTTCATCTCAGCAATAGATACTTTGGTTTAATACACCACAGTAGATGAGGCGATTCAAATGGTGACACAGATGGGTAAAGGGGCGGATATGGCAAAATGTGACATCCGATCAGCTTTTAGATTACTGCCCATACACCCTTCAGATTTTGAATTACTTGGAATGTTCTTACAGGGGTACTTTTATGTGGATAGAGTTTTACCAATGGGTTGTGCGGCTTCGTGCGCTCTGTTTGAAACATTTAGTACTTTTATTCAGTGGATATTTTCACAAGTGTGTGACAAAGGTGCCAGCTGTCATTATTTGGACGATTTCTTATTCGTGGGACAGGCTCAGTCGGGTCATTGCATGGCAGCCCTTACTATATTTCAGGAATTGACCAAGTTTTTAAGGGTCCCTTTGGCTCCAGATAAGACAGAAGGGCCCGGTTCAATCATGACTTTCTTAGGCATAGAGATTGATACACTGGAAATGTTAGCATGCCTACCAGCTAGTAAGTTGCAAGAAATCCGATCATTTTTACTGTGGGTGCTTGACAAAAAGAAAATTGAGTTGAGGCAAGTATAGCGCCTGTTAGGATACTTAAATTTCGCTTGCAGAGTGGTGAGAGAAGGCAGGACTTTTTGTAGGCGTTTGGGTATGGCGAATTTGTAGGGCAATTAAGGAGGATTTGAGAGTTTGGTTGTGTTTCCTTGACAGTTTCAATGGAGTGCCCTAGCAATTTGTGGCTGATGACTTTGTGTGGCATATTCAGATTTAGTCCGATGCTGCGGGATCAAGTGCATTTGGTTTGTTTTGGGAAGGGAGTTGATGCGCGGAAAGTTGGCCGGAGCATTGGAGGAAACAGGGACGAAGTATTGCCTTTTTGGAGTTGTTCCCCTTGATTGTTGCCTTGCTGGTATGGGGACACGAATTCCGGAACAGATCTGTCTTGTTCCATGTTGATAATACGGCAGTGGTGAACCTAGTGAACAACCAAAAGGCTAAGGATTTAAAGGTACTGCAGTTGCTAAGAATGTTCATGCTTCTGAGTCTTAAGTTTAATATGGTTTCAAGGCTAAGCATGTCCCAGGAGTCCACAATTCTATTGCTGACGCACTTTCTCATTCTCATTGGCAGAAGTTTCGTGCATTGGCGCCAGGGGCGGACGTCAGCAAAACGATGGTACCACACCACATTTGGACCCTAGGGGAATGACGATCGTCCAGCTAGTCGAGCATTCCATAGCACCTTCGACTAGGAGAAGTTATCTACAAGCATGGGAAGAATTTTTAGTTATAAGAGTTGCTTGCATGAGAAAGGGTCCACAGGAGAAGGTGGTGAATTTATTTGTGACTTTCTTCTAATGCTAATAGATAAAGGTTTATCCCACACAACTATTGCGGGAAAGTTATCTGGCGTGTCATTTTATGGCCAATTGTTATGGGGTTTCGACCCAGTTGACAACATTTTAGTTGGAAAAATGCTGAAAGGGCTCAATAAGGAAAAAGTTAGGCCCAAGCAGCTCCGGGCTCCTAATACGTTTGAGCTATTACAACAAATGTTTGAGCATCTTTCAGTTTGTTGTTATAATGTTTGGGAAAAGGTACGTTTCCGACTTGGATGTTTTTTTGGCGCATTCAGGGTTTCGGAAGTACTGGGTTTGGGTGAGGACCGGGGTTTATGCAGTGATGAGATTTCAGTAATGGGACATAAATTAGGTATCTGGCTTCAAAAATCAAAAACTGATCAGACGGGCAGGGGCATATGGGTTTTTCTAAATGGCAGCGGTATACCGCAATGCTGCCCAGTACAAGAATGGGTACAGTTTTCTTCTTCAGGTGCATTTCAGCAGGGCCCTATTTTCATTCACAGGGATGGTACCAAAATAACGAGTGCGCATTTCTTGGCTGTTCTGCGAAAAGCTTTAATGTTAGTAGGTCAGGACCCAAACCATTTTGCCACGCATTCGTTCAGAATTGGGGCAGCTATGAAAGCATCACGATTGGGGCTGGGTTTGGAAATTTTGCAACGTTTTGGCAGATGGAAATCAAGTTGTTATAAACGATATGTAGGTATATAAATATGTTTAGGTAATAAAAAAAATTGCTGCATGTTAATTTTTGCCTTTCTATTTAGGTGATGTTTGGGCGCACCTTCAAAGTTAAAAAAGCAAACGTGGATGGTGTGTCATTCCTGTGTTAAATGGGCGGCTCTTTTTGCGGAGAAACAAATTTATGGAAGATCACTCGGTATCCCCAGCGCTGGACATGAGTTGGTATGGAAGGGTAAAGGAGGCATGAAGTGGGATGACTTATTTCTGACGCTCACAGGTTTGTTTCATGTTAGGGGGTGTCCTGATTATTTGATTCTTCATTCAGGAGAGAATGATTTAGTTGAACTATCGGGCTTAACGCTCATCAAAAAGATGCAATTGGACTTAGCTGTTTTAAAAAACAATTGGCCGAGCACTCGCCTCGTTTGGACTGAATTTGTTTATAGACAGTCTTGGAGAAAGGCAAGGTGTCACGCAGCAGTCGAGAAAGCTAGAAGAAAGCTGAATAAAGCCATGAGAGTATTTTGTTCCATAATGCAGATCAAATGTATTGCTCACTTTGCCACTGGATTCAAGCAAACCGGGCTGAGGACGGCTGGAATGCCAGAAACCGGTCCTCGGAAGCTTGTTTCCGGTCCAGGGAAGACATGGCTTGGCAGTTGGGGCTGTACTGTTCCCATGAGGCACAGGGTCAGACTGATTTGCATATAGCCATGTCCGAACTGGGGTGGCAGAGTGGGCTAAAGAACGGTGATGGATTAAACCCAGATCTTTTGACAGGGTGTGAGTGTTTGATTGATTCAGATGCTCTGTCCATCACCACCCCCTTTTGTACCGCTTTTGGCCGCCATAAGTGTGGCAGGGTATGCTCAGACGTGAGTCCCTTGCTCACTTTGCCACTGGATTCAAGCAAACCGGGCTGAGGACGGCTGGAATGCCAGAAACCGGTCCTCGGAAGCTTGTTTCCGGTCCAGGGAAGACATGGCTTGGCAGTTCGGGCTGTATTGTTCCCATGAGGCACAGGGTCAGACTGATTTGCATATAGCCATGTCTGAACTGGGGTGGCAGAGTGGGCTAAAGAACGGTGATGGATTAAACCCAGATCTTTTGACTGGGTGTGAGTATTTGATTGATTCAGATGCTCTGTCCATCACCACCCCCTTTTGTACCGCTTTTGGCCGCCATACGTGTGGCAGGGTATGCTCAGACATGAGTCCCTTGTTCACTTTGCCACTGGATTCAAGCAAACCGGGCTGAGGACGGCTGGAATGCCAGAAACCGGTCCTCGGAAGCTTGTTTCCGGTCCAGGGAAGACATGGCTTGGCAGTTCGGGCTCTACTGTTCCCATGAGGCACAGGGTCAGACTGATTTGCATATAGCCATGTCTGAACTGGGGTGGCAGAGTGGGCTAAAGAACGGTGATGGATTAAACCCAGATCTTTTGACAGGGTGTGAGTGTTTGATTGATTCAGATGCTCTGTCCATCACCACCCCCTTTTGTACCGCTTTTGGCCGCCATAAGTGTGGCAGGGTATGCTCAGACATGAGTCCCTTGCTCACTTTGCCACTGGATTCAAGCAAACCGGGCTGAGGACGGCTGGATTGCCAGAAACCAGTCCTCGGAAGCTTGTTTCCGGTCCAGGGAAGACATGGCTTGGCAGTTCGGGCTGTACTGTTCCCATGAGGCACAGGGTCAGACTGATTTGCATATAGCCATGTCTGAACTGGGGTGGCAGAGTGGGCTAAAGAACGGTGATGGATTAAACCCAGATCTTTTGACTGGGTGTGAGTGTTTGATTGATTCAGATGCTCTGTCCATCACCACCCCCTTTTGTACCGCTTTTGGCCGCCATAAGTGTGGCAGGGTATGCTCAGACGTGAGTCCCTTGCTCACTTTGCCACTGGATTCAAGCAAACCGGGCTGAGGACGGCTGGAATGCCAGAAACCGGTCCTCGGAAGCTTGTTTCCGGTCCAGGGAAGACATGGCTTGGCAGTTCGGGCTGTACTGTTCCCATGAGGCACAGGGTCAGACTGATTTGCATATAGCCATGTCTGAACAGGGTTAGCAGAGTGGGCTAAAGAACGGTGATGGATTAAACCCAGATCTTTTGACTGGGTGTGAGTGTTTGATTGATTCAGATGCTCTGTCCATCACCACCCCCTTTTGTACCGCATGATAATATCACCAGCACAGAAAGTCACCTTTTTAGAGAGGACGGAGTCCATTTATCGCATTTAGGAGTAGCATATTACTTAATGGAAATCAGGGATATGTTGGCTCATGAGTTAAATGTTAATTTATGGTGCAGTTCCAAATTCTAAATCGCTTCAGTTCAGGAGGATGGTGGGGGGTCCAGAAAAACTCTTTGGTTTTCCTGGGTGGCGTAAATCGGGGGAGGAGAAGTCTAGAGCGGGCTTGTCCAGTCCTTCGTGGGGGGTAGGGGGAGTTTATTGAGAACAATTGAGGGGAAGAATGTAAAGAAAAAATGGTTGGGGAAGTTTAATTCAGTATTGTGACACAAGAAAATGATATTGATGGTTTTGGTGCGATGTTATATATTAGCAAATTTAAGATGACAAATGGTTTCGGTTTGTAATTGCCAAATTGCATCGTTATAATAAAAGGGTTATTTGATGGGAATTCATATGTCTTGAATAAAGTGGCCATTTATGCTACGAAGATTTGTGTGGTCTGGATTATGTGGCCGATAGTTGTAGATTTTCTATTATATTCACGGCACAATGTTATTGACTATAATCTGACAATGAAATTCGGATACCACCTCCAAATACAACACGTTCCCAACATGAAAACCATATTCTTGCTGGGATTTTACTTTTGGAAAGTGTAACGATGAAAGCAGCATTTTTTCTGTTTTGTAGAATTTGCAAATTCCCGGGTGTACGTCACAAGCAGGTTCAAGGGTGGGCATCCTGCAACACAAGGAGAATAATGCCAAATTCGGATACCGTGAGCTACTTACATACCTCTTGCAAATAGTTTCCCTTCTAGATATGATGGGTGTCTGGAGGTTTTGGCGCCATACATAAAGCACACTTGTTATGCTTCTTTCTTTTACACAAGTCAAAGGTGAAGTGTTCACTTTCTATCAAATCCCACTAAACTCCTATGCAGTCACCTACAAAGTCACCCTGAGGCTTTAATGATGTGGTAGCATTGAACAACAGTTCTAAATGAAAAGATTTGTTGTTAAGAGGTAGGCGATGTCTTCTGTTCCCCCCGCCCCTTGGAACTTTAAGGCAACCTACGGGTGACTTAATCACTAAAAATACAAAGTTAAGATAACATTACATAACATCTGATTCAGGAAAACATTTCCTGGAAGTTTACATTGTTACATTTAGTAAATTTGTCCAGTGGTAAGAATCTTGTTAGACTGGGATTAGCTTATTTCTAGGCACTCATGCGTTTGTTACACAAGCAGCCTAGAATTAAAAAAAACTCAAGTCATGAAGAACTTACGGTCTGGGATAGTCACCAGCTAATGGGAGTGCCTAGGTCGTCTTTAGCGCTAGTGGCGTCCGGTGCGACAATCTTTGCTGGCGCCTCCCAGTGACCTCCTTCTCCAAGGATTCCATCACTGTCACCCTCCAACAGTGCCTTCATCTCTCAATAGTCCCTCTCTCACAGGTATTGTTTTATAATGCTCCTCATACAAGTGTAGGGTGTCAAAGCACTTTATAAAACACACACACATTATACAGAGACAATGAATCATACAACTGTGTAAACCAGTGTATAGAACATGTTACATAAAACAATGAGGATTACAAGGCCTAGGAGTCGCAAGTCATCCATACTGGTAAGCAGTATATTGTAAGAGAGCTTGGTCTGGAAAAGCTCAACCCAGGATTTAAAACATAGCATAAAGGTTGGGGTTGGCTTACTAATAAGAATGTATTTCTACCTAAACAAACCCTTTTTAGCAACATTAGGATAATGAAAAACTGGAGAAAAAACATAACATCCTAAAAATGTTCAAGACATTCTGCTTTGTCCACAGAGACTACTAAGGAAAAGGACCCTTACCCCTACAAGTTAAATTCAAGCAATACAAACCAAACAGAACACTGCGCACCAGGCTTGCACCATTTATCATACCACCTTACCATAAGGAATCTGGAGGAGGCACTACTTTCTCAGTACAAGCTGCCAAGCACTGGAACTCACTACCATCCAGCATTAGAAGCACCCAGGAGTATCTACACTTCCGAAGAAGTTGAAAGCATGGCTATTTCCTAGAAATCTGCACCACCCATATCCTGGCAACAGAGCCCAGAAAACAGTCACACCCTCAAGGGCAATCATCAGCTTACAACCCACAAATTGCAAACAACTCAACCAGAAAACTGCTTTTGTTATGCAGGTAAGCAGAAAAAGGACCTATGGTCACCATTCCATAATATAGTTATGTACTTCCATATAAAACAGTTATGCCCCACAATAATACTAACATCATAATACACAGTGGTGAGCCACAAATTGTAAATTATGCCTATTAATTCACATAATATATATATATATGCTATGAGAGTTGTCCTTCACCAGCATAGGACAGCCAAAAAAACAAACACTACCAAATGAACAGGCAGGGAATAACTGAAGAGATCTGTTACACATTACTAAACAATTCAGAGGACTTTAATATAGTCCATTCACTGCAGGCCCAAAATGTCTATACAGCTGGCCACCTCTTTATATCTCACAAAGACACTCAGATATTGGATGATAATACAGTACAATACAACATAAACCTTGCAGTTGAATACAACTCTTTGATGTCAGTTCACAGCTCACTGTGCTTTCTAATGATTGTAACTGGTGCTCTTTGACAAAAACAGTAAGCCACTTAGTGATCTACATAAAATACAATTCTGTGATCTGCATGGTACACCTTCTTTGTAGCAGGCATGTTAACCTTCTGCCTAATTTATGCTGAGTCAAAACTGCCAGTAGGCAAAACCCGAAACTCTCTCCAGCTGGTACATTAATTACCAGAATTATCTTGACATTTTATTGTTGACTGAAAAATGCTGGACACACAAGCAACTCTGTAGCAGGTGCTTTTAAACCCATAACATAGTTCAAAACACAGTGCCCCCAAGCTCGGTGCCCAGTGCGGTGGCACAGGTCCCATTTACCTAAAGCAAGCCCTGTATCTGCACACACATTTCACAAATCTCAACCTACCTATCCTTCTAAACATGATGGAAGCACAGCTTTTCCTCTTTCACCTACACTGGTAAACATGTAAACCCCGTAATACCTTTTTGTGTGAGTTGGATACGATAGACTATGTACTAGAGAGAATAGCTCACATGTAAGATTAGTCGAAGCTTCAATGTTAACTGAATGAAGCTCTGCTTTGGTGTTCTTTGTTAAGTCTTGGTACTCTCTAGTGACAGCAATATAATCCAATTTAATGTTGCAGAATTCCTACTCGATGCTTCTAAGCTTATGCAGGCACATTTAGAAGCACAGGAAGAATCTGTGAACCAATTCTGGAATGGAACACTTATTGTACGCGTGCGGAGAGGGCACAGCAATACAGAATGGTATCGCAACATTATCAGACCAGATTAGAGGAAGCTAGGGCTTGACAAGGATCAGGGCATTGATGGTGAATATAGGATCTACATTGTGACCACCCCTATAGTTGCCGTGTTGGGTTAGTTGTGTAAAGCCAAGCACACTCTGGGACCCACATATGTTGGGCGTGTCAGAGTTGGTTACATCTTCAAAACAGGCAGTTAAGGTCACCTAACACAATAAAGGTGGCAGTCTGAAGTATTTAGGGTTGTAGAAACTGTGAGAGTTAATGTATGAAATCGGAGTGAGAACTAGGTGATACATAAATAAGCAACCCGGTAAGAGAAGTAGTAAGGTTGAGTTTGAGGGAGTAGATGAGCCCTTCAGAATGGTGGGTATCAGAGTTACGAACAGCACGGGATAGTGCATAGATATAAGAATTTGAATAATGGCAAGACTGCCGCCTAATTTGTCAGGATGGTCATGGTGAACACTAGCATAGTCATCCAGGATGGTGCGGGCTGGAGTGAGAGGTGCAGGGTTGCAGGTGCAAAGCACTCTCCGGACACAAACGAGTGCAAATGGGCAGACCATTGGTGCTGCAGTGGCTCACCCACTTCATGGCTTCGCAGCCTTCCTGGTTTCAGAGGCAGCCATAGGAAGGGGTGTGACCAAGGGGTGAATGTGTGAAGGGGTAGGAGGATGGAATAAAAGCGATAACTGGAGGCTAGCAACTCCATACATACAGGGAGGCTCGCCTTCCAGTGAGAGATACTGGCAAATGAAAGTGAATTAAATAATATACGTGAATTGAGAGATCATAAAAGATTCAAAGTGAATTGCACCAAAGAGCACTTACTAGGTTAGGGAAATGGTCTTAGCCTTCACATGGATTTACTTTCCTTCAAGAGCACAGGCTCCCATAGAGTATATTTTTCATATGTTAATGTTGTTTAAAGAATAAAGGGGCATATTATCAAGGGCAATATCGCCACTTTTGCTGCTCTTTTTGCCAATAAAGTGGCTATATTTTTATCACCCTATTAGCAAGCCTGCACTAACATGCGTTAGCGCAAGCTTTCAGGTGATAACTGTCGCATTTTCTATCACCTTGCATGTCAGCGATATTTATCGCTAATGACATGTAAGGTAGGCGTTTCTAACCAAAATGTACACGTTAAAAGTCGCTAACACCACTTCGCTGTATTATCAAAGTTGTGCTGTGATAAAAAAAGTCAGGCTAACCCCCGAAGATCGCAGGTTTTTAACACCTGATAAAAACCTGACTAAACATGGTTCTAGATGGGGGTACATAACGGACACTAGGCCTGATCTCCATCTGAGGAGCCACAGACACCAAAAAGTTACAGCATTAATAGCCCCTAAGCATGTAGGTGCAAGTAAGCCAGCCTATTTCTGCTGCTCATGTACAAGAAGGTGGTGTGGTGTTGTAAGGGGGTGCACTACAACAAGCATGCCACCCCATCACATAACAGTTCCTCACAATGTGTTACAGCTGCAGAGTGCAAGACTAATTGTGCCAGTGATCTTGTACCACAGATCGGGTCTTACAGGGTGTTCAATGGGTCATATTGGATGCTATTGGCATGTTAGCTGCAATACTATCACCGCTAGCGCACCCCTAACGCACCCCTAACGCGCTGATCCATGCTATCGCATGAATTCCTATTGCGTGTTAGCAGGAGTTTTCGCGTCCTTTCCCGGACCAACATTCTTTTGCTTTTAGCCAGCAGAAGAGAGAGGATGTCTTGAAAGATTTAAGTAGAGCATAGCATGTCATAGCTATGTTATATCAATTAGGGCTTAAGTGGAATGAGTCAAAAAGGACTCCCTTAATTCCAGACTTTTGTGGCAAGAATCAGTTGACAGCCACCACGCTGAAGATCCAATAGAAGTCTTGCCAGCTAAATGCAACTCTTCTGATTTATCTGAGTTTCATTTTAGGACATTGGCTGGTGTCCAGACTGTGACCAAAAGCAAGCAGTCCTTAAAATTGGCCATTGCCAGGTAGCTGGTTCTAGAGTTGCATTGCTTTAGAATCTGTCTAGTAATTCATCCTAAAACTCTTATCTGCACCTCTAACAGAGAAACATATTGGCACATGCATCAAGGTAGGATTTTGCGAGTGCCTAATTGCGATGATTGTGATAATTAGAGAATCGCAATTAAGGACTCGCAAAAGCCTATGCATGTAGGAATCGCTATAAAAATCGCAAATAAGGAATGGCTTCCCATTCATTCCTATGAGCCTTCCGGCCCATAGGAATTAATGGGAAATTGTATGCGCAATTTGCGAGTACCAATAGATCCTCGCAAATTGCGCATGCAATTTTAAGGGTGCAAGGGTGTCAAAAGGACACCCTGTTGCACCCCTGAAATTGATCTGTGCACAAATGTTGTGCACACACATGTCCCAAGGACATGTGTGTGCGTAACCAACAACTTTGAAAAATGCACTTTACGAATCACAAAATGAGAATCCTTAACCCTTTCGATGCTCATGACGAGCTCAGCTCGTCATGAGGTATACCTCTAGGGTGCTCATGACGAGCTGAGCTCGTCATGACCACACCCATTAACATTATGGCCCAGCACAGCAGAGGGATCTCTCAAGCAGCCAAGGTGTTAAATGCAATCGCAATTTGATAACTCACAATTAATTGTGAATTCTCAAATTGCGAGGGCCTTGACCTTTGAAGTATCGCAAAAGCTAATTTTGCGATCACAAACAGCCAATTTTTGTGAATCGCACCGTTTGCGGTCGCAAAAAGCTTTGATGCATGTGCTAGATAGACATTTAAAATAACTCAAAAGTACGTTTACATTTTACATCAAATCCTTTCATTAGAAATGTTTGATAATGCAGTCATACAATGCGTTATCAATCCAATGGTGTCCCTTAATGATATGAAGGTTGGACTCATAGACTGCGAGAATGGATCAGCGAAGACTTTCAGTGTTGTAAGTTATACATGAGCTAAAATGGCAAATTCAACAGTAAAAAAAAAAAAAACCTAAACCCATCCCCTAAGCAAAATCACAGAAAACGAATGAAGGGAAGGTGGAGGCAATGCAGTTCATAGTGTTCTCAATCCCTTGAATGGGGTGGGTGGGGAGGTCAAAGCAGTTGCACCTTGGCCTTCTACCTTTGCTAAAATTTCCATCTGGTGGAAATTATGCTTGTGTGAGATATTATGCATTGGATCACTCTGGAGACTATATTATAGATTTCCCAAAAAGTCATGAATCTAAAAGATTTGTGACACAGACTGCATGCAAGCAGAAAATAGAGAGAAGTATCTGCACCTTGAACGTTATGTTAATATCAGAAATCGGATTTGTAGTTTACGTGCACAGAATGCATTTATTGATTCCAATGAATAGCATCTCTTTGAAATTCAGGATTTCCTTGTAAATTGTACGACTGATGATGGCAATAAATTGAAGAGTGTAGAGAGTGACTGCCTTATATGAAGATCTTAGTTTTTCAACTCAAACAAACTCCATTTATGTTCACTAACGGCTACACTATCAATGCAATGCCCCAATCGATCATGGAACAAGCTTTAGCATATTTTTGATTGAGAAAAATCAGAAACAGGAGAGCAATGGAGTTTCGACAAGTTTATTATAAACACACACCCCAGCCACAAAACATCAAGGTCAGCCTTCCTCCTTTGGACAGCCCTCGCTTTACATAGAAAAAGGCAATTGGAATGTTGGTGGGAATGAACTATTGCACCTAAGGCAAAGGGGGAAGCTAGGGCAGGGGTTTGAACCATTACAGAGGATATCACAACTTGCAAAACCATCATTGACTAACGACTACTAAAAGTGTGATCTTAAAGTTCTTGCTATGGATCAGTCAATGGCAAAGTGCCCCTTTTATCTGTAACAGCACCTTCTTCTCTACAATCCGCCCTGTGTCATACAGTCCTCCTCTGACAACCATTTCAAGCTGCCCACATTTCGCAAATATTGCCTGGGTGCTCATTTGTTCTCCCTTCTTTTAGCCAGGCATGTGCAAGCTCTACGAACATTGGGGCATATTACCAAGCAATAGCGATAATTATCGCTATTGCTTAGTTAGAGACAAAAATTTACCGCTGAGCTGCGGCGATTTTTATCGCAGATAAACCTTGGTATTACCAAGGTTTATCGCAAATGCGATATAAAACGGCCGCAATGCATGAATATCGCTGAAAAGTCCGCGATATTCATGCATTACCGAGCTCATGCTCTTAGCCATGTTATCCACCTCCCATTGGATAACATGGCTAAGAACTGCTCAGGGCAGGTGTTAGCTTTTGGAGATATTCGCGCTTAGCACGAATATCTCCAAAAGTTGGTAATAGGAGATAGCGATGTTAGCGACTGTTTCCAGTCGCTCACATCGTGGCACGCCCACTTTGCATGTCATTAGTGATAAATATCACTGACATGCAAAGTGGGGCTCAAGATGGTCGCTATCTCCTACTAGCTGTCGCTAACTGGTGTTAGCGACAGCTAGGTAATAGGGAGATAATTTTATTTACGCTTTCTTGGCTTTTAAAGCCAAAAAAGCGGAGATAAACCCCCTTGATAATATGCCCCATTATTCAATAATTCTCATACCATATATCCCCTATAGTGGTTTGTGGACATTACCCATTAGACCATGGCTATAAAACGTATAGGTTGTGTGGGTCAAACATTATTGAACCTACATTATGAACTTACTCAATAAATAATAGTATGAGTGCACTTTAAAATATTGACATTGGTGTCCATGTAATTGCTTGGAATCTGACCATTTTCCCTTATGCACAAACTTTCTTATTACCAATTGTGAGTTTGCTATGCTCTGTGGACCACCGTGTACTCATGGTCCAAAATCCAAATGTAAATCCGGAGCTGAGTGCAGATTGACATTGCATGGACCAAACTATAGAATGAATTTCCATTGGTCATTGATAAGGAAGGGCTTTTGCTTGCCTTCCAGAAAGTCCCAAGAAGTTTATTCTGCTAATCAACTGTTGCCATTGTCGACTTCTACTTGCACCTACACATGGTTTGGTCCATTGTGTGCGCTATGAAAATATATATAAAGATAAATCCCTAAATTAACATCTTCATAAAGTATACAACTCCTGCAATTAATTAATTTCTTCATTCACTCATTCGTTAATAAAATATAATGGATTAGGTATATCAATCTCTATTTTTAGAAATGAGACAGTTAGGAAAAGTTTTACGCATAAATATGGAAACTAGGGGGCAGATTTACAAGCCCCGTATGCCACTCTTGCGCCGCCGTTGTGTCACTTCTGTGACGCAGTGGTGGCGTAAAGCTAGCGGCATGCTGTTGGGTATTTACAACGTGACGCATCTAGGGAAACGAGTCACGTTGTAAAGCCCTGCGCCACATGAAACCTGCGTCAGGTGTCGTGTGGGCGTTCTGGCGCAGGGGCGGGGGCCTTCCGGTGCAGGAACACCTCGAAAAAGTGGCTGCGTGAAATCTACAAGATTTCACTCAGTCACTTTTCCGAAACTGCCGCGTCAAAACCTTGCGCCTGCTTTAAGCAGGGGTAAGGCTTGACGCACCATGTTTGACATAGGCAGGATTGGCACAGTGCTGGAGTTGCGTTGCGCCCGCGACACAACTCCAGCACTGCGCCAACGTTACGCCAGCAGATGCAACATGCATCTGCATTTCCTTGCGCCATGAGGCGTTGCATTGTAAATGCGGCGCATCCGTGGTGGCACAAGGAATGAGATGCGTGTCGCATGTTTCCTGGCGCATCCCTGCTCATTTGCAGGGATGCACCAGGAAACGTAAATCTGCCCCTAGATATGTGCTGCTTGAAGCAGGTGTAAGGCTTGACGCATCATGTTAGACATAGGCAGGATTGGCACAGTGCTAGAGTTGCGTCGCGCCCGCGCCACAACTCCAGCACTGTGCCAACGTAACGCCAGCAGATGCAACATGCATCTGCATTTCCTTGCGCCATGAGGTGTTGCATTGTAAATGCGGCGCATCCGTGGTGGCACAAGGAATGAGATGCGTGTCGCATGTTTCCTGGCGCATCCCTGCTCATTTGCAGGGATGCACCAGGAAACGTAAATCTGCCCCTAGATATGTGCTGCTTGAAGCAGGCGTAAGGCTTGACGCATCATGTTAGACATAGGCAGGATTGGCACAGTGCTAGAGTTGCGTTGCGCCCGCGCCACAACTCCAGCACTGCGCCAACGTAACGGCAGCAGATGCAACATGCATCTGCATTTCCTTGCGCCATAATGCGTTGCATTGTAAATGCGGGCCATCCGTGGTGGCGCAAGGAATGAGATGTGTGTCGCATGTTTCCTGGTGCATCCCTGCTGATTTGCAGGGATGCACAAGGAAACGTAAATCTGCCCCTAGTTATGCACATTTAGAAAAGCAGGTACTAACTGAGCCTGCTGAAGCAGCACTTGTTGTATTACACAATCACACTGTAAGGCCCTCTCACCCCCAAACTCCTGCAAGCACTGTCAGAGGCTGCTCTAAGGGCTCATGCTCTCCTGTTACACAAATGATCAGGGTAAGACTCTCTGCAGCACATACCTGGCTCTCTCAGGGGGCCCTGAAAGTCTGGGGCCATGGTCCACAGCTCACTTTGCCCATGTCTCAAAACTTCTCTGTCTAAACTCCCGGATGGTTGTATGTTGTTACAACGCACTCCGTTGCAACGCATGCCTTTACCACGCATGCGTTACAACGGAATGCTTTTTCAACGCATAATGTTTACCATGAATATTCCTTTACCACGCATACCTGTACAACGATTTTCGTTGTAAATGTATGCATGGTAAGGGCATATTCTTGGTAAAGGTTATACCCCTCCCCTGTACCCTTCCCAGCCCCAATCGCTCTTATATTTACCCCTGCCTTTAACCCTCAATGCTTTTATATATATTTTTTAATAATACCAAAATTCCCCTTACCTCTTCATGTCGTCTCCTCTCCATCTTCTGTGGTGACATCGTATGTCGTAAAGAGGAACCGGAAGTTTCTTTCCATTTCCTCTCAAACGACGCCGATTGTCTGCACTTCTCGACGTGACTTTCAGTGAGTTTATTTTTGTGGGGGGGAGACGGGAGACCCCCCAAGCCCCCTTTTTCCTCATGTTTTTTTTGGGGGGGGAGACCCCCCAAGCCCCCTTTTTCTAATTTTACCCTTTACCACACATGCCTTTACTACATAATTCGTAGTAAAGGTATGCGTGGTAAAGGCTTTCGTGGTAACCACGCATGAGTAGTTAAGGCTTTCGTGAAAACGGCCGCGTTGTAGTGGCCGTTTCCCCTCCCGGATTAGAGGAGCGACGCAGATCTGTTATCAGCTGCTATCACAATATTATATAATAAATTACAATATTTTCACCTTTGTGGATCAGTGTGCTGGCATCCTAATAATTTTAAAATGTTACCTGTTTTCCATGAGTAGCAGTGGCCAGGTGCCTGCTGTAAGGTGCAGAGACGTGGCCAAAATGAGAATGGCTCAAACCGGCTGCCCTGCTCTTTGGCTGTCGTATACAGAGAGATGGCTGTATGAAAGAGTGCCTGACAGCCATGCTGAGGTCTCTGTACCATGCCGGTACATGACCTTCGAGGGTTGTAAGGATGAAAGGCAGCTCCACTGATGTCACTTGCTTAAAGTTCATCAGTCTGCCCAGAAATGTCATATAAATATGCTAAAAGGTGGGGCAGAGTTCATGATGTTTGTGACGTACAGAAGGAACGTATACCGACAATGGCCCATTAATGCTCATCTCTGGCATTAACTGCAGAACACCACCACCCCTTCCGTGGAGCTCTTCCCCTGAACATAGATCTGCAGTTCTGCTTCTCTCCATGGAGTTGTTCAATGTGTCTGCAAGAAATGTCTTAACCACAATGGAAGATGCCTCCAGTTCATCTCCCAGCACTGGCTGTGTTAATTCTTATGGAAGCCCTCCAGTCTTCAATACGGAATATCTTTTAATACGCCCAACCACTTAGTTATTCATGCACTCAGTCATTCACACATTGATCCATTCTTTCACTTACTTTCGCATTCATTCAATCACTAACCTGAACAGCTACTCACACATTGGGATCAAATAGGAACCACTTGCCTTCTAAAACTAAGGGGCATATTATCAAGGGGGTTTATCTCCGCTTTTTTGGCTTTAAAAGCCAAGAAAGCGGAGATAAAATTATCTCCCTATTACCAAGCTGTCGCTAACACCAGTTATTTATTTATTTATTTTATATGCTTATTGAGCGCCAGACTAGACTCCCGAAGGAGTATCTCCGCGCTATGACTGCAGGTAAGAGTGAGAATAACAGTGTGACCGGAGATGATAAAATCATTGGTTGGTAGGAAACAGATAAGTTTTTAGATTCCTTCTGAAGTTCATATGATTGGTAATGGACCTTAGTTCCAACGGCAGTGTGTTCCAGAGTGTGGGTCCGGTGTGAGCCAATGCACGGCCACCTTGCCTGGCTTTCTTAACTCTGGGCACCTTCAGTAATTGCTGGTTGCTGGAGCGTAAGGAGCGTCCTGGGATGTAAGGCTGAAAGATGTCAATAAAATATTTAGGGCCCATCCCTATTAGGCTTTTATGTATAGTACATAAGGTCTTGAACTGAACTCGCTTCTTCACAGGAAGCCAGTGTAAACGAGTCAATAGAGGGCAGGAGGGTGTCCTTGGAGGAGCATTCATGACAATCCTTGCTGCAGTGTTTTGAATGACCTGCAGTTTCTTGACTTGCTCCTCGTTGACTCCAAGGAGCAAACCATTGCAATAGTCTACCCTACTGATAACAAGAGCATGGACCAATGTTTTCCTGTAGTGGTCTGGTAGATAGGGAAAGACCCGCCTTAACATCCCGATAGCCCGAAAACAGGTGCCGGCTATTTGATTAGTGTGATCCTTGAAAGTAAGTTGTTGGTCAAATAGTACTCCTAGGTTTTTGACCCTGCTATTAGGAGTAGGGACAGGGCCTAGTTCTTGAGGCCACCAATCCGATGACCAGAGTGCCGTCGCTTGACCAAACAACATTACTTCGGTTTTCCCGACATTACACTGCAGACAGTTTGATGTCATCCAGTCTGCAATGGCACTCATGCCATCTGCAAAAGATTTTTTAATTGCAGGTGTAAGATTTTTAAAGGGAAAAAGGAGTTGGGTGTCGTCAGCATACGACACGGGGGTGAACCCGAAAGATCTTGCTAGGTTGGCTAGGGGGGCCACATAAATATTAAAGAGAGTGGGGCTCAGACAAGAGCCCTGTGGCACTCCTTTATTGAGCTCCCTATGGATGGATTTATGGGAGCCCAACCTAACCTCTTGGGAACGCCCGGACAGAAAACTCTCCAACCACGCCAAGGCCTCTCCTTCTATTCCCACCTCCCTTAGGCGATGGAGAAGCACCTTGTGAGACACCGTATCAAAAGCGGCGGAAAGATCCAGCAGCACCAGAATCATAGAGCAACCATCATCCAGTGCCATTTTGATGTTATTGGTCACTGTTTGAAGTGCTGATTCTGTGCTGTGGTTCGGCCTGAACCCAGATTGAGAGTAGTCCAGGCCGTCCGTCGCTTCAAGATGTTGGGAGAGATAGGTGTTCACCTGCTTCTCCGTGATCTTGCCCAGGTATGGTAGGAGAGAGATAGGGCGTAAGTTGGAAAGGTCTGTCCAGGGAGATGATGACTTTTTCCTTATCGGGTTCACCACTGCCTTTTTCCAATCTGCCGGGACCTGGCCAGTCTTGAGGGAGATATTGACCACTTCAAGGATGTGAGGACCTAGTAAAGGGATCAGGGGACCAAGCATTTTAGCTGGAATCAAATCATTAGGGGAACCTGTTTTTATATGGTTACAAAGAGTCAGAAGCTCTGTGTGATCAATCGAAGGGAATGACGTCAGAAAAGGTTTATTATATATGGAAGGAGTTGAGATAGAACAAGTTTTGATGTTATTTTTCATGACGTTGTTGGCTACTACTATTTTCTCATAGATGATGTTAATTTTATCTTCAAAAAATAGAGAGATTTTGTCACACAGATCCTGTGAAAAATCATCGGAGCTTTCACATGCCGTGGGTTTTATGAAGTTTTGCAGAATATGAAAAAGTTCCTTGGGGCTGTTTCCTGCTTCTGCTATTTGCTGGGTTAGTTGTTGTTTCCTAGCCAACTTTATGTTTTTATAGTACTCTGCTTGAGCATTCAAGAAGATTCTCCGACTATCATCGGTTTTTGTTTTCCGCCAGGCTTTTTCAGCCCGTCGGCATTTTTGTTTCTCTGCTCTCAATTCCTTTGTGTACCATTTTTCTTGTTTTGACATTGGATGTTGTTTATGTTTTTTTAGAGGAGCTATAGTGTCGATGGCTTTTTTGATCGACTCATTCAGCTTGGCCAGCACTGTATCTGCTGTGTCAGATTCCAAAAAATTGGGGTCTGTCCATGCTTCTTGAGCTGTATCGAAATTAACTTTATGCCATTGACGTCTCCAAGAAGGGGGGAGGGGAGCATTTCTTGTGGGCCTTTCAGGGGTTATTAGCGTGAATTCCAACAGAAAGTGATCTGTCCAAGGTATACTCTTTGCCGGTGAGCAGAATATTTTAGAGGAATTTAAGAAGATTAAATCAAGCATATGTCCTCCTACATGAGTAGGCCCATGATTTTTCAATTCTAAGCCCAGGTTCGAAAGATCTGTGGTCAAAGTCATAGATTCAGTCAGCGTAGGCTTATCTGCATGTATATTAAAATCACCTAGAAGTAAAAAATCTTCTTTAGATTTTATGTGTGGGGCAAGAATTTCTTGTAGATTAAGTGCAAAATTAGGGTCTACTCCTGGAGGGCGATAGATCAAAGCACCCTTCCAGGTGAGACGATTAGTAAGGTGAATTTTAAAAAGCAGTATTTCTAGCTGCGGGTTTGAGTGTTGTTCAATGATGGTGATTTGAATATGGTCTCTGTAAATAATAGCCAGTCCACCTCCCGTTTTGATATCCCTATCTAGGTGTTTGATCTTATAGCCTGATGGGATCCCCATAGCAATAGCTGTAATTGTGTGGGGTTTTAACCAGGTTTCCACAAGGAAGCATATGTCTGGTTGAATGGAATGTATAACATCCCAGACCTGATGTTGATGCTTGGGTAGTGAGCGTACATTTAACAGAAAACTCTTCAAACCCTTGATAGATGTATGAGAGTTGAGAGGGTGCACAGTAGCGTTAGAAAGGCGCAAACACTGAGGGCAGGAATAGGCCTCCTCAATATGGTGCCACGGTATGACTGTACAGCAACATGTGGGTGGTCTGAGGCTACGTAATGTATGAGCGGAATAGAAGAGGGATTGGCGGACCTTACCAGTACAGGCTTGTCTGGAGGGACCAGGGTCCATCGCCCCTCGCCCCGTCCTGTCGCGGACGGGCGCAGACGGGCTTTTCTTCGGCGCTTCTTAGGCGCGCTCGAAGGCGCCCCCTGCGCGCAACCGCTGCGCGCTTAAAGGAAGGGCGTGGCTAAATAGCCCGGAGTGAGGTAGCCACTAGAGCGCTAACCTCAGCTCCGGCGAGACCGGAAGTGTAGCCTGGCTCTTGCCTGTCCGCCCTCCGCACAACGGCACTGCTTGCCGAGTCGGACCGAGGCGGGCAGGCTGAAATATCGAGCCCAGGTATGACTGTGAGATGGGAGAGAATGCAGTATATTTAAAAGACACGCTAATCTGCCGAAGATAATAATTTACAGACGACTATTAAAATCAGTGCGCTGAAATTTGTTATGTTGCTTCTCGCAGCCCAACCACTAGCAATGTACACACTAAATTGAGTCTCACTCACGAGTGCAGCAGCGGGTCCGGGAGATACTGCCACCGTCTCCCTACCGCGTGCATCCGAGGGTCAGGGCGGTCTAAATAGCCCGGAGTGAGGTAGCCACTAGAGCGCTAACCTCAGCTCCGGCGAGACCGGAAGTGTAGCCTGGCTCTTGCCTGTCCGCCCTCCGCACAACGGCACTGCTTGCCGAGTCGGACCGAGGCGGGCAGGCTGAAATATCGAGCCCAGGTATGACTGTGAGATGGGAGAGAATGCAGTATATTTAAAAGACACGCTAATCTGCCGAAGATAATAATTTACAGACGACTATTAAAATCAGTGCGCTGAAATTTGTTATGTTGCTTCTCGCAGCCCAACCACTAGCAATGTACACACTAAATTGAGTCTCACTCACGAGTGCAGCAGCGGGTCCGGGAGATACTGCCACCGTCTCCCTACCGCGTGCATCCGAGGGTCAGGGCGGTCTAAATAGCCCGGAGTGAGGTAGCCACTAGAGCGCTAACCTCAGCTCCGGCGAGACCGGAAGTGTAGCCTGGCTCTTGCCTGTCCGCCCTCCGCACAACGGCACTGCTTGCCGAGTCGGACCGAGGCGGGCAGGCTGAAATATCGAGCCCAGGTATGACTGTGAGATGGGAGAGAATGCAGTATATTTAAAAGACACGCTAATCTGCCGAAGATAATAATTTACAGACGACTATTAAAATCAGTGCGCTGAAATTTGTTATGTTGCTTCTCGCAGCCCAACCACTAGCAATGTACACACTAAATTGAGTCTCACTCACGAGTGCAGCAGCGGGTCCGGGAGATACTGCCACCGTCTCCCTACCGCGTGCATCCGAGGGTCAGGGCGGTCTAAATAGCCCGGAGTGAGGTAGCCACTAGAGCGCTAACCTCAGCTCCGGCGAGACCGGAAGTGTAGCCTGGCTCTTGCCTGTCCGCCCTCCGCACAACGGCACTGCTTGCCGAGTCGGACCGAGGCGGGCAGGCTGAAATATCGAGCCCAGGTATGACTGTGAGATGGGAGAGAATGCAGTATATTTAAAAGACACGCTAATCTGCCGAAGATAATAATTTACAGACGACTATTAAAATCAGTGCGCTGAAATTTGTTATGTTGCTTCTCGCAGCCCAACCACTAGCAATGTACACACTAAATTGAGTCTCACTCACGAGTGCAGCAGCGGGTCCGGGAGATACTGCCACCGTCTCCCTACCGCTACCGTTAGCGACAGCTAATAGGAGATAGCGACCATCTTGGGCCCCGCTTTGCATGTCAGTGATATTTATCACTAATGACATGCAAAGTGGGCGTGCCAAGATGTTAGCGACTGGAAACAGTCGCTAACATCGCTATCTCCTATTACCAACTTTTGGAGATATTCGCGCTAAGCGCGATTATCTCCAAAAGCTAACACCTGCCCTGAGCAGTTCTTAGCCATGTTATCCAATGGGAGGTGGATAACATGGCTAAGAGCATTAACTCGATAATGCATGAATATCGCTGACTTTTCAGCGATATTCATGCATTGCGGACGTTTTTTATCGCATTTGCGATAAACCTTGCTAATAGCAAGGTTTAGCTGCGATAAAAATCGCCGATGTGCGGCGATAATTTTTGTCTCTAAACAAGTTAGAGACAAAAATTATCTCTATTGGTTGGTAATATGCCCCTAAGAGACCTATTGACTTTCACACAATTAGTTGGTAATTACGTTTCATACAAAAATACCTATTTTTCCCAATGGAATATTATGTCAAATTAAAAAAAAGTAAAGTCTCTGGGTAAGATGCCTTTTTAGGTAGAGATCAATTTGCCAATTATGGGCCATTTTAGCAAAATGACAAAAGCATTGATCATTCCAGGCTAAGTATTTTGATGGAAAACAATTCTATACAACCCCTCCTGGAGGAGAGTGCAAGAACCTCCTGCCATTCTAAATGAGCCGTGAATGACTGAAAGAATCGTTTACGTGTATCTATAGGGGTGCTTCAATTAATCGTGTGTTGTTATTATTAGGGCTCGTGGTTTTGTGGTATTCATATTTTTTATATATTGTTGTGCATTTATTATATTAATTTTTTATATCTTATTGGCGTTTATCCATATTGATTTTGCAGGTGACGAAATTAGGTTGCTCCGAGTATGCCCACATTAATTTAACGGATAAATGAACATTCCCACTTCCATATATGTAAGGTGTTAGTTTTTTGTATTTTTAACAATCTTTCCTCCTACAAAGTCTGTAAGTCAACTGCATGCCTTCTCAAACTCTGTGTTCTAAGTAAGCCTGGACGGTGAACTACATTCCGCTTGCCGTTTCCTGCACTCCAATTATGTGGAGCTCACGGAGTTCCGGAAAACTCTTTTCCTCGTTCGTGATCGTCAACATCAAGTTGGCAAGAGCGAGCGTGGATAAAAACATACCGGCAGGATTTCTCAACGCGAGGTGGTCAGGTTTGTCATTGGGAGTGGTCGGTTATGCTCGCAACCGCTCACGATGGGAAACTGCTTGTTAGCGTTGAGAAAGTTGCCGCTCAAGTAAAAATCTACTCAAGTGAAGAAAAGGGAAAGAAGGGACTGTTTGCACTGTGCAAGGTGCCGTTCGCAATGGTTGAACAGTGCGGACAAGTATCCGCACTGTGCAATCACCGCAAACAGCATTTTTCTATGGAACTCTGCCGCTTGCGGAGCTCTGCCTAGTGCGGCAGAGTTTTTTGCCACTTCACGGAGTTCCGCGTAGCACAACTCCGCGAACTCTGCCCAGGGTTGGTTCTAAGGTCTCTGTTCAGCTTCAGGATAAAAACCGACTTCTCAAAGGCCTCACAGCACTGAGCCTGAAGCGGTCCATTTCCTGACATCAGCTGCTTGCACTTCATCAGCAGAGAGTCATTTTACTGATTATACTTCTATCAGGAAAGTAGTAGCTAAGATTTGGAGCCAAACCTCAGGCTCACCGCTGCAACTTCGCCTGATTAATCTATTAAAAATCTGGGCCCCTCTTATTGCCCCATTAGACTGCGTGGTACACTCTCTCCCTCTCTGGGTCTCGTCCCACAAGCTTAGAACCAGAACCAGGCTTTGTAGTCACCCTGCTTAAGAAGTCTACATCTGATACAAACACATCAGTCAATTATAGACCTATTTCCCTTCTCCCTGCATCCACTAAAATCATTCTGGGCCTGATTTGGGAATTCTCATTGTGGCGATTCCTCTGCAAGTGTGGAGACTCTCCCACGGCTGTGGGTCCCCAGCCACGAGTGCAGAGGCCCTTTGTGAATCAGGCCCTGAGTGTTCTCAGTTATCATAGCATTGTAAGCCCTTTTTTGAGAACCAAGGCATGCTTAGTTACTGTCGTGATTGAGACTGCCAAATTTCTTTCTTCTGGCAAAGAAACAGCGTCTAAATCTATAAGTTGCTTCGACACGGTGTCCCACACCAACCTGTCAGTTGCCTTTCTGCATCAGTATTGCAGAGTAAAGAGACAAAGAGTGCAAGGGTGTAGAGTAGTGTGTTGTAGAGTGCAGGGGCATAGAGTAGAGTGTGGCAGAGTAGAGTATAGTGGTGTACAGTGCAGTAGTGTAGAGCAGATTAGCATAGAGTGCAGGTGCATAGAGTATTGATTTTGAGTGCAGTGGAGTAACGTGCAGCAGCCTAGAGTGCAGTGGCATAGAGTAGATTGAAGTGGAGTGCAGTGGGGTAGAGTAGAAATAAATTCTACAGGGTAGATTGCAGTGGTGTAGAGTGAAATGGCATAGAGGGGAATGGCGCAGAGTCGAATAGAGTTGCGTTGAGTTGATTGTTTCAGAGCTGAGTGCAGTGGCAAAGAGTGTTGTAGAATGCAGTGTCATACAGTGCACTGGTGTAGAATTGAGTGGTGCAGAGAACAGTACTCTGCGTAGAGAGCAGTAGAGCATGGTAGAGAGCACTGTCAAAGAGTAGAGCGGTGCAGAGTAGAGAGCAGTAGAGTGAAGTGGCATAGAGTGTGCATTGTGGCAAGCAGAAGGTAAGTGGTTTTCTTTTAATGTTATTTTCTCTTGTATTTGTCTGTCGACTCCCTCTCACCCCACTGCTCTTACCTGCACTGGCCGCGGCTGCCTTAAACATGGTTTTGGCAATGGGAAGGATGAAGTGCACCTTTAGTGCCTAAAGCAAATTAAGTCAGCAAATACCAAGCCAGAAAAGGTGAGCTGCAAACCTCAAAGCCAATGGTAATCAACTGGTGGTATGTATTCCTAGGTTAACTTTCTGAAAATGCCCAATATATCTTTAGCAAACATAGACAGCTATGCTGTCTGGTAGGCTGTGACTTAAAAAAGTAGCAGCTGAAAAAGCGAGCATTGGAAGGACATAGTAATGCGCCTATGCTCCATTGGTGGGACAAACACAAGAAGAGGAAGGAAAGCTGACACAGCTAATGAATAGGAAGCATGCAAAAGAGAGTGACAATAAAGCCAATAAAGTCAAACAATGGTAAGTATTGGCGGGATGTAAGCTCACTGTAAGATAACAAAAGTCTCGCATCAGACAGCGCAAGTGCCTTCTTAGGCCAGATCTAAAAAATGCTGTCTTGTTAAGTCACTATGTTTATGCCAGAGAGCACGTCACCAAGCTGGTCCTGCTTATAACCAGTAGATATTTGTGCACTATTGCCCTAATAGGCACTTGTGATCAGCATCAGCTAACCTATGCTATCTATGTATGAAAGGTTTCAGGTTAGGTTGCTGCTCTTTTGCTGTTATATCTCTGAAGACTGCAACTCACTTCCTTTCTTGCTCTGTTCGGTCCATCTCTTATTAACTTTCACAAACAGCCAAAAATGTATATATTCACCAGCTAAGTTGTGTTTATCTATTCCTGTCCAGTAATCCAGAGCTAAGACCTCCTTGTGGGTAATTGTTCTCTTTAGAAATATAATAACAAATCAATCAATTGATTCATTAGTATACAAAGAATCTGTATCCAGCAAAATAATATAAAAATGAAAACATTACCATTGTAGTACTACGGACGGCGGTTTTTGCCACGGGGACGGCGGTTTTTGCCACCAGCTGACAACTTCACAGGACTCGAGGTTCCAGGACTCTGGACCCCAGAAGGAGGGGCCTTGGGTTGTTGTCTCGCACTTAAAAGCGATACATCGCGCCTGCGCCACGGGAAGCCGGTTTTTGCCACCAGCAGGGCCGGGAACCAAAACCGGGAAACAAAACCGGTCCTTGCAAAGTGCTCGGCCGGCCCCCCTACCCCCCGGGCGGGGGGATTTGGGGTGCGACAGCACGCTTTGCCAGGGCCAGTTTTCGGCCGCTTTTGTTACAGGGCCGTTTTTGCAGCAACTCCCGGGCAGCGCCAGGGCAAAGCCCGGGCCAAGGGCTGGCCCGTCATGCGCCCATCAGCGACAGGAAGAGGCAGGGCAGGGCCACCCACCCCCTTTTAGCCCGTTGCGGATCTTTAAAACTTTTTATTCGTGCCTCTGCATCCTGCTCTTGAGGTTTGTGTACATGCCATATTTGTAAGGCCCAGTGTCCAGAACAGGTCTTAGCTCTTATCGTTTGACATACCGCCTCCCTGAAACACTGATCCGCCTGAATTCTGAATTATATCACAGGCGCTATCGTGATGATTAAGAAGAGATCATGAGTGTGGAGAAAACGTTAACTACTTGTATTGATGATAGTCCAGGGACGGTCTCAACAAGTGCAGGGTCTATTTTAATTCTTGATGAAAGCAACATAACTAGCAGGGTACAGATAGATGATATTGAAGTAGATGAGAGAGCCACTAAATCTTCCTCTCCATGTTTGCCAGTCACTCAACCCCCAAGAAAACGCCTTAAAACTACGAGTATCAATATGACTCAGTCTAGTTTAGATTTCTGGGGGGGGGGGGGGGCACTAAAAGAAAATCACTCCCTAGACCCGCGTAACAGCTAAGAAATCTACCAGAGCATTAGATAACAATCCGTCCATATCAACTGAGGGTCTTCCCTCTTTGGTAACCTCTTTACAAACTCTCACAGACATTTGGGGCCCGATGTAGGTAGGCATTTACCGGTCGGTAACGGCCGAATTCGGCCGTTACCGACCGGTAAATGCCTTTTCCAATGTAGGGGGCATGTATTTACAGATTCGGTATTTTTACCGAATCGGTAAAATTACCGAATTGGTAAATACAGACTCAGTAAAAATACCGAATCTGTAAATGCAGATGTAGGTGGCGCTTTAAACAGTGCCACAGGCACCTCAGAATTCGTTATTTACCATGTAATACTATTGCATGGTAAATAACGAATTCAGGTGTAAATGCACATCTGTGCATGTACACCTATGCCATGTGACACACAGACATGCCCTTAGGGCATGTATGTGTGCCACATGGCACACAAGCCTGACATTGGGGTGCTACAGGGTGTCAAAGTGACACCCCGTTCCCCCTGGCAGGATTCGGTATTTACCGATTCAGTAATTACCGAATCGGTATTTGCCATTGCTTCCTATGGGCTTCAAGGTCCATAGGAATCAATGGCAAATACTGATTCGGTATTTACCGAATCGGTAAATACCGAATCATACAGATTCGGTAATTTAAAAAAAAAATTTACCTACATCTGCCTACTTCATATTTACCTACTCTTAAATACTGAATCGGTATGATTCGGTATTTAAGAGTAGGTAAATCGAAATTACCTACATCGGGCCCTAAGTGCTCTTACTGATAGAATAAAAAAAACATTGAAAATACTGTTCTAACTTGCTTTGTTGAGGAAGTTTCATGTGCCTCCAGTGAGGGACAACACGGGACCACCTCGGCATCTAGCAGGGCCCAATGGACTCAGTTCAACGTGAGCAACTCCAATCACTCTCTGTTCCACTCAGTGTATCCATTGCAACCTTACCCAAGAACCCTTTAGTCAGCTGTAGAACCGATTCTACTCTTCTGTCCCAATAGGCCTGTGCCTCTCTTATTAACCAATCTTCCACGATCTGTGACCCCTTTCCAAGCTCTCCCTAAGCTAATAACGCTAACAATAAATTACCGCATTATTATTCTATAACTATATTTGAACGGTTGGAGCTCGCTCCCGCAGCAGCACCTTCTGTGGTAATTTTAGGCTAGTGTCCCCTCCCTCTCTACCACAGCCCACGAATCCTGGGCCTCACTCAGAAACAAATTCTTAAATTGGCTAAAGGCTTGGGTGGGGTTGGGCGGGGCTCTTTTTACAGATATCAAGATGGTAAGGAGAGTTAAATGGGTTGGTTTGGGGTGCAAATCACTCCAGGGAGGGAGACTGTGTGGTGTTATCAAATGTATCAAAACCTTATTAGGGAGAGCTAGTTCAACATCCCTGACTCCACACCAAATCGTAGTTTTACCCCTTGTGTTTTTTTATACCAGCCTTCTGTTTCTTAACAAGTTTATCCCCAGCCTTCTCATTTAAATAGTGTGCAGCCTTCTATTCCCTTATTTCCCATCCCAACTCAGAACAGGTTTGATAGTCTGTCTACAGTTAACAGAGTGGACTGACTGAAGGCCTCTACCCAGACCAGTGAGGGTTAAGGTGTTGGAAATCATACATTTCTTGAGCACAGTCTTGGTACCCATCCGCATACATTGGTTGAATGAAATTTCCCATCTTCAAAATATACTTCCCATATGAATTCAACAGCTAACCTGGAGGATCGAACCCAGGTCAACCCCGCTCTTTTAGCAAACACCGTCCTATTTTGGAATGTTGCAGGGTTACATCACAAGTGCAATATGATTGAGTGGTTAAATTTTGTGTCTAGGTTTCATATCTTATGTTTACAAGAAACATGGTCTGTTGATCCAATAAATCTTAATGGTTTTAAAACATTTTATTCCCTAGCAATTTCTTTGACTTGTGGTTGGCCCAAAGGCAGTCCATGTATTTATATGCCATATTAGGCTGCCCCCTTAAATATTGCAGGGATTTCTACCAACGTGTATTATCAAATAATTTCTTTTCAGATTACATCATCAACCACTTTGGCAATAATACTTGTTTATAACAATGCGTGCAAGCTGGATACTACATCCGCCCTCAATCAATTAGATACCGATCTTGAGTCATTATTTTCTAATGACTCCAGGGACTCGATTATTTTATGGCGATTTTAAACTCTGACTATGCCCTAGCCGTGCAACAAGTCCTGTGGGTTGGATGCTACAGACAAAGGCGACATCACTAATTTTTTCAAAACAGGCAATGGGGATTTATTAAACGATGTACTCTTCAAATGCAATCTGAGTTTTTGTAGCAAACTAACTATTCCCCCAGTTGAAGTTAAGAGTGCTTTTAATGGGACAGGGGAGAACAGTGTTATAGATTATCTGCTGTTTCCCTTGCGTTATTTAGCAATGGTTACAAATTTTGTTACCCATGATATTTCAATTACTTCCCACAGAGTGCCACACTGAATATCAACCTTATCTACCAACTAAGGGTCAATCAATGCGTCTCATCTGTGGAGACTATTTAAATCTCCCACCTCAATGGGTACTCTTTGAGATGGTCTATGATAAACACAATCACCTTTTTACAACAACTAATTTTAAACCAGAGTGTAGCCTTTGAGACCTGTTTGGATGAGCTTGCCAAGGCACATAGAGTCGTTAATGCCTTTGAACAAATTAAAAAGGGAATTAAAGAAGGGCTTTACGCTAATCGGAACAAAGCTCATTCGGGGAACTGCAGTTGGTTTGACTTTGCCTGGACGAGGTCACTTAGGAGCTTAAAAGAAGCCTTACGTAAGCAACCTAGGGCTATCTAGGAAGTTCAGGAGAGTAGACATGCATACAAGCTTGCCACTAAACTTCGTAAAAGAAAGCTTGAAAGAGGAGGCCGGAAACAACCTACTCGAGGTAAGCCTGAAGAATGACAATATGACCTTCTGGGGTTTTATCAACTCCCCGTTCCTAAATCAGCAGACAGTCCCCGCATCGAGATTGCCATCACAGAGGCTGAATGGCTAGCCCATTTTTCTAATCTCTATTTAAACCAGAAGGTTAGTGCTGCTGCACTACCCACGTGCGATTCTGTAAAAACGTCACTTCCGACCGATCAGATATATTCTAACTTAACCCTTGATGAGGTTACTTTGGCCCTGAATACGTGCAAAGGAGGCAAAGCACCTGGTCCTGACGGTACCCCCATCAACTTGTTTGAATCTAATAGTGACCTTTGGGGCCCCCTTATAACACTTCTTTACAGAGCCTGAAGGAGTTAAGGAATTTTAAGCACCTGGTCAGAGTCTCTCATAGTTCCTATATATAAGAAGGGTGACCGTAATAGTCCAGCGCAATACAGACCCATTTCCCTGTTGGACTGTTGTATAGTGTTTTAGGACCCTGGTGTAATTTCCCGATTCATGCCCTTATATAGGAATAAAATACCGTATACTTATATAGGCATAGAAATCATAACCATATTAAGACATAGCTCATGTAGTCCTAATACGGCTTGGCTACATCCAAAAGTTCCGAAAATCTACAACGATTTCTTGGAAAAACCCGCCTTCAGCAGTCAGGGACTTCCCCCTGCATGAATATTAATTCTTGGGAAACAACCTTTACAACGCAACTTTTACAACGCACTACCATTACAACGAAACTTTTACAACGCAAAAACTTTTACAACGCATACCATTACAACGCATGTTTTTACAACGCAAGTACTTTTACAACGCATACCATTACAACGTAAGTATTGGTAAGTATATAATTAAATTTAAAATTATATATGTTTGGGTAAAGGGGTATTTTTAGGGTACAGGGTCAGTTTTCAGTTTTTGGGTAAAGGGGTATTTTTAGGGTTCAGGGTCAGTTTTCAGTTTTTGGGTAAAGGGGTATTTTTAGGGTTCAGGGTCAGTTTTCAGTTTTTGGGTAAGGGGTATTTTTAGGGTTCAGGGTCAGTTTTCAGTTTTTGGGTAAAGGGTTTTTTTAGGGTTCAGGGTCAGTTTTCAGTTTTTGGGGTACAGGGGTATTTTTAGGGTTCAGGGTCAGTTTTGGGTTTTTGGGGTAAAGGGGTATTTTTAGGGTTCAGGGACAGTTTTGGGTTTTTGGGGTACAGGGGTATTTTTAGGATTCAGGGTCATTTTGGGGTTTTTGGGGTACAGGGGTGCAGGGTAAAAAAATGTTTTTACATTAATTAAATTAAATTAAATTATATTAATTTCAATTAATTTTAAATAAAAAAAATAATATATACTTACCAATATTTACGTTGTAATGGTATGCGTTGTAAAGGTACTTGCGTTGTAAAAACATGCGTTGTAATGGTATGCGTTGTAAAAGTTTTTGCGTTGTAAAGAAATTCGTTGTAACGGTATGCGTTGTAAAAGTATGCGTTGTAACGTCATACATCCTAATTCATCCAAGAACTCATAGAGTTTTCAGAGAATTAACCCCCGGATTCATCATTGTCCCGTTTTAATAGCGATTATTAAGGAATCGCTATTATGGACTTGCAAAACGGGATTCATGTAGAAATCGCAATTTTATTTGCGATTTCTACAGCTTCCTTATTTGCGATTAACAAATTGCTAATCGCAAATAAGGAATGACTCCCCATTCATTCCTATGAGCCTAAAGGTCCATAGGAATTAATGGGGGGTCATTCCTTATTTGCGATTAGCAATTTGCTAATCGCAAATAAGGATGCGATTTCAAGGGTGCCAGGGGTGTCCAAAGGACACCCTGTAGCACCCCATACATGTAAATGTAGACTGATGTTGCGCACACACATGTCCAAAGGACATGTGTGTGGGTAACATGCAACTTAGAAAAATGCACTAAAGTGCATTTTTCTAAGTTTTCGCTATTTACCACGAAGTCAGACTTCGAGGTAAATAGCGGCCAAAAATAGCGATTTCGCAATTCAAAAATGGTTCATGAATTGCATTTAAGGAATCTCAAATAGAGATTCCTTAAATGCAATTCCTCGCAATTTAGCGATTTCGCAATTTGCGATTTTTGCATTTCGGATGACGAATCCCAAATGCAAAAAAAGCGCTCGCAAAGGGCCAGATTCGCAGAATCTGGCCCTTTGTGAGCCGATTCTAGCTTCATGAATCTGGCTGATGGTCTCTAATGACGTTATTATGTCCAATCTTACGTCAAACTCGGCACCTTCAGGTATAAATATGCCCACACTTGTCCAAACAAACACACGGTGGTTTGGAGTAGTTCGACTATCTACTTGCACGACGTGCCCTGCTGCAGCCGAAGGAAGTTGACTCTCCAACTGACGCACTGAGAGACGCTGTACTTTCTCCAGCCGAGAAATCCAGCTCCAGTGTTTCCGGGCTACCCTTGCGGGTTGCTGGGAAATCGAGTCCTGAGAGAGAGATACCAGACCACCTACATTCTAAAACCAAGGTACGGAGCTGATTAGACCCTTAGAGAATTCTTGGAATAGATTCTTGGCAAAGAATACTGAAACTAAGCTACACCTCACTTACTTCTTCCCTTGTACTAGATCTAGGTTAGGTACACCGGGGTAGGCATACTTTGGAAGCACCAGTTGAGTACTTTTAGTCATTATTTATCAATGTATGTATTTTATATATTTTATGGCTTAGAAACCATATCATGCTTTTACAGTATTATTTTATACTACTCTTCGTACTGTACGCTTTGTACTTTACAACAAGTATTACGATTGCAGCAGTTCATTTCTTATGCTTGAGAAAGAAGACTGTTCAATAAATACATTTTATTGAAAACGCCCGTCTCTCTATTTTCTCTGCACCTCTGGTGAAACGAAGCATGCACAATTGACTGAGTGAAATAACTATCTATTGTTTCCACGACTCTAGAGATACATTTCTTATTCTTGGGAAAAAAAGTTGTCATGTTTTAAGTGGTTGTCAGAAACTAATCCCTTCTTGTTCATTCGAGAAAGTTTCTAGTGACCTCTGAGCTAGCTGGCACACAGACAATTAAGTCTAGTATATTCGGTAGAGACCTAGTCGACTTCAGTCCTACGTCTAAACTACAGGATACACTATTCCAATGCGCAGAGCCTATTGGGAATATAGGAACTACACTACAGGACTCCTTAGTTAAGGTGGCTGGCAGTATTCTTTTAGGGAGATACTAGGACTGGACTGAGCCCAATAGTATAATTTTGGATTTGTAGTATGGATTTCGACCGGGCGTAGGGACAATCGAGCAGGCTATCAGTCTGAATTTACTAATAGGGAAATATGTGCATATTGAAAGAGGCACCTTGTTTTAGCATTTGTCAATTTATGCTCTTCTTTTGACTTTGTTGTGCATGACAAAATATGGTCAATCATGCTCACTACGGGTGAAGACAACACAGTTTTGAACTTTCTTAGACATCTGTATGCGTGAGCCAGGGCTAGAGTACACTACGGTTTGAATGGTCAATGCATCCAGCCATTTACCATTGAGAGAGGAGTCAGGCAAGGGTGTGTACTTGCTCCTTTTTTGTTTAATGTATACATTAATAGCATGGGCAGAACCCTTGCTAGTAAATGCACTGATCTTCCCCAAATTGGGCACCGACGTATCCCGGCACTTCTCTATGCAGATAACGCCGTACTTATGGCCATACCCCTTTGGGCTTACAGCTATTACTGGATGAATTTGCTAAGTTTATGCAGAACCACAGTTTGAAAATCAACATTAGTAAAACTTTTGTAATGAAACTTGGGAAAAGAGCTACAAACTGCTGTGATATCTTTACTGAGAGTACCAAGATTATGTTCACATACACATTTTCATATTTTGGTATCCTAATTAACAAAGAAGGGAACTAGAATAGTGCAGTCAAGTCTAGGAGGCTTCAATTTGTTAAAAGCAATGCAGCCTCTTTTAACTTCTCTAGGAAGTTGAGCATCAAACACTCAAGAGAAATAATGACCATTTATAAGGTTAAATGCAGGCTGACTGCTATGTATGGGTCAGAACTGTGGGGCTAAGCGAATGTTGATTTACTTCAGTTGCAGAAAAATGCACACTTAAGGAATCTTCTTGCCCTCCCGAAAAGTTGTTCCACCTTTGTCTGTCATTCTGAGTTGGGAGTTCCCTATTTATCAGACTTTATTAAGATCCATCTAGTCTTGCTCTGGCATAAGATCTGGACATCTGAACATATGGAGCTTAACCGTTCATTGTAGAGGATTGTCTCAGATCTGCGTCTGCTATTAAAATTCCCTGGCTCAAATTTGCCCGTTAGCTTCTGGCTGACATTGGTCATCTTGTGTATTTTGACCATGCAGAGCTTTTGATTAGTATCTCTAGGACAGCTTTAAAACTAAAATGTAACTCGTTACTCGAGGAATTGAGGTTATCCTCTGAGAATAATAAACTTTCTGTTTTGAAGAAGTAACTGATCTTGACCACCTACGATATGCAGACATATCAAGCCAATGTACATAATCCAAGCCATACAAATGTTCTGACACACTTTCAATTGGATATTTTCCACCACTTAACTAGTTTTCCTATCACCAACAACTGGCTGCAAGAACTAGTGAAATTCCCATGTGACAAAGTATCTATGCGGAGTACCATGCACATTCTTTTTTTCTGTAACTATTACTCAGATGTAAGGAACCATTTATCAAACCTTTGTTAAAACTGCTTGGTTTTGCGAAATGTCAATCAGCTTTTATATACCCACAATCCCTCCGAGTCTGTATACATGTGTTGTATTGTCATGGTTTTTATTGTCTGTTATCAGGTGGAGGAAGCTGCTGTATACATTTTATTGATAGAAGAAGAATGCTTCTGTCTGTTTTTATCTATATGTTTTTATCTTCTATTTCTTTTTTAATTCAGATATTGTTATATTTTTGTAGCTTTTATGATTCACATTGTGATTTCAAATAAATGCTTATTTGACTTGACTACTAGCACATATACCCATTGGAGTAATACAAGCTTCCTTAAAAAATGATCATTATGATGACAGAATAGCTCAGCGAGTAAAGCAGGAGTTAGTGAGAAATGTGCAGGTCTGCGGGAAACCGACTTTGCATTCCCAGAAAGGCAGACTCTGCCTTCCATCCTTCTGAGGTGGGTAAACTGACTGCCTTAAACTGAATAACTCTAACAGACTCAGACGGGTTCCCTAAGCAAGCGCCTTGATACCTTCGGGTGATACGTGCGCTATATAAGTCGCAATACAATACAATACAATACAATACTTGTTGTTTACAGCGCATAGAAAACCAGCAGATTTATGTGCGCATATATGTGGTATTTCTATAGCACAAAAGTTAGGGGAGAGCTGTATATGGTCAAAGGCAAGCATAAAGTCAACGAGTGGTACAACAGGTAGCTAGATTATGGGAGGTTACTGCATTGTGAATTTGTGATTTAATGTTCTGTACAGAGGTGAGTTTTCAACTATTTCCTAAACTGGAGCAGCACCTGGGCAGTCGTGATGGATAAGCGGATTTTGTTCCAGATTCGGGATGCATAGATTGCATTTATTGTTATGTATTAGCTTTACTATTATTTTAAATATTTTATTATATCGAAAATATAAATATGGACATCGTGGGATACAGCACTGTGTACGGTTTTCGGTAGGCATGCAACATTTTTTGCTAAAACTTGCATGAGTCATGACATTTTGGGAAAAACATTTAAATTTCGGAATCACTCGAGTGAGAAATTTCATACACTTTTTAGGTCTAGCCTAGCATTGCAGTGCATGCACTGCTCGCTTTGCGGGGCATGCTGTATTAGGGTATTTTTTTAGTAGAGGTTTGGAAGCCCCGCCCATATTTTTCATTGGTTGGCGTCATCGTCCATGGTAAATGCTGCCTTCTGATTGATAAATGAGGCTTCTTAGTCCCTCCCTATTACCGACCTGTCTCCTTTTGGGACCGCCCATCAGGACTGGATTGTTTACTTGCTGTCTCCTTCAATTAGTTGATGAGCACTTTCTTTTTTTCATGGCAGCCGCGTGTTTATTTTTGCTTCGCGCTTTAACTTAAAGTGAAAGTGCGATGCAAATATAAACAAGCAGCTGCCTTTGCGCAGTGGCGACAGCTTGTTTTAGACGGTGAGTAGACAATGTTAATTTCCAACAAAGCTTTCATGCACTTTGAGAGTGCATATAACCCTGCTTCTGCTCTGGAGTCTGTGAGCCCGACCCATGGGATAAGAGCTCGGGTGTGAAGTGAACGGTGTCTGCCCATGCGTGGCCTTCGCTGATCCACCATCGCGGTGCGCGGCCTATGCGGCTCCCCCCACAGTGTACACGTACCGTCACAGTCTCCGATTTCCATGCTGCGAGTGGGGTCTCACCTGTACACGCGCTTAGTTTGCGAACTCTGTCCGGTCCTGGTTATTCGGTTCGGAACCTCTGTCCAGGTTGCTTGGTTCGGGGCCTCTGTCTGGTCCGGGTTGTTTGATGTGCGACCTCTGGCCGATCATATGGCCCTTTTATCAACCTACCACCGGTCCTCTTTTCAGGAAGTTCTGCGCTTGTCCATGTTTGGAGCCTGTGGTCTTAGGCCAGGCGCCCGGGTTCTAAACACGCCAGATCCTTGGGTCAGTGGCCTGAACAAATATTTTACCAATTCCTATTTCAAAGGCTACATAATTTCGAAATAGCACGAAAGTAAAACAATTAGCTAAACTTTATCTTGTGTTAGTTAAATGGTGTTTAAAATTGCAGTGTTTGGCAGCACATCCTGTCTTCGGCTACAGCTTCTATGTTTTTTGTAGACTCCTCCACCACCCACTGCGCCGTTGATTGTTATTTAAATAGAAAACTGTTATTACTTGCTAAAATTACCACATGTTAAGCCTAAATTTTGGTCGACTTTACTGCTTTTTTAAGTTCAAGTTCAAATAGCTTTATTCGAAGTGTAAAAACAATTCATAAAAGCATACAACAATCACAATTGTTAAAATTCATCATAAGTACACATTGTAAAATAAGAAATCAATAATTGGGTTTAATCTAATTGAGTTCTTAGGAATTGACACAGGGTATTCAATAAAAACTTATAAATTAAAATTAATGGTTCATGAATTAATTCATCAAAAAAGCCACAGTTATTCATACATAATAGTCCGTCTTAGTCTCAGTATTGCTCTCAAATACGTAGTTACCGTATTAATAATGTAGTAATCTTCCAATAGCCTTAATTTAATATATGCCTCACGTGACTTTCTAATTCCCCAGGATAGTAAAAGAGGCCTTAATATTTGTCGCCTTGGGTATGAATAGAAAATACAATATAGAGTACAATGGATATTGGATTGAGCTGAGACCCCATCACAAGGACAGACAATTTTGTCTTTAGACCAATCTTTGGACCGGGGGAGCATTATTAATCTAAAAAACGTTTCAAGACGGAAACATATTAATACCCTACGGAAGAAAAAGGGTTGATCTACTACAAGATACAGCTGGATGTTTCTATGCAAGGTGACATCATCATGATTAATAACAGATATCTTGCCCCTTTCTGCGCTCCATCTTTTAGTTTCAAAGTGTTCGATCAATGTTTTTTTTATTCCAGATCGCGAAATAAAATCCATTGTAGTTGGGTTTGAGAAATATTTCGGGTGGCCAATTTCAAATAGAATGTTCTTTATATACGTAAGCCAGGCAATGTTTTTTACTCCTTCACATAACAAGCAATCCTCTATTATGGTTCTATTTAATGTTATGGCTGGGTTGGTCCAGATGTTGTGCCAAAGTAAAATTGGGGCCACCTTTATGATATCTGAAATATGTTGAATAGCAAGCTCCGCATGAAGCACGTATGTAGATGTGTTATTGGGCAGTGCCAAAAGATATCGTAGGAATCTATTCTCTATTCGTTGGATTGTTTCCACTGGAAGTAGTCCCCATAACCCTGCTCCATAGGTTCCTATAGTGACACATTTTGATTTAAAAACTTGAAGAAGCTCCCTTGGTGGCCTTGAGCCTATTTTTTTTGCAAAATTTTAAAGTGCTCCAGTGGCTTTGGTAAACGCTAGGGCCCTTGCTTTAACTGCAGGTTTCCAGGTGCCTCGTGTATCAAAATGTACACCTAGATAACAAAAGGTATCTGCTAGGTCAACAGGTGTATCTTATAAAATGATATTACATGGTGCTCTAGTTTTTCTTGGGCCGCAAGACATAGTAAAGGTCTTGGAGACATTTATGTGAAGCCCCCTGTTACTCATGTATTGTGAGAATGTGTTTACTGCTTTTTGTAGACCCCTCTTAGTCTGTCATAAGATTGCCGCATCGTCGGCATAGAGAAGTATTGGTATGGGTTTTCCCTTAATTACAGGATAGTCATTATAATTTTGTTCTAGGAGAGAGCCCACATCATTAATGTATAGATTAAAAAGCAAGGGTGCAAGGATGCACCCTTGTCTTACTCCTCTGTAAATAGGGAAAAAGTCTGAACATTCTCCCTCTTTACCAAACCTGACACGGGCACCAGCCCCGAAATAAAGTTCTTTAATAAAAGTAAGGATCCTATTGTCTAGCCCAATGTCCACCAAAGTTTGCCACAGGATGTCATGCCTTACGCAATCAAACGCAGAACTGAGGTCTACAGGACAGGTTACATAGAGGTTAGTCTTTTTGGCGTGTATGTATTTTGAGGTAATGAGGTCAAGATTTAGGCCCTGTTCTATCGTTCCCTTCCCTCTCCTAAATCCATATTGTAATGGAGACAGAACATCCTTTTCATCAAGCCAGTCCTGTATCCGGGTAAGAATGATTCTGCCTGCCGTTTTCATTAGGCCGTCTAAAAGAGAAATTGGCCGGTAGCAGGCAGGATCATTTCTATCACCTTTTTTATATATGGGGACCAGGACAGCCTCTTGCCAGGTTTTAATAAAGCCAATTTGATTTGAGGAGTTAAGTACGTTTGTAAGTAATGGGACCCAAAGATCAGGAAGATTTTTTAAAAACGTTGATTGGAACACTATCGGGTCCAGGGGCTTTAGCCGCTGGACCTTCCTGTAAAGCTTTTTGAACCTCTTCCAATTCGAAATGGATATCTATTGGGTAGGGTCTTCCCAAATTTTCAGTAATAGTTCTAGAGTGGGTGGGATCAGGGATACTATACAGAGTCTGGAAGTGTTGCACCCATTCCTGTGCTGATATTGCGTTGTCTATGGAGGGAGCTGAACGCTCTTGATAGAATGGTGCATTTACGGCCCTCCAAAAGGCGTCATTATCTTTTTTTTCGCACGCCGAGTGCAAGGTGGCCCAGGCCTTGGCTTTAAGGTCTTTTTTTCTGGCGATTAGGGCAGAGCGATAATTCCGTCTAGCAGATCTAATCTGTGTTCTGGTGGACGAGCTAGCATGTAGGATATTTTTGAGTGCTCTGAGTGCCTTTGTACAGTTCCCATCAAACCAACCCGGGGCACCCTTGCTAATATTTCGGGGGATTTTTGTCAAAATCTTTTTAATATGGAAGCAGATGTTGCCAAAGGATCTAAGGACAGTTGTTGGGTCTTTATCTGAATACAGGCACACGTTAATATCATTTACAGTAGAGGACATCAGGGTTTTTATAAATTTTCCTGGGATTACTTTCTCCCATTTAATTGTAAACCCATTTTTTTGTCCCAGGATTGGGTTGAGATCATAGGATGTATGAGTGGATTGAAATCGACTATTGAAGTCGAAATTATAGGTGACCGAGATGGGGTAATGGTCACTCATAGCTATATTGAGACTCTCCCAGTTTGTTACCTGGTGGGCATAGCGATTTGAAAATAGTGCAAAATCTATAATTGATTTTGCGCCTCTGCCATTAAAGGTTGGACTAAAAGTTTTTGATGGGTTACAGATCTCATTGGTGAAAGCCAGGGAGTAAGCTCCCAGTATGTTATTCATTAGGTCACCAAACTTTGTGTGGCAGAAGTGGTGGTGAATCGCCTGGTGATCTTCTCCCTCTAAGCCGCACACCCCTTTTGCGCTCATTGGGCATATGGAGCAGTTAAAATCACCTACCCAGATGATTGTCATATACCCAGTTAGGGATTCTTCAATGGAATTTAAAGTACCTAAAAAAAATGTAATTACCTTATCTACTTCTGGCGGTGGAATGTTGTTATAAAGATTTATTATTATTTTTTTTTTTTTAAGACCCCAGGCGGTAATTAGAATTTGATAATAGTTGCTATCAAGATAGCTTTTTAGAACAGTTGGACCCGTAGTAATTGATGTATAAAAGGATAAACCTCCCTTCGGTCTGCCTCTTCTGCTAGGTATGGCCGGTGTAAAAAATGTTTTGTAGCCCAGAAGATGGAATGGTTCAGTTGCCCAGGTTTCCTGCACGGCAACGATAGAGTGACTTGTTGTTATTTTCAGCCACTGAGTATCTATAATTTTACCAGCTAGTCCCGCTACGTTCCATGTGATAACTGAGCCCGGGGTTTCTGTGTTAAACTGGAGTTTAGAATTATTAGAGAGATTTAACAGAGGGTCTATTTCGGTGGTTTCAATTAATGAGTCGACTACAAGCCTCGTAGGTACTCCTAATTTAGAGTGATCTAATGATTGTTCACCTGGGCAATAGGATTTATATTGAGGGAATAGCTTAGAAGGAAATCTCTCAATGGGTCAATCGACACCTTCAAGGCCTAAGAGGGCATAGTATCTGTTTGTTAGGGTGGGTGAATACTGATAGACCTCACGGTGTCTCTGATGGTGATGGTAAGACTCCTGTTGCAGTTTAGGTAACATCAATGACCTGGGGTAAAAATAGTTTAAATCATGGAGCTTGATGCCTAAGTTCTCCTTTTCCTGATACCACTCATTTAGGTGATTCATTACTCTGTAATCTCTAAAGTTTATAATTATGACGTCTCCACTGATGTCCTTTGGTCTGACGCCCAGCCAGTTGGCCCTCCTCTCATGTAGTATGCCTCCATTAATATTTGGGGGAAGGGGTCTATTCCTTTTTAACCAATATATTGTTTTGTTTTTGAGGCTCTTGTAATCTTCATACTGGGCTGGAAGTAACTCAGGAACCCCTGTCAACACAGCAACAAAGGGCACAGACTCAGGAGGGAGCATAATTTGAGTCTGGCGCCTAGTACTGGTTGCTGGCCTATTTTGGATGTTAGGATTATTTCTACCTGTTGTAGAAATAGGGTTGTTTTTAGCCCCATTAGCTTCTATGTTATTTTTATTGGGTGCTTTGTTAGCTGCGACTACCCTTGTGTCGTTATCCCCGGCATTTCTTGGGCCTTGTTGATTTTGAGGTAAGGATGTAGGTTTTTTAGGGGCCAATTCAGACTGGGGGGGTTTAGTCATTATGGTTTTAACACTGGTCGGTTTGGGGTTATTTTGCCCTTTCGTGATTTTACTCTCTGAACTAGTATGTTTTTCCTGGGGAGCTGATGGAGCAATGAGTTTCTTACCAGGGGGGTTCCTAGATATCTGATTAATTAGATCTCTGGTGAGTTCTACATTGCTTTGAGATGTACTTTCTAGTTCTCCTAGTTTTTCTGAAATTATTTTTAACCTGTGTACTATCGGTAAAATTAGTGATTTTATCAAATTCTCAAAGTTCTCTACCAGTTCTTTAGACAGTGGAATTTGTGCTGTGGGTTTATTTGGAACATTTGTACCGTTTGAATTTACATCTTTTTGTGTATTAAAAACATTCCTGTGTTTGGTGTCCAATTTCTTTCTCGACTTAGCTCTTCTACCTTGGAATAAATCCACCTCTCGTTTCCTCTTTCTAACAGCAATCTGGTTCTTAGGCCTTATCGGTGAAGGAGTAAGTTGTTGTGGCAATGACGACGATGTCCCTTCACGTGGGGCTTCGTTTTCTAATAGGTCAAATGTGGGAGTGTTAGAAGAGATCTGTTCGCGCAGCTGAAGAGGAATACTGATATATCCGTCATTATCTTGGGCCATGGATCGGTGTAAAGGGGACAGGGCTTCGCTAACTAGCCGCACAGAGGCGCTGGCGTCGCCTGACAGCGAGGGAGAAAGTGCCGTGGAGTGCAGGGAAGGGAACTCCACGAGACTAGAGGCCCCTTCAGTGCGTTGAGCCAGCGGTGGAATACCTGGGAGGGACACAAATGATGGTAGTAGATAGGAATCCTGAAAGTTATTGGTGGTGTCGGACAAATTAATTATGGAAAGCGGAGGCAAAGAGCCGATAGGTAGAGACAGGCGTCTTTCTGTATACTCAATAGCGGTTGTTGCTACTCCAATAGTCTTTTGTAGCATGCGGTCAATGGCTGTCAAGGATTGAATATTAGATTTGGGTTGTTTGGCTGATTTAATAGAAGGCATGATGACTAACAGAGGATTGATGGGAAACAGTATTGCAGCTAACAAGAATAGCAAGTCTTACTTGGTGATGTAGAGATGACCAGCAGAAAGAGAACAAACTAAAGTGAGGGCCAAGGGGGGTGGCCCAGCCCAGCCTCCTTCGGCCCCCGAACGGCCACAAAACAGCCCGCCCTTTGCCTGGGCTTAACCCGGCTGCGCCCGTGCCGTGTCCCGCGACGCAGGAGTCCTGGCCTCGTTTAAGAGCGCAAGCTGGCGCGGAATCCCTGTGGGCGGGGTCAGCTGCGGGGAGCGCTGGGGGTTGTGGTCTCCCCCCTCGGCGGCAGCGCACGGATGGTAGAGTGCAGCAGCGGCGGGGGAGACCAGTAGGACCCACCAGATGGTTTGTGCGTGTCCCCCGCAGCCCTCTCGCACCGCCAAAACACCAGCACAGTGGCTCCACTCAGAGGAAGGCTCCCAGGTAGGGAAGGCTGCTCCGTCGATATGGGAGTTATAATGTCCACCCGTTTCTAAGTTTAATATCAGGATGAAGGGAAACAAGAGGGACTGACCCAAACCTATGTTTGTTTCACCTGATGTCAAGGCTTCGGTAAACACAAACAGCTGAGTTGTTTTCCAAATAATTACGGTCTATTTTTTTTTTAACTATACCTGGTTTACCAGAGTCAGAAATGTATTGCAGATAACGCAACATGTACCAAGTTATTTCACAATGACTGTTAAGTGTGTATCTTGTCCTTTATACATGCGGGTTTGAATGTTTCCATGTGAGTGTGTATAATCTGTGTATGTATATGTGACTGTGTGCGTGCATGTGTGCATGTCTGATTGTGTGTAATTTTTGTGTGTATGTAAAGTGACATTTGCTTTGTGTCTGTACATCATTGTATGTGTATCAGTGCATAAAAAAATCATTGTATGTATGCGAATAACAGTGTTTATATGTTTGCTTATGCGTATGTTTGTATTTTGTGTGTGAATGTGTGTCAGTGTACATATGTATGATTACATGTTTGCATCTGTGTGTGCGTTTTTGCACGTGGGTGACGAACACAACACACACTCTGGGAATGTTTCATTTTTCTTGTGATGGCCTCCCTGATTGCACCAGATGGACACTGTCTGTGAGATTACGTCATTTCTTCTAACATTTATCATTGCACGCGCACAGCACCGTACTCAGTACCTAAAACTCACAGGAATACTATCACACCGGGCAGTTGTTTTAAATAATTTACAATAATTATATCAATTGAGCGACTTGCAAATTAAACAAGCATTTGCAATGCTATAGGTCTCGCATTTACGTGAGTTTGAGCTATTGACATTGCAAATAGCTATGCCTTTTATTTATGTTTTCGTTTTTAAAACATAAATAAAAGGCATTGTCATTTACAATGCCAATAGCTTAAACTCATAAATGCGAGACCTATTGCATTGCAAATGCTTGTTTGATTTGGGGAACTGGTTCGGCCAGTAAATGGCTTGTGAGAGACTACTTTTTTCAGAAAATGAAACGCAGGAGACAGTCCTCTTGCTCATATCTCAATTTTCACTCAACATATGCCACACTACATTTCGCAAAATTCATGTGTAATTTAACTGAATTTTCTTGAAATTTCTGAGGTACAAATGACAAGATACTGCACATTCCTAGAGGCAGATATACAATGAACTGATGCTTCTGCATAGATGCGTCAATTTCCTTGCGTTAGTGCCAAATGTGTTTGTACCACCATGGATGTGCTGTATTTACAATACAGTGCTCCATGGCACAAGGATTAAGAGATGCGTCAGAAATTCTGACGGATCTGTTGGCCTAAAAGTGACGCATTGCTGGAGTTGCTCATGAAAGTTACGCAACTCCAGCAATGCACCACAACAGGTAGTGGGGTACATTCAAAAAGCCCTGCATTATTCCTTACCTCTGGTCTGACCAGTAGGGATTTTGACCCAGTGAAGGCGTAGAGTGACACAGGGAAATGTTGTAAAATTCACTGTGTCATTTCTACATGGCTTTTTGCATGGGAACGCCTACCCTGCATATATTATACCTGATGCAGGTATATTGTGATGCAGGGCTTTACAACGTGATGCATCGCCATAGATGCGTCACGTTGTAAATTGGCCGCATTGTGTGCGCGCCGTTGCGTCATAAAAAATGACGCAATGGCGGTGCAAGGAGGCGCAAGGGGCTTGAAAATCTGCCCCCTAGTTTCCTGGCACCCTATCCTAAATAATATTTTACAATGACCTCTTTTTCTGACAACTGGAACATAATTGATGCTTCTATGACCAATCTGGTGGTTCCCTCTGCAGCCGCCCTGCATTTCTTTGCAGGGAGCTCAAGCAGGGTATACTGTCTGAAGTGCAGCAAAGACGTCTATCAATGAGTCCAACTCAGAGAGAGTGTCAGTGGGTGACCTTTGGGTGATACTGCCAGTGTGTCAGTCTATTCATGTTTGTGAGGTGCCTCAGACACGCCTTTCTAGACCTACCCGCCTGTTCTCTTGCACATTCCTCAACTATTGGTGTCATCATGACAGCAGTGACGCACCCTTGAAGAATTGTTAATATTTAAGACGCGAAGGTTTGTCTCACTAACGCAACACTTCATACCAGTCTGCAGTTTCGAACTCAAGGTGTCCCGACCCATTACGCTGAACACTCATAATGCACAAATTGGACAAGTTGTACAATTTAGTTTCTTTGCTTTGCACTTCAAGTTCTTATTACAACCAGTCCAGACAAATAACATGAGAAAAGCATGCATACTGTAGAATAAATAGGAAAACATGAAATATGAGCTTTTGAAAAAAAAATCAACTTTGTTAAGTATTTTTATATACGCATGCAGGAATAAAACTGAAAGGAAATATTGGGAAAGAAAAGTGAAAGATAAGAGATATTCAGTTGTGTACTACACGAGCTGTCCACTCGGAAATAACTGGCGAATTGGCCACACTATTTTTTATTTACAAAAATATACATCACTTTCTTTTTGTCATTTTCGGGCTGTTCGCTGTTTCTCGATCCTGGGTATATTTTAAATCGTGTAATGTAGTCAAGAAGCAGAAATGTGTTGTTTTGGTCTTTTCATCTATGTATTTTGGAGTGTTCTATATGAGCAAATATATTATTTCCGCTTTCCTGCCTGATGATGCAATGCATGGGCAGATGCAATATACATTTGTAGAGGAAGACCCTACACCTGTGGGCACCCATCAAGACGAAAGAAAGAAAATCCAGGAATGATGGAAGCACAAGAATTCTTGACACATGCAGGGGGTTCTCGTACATTCCTTACATTTCACTAAGTAGATGTACAAGAGAGGTCTCTTAGCCTGTTCCATCACTAGGGCAGGTCTAAAGATGAAGAATGCTGGTTTTAGCCAGAAAGGCAGATACAAATAAGATGCAAATGCTTTATCCACTGGGTTTAATTTAGGCCATCAATTTATTTCTTCTCTTTCCCAATACAGACGAGACCAGCCAACCTTATGTGAATTAGTCCAAAACTGCTACGATAGGAACAGTCTTGCATGATTTTCTAGTGACGCAAAAGTTATTTAAAAAATGTTAACTCCTTTATTATAGTGTTTTTTAGGTTTCGCCCTGGGCGTTGAAACTGCGTAGCAGTTGCTCCGCCCACGGCAAAACCTCATGATCCTACATATCGACTTTGGTTCCGCCTCTGTCTCTCATTGGCTAGCTCCATAAATGGAGGCTAGCCAATGGGAGACAGAGGCTGTCAATCACGCTTTCTGGTGAAAACGCGATTCGGGGCGTTTCTGGGACTTTTTTTAAGTCCCGCCCCTTTGTCCCGGGCCGCGCTGTCATTGGCTGCCGGCCCGGGACACCCCCGTGATATCATTCCCCGGGCCACGCTGTGATTGGCTGGCCGTCCCGGGACCTGACTTGTTTATTGTATGTTAAGAAATATTTTTAGAATTCTAATGATATGGTTTTAAAGACATTCCCAGTAAGAGCAAAGATCGAGTTAAACACTAAACGTTTTTGTGTAAAACTGCACTAAAACCTACCAATACGGCAGGGTATGGATGTGTGGCAGACAGCACCTTTCATTACCATGTGCAACCCCGCCCCCCCTTGTTAAAAAAAACATATTTGCTTCGGGGGATTACAAAACTACAATAACTTGAATGGCAAGAATTTTTTTTCACTCCATAAGCAACATGCACCTGACACGAGGCCACTTGGGAGCTGTGTGTACAGATCTTTGCCGGAAGCACACCAACCCACCGAGTTGTCTTTTAATCCCGTAACTGTGCTCATGTTTGTGCATCTCGCACATTGACCCCCTTGTCTAGCCCCAGCTCCACTCGCACCCTCCCCTCTCCTCACACGGCCTCCGCGGCAGGACCCTCCGCCCCCGGCTCCTGGCGCCGGCCGGGTGTGACCTTCAGGCTCCCCCAGGGCGCGCAGACATCGCTGGGGCCCGCCTCGCCTTCCCGCTCCCGCCTGCGTACCCCCTTTGTTCGGCCTGGGCGGCGGGCCGCTAGGGTGGGCGAGCCCAGGTGCCGCGCGCCCTTGAGCTGCGCGCGCCCGCCCACCTGAGCCGCACACTTGGCCCCGCCCGCGCCGCACGACTGTCGCCAGGCGACCCTTGAGCTGCGCGGCGCACGCGGTGTGGCATCAGCAGGGCCGCGCGCGCTCCTCAGGGCTGCAGCAGGCAAGACACTTAAAGGGCCAGCCGCCGTCGGCGGGGCAGCTCGGGCGGCTAAGGCTTTTGCTGCGGAGATCGTCGTGCCTTCCGATTGGCCACAGCTGGATACTAAATACGTATCACCCAGGTTTGTAGGCTATTCGGCCGAATGCGGAAGCTTGTCACTTACATGACACATCGATATAGCACGTCTGGCTAATGCGCCTGCTGCAGGCATTGATGTGAAAATTACAACGTCTGATTCTAATCAGATAGCTCTAGAATATAATATGGGATTCCAAGAGGGACCACGTACAGCCTGCAGTGACGGTGCTCAGTTTGTTAATGTGCCTAAATCTTTAGAGATTTTTCTGTTTCAGTCAGAGGCTGGGAGTTAGTGAGCTCTGGCGAATGCGTTTATTAAAAGAAAAAATCCAGGCGGCTGGCCATACGAGTATGAACTTTAAGTGACACCTGTATTTGCTGGCTCCTTCATCACTTCTTGGTGTCTATCTGTTGTACGGAAATCAATAAAATGCAATGGTCCATATTTATTAATTACCGGTTAGCTTTTCTTAAAATAAACGAGTTTTCATAAATCTTTAAAAAAAAAAGCAAAAAAGGAGTATACCAAAAATTATCTTGCAGGGAATGCTCAGTATAAGATATTAGATTAAAGGTTTTGTTCAATGCAGTAACATTGATTTACTCTTAATCAATACTGTCACTAACAGTTACATACTTTCTCAGTGCATGCCAGGGAGTAGTGCTATGATGTACACAGTACTGATTTTTGTAGACCAGTATTGTGTTATACATAGAGGATACATAGCAGGTAACCATGTAATCTGATCCAAAGTTGCCAAAGAGGGGTTTTGATGACATCCTAAACTGCGAGAGGTTTGTAAATGTGACCAGAACCCCAGGATAGCAATATAGGTCCATATTATGAATATTACCAGTTATATACTTTTTACATTTCATATTTATTTTAGGGTGTTTGGTTTGAAAAAGGATGTTTAATTTATTTTAGAATGCATGAAATGCTTTATTATAGCGTTTGATTGTCTCCAGTCAAAATTAGAACTGCATATAAAAAATGTATAGTTTTAGAGGGAATAAAGAAATTGTTAAACACATTCTGCTGCCAAATGGGGATATTCTTGAAGCTGCTCTTTTCGAAGTGCAGCTAACAATGGGAACAGGCTAGGTTTAGGTTCTGTTTCCCATATATTATTATTTTGTGGATAAAACAGTAGTCAGTGCCACTGGATTTATGCGACGGTGGCTGCCGTGTTTACCACAGAATTATGATTTTGCCACACTTGCCACATAATTTGTAGAGGTCATCAAAAATGTTGCTTCTGATGGATACTTCTAACCGAAGATTCCTCACCTTTCAAATATCCCCAGGTGCCAGCCTGGATCTTATCCCCAGGGGCCAGCCTGGCTCTAGAAGACTTAACCCGCATTTCTCGCGTGCCAGAAGGTGGCACCATGTTGACTTTGTTTGATCCCGGAAGTGCAGATGGAGCAGCATCTAAGTGCCACTACTGCACATCGACTTCAGTTACTTTCTTTCTATGCCTTCGAACGCAGATCTTGAGCTTACTTTCAACTTTTTCCTCATCCATTGCCAAGTTTTAAGTCTTACAAAATACTTTTTTTCCAGGGTGCAAGGGAACAGAGTCCCCCTAAATCTATAGGGGTTTAAGCCTTAGAACGACAGTTTCAGACACATGTTTGAGACACATCCCCAGATATGTGCCTTTGGTATTGGGGTTCAGTGCACAACTCCAAGGCCTGTGAGGAGTGTGCCCTTATGACTCAGAATGCGATCTGGATATACAAAGTGATGTGTCGCCAAACACCGAAGGACGTCTCGGAAATCCAGCTCAAAATCGAGAGCGCAGACCTCTTGCCGCTTTCGAGGATAGTGGGATCAACCCAATTCATTCATCGTGACTCCCCCAGCAGGAGTATCAAAAAGAAACACTCTTATCTGACCTATATTTCTTTACCAAATGGTCTCCATAAGGCTCATGCTAGAAGCAGGTACACCATACAACGACCAGACAGACTAATTATACAAACATTGTGTCCTATGGTCATGGGTTCTCTGGGCGTGAGTACCTAGTGACGGGAGTGGCAAAAAGGCATGTTCTGTACCTAAGAGACACCGATGTACACCACGAGGGTCTTGTCTATTCCACAGTTTAGAGTGCTGGCAGGGGATATGTCACAGGGCATGACCAAGTTTCATCCCATTTGAGTAGTAATCACTTGTCATGGTGGTAAGAAGAGGAATCGTTAAAATGTATCTTTAAAACCCAGGAAATTCCCTGAAAAACTTTGGTTAAGATACCCAATGTTATAATACCTAACATGTATTATAAACATCCTGTCGCTGGCATAAGGTTTTTTTTGTGTTGGCCTTGAGGTCTTCACAGGTTTCGTTTTTGCAGTTTTCGGAATCTAGATTCAGTCACTCACTCAAGTCATTCATAAAAAGTAGTCTAATATACTGTCTTTAGGTTACCTTCCAGTGGCATGCACATTATCTAAATTAGGCATGAGAATGGGATTATTGAATAAAAATAATATACTTAAAGACAATACTTAAAGACTTATCTTAAAGATAATACTTGGCGTTGTCTTAGCTATTTGGGGAAATTTATGATTTTATAAAAGTTAAAAATGAATACGTTATTTTTTTCATGAGTAAATTGTGAGACTTGCACCAGCCATCCTGTTTTTTTTGTGGTTTTTTTTGAAGACTTGTGTTAATTCTTCTAGACTGGTGATGCTAGTAAGTACAAAAGTGGTAGAACCAGCATCTAGGTCTTTTCGGGATTTCGGACACTCTATTCTAAAGGACAAAGCGGTGTTCTTGTTGAGCCATAAATATTGCCATAGGCCAATCTGAGTTTGTCAATCTAATTTGATTGGTAATGCATTCTGCATTATAATTTGCATCCCACTTTACAGTGTTTACTTTGTAGACACATCAGTCTGAATATTTCTCTAAATTTATTTTGAAATAATTTTGTCTGTATCCATATTTTTTGAGATGTGTAAACAAGTTAATTTGCTACTCCGATATTTCCATATGTATTTCACAGATAAATGTAGACTTACAGGTTCATCAGGCATCCACTTGTATTACGCATACCTCAAATGCAGCATGCTTATTTGAAAACATTACCATTCCAGTACACTGCAGCTTTATAAAACAAGCATTTACAATGCAACGGTTTCACCTTTGGAAAAGTTTGAGCTATTGGCATTGTAAATGACAAAATGTGTATTTATGTGTTGGTTTTGAAAACAGATAAATAAATGGCATTGTCATTTACATTGCCAATAGCTCTAAGTTTTCCAAAGGCGAAACCGTTACATTGTAAATGCTTGTCTCTATAGTTTTGGTCTCAGGCCTTCAACATTCTTCTACGTTGGTTTTCTAGCTGCTGATTCATCTTGAGCGGCCTTTTTTCTTCTTGTTTGTAGAAGTTAATTCACAGGAACCTACTAAGGGTTTATTTCCAAGGTCCCTTATAATCGTGATTCTGCTGGTAGCACAGGTTTTCGCCTAAATCTGGAATGCAAGACCCATAGCAACTCTTGGTTGAAGTTTCTGGGTGAAGTACTGGAGAATGAATTAGGAGTTACCGGAGGAATGAGAAGCCCACCTTTTGATTCATCCTTAAAGACTTCGGGCCATATTATCAAGAAAGGGCGATACATTATCGCCGCTTTTATCGGCAGGAAAATGTGAAGCCCAGGTTAACACCAGAAACTGGGCTTCTATGGGAATTTACAAGGGCATATTATCAAGCCCATTATCGCCGCTTTAGCTGCAGTTTCCTGCCGATAAAAGCGGCAATAATGTATCACCCTTTCTTGATAATATGGCCCCCCATTTCTAAGAGGACCCTCAAGATCCCACACATAATTCACTATAACTCAGCCCTCCACAGTTCACCTTGCCAACCACTACCAACACTGGAATCTCATAGCAAGCCTCCAGGACCGGACTGGGAACCATAACCGGGCCCGGCAAAGTGCTCGGCCGGTCCCCCTCCCCACTGGTGGGGGGGTTGGAGGGGCCGCCGAGCACTTTGTCGGGCCGACTTTCGGCCGATTTTGGCACAGGGCCGATTTTGCAGCTATTCGACCCTGTAACAAAAACGGCCCCCAGGGGCCCAAAACCGGCCCCCACCCATGCCGCGCACCCGGGGATTGGCCGGTGCCCGCTATGGCCAGTCCGGTCCTGCAAGCCTCCTTAAGGAGAGGATAATGTCCAGAGCCTTTACAGGCATCCAGTTTTATTAGTCATCAGCACCTTCCCAGATTCACACTTCTAATAGTAGAAAGTGTGGTTCTCAAAATCCGGACCCTGTTGTTTTCCCGACATCGAGGTTCAATACCCGTGTCACAAAATCTCAACGTACCAAGACGATTTTGGTGTCTATGAACCGATAATGATTGGGACATCATTTCTGTGTATTCGCGTTACAATCGAGGGTTGCTAACACCCCTAAATCACAGTTTCCGCCCCATCCCTTAAAACTCCATTTTGTGAACGGCATCCATCTTGCATCTTGCCCTCATGATAAGTCAATTAAAGGTCGAGCTTGATCCAAATAGACACGTCCACCTTTCGTGACTTTCCCCTGACCTGTCCCAACTGACTCCACTGTCTTCGGCCAAACCTGTTTAGGCAGCTCCTCGCCCAGTGGCCGAATACGATAGCATCTACGCATAACATTCCACAAACCATTCACTACATACAGACCATGCTTTCTGCAAACATGCACCTGTCCACGTTCTTTGTTTATGGCCAGTTTTATGACTGGGTTGTACCTTTCTTTATTGAGGTTTCACCGATATCTGATGGGAGTTCCAGGCCTAACTGGGTAATCTATCAACAAACTGGACAGCTAAAGTATGGGCTTGCTTACATGACTTCGCTCTTTGTATTATTGTAGAAATATGTGTATAGCCATATCATAAACTTAGGAATTCTTGCTTGCAGCTATATATTTTGTATATAAGGAGACGGCTGGTTCTGTAAAAACGAACAGTCTCCCTAGAACCTACTCTCCGTGTGGTGTACTTCTGGGACACGTGTTACTTGGTAGCTACCAATAAAACTTGATCTTTGACTGCGACTAGAAGACTCCGTGTTTCTGTGGTCCGGAACAAGGGAGAACTCAGAGGTCTTCGGGTGTTATCCCCTGACACCAGCAGGTTCCTAAAAACCCGTTACCTCAGTTGGCGCCCAACTCGGGGCGATATCAAGCGGTGACGGTCCAAGCCAGATGTTCGTGAGGAGCTTCGTGTGAAAATTCCGGAGGACGGCCAGCCACTTCAGCGACCCCTGTATGTCGACGTGGTTCCGAAGGTCTTTGCTGCGAGGTTCCCCGCGTCCCAACGGCTCCGAAGGACTGCTGCCCTGACTATCGCCTTGTTTTGGACCCAGTGATCCTTGGTAGAGCGAAACGATAGACGAGTCTTCTAGCGACGTCACAGATCTTCAAAATACTTCAGTTAAGTATAAGTGGAGCGTCTCCCAGTCCTTAGTTTGTCCTTAGTTTTTGGTATCCTTGAGATACGACTTGATTTGGTACTTGCAAGCCCCAAAGCCGAAGCACTCGTGTATTCACGAGAAATATCGTAATAGATAATCCTTTGAAGTTTGAAGCTAGACTAGTGAGCGAAGATGCCTAGTTTTAGCAGACTTGGAAACTTGTTTTGTCTTGGTTGTAGTAAGGACTCCCGATTGGAGGATTCCTGTCCGGTCCCTCCAATTGGAACTCCAACGTATGAGCTCTATGTAAGGCACGGCGTAGGTCCTATAACATATAACGAAGTATGGATAAAATACACCCGCAAGGATGGTGTTTTAAAATGGCCCCAATATGATAGTTTCGACTCAGAAGTTTTAGATAACCTAGAGGTCAAACTGTTCAAGAAGAAAGCCCGACCGGCGATGTTTGACTCTTTCCGCCTATGGCGCAAAGAAGCCAAACAGAAAGAAATAAGATTAGCAAAAAAGAATAACAGAGGTATGTCGATGGTACAAGCTGCCGTTGCATACAGAGATAACGAGGAAGAGCAGGAAAGCGAACAGATGCTTAGGAGCAAGAAATTAGCGATAGATAAATGTTACCCGATGCTGCCAAATAAGGGACAAGGTCAACAGAAAGGATCCGAGAAAGATCCATTAATGTCCCACTTATTAAATTCGCCACCACCCTATGCACAAAATGCCACCGCACCTCCGCAACCTTTAGTTGCACCTCTGGTAGCTGTTATACAGGCTCCTTTACAGCACCCACCAGCTGTTCTTCAGCTGGCTCCTGTTTCTCTGGCACAGCCTCCTCAAGGCTCACCGATCACATCTATTTCTCCTACTGTTCCTTCTAAAATTTCGCCTGGCGCACCTTCTAGTCTCTCTGATACTCGTTCTACGAATATTTCTGTTTCTAATTTGCGTGACTCTGTTCTACCACCAGTTATTCCTCCACTTTCACCTTCCGTCTGGCATAAGATGGCCAGCATCGTTACTAACTTTCCTTCACCACTTTTTCGGTCGCCTAAAACGACCCCTAACACGGAACGAAGACAATTGCGAAGCCAAATGCCCGATTATCAGGAAAGAGAATTATTGAATAAGCTAGCACGGAATTGGGCTATTGACACAGCAAGATATGATGTAGAGTCTGTCTTGAACGTTTTCCGTCAATGGGATGAACCAACGCAAAGATACGTCTTTGAGCAGATGTGTGTTTTTCTGTGTGAGGATTTGGAAGATAATGGTCAGAAGAGCAACCAGCAAGAGTTGTGTAGTGTGCGATTTAAATTTGGGGAAGGTATGATAGTTGGTCCCGACATTGAAAAAGCAGTTGAGATATTATTATCACATCGAAGTACGGGTGGTAATTCTGGGTCATCCTCTGACAGTGGTACATCTAGCAGGAAAAGGGCGAGACAGTACCCGATGAGAGAGGTTCCTCCGGTCTGGAGGGAAGGTGACGCAACTGCAGTTCCACCGGTTCTGCCTCATTTCCAGCGTGTATGGGTACATGTCCCCTGGAAAAGATCCGAAGTTTTAGCACTCAAACAGACACTACCCGATCCCCGTAAAAACCCGACTGGGTATTATAAGGAGTTGTCCCAAACTGCAAGCTCATGTATAATGAATTTAGCGGATATAGACATGTTGTTTGGGAACGTTGTTCCACATCCTTTATGGAGTAAGATACGTCATACAGATCATGACCAAGAATTAGGTGACTCGTGGGCGAACATTGCGACTACAGATGCTAGACAAGTCGGTGGTTTCAAGCCTGAGCCGTTAATAGCTGAACTTCCTGGTAGAATTATCGCGTACATGAAGACCATTATGCCTGAAGTACGCGTGAACTGGGACAAGCTATCCGCGTGCAAGCAAAAGAATGACGAGAATGTGTCTGACTTTTTCACAAGATTTGAGGAAACTTTCACTGACCATAGTGGTCAGGATATGGCTACCGAGGGTGGCCAAAGACTGTTTGTAGACAAATTTGTACACAATTTGCTTCCTGAACTGTGCGCTAAACTAAAAGATTCAGAGAGTGCTTGGGCTGTCTCTACGTCAGCGCAGATTTTAGCAACAGCCCAGTACTATGAAAATAGGCGTAAAGACGAGCTAGACAAAGCAGACAAAAAGACAAAAGATTTAAAAACTAAAGTTCTTCTCCAACAGGCCTATCCGCCCCGTATGGTTAGCCAGCCCAATTATCAACAGAATCCGCAGTATTCTAGAGACGCACAAGGAAACGAGCTTTCCCATCAGCGTCCTACATATGGCCCGAATCAATGTGCGTATTGCAAAGAAGAAGGTAATTTTAAATGTAATTGTCCGGCTCTTGCGCGACGTTTAAACGGTGCTCAAGGTGTAAGGGGAAGAGGTGTTCAGCATGCCCCTAGAGGTAGAGGCCGTGGAAATTTCACTCAGAATATAATTTCTTTTCCGCCTCAGAAATCCATGAATAGCTTTGATCAACAGAATAACGCATCGTCTAGGTCAGCTCAGTACTATGCTGACGACTACTACACCGAACACGACAATGAGGGTAATGATTGCTAGGACAGCCATGGACAAAGAGAGGGAGTTGTTTCAGTTCCAGTAGATCAGGATGGACCTTATGTCAAGGTAATTACCTCAGGAGTGTCAGAGCCATTTCTGCTGGATACTGGTGCTACAAAAAGTTCTATTATGCACTCAAAACTTCCTGGCGCACCTTTGTCTGGCGAAATAAATGTCTCAGTAGGTTTCTCTGGCGCCCCTGTTAGAAACCCGATCTCTAGTCCTATGTCCCTTTTTATTGGCCCCTGTGAATTAGAAGCACCCCTCATTCTTACAACAGGTTGCGGTGAAAATTTGTTAGGATTGGATTTGCTAAAGAGGTTGTATGCGACTTTGTACTGTTCTCCCTCGGGAGTACAACTTACCTTAGGGAAAAAAGTCATTTCTCCGATGTATTTGTCGAAAGAAGGTATTCCAACCGAATTGTCATCACTTCCTGATATACTGTGGGCTAATGGTTCCAATGACGTAGGTCGTTTGGAGATAGCACCGTATGTCATAACTTTGAAAGCCAACGTCGGATTGCCACGTATTCCCCAATACAAAATATCTAACGAATGCGAGAAGGCATTATTAACGATCATTTATGATTTGATCGATAAAGATGTTATCGAAGAAACAACAGGGAACGTTTGTAACAGTCCAGTTTTACCGGTCTTAAAACGTACTGATCCTTCACAGCCCCCTGTGTATAGGTTTGTGATTGACCTCAGAGAGGTAAATAAGGTAGTTATCCCACAGTTCCCAGTCGTCCCCGACATTACTGCTTTATTGACAATGGTTCCAGCTTCAGCAGACTGGTTCTCGGTGATTGACCTGAAGAACGCTTTCTTCAGCATCCCGATCGCCGAAGAGAGTAGAGACCTTTTCGGCTTCAATTTAGGAGGACGAAGCTTCCGCTTCAAATGCGCTCCTCAAGGCTACTGCGAAAGCCCATCTATATTCAGTCAGGCACTGAAAACACAACTAGACACAATCGTGCTGCCAGATGGGTCAACTTTGATCCAGTACGTAGACGATCTACTGATCGCCGCAGACACTGAGGAGATTTGCAAACAAGCCACGTTGTTATTATTGCGTCACTTATGTGACATGAAGCACAAAGTCTCCCTTTCAAAGCTACAATTTTGCCGACAAGAGGTAACCTACCTAGGTCACATCTTGTCGAAGGAGGGAAGGAGACTGACACCAGAAAGAATACAGGCAATTACAGAACTAAGTGCCCCAAGGACACAGAGAGTAGTTCGAGCCTTTTTGGGCATTACATCGTACTGTAGACAATGGATACCGAATTTCTCACTACTAGCCAAACCCTTACTGTCACTACTCCGCAAAGACACGCCTAATCCTATGCCTTGGTCTGAAGATTGTCAGACGAGTTTCCACGAGTTGCGTGATGCACTGTGTTCGGCTCCTGTGTTGGGAAACCCCAACTACAGTAAGCCTTTTACATTGTATGTCCACGAAAAAGAAGGTTGTGCATTATCAGTCTTAACGCAACACTTTGGGGACAAACATCGCCCATGCGCGTATTTTTCGGCAACTCTGGATCCAGTGGGTAAGGCACTACCAAGTTGTCTAAGAGCAACCGCCGCAGCAGCTGTCTGCATTCGACAGTCTGCTGGATTAGTCATGAATAACACTTTGATCGTTATGGTTCCGCATGCAGTAGACATTTTGCTAAATAGGACAAAGACACAACATCTTACTAGCGCTCGACTATCCAGTTACGAACTTACCCTGTTAGCAAGTCACATCCACATAAAGAGGTGTGATACACTCAACCCTGCTACGTTATTACCCATCCCGACAGAGACAGACAAGATTGACAAACATGACTGCTGTTTCAGGACAGAAGAAGAGACAAAAGGGAGAGTAGACTTACAGGACACTCCCCTTTCCGAATGCAATGATACTTTATGGGTTGATGGTTCATGTTTCAAGTTGCCGAATGGTGATGCGACTACAGCATATGCCGTAACGACATTACACACCATTGTAGAGACTGCACGCGTTTCCCACAATTCTGCGCAAGCTGCAGAGTTGATTGCGCTTACTAGAGCATGTGTGTTGGCAAAAGGAAAGCGAGTGAATGTGTACACTGACAGCCAATATGCCTTTGGTGTGGCTCACAGTTTTGGGAGATTGTGGCGTGAACGTGGGTTCCTTACGTCCCATGGTGCAAAGATACAACATGGCCAGCTAATCAATGAGCTCCTTGAGTCACTCACCTTACCCCTACAAGTCGCCATTATAAAATGCAGTGCACACAAAAAGATTCTGGATGATGTTGGCCGTGGGAATGCATTTGCAGATGAGGTTGCGAAAGAAACTGCAAGGAACACAATGAGTCGGATGTATGTTATGGGTCCCGCCAGATGGATTGCTGATGTAGGAATGTGTGAGGACACCATTGAAAGCGTCAAATCGATACAAGCCGAGGCCACTGAGAACGAGATGAATGAATGGAGAGAAAGCACAGGTAGATTGGATGCGAATGGTTGTTGGGTCGAACTATCGGAACACCAGCGATGGCTATTACCTAATGCATACGTACTTGCAGTAGTAACGATGGCTCACGGAATGGCACACATCAGTTCGAGAGGAATATGTAAACTATTGGCCCCAGTATGGCAGAACAGCAATATCCCAAAATGTGCAAAGAATGTGGTCGAAAAGTGTATGGTGTGTTTGAAGTACAATCCCGGTAGGGGAACCCCAACTCCAGCTGGTCATTTTGCACCTCCAACGTACCCGTTCGAGGTTTTACAGCTCGACTTCAGCCACATGGAGAGGTGCAACAACCTAAAGTATGTGCTCGTTGTTGTCTGCGCCTTTTCAAGGTGGATGGAAGCGTACCCCCTTAAGGACAATACCGCTTTATCAACTGCCAAAGCACTTGTCAAAGAGTTCTTCCCGAGGTTCGGTATGCCTAGAATTGTCTGGAGTGATAACGGAAGTGAATTTGTAGGATGCGTGATGAAGAGAGTGTGTGAGTGTTTAGGCATCCACCAGAAATTCCACGCTGCAAACCACCCCCAATCAGCTGGATTAGTAGAGTGCTACAATGGCACTCTAAAACTCAAACTAGCCAAGATCCAAGCCAGTACAGGTCTTAAATGGCCTGACGCTTTGCCTCTAGCACTCTTGTCAACCAGGACGACTGTCCACTCCAGAATAGGACTTAGCCCCCATGAGATTGTGTTTGGCTGCCCAGCCAACGTCTGGGGCGTGCCAAGACCCAAGAAACTAAGTGAGATAGAACACCCCGTACTACTTGACTATTTGTGCGAATTGACAACTAAATTGCGTGTTTTACACCAACAGGTTCACAGTTCCTCTCCACCAGCCTCTGACGATCCAGGTCACCTCATCGAACCCGGCTCGTGGGTTTTGGTGCGGAATTTCCAGCGCACCAACAACGGACAGCCGAGGTGGACCGGACCGCACCTAGTGTTGCTTTCGACGAGATCTGCTGTTCGGGTGGAAGGCAAGAAGAACTGGGTACATGGGACCCACTGTAAACGGGTCCCTCTACCCCTTCCATACGACCGGTGGGTCAACAAAGGACTTGCCGACTCTGAGACAGAATCCGTACCTCGCTTCATCCCTTTCAGCGATGCCCGTTTGAAAGAAACTAGTACCGAAAAGGAGAGTGATCATATTTTGCAAGGACTTGTGTCACCGTCTATGCAATTGGACATTACTGAACCTGAGACGTTGTTTGAAGATCACACCGCACCTGGGAAACGACGATACAACCTACGGTCTAAAGAAAAAAGAGGACTAATAAAAGCTTGATCTAATGTAATTTCCCTTTTTCCCCTAAGAACTATTTTTTGGATTTTCAGCTCTCTCGTCCCAAGGGAACTAGCTCATTTTTTATTTTTTCGAACCGCCATCCGGTTCTGCTGCTAGGGTCGCGGTTGAAGTCTGGGGAGTGCAACTGGGAAGTTCTAGGTCCACGGTTCTGATTGGTCCACGGGAGTTACCCCGGACTGAGCAGAGCGCGCTCCCTGGGAGAATCAATCAACCACCGCGGGCAGCAACTAGAGGATGGAGTTTCCAAGGGTAGAGAGACCTGTCAGACTCACGAACTTCGGAAAACAGTTATGCACGATACTGTCCAGAAGGAGATTCCTGATACTATGTATTCTGATGTTGTGTAGCATACTTGTGTTTTTTACCGGTTATACTCTATTCGGGATGTATGACGTTACAACGCATACTTTTACAACGCATACCGTTACAACGAATTTTTTACAACGCAAAAACTTTTATAACGCATACCATTACAACGCATGTTTTTACAACGCAAGTACTTTTACAACGCATACCATTACAACGCATGTTTTTACAACGCATGCCATTACAATGTAAGTATTGGTAAGTATATAATATTTTTTTATTTAAATTAACTGTAATTAATATAATTTAATTTAATTTAATTAATTTAATTTTTTTTTACCCTGTACCCCTGTACCCCAAAAACCCAAATTAACCCAGAACCCTAAAAATACCCCTGTACCCCAAAAACCCAAAACTGTCCCTGAACCCTAAAAATACCCCTATACCCCAAAAACTGAAAACTGTCCCTGAACCCTAAAAATACCCCTGTACCCCAAAAACTGAAAACTGACCCTGAACCCTAAAAATATCCCTGTACCCAAAAACTGAAAACTGACCCTGAACCCTAAAAATACCCCTTTACCCAAAAACTGAAAACTGACCCTGAACCCTAAAAATACCCCTTTACCCAAAAACTGAAAACTGACCCTAAACCCTAAAAATACCCCTTTACCCAAAAACTGAAAACTGACCCTGAACCCTAAAAATACCCCTTTACCCAAAAACTGAAAACTGACCCTGAACCCTAAAAATACCCCTTTACCCAAAAACTGAAAACTGACCCTAAACCCTAAAAATACCCCTTTACCCAAAAACTGAAAACGTAAAAAAAAAAAACATATAAAATATTAAATATAATTATATACTTACCAATACTTACGTTGTAATGGCATGCGTTGTAAAAGTACTTGAGTTGTAAAAACATGCGTTGTAATGGTATGCCTTGTAAAAGTTTTTGCGTTGTAAAAGTTTCGTTGTAATGGTAGTGCATTGTAAAAGTTGCGTTGTAAAGGTTGTTTCCCCTCTATTCGTATTTAAAGTTACCTTCTCGAATGACACCCAGACACCACCTCCTCCCACTATTTCTCCATACTACTTTCACCCTCTACCTGAACACGAGTCTGCCCGAAGACTCGAATTTGCAAACAACTCTTTCATTCAGCTTCTACACCAACACCAGTCCATAATGAACACGTCAAACTGTTGGATATGCGGACTTATGCCACACACAACCGATAAGGGGATCCCATACTTCATTTTGCCATTCAGTTACTATGGTTCTCTGTGGGTTTTCCAGACCATGTTCTTATTCGCCCTAGAACCATACCCGACCAGTTCCGCTGCGAGCGATTCCAGTAACAAGGCACTGATTGCAGGGATAAGAAACATGAGTAGGGATATCGACACATATCTGACAATGCCCAAAGATGAACTGAGTCCCTACACCCGTTGGAATGTGACTAAACATGGGGTTTACCTGATCAAGAGCCATGCAGCAAGGAAATCCCGCCCAGTTTGGATAGTGCCCCACCGAGGTCACTTATGCTTACAGGGTATTGGTAGGAACCCCACAGCACAGTTGGGAAAGAGCATTTGCACGGAAACATATGTATTTGCTTCCCGAACTTCCCCTATACTTTTGGCAGCCAAAGGCACGTATTTCGTTTGCCACGACCAAGCCTACACGTGGTTACCCCCTGATTTCTCAGGTACATGTTTTATTTCATTTCTGCTGCCTCCCACCTATACGGCCCGAGCAGATTACCATCGGACAAGGACAGCTAGAGGTGTCGTGAGTAAAGACGACACCGCGGGTCAGGAATTCGCTGACTTCGCTAAGGGTTTTCTGCCATTTTGGGGGCCCATGGCGAACAGCAGAAATATTCGACAGTTAGCGAGGATAGTTGAATCCGCCGTGACTACGACGGCCGGAGCACTTGGCAATTTGACAACAGAACTTCAGTCGGATCGACTTATGACCCTTCAGAACCGAATTGCCTTAGACATCATACTCGCCGATCGTGGTGGTGTGTGTAAAGTCATCCAATCCAGTTGTTGCATTTTCATCCCTGATAACGCACCGACAGTATACCAGGCCATCTCCAAATTACACAAAATATCTGGTTCCCTTCACGTTGAGAAAGGGGATTGGTCCCTGCTGGGGTGGTTCTGGGAGCTGATCACTGCCTGGGGATGGAAAACCTTGATCTTCATTGGGATGATCTTGGCACTTCTGTTCATGTTTTGCTTGTGTATACAGTGTGCTCCTGCACTATGTGGCCTCTGTGCTACTTCGTGTGTACGGAAGCCTGTGTCGCAGGACGAGCTGAGTAACAGAATGATGCTACAGCAACATCTCCACGAATTTCTTCATACCGATTTGGACTCAGACTAGCATGAGTTATTGCCTTATATGAGGGCAAAAGGAGGGTCTGTGGTTCTCAAAATCCGGACCCTGTTGTTTTCCCGACATCGAGGTTCAATACCCGTGTCACAAAATCTCAACGTACCAAGACGATTTTGGTGTCTATGAACCGATAATGATTGGGACATCATTTCTGTGTATTCGCGTTACAATCGAGGGTTGCTAACACCCCTAAATCACAGTTTCCGCCCCATCCCTTAAAACTCCATTTTGTGAACGGCATCCATCTTGCATCTTGCCCTCATGATAAGTCAATTAAAGGTCGAGCTTGATCCACATAGACACGTCCACCTTTTGTGACTTTCCCCTTACCTGTCCCAACTGACTCCACTGTCTTCGGCCAAACCTGTTTAGGCAGCTCCTCGCCCAGTGGCCGAATACGATAGCATCTACGCATAACATTCCACAAACCATTCACTACATACAGACCATGCTTTCTGCAAACATGCACCTGTCCACGTTCTTTGTTTATGGCCAGTTTTATGACTGGGTTGTACCTTTCTTTATTGAGGTTTCACCGATATCTGATGGGAGTTCCAGGCCTAACTGGGTAATCTATCAACAAACTGGACATCTAAAGTATGGGCTTGCTTACATGACTTCGCTCTTTGTATTATTGTAGAAATATGTGTATAGCCATATCATAAACTTAGGAATTCTTGCTTGCAGCTATATATTTTGTTTATAAGGAGACGGCTGGTTCTGTAAAAACGAACAGTCTCCCTAGAACCTACTCTCCGTGTGGTGTACTTCTGGGACACGTGTTACTTGGTAGCTACCAATAAAACTTGATCTTTGACTGCGACTAGAAGACTCCGTGTTTCTGTGGTCCGGAACAAGGGAGAACTCAGAGGTCTTCGGGTGTTATCCCCTGACACCAGCGGGTTCCTAAAAACCCGTTACCTCAAAAGGAATGAAGGGTGCGCCTGTAAGGGGTTATTAAATATGTTAACAGAAGCAGCCACAGATAGTGCTGGTCAGTGGTCACTTTATGTAAGGACTTCCGGGTCCACAACTGTGATGGCCATGGGGCCCAGACTTGCACACTATGGGTTTATTTCGAAAGCCCCTTGCGCCGCCGCCGGCACATCACTTTTGCCCATATTAAAAGTGAGGCAACGGCGGCGCAAGGGGCTTGTAAATAAGCTCCTATGTTCTCTATGGCTGGATGAGTTGTTGATGAAAAAAAACTGGACGAAACATATTCATTCCTTGTCAGACCGATTTCCATTTTTAGTTTAAGTTCATAATAATTATTGCCATCAAAACCTCATTAGAATACCCAGCAAACATTAAAAAAAAGAAATTAGGAAAAAGAGCGAGAGGAGATTGAGAGAAAAGAACATGAAGAAGAGATTTAATACATTATTCGGAAAAATTGCAGGTTAAAGTGCTTTGTGACATAGCTATTTGGAGTTTCAACCCATAAGCCTCTTTAAAAACTCATCATTTCTCATGAAAACTGGGGAGTTGATTACTTCTTCAATTTTTTGCGATCAAAATACAATCACTTGACATGACGTAAAAACAATGTTGTCACAGTGAAACCTTAATTAAATAATGCCTGGCTTTGTCAATATGCAGGACCTGCAATGAATATCTAAACTGCTTGAATATTCTCGCCCAGAAAATAACTCCCCCAAGTCAGATCAAGTGACAATCCTAGATAGCCTGTCTGCTTGCTCACTTGGACAACTTGAGGATGTCTTGGGTCGATTGCTCCATTTGGGTAATTTGTGATCAACCCAGAATAATACAAGGTGGGATACCATGACAGTTAGAAATTATCACCTTCTCAGTCACAGCACTTCAGTGAAGAGTTCCCACCAGAGTGACTGGGGACTCTTAAGGCTGGCAAGAAAAGCACTTCAAGAGCCTCCTCCACCCTACTAGTTCGGTGACCAGGGCCAATGTTAGGCATGGGCAGTATGGGCAGCTGTCCAGCACCTAGTGCCTAATTTGAGCAGGTGGTTTCGGGTGCCCGGCACCAACACTTAATTGTCAACACCAACATTTATAACAGTCTGCCACATGGTGGCGTTATTTGTCAAAATTAGAGATGAACACAACAACCGTTATTTATTAACCCCTTGGCTGCGGCGGTAATTCCGCCGCGGCGCTAGGGGGCAGGGGGGGGCCACGTGGCGCTGCCATGCTCGTGACGGAACCACTCGATCAGGAGCCGCGGTGGTGCTGTGCTTGTGACGGAATGGTTCTGTCACGGCCCCGCCCGCTCAATAGAATGCGCCGCGCAGGCGTGAAATCAGCGCCGCGCAGACGCGGCGGCCGGGCCGTGAGGGAACCATTTCATCACCAGCACAGCCCCACCATGGCTCGTGACGGAATGGTTCCGTCACGAGCGCTCAAGGGGTTAATGTATATATCCTTACAAAATTGCTAATACCTGCTGACCAAGCAATTTTAATATCCTTTAGGGCCTGGAATTGTCCGTATCGTCACACTTGTTGGAGTGAAATGGCTTATAGTTGTGTTGTTTCTGTCATTGGTGGCGCTCTGCAAGAGTAATGGGTTGTGGAAGCTGCAGTGGCCTCTTGATGAGGGCTCTGGCACTTATTGTTTTACAAATTAAGCACTGCCAGGGCCCCGGTCCTGCTCACAACCACTGTGCACCTATGCATGCCTCCCCACAGGTCCATGCAATTGGGCTAATCTGGTAAGGTGCCCGCTCTAAAGAGGGTGTTAGGCCCCCAGTAAAGACCGTAGGCCAGAGGTGAGCTGAGATGGGAACACTGACTTAGCCTTGCTATCGGAATCCATGCCTAAATACCTAGCGTACCTCTGCCCAATCCCAACCTTATGCAGGGGGCTGTAGCGTGTGAGTGTCCACTGAGGGACCAGGTAACAATTCTTCGACCACAAAAGGCGACCCCTGCTGGAGCTGGAAGGAATTCACCACCTCATTGCGACCATAATTTGCTTCACAGCTAACTCCCATATTCTGCTGACAGTGGTGAGTGTGCTGTCAGTGTGAAGCAAGTAGATCTTGGGCGTGTCAGTTTAACACAGGAGTAATAGAAAAACAGTGAGCAACCCAATAAACCCTTGAGGGCTTGGGTAATTGAATAGAAGGGTAAATATGCCGTCAAGGGAATTTGTTTGAGTAGTATTTAGTGATTTAAAACTGACTTAATAGGATTAACTAATAAATCCAATGTGAACTTAATTCATCAACATTAATTGAACCAACAAAAAATATAACACGTGAAACATGAAAAGACGAACACAAAGGTGTATTGAAAAAGGAGAATTTATCAAGTTCAATGGTCAGAGCTATATTATACAGGTGAAATTCATTCAGAAATGTTTAGGTTTTGTAGGTACAAAAACAAATTAATTGAGAAAAGACTCAACAAAACCTAAATACACCTATCTAAAATCAATATGAAATAAAACAAGAAATAGATGAGGTGAAAGTCGACGTTTCGGTCTCTTAGATGATGCTTGGTGAGACCATCTTCAGGACAGAAGTCATATGTGTACTGTATAAAAGACCAGCGTAATCTGAAAATATAAATATTTACAATTACATATCCATATTTAATATGTACATCTTAATAACACCTTTGTGAACAAACAGTTGACACTAACTAAAGACAAAACTATTACAAACATAAAAAGTGTGTGCATGTTCAATGAGATGCTTTACACAGATGTTATTACTGAACATTAGACAAAACCAGAACTTCTGGTTGTGTCGGTAGTTTACAGAGATTCTATATGTGGCATTTTTACATATGCCTAAGAGAAGTAAATAAATTGCATTCAATCAAAAGTTGACGTTTATGTAGGTCATTATTAGAAGTTCCATTTCAGCATTTTGGAGGAAACATTCCATCACATATAGTTTATGCATTTGCGCCAGAGACATTATGACAGGAAAGAATTATTATCTCATTGACGTCTTGCGTTTCAAAACAGGAGCCAGTTATACTTATTCATCTCTATACATGGTACATTTTTCAAAACCATAGAGTGAATCAATGCGGATGCCTTAGTTAAGAGGTATTCAATTTACCTTAGTCAATTTGATGAACGCCTTATATGCATAGAATAGCGCCTTTTGAAAGGGGGCGATTGGATCTTTACCGCTCCTAGAGGAACCATACATGGAATCACAAACATGGATTTCAGAATTCTTGGCCGTCATTGCGATCTGACTATCATATTTATTTTAGATCAATTTCATGGAGATCTATGACCCGCTATCAATGTAAAAAGGAGGTCAGACTTAAGCTGTATTGGCAGAAGTTCAAACATTTTAAAGGCGACGACATACCTATTCTCTTACGTAGAGAGAGCTCCTCGGTACAACCGGCAAATATGTAAATTGGAATTCGTCCGCAAGTCCTGAAAATTAGGACGGACGCCCCGGAGTCTAAAGGGAATTGTCAACATACGCACATTTTTAGTGTATGGCCATTAACTGCTTACGTTTAACAAAGGGTCGAAGCTTGAAAACAACGTACCTAGCGTATCAGTGCAGGGAGCGGTCCAATGAATTTTCAATATGATTTCCAACAAACGTACTGGCGATCTAGTAATCTTATTTCTTAAAAAGGAGTCTCGCCAATGTCCCAGTGAGAATCACGGACACGAGGAATCAGAGAAGTATTCACTCTGAAAGCAAAACGAAACAACAGGAATCTGTTATCAGTTTCAACGGTCTAAGTACCCGGAAAACTTTTCTCTCTGGCCAAGGATAAATTTCTGTATAACATGATTTATTCCATTGTTTTTGTAATTCGTCATATATGGTCGAGATGGCTTATAAGTCTCCTTCAAACATGGCGGCTTGATGTTAGTCCGTCCTTGCGCTTTAAATCGGCCTTAAATTGATCGAATCCGGCGGGCTCGTGCTCGTTGCATTCCACTTCCCGTTCTATGACCGATGTGCATAGAGACACAAGGTAAGCTGATGATAGTTTAGTGTTTCGAGGTCAGTTTTCCGGGTACTTAGACCGTTGAAACTGATAACAGATTCCTGTTGTTTCGTTTTGCTTTCAGAGTGAATACTTCTCTGATTCCTCGTGTCCGTGATTCTCACTGGGACATTGGCGACACTCCTTTTTAAGAAATAAGATTACTAGATCGCCAGTACGTTTGTTGGAAATCATATTGAAAATTCATTGGACCGCTCCCTGCATTGATACGCTAGGTATGTTGTTTTCAAGCTTCGACCCTTTGTTAAACGTAAGCAGTTAATGGCCATACACTAAAAATGTGCGTATGTTGACAATTCCCTTTAGACTCCGGGGCGTCCGTCCTAATTTTCAGGACTTGCGGACGAATTCCAATTTACATATTTGCCGGTTGTACCGAGGAGCTCTCTCTACGTAAGAGAATAGGTATGTCGTCGCCTTTAAAATGTTTGAACTTCTGCCAATACAGCTTAAGTCTGACCTCCTTTTTACATTGATAGCGGGTCATAGATCTCCATGAAATTGATCTAAAATAAATATGATAGTCAGATCGCAATGACGGCCAAGAATTCTGAAATCCATGTTTGTGATTCCATGTATGGTTCCTCTAGGAGCGGTAAAGATCCAATCGCCCCCTTTCAAAAGGCGCTATTCTATGCATATAAGGCGTTCATCAAATTGACTAAGGTAAATTGAATACCTCCTAACTAAGGCATCCGCATTGATTCACTCTATGGTTTTGAAAAATGTACCATGTATAGAGATGAATAAGTATAACTGGCTCCTGTTTTGAAACGCAAGACGTCAATGAGATAATAATTCTTTCCTGTCATAATGTCTCTGGCGCAAATGCATAAACTATATGTGATGGAATGTTTCCTCCAAAATGCTGAAATGGAACTTCTAATAATGACCTACATAAACGTCAACTTTTGATTGAATGCAATTTAGTTACTTCTCTTAGGCATATGTAAAAATGCCACATATAGAATCTCTGTAAACTACCGACACAACCACAAGTTCTGGTTTTGTCTAATGTTCAGTAATAACATCTGTGTAAAGCATCTCATTGAACATGCACACACTTTTTATGTTTGTAATAGTTTTGTCTTTAGTTAGTGTCAACTATTTGTTCACAAAGGTGTTATTAAGATGTACATATTAAATATGGATATGTAATTGTAAATATTTATATTTTCAGATTACGCTGGTCTTTTATACAGTACACATATGACTTCTGTCCTGAAGATGGTCTCACCAAGCATCATCTAAGAGACCGAAACGTCGACTTTCACCTCATCTATTTCTTGTTTTATTTCATATTGATTTTAGATAGGTGTATTTAGGTTTTGTTGAGTCTTTTCTCAATTAATTTGTTTTTGTACCTACAAAACCTAAACATTTCTGAATGAATTTCACCTGTATAATATAGCTCTGACCATTGAACTTGATAAATTCTCCTTTTTCAATACACCTTTGTGTTCGTCTTTTCATGTTTCACGTGTTATATTTTTTGTTGGTTCAATTAATGTTGATGAATTAAGTTCACATTGGATTTATTAGTTAATCCTATTAAGTCAGTTTTAAATCACTAAATACTACTCAAACAAATTCCCTTGACGGCATATTTACCCTTCTAGTTTAACACAGGAGCAGTACTTTCACTGCCAGACAGAAATCATTAGATGATGCACAGCAATTCAGTGTCACTGTATCTCTTCAACAGGGTGAAACAGTACCCCAGAAATAAAAAAGTGATGTTTTTCTTGTCCAAACTGTACACAGCAGCGGTTTCTCCTTGTAATGCTGGCAACTTCTTCCTGCCTGTTCTAATGCTGGTTTGTTATAGTTTTCTTTTAGGGGAGGGACATAAACAATGAGAGATGGAAGGTTGTGAAATAGTACCTGAATTACAACACAATCAGCGGACAGACACTGGGGGAGAATCAACAGATGCCAGATTCTGAAGGGAGGTGGTGATGAGTGGTATGGTATGGTATGGTAAAATGTTTTGTACCGCGCTCGGCCACCGTACGGTTTCATGGCGCTCATGACAAATGCGGGGAGGCAGGGACGTGTGTTTTACTCAAAAGCAGACTGGAAGAGGTAAGTTTTTAACAACTTACGAAAACAGCCATAGGTAGAGCAGTGACGGATGGCAGGCGGGAAAGCATTCCAGGTTTTGGGGGCGCAGAAAGAAAAACAGGAGCCGCCATGTTTTTTCCGTTTGGTTTTTGGAATGACTATCAGATTGTGGCCAGAGGAGCGAAGATTTCTGGGAGGAACATAGCATTTCAGTTTAGAGATAATAAAGATAGGAGCAAGATCGGATAGGGCTTTAAAGATCGTACAGCCCAGTTTGAAGATGCAACGCTTAGCTACAGGGAGCCAATGAAGGCTCCGCAGTAGAGGCGAGACATGTTGATGACGAGGTTGGTGATAAACCAGGCGAGCAGCCTGATTTTGCACAAGTTGCAACTTGTGAAGGAGGTATGCAGGGATACCGGCATACAGAGTATTGGCGTAGTCAATTCTTGACGTAACCAGGGCCATGATGACAAGGATCAGTGCGTCTCTGGTAAGAAATCTACAGGTTTTTCGTATCCTGCGTAGTTGGAAAAAGCAGGATGACGTCACCGCACTGATCTGGGGCCCCATGGATAAGTCACTAGAAATGACTACGCCAAGACTCTTCACAGAGTTGACAGGACAGGGAGGGAGCCCTAGTGAGGGAGGCCAAACGCTGTCATTCCATGGATTGGCTGCTCCACCCACCAGAAGAAGCTCAGTCTTAGTAGGATTTAGTTTGAGTTGGCTATGATACATCCACTCAGAGATCTCAAGCATGGTGGCCTGAAAGGTGGTACAGGAGGAGAGGGAGGTATCAGTGGGGAAAATTAACTGCAAATCATCCGCATAATTAAAGATGGTAGCGGCGGACTTACGAAGGGAAAAAATCAGGGGTTGCATGTATAAATTAAATAATAATGGGGATAAAGCTGAGCCCTGAGTGCTGCTGAGATGGTGTGGAGGTCATGTAGCATGATGGTGATATGATACTGAGGTGGTGCTGACTTATGCTGTGGTGCTGAGTCAAGCCGAGGTGGTGCTCAGTGGTGCTGAGCTGGAGGTTCTGAGTGATGCTGAGGTTGTGCTGTGTTGATGTTGAAGTGGTGGTGCATTGGTGCTGAACTGATGCTGAGGTGGGGCTGCATTGGTGCTGAGTAGGGGCTGCGGGGTTGATGGTGCACTAATGCTGAGACAGTGCTGTGCTGATGTTGAGGTGGTGCTGTGCTGGTGCTCAGGTGATGCAGAGCTGGTGCTCAGGTGGTGCTGATGCCGAAGTGGTGCTAAGTTGCTGATGAGGTGGAGCTGTGCTGGTGCTGAGGTGGGGCTGCGCTGGTAGTGGTGTGCTGATGTGGAGGTGGTACTGTGCTGATGCTGAAATGTTGCTGCGCTGATGTCGAGGTGGTGCTGCGCTGGTGCTACATTGGTGCTGCCCTGGTGCTGCACTGGTCCTGAGAGGGTGCTGCACTGGTGCTGAGGTGGTGCTGTGCTGATGCTAACATGGTGCTGAGTTGGTGCTGTTCTGATAATGAGGTGGTGCTGAGTGATGCTGAGTTGGTGCTGTGCTGATGCGCTGATGCCGAGTTGGTGCTGCATTGATGTTGAAGTGGTGCTGTGTTGGTAGTCAGGTAAGGCTACACTGGTGGCTGTGCACAGATGTGGTGCTGTGTTGATGCTGAGATAGTGCTGTTCTGATGTTGAGATCGAGCCGTGCTGGTGCTAAGGTGGTGCTGCACTAGTGGTGGTGCAGTGATGAAGAGATGGTGATGTGCTGATGCTGAGATGGTGCTGCGCTGATGCTGAGATGGTGCTATTCTGATATTGAGGTGGTGCTGCACTGGTGCTGATATGGTGCTATGCTGGCTCTTCACTGGTGCTGAGGTTGTACACTGATGAGGAGGTGTTGCAGTGCTGATGCTGAGCTGGTGCTGACATGGTGCTGTGCTGTGCTGATTCATAAGGAGGTGCAGAGCGAGCGATGCTGAGGTGGTGCTGAGATATGCTGAGGAGGTGGTGCTGTGCTGCTGCTCAGGTGGTGCTGACTGATGCGGGGTTAGTGCCATGCTGAGGTGATGTGCTGATGCTGAGGTGGTGCTGTGCTGATGCTGAAGTGGTGATGCATTGGTGCTGTAGTGGGGCTGCGCTGGTTGTGAGGCATGGATGAGGAGGGGGTGCTATGGTGATGCTGAGGTGGTGCTGTGCTGATGCTGAGATGGTGCTGTGCTATGATAGTGTTCTGCTGATGTTGAGGTACTGCAGTGCTGATGTTGAGATAGTGCTGTGCTGGTGCTGAGGTGGTGCTGCACTAGTAGTGTTTCACTGATGAGTAGGGGGTGCTGTGCTGATGATGATGAGGTGGTGCTGTTCAGCTGTTGCTGAGTGATTCCGAGGTGATGCTGAGTGATGCTGATGTAGTGCTGAGTGATGTTGGTGCTCAGGTGGTGCTGAGTTGGTTTTGAGTTGAGGTGGTGCTGCAGTGATGTTGAAGTGGTGCTGCATTATTGCTAAATTGCTGCTGCAGTGGAGCTGCTCTGGTGCTGAGGCTAGGCTGCCCTGGTGGTGATGCACTGATGCAGAGGTGGTGCTATGCTGATGTGGAGGTAGTGATGCTGAGATGGTGCGGTGGTGGTGCTGAAGTGGTAATGCACTGGTGCTGAGTTGGTGGTAGTGCACTGATCAGGAGGTGGTGCACTTATGGTGAGATGGTCCTATGCTGGTGCGGAATGATACTGAGGTGAGGGTGTGCTTGTGCGTAGGTGCTGCTAAGGTTGTGCTGAGTGATACCGAGGTAGTACTGAATGATGCTGAGGTGGTGCTGAGGGATGCTTTCGTGGTGCTCAGGTGGTGCTGTGCTTGTGCTGAGTGATTTGGTGGTGCTACGCTAATGCTGCATTGGTGCTGAGTTGGTGCTGAGCTGGTGGTGGTGCATTGATGAGGAGGTGGTACTGTGCTGATGCTGAGATGGTGCTGTGCTGATGCTAAGGTGGTACTGAGTGATGCTGTTGTGGTGCTTTGCAAGTGCTCATGTGGTGCTGAGTTGGAGCTGTGGTCATGTGCTGGTGCTGAGATGATGTTGAACTGGTGGTGGTGGTGCACTGATGCAGGGGTGGTGATTTTTCGTCTTTCTCTTCCTCCCGCTTCTCGTTTTGCGTGTTTCTCCTTCTGTTGCTCTCTGGAAGATTCTGATGAGGAGAATTAAATACTGGTACTCCCCACTAGCTCAAATTAACTACTGGAAGCATGCAGTAGTGGTCAGTGCTTGAAGCTGCACTGGTGGACAGTGTAAGAAGCATCTGCTAATGACCAGTGCTAATAGCAACACTAGTGGACAGTGCAAGAAAATGGCATTAGTGAGCAGGCTGAAATGTAAACAGTGTGAGGAACTGGCACTAACTGTCAAATTCATTGGTACTGGTGGGCAAGCTTGAAGCATACATGTCCAGGGTTCTAAATAAGGCACTCGTAGGCATCTTAGGCATACCCCTATTCCTTTGTAGCACCTAGCAGTGATTGTGTTACTGTGGGCACTACAGAAGGACACCAGATTATTCACAGGGGTCTGGCCAGGCATCAACCCTCCACTCAAGAAGCCATAGATCACTGCTGAGCACCAGGGGCCTGGCTGTCAGGAAGGAGACTTTAGAGAGCTCTGAAACAAATGGGGAGATTCTCAGCTTCTGTTTATAGAGCACGGAGGACAGTGGGTGAGCCATGGGCAGGCCTCGGAGATGAGTTACAGCTGCGACCCTTTTGAGCAGCCTGGGGGGCAGATTTGTGCTGTCTCTGTATTGTTCAATGCCACCAGCGGCCCAGTGAGTGCCTGAGTACACTTTCTGGTGGTAAATGGGCTACCCTCCCTCTTATCAACGGCAGAGGTGTCACTCCCTCTCTCTCGCTGGGCCGGCCAAATAATGTTTGCATACTGAGCGGGGGCAAGGGGCCTGAGCAGAAGTGGCCTCACTTGTTTTCAGGTGTGTTTCACCACTGTAACTTAATCCGTGCATTTTGTAACGCCCCCCTCCCCCTTTTTAAATAAAATTTCGCTGAAGCAGTGTTTTGCAAGGCAATTTGCAAATGTGGGCCACATTTTTTAGCCTGCCGGGCCGATTTTCAGTCCCAATCCAACCCTGCTTGTAGAGACGGCTTTTCCAGATGATGCACCATGCGGGTAAGAGGGCGCCCCCTGCTTTTCGTGCCCCCTTGGAGAACGCACAATCTGAAAAATCATTCGCAGTGAGGAGAATTCTTTAAGCTGAACTACATGTTTTTTATGTTCCAATCCTCCGTGTTCTCTTCCACTCCAGGAGGAAATTAGAAGAACAGGCAGAGGATGTGGCGCAACGGCCAGCGCTGCTGACTCGGAAGCTGGGGAGCTAGGCTCGAGTCTCGGCAGGGATGTTCAACATCCTGTGACTCTGGGCAAATCACTCAATCTCCCTGTGCCTACCAAACATTAATGTGTTTTCCTGTAACGTAACTGGTGCTCATGTTAAACGCCCCAACACCTTCGGGCCGAATCCTCGCTACATAAAATAGAGAAAAAAAGTCTTAGCCATTTAAAGGAAATTTGGGATGTTGATGCGGGAAGTTCTTGATGCGGTTCTTCTGGGGACCAAAGCATTTCCTGCCAGGGGACACCATTTGTTTAGGTTGTCTGGCAGGCAGTTTCCCCCCTCCCCCAAGCCATTAGATTGCCATTGGTGCATCCCCAGCCCCATCCCCACTCCAACATACATGTGCACATACAGTACTGCCACTGGTTTAAATCCGTGAGATCATGCATAAAGGAAGGGCTGGAGAAATGAATGACTTAGGCCCCTAAGGTGAGCCTTCCACAGTTTTCCCATGGAGAGAAACATGGTCTTGATCTCTACGATATATCGCATTTCATCCTAAACTCACGCCTCAGCGCGTGCCTGAACCCATTTGCTGCAGAGTGCACACCCCACAACACTGAGGTCAGGCTCAAGAGGACATCAACCCTATGAAGGGAACTCATTGCTCCGCCCCTCCCCAGAAGCATGTTTGCTGTACGCAATTAACGTTGTTTCCTTCTATATTCAAACACATAGGGCCAGATGTAGGTAATCCCAGATTACCGATTCTTAAATACCGAATCATACCGATTCGGTATTTAACACCTTGGCTGCTGATGATATTTTCCTCCTGTGCTGGGCCATAATGTTAATGGGTGTGGTCATGACGAGCTGAGCTCGTCATGAGCACCGAAGGGGTTAAGAACAGGCAAATGGGATGTAGGTAATTTTTCTTAAAAAATTACGGAATCGGTAAGTTATTACCGATTTGGTAATTGCCATTCATTCCTATGGGCCTCGGTAAATACTGATTCGGTAATGGGGAAAACATTGAAGGGTGGCAGGGTGTCACTTTGACACCCTGTTGCACCCCTCAATTGTGTATGGGTGCACATGTTGCAGACATACATGCCCTATATATATATATATATACACACACACGTAGATGTCTATATTTAAAAAGAGAGAGAGAGAAGGAATTCACAGCTGTGGTTGGCTGCACTGCCCTGGTCACAATCCATAACTCACAAAGCAGCCATGCAAACTATAATTGTATTTGTCAAATTAAGGGTCAGGTAACAAGCAGTATATTCTGTGTAAGAGTTATGCTTTGCATAATTGCTGTCCAAGTTATGGAGTGTTCTTCTAACCGTAATTTGCGAATTGCTGTCATTTTTCAGATACATTTTGCAACCATAACTGCACTTTACCTCTGTCTTTTCAAGGAAGTTGGAGTGTGTGTTTACTTACATATTTATTTATCGAGGCTCTTTACCAGAAGTGTTGTATTGAGGTTACAGTAAGAAAAAAAAAAGACATAAAACGTTTCAACAGATTGCGGTTCCATAGGCCGCAGGTGAAGGAAGTGGGTAGTTGTGAAGGAAGCTGCACAAGGCAAATCAGTTACAGCACAGTCATGCTCATGGCTAGGGTGACCAGCCGTCCGTAAATTTCATGGACCGTCCGTTATTTTAACATGATTTCTGTAAGGCATCTGTACGGACACCTTACAGACATCATACTAAAACCAATTTGGGGAATTTCAGGAAGGTATGCTGTTCTCCTGAGAGCGGCCCCATGAGTTTAAAAGTTTCCACTCTGGGCCTTTCGCACTTATCTTTTAACCTGTAGACTGAGACTGCCTGCGACTGCCCCTCCTAGACCTCACACAGACAGTGGACTGGCCCATTGTCATTCTGAGACTGCAGACGATTATCACAGATAGAATGACAATGGGCCCTATTATAGTGACAGCATGTGGTGTGCCTTCTCCTGCAGAAATCCTAATTGCAGAAAGGGCCTGATGTCACTGTGAAGTGCTTGATTCTATCAACCTTATATAAGCTTATTTTGACTTGTACTTATTTTGGTTGTCTATTTACTTATATACTATTGTGCGACCTCCTCTGATACGTCTGTAAAACGTATGTTTTGTCCCAAATTTTTGTCCTGAATTTTGACCTTCTGTCCTGAATTTTTTTCCTGAATTTTGACCCTTTGTCCTGAATTTTTACACTGACCGTCCTGAATTTGCACCCATGACAGTTGGTCACCCTACTCATGGCACACTATGTAGATAGTGCTTGAGGGATTGTGGTGTTTGAAGGTCTCTTTGTGATGATAAAATTGGTCAGAGGTTATTATTTTGAAGACAGTAAACAGAGTGACATCCTTAACCCCTTCGCTGCGCACGTCCATTGGCAGATGCAGCCCCGCCCACTCAATAAAACCGCCGCACCGTGGCATAATTGCCGCTGCGATTAAGCGGTTAAGACAAAGTAGAGGGCCTTCGAGTAAAATTATAGCAGATGAAAAAATATGAATTGTTGTTACACAGTGGGTTGTTGGTGTGAGATATGGGTTGGTGAGTAGGTGCAAGAGCAGCCCGATGTTGGTTTTCACAAGTGAGACTCTATGACACCTATTGACTTGAGGCAAGAAAGTCCTAAAAGGTACTTAAAGAGTAGTCAATGGATCTGTGTAGGTTAACGCAGGATGCAGTTAAAGACGAGGCAGGTTTTCTCCAAGTTTTAGCAGGTTAATAAGGAAAAACGTGGAGAAGGAAGCTACAATAGTCCTATTTTCTGAGAACTCTGTGTTTGCTCAGAGTTTTAGTGGGCTTAAGTGGGAGATGAGGCTTGTCCTCAGTAAGAAGGTGTAAAGAGCATTCCAAGATAAGAAAGTGCAGAATCTCATACAGCTGCAAAAGATCACTCTGGAGCACTAGGATAGGTAAGATCTTTAATATGTTGAGAAGGTAGTAGTGGACTAATGAGGCTTTTGCATTATAAAGACTTGGGGGCCTAGTTAAAAGACACTTTGTCATGCTTAACGTAGTATTCCAGTAGTATTTGTTTACATACTCTTACATGCATTTGTGAATTGGCTTCAAAACTTCTAAATCAGGTACAAAATGAAAATGTGTGGAGAATAGTCATATACTAATAGTATAAGCAGGAAGGACTGTGCACCATTTGCTATTTTGTAAACAGGGCGTTTGACTTTTTGGGCCAATTGACCAAGGTATGTAAAAGTATGTACAAAAGTACTGCTTCCCATGCTCCTGTATGCTTTTGTGATTCAGCCCTGTATAGTCTTGTACAGCTGTCAGATGAGTCCTTGGTCTCGGTGACCACCTCTCTCCATGTCTCAGCCCCATGCAGTCATGTACAGCTGTCAGCTGAGTCCTTGGTCTGGGTGACCACCTCTCTCCATGTCATCATGAACACTGTTTTCATTCCCGGGTTTTCATTTACAAAATATTGCATTAGGTGTGTTTGTCAAATTCCATCAGTGAGCAAGGCAGTAGTTTGATGCCCAGAATGCAATAGGATGTCACGTGATAGCCCAGGGCTAGAAACCCTGTTAGTGATGACATGAAGTGAGGTGGCCACCGTACCTTAGTGGCGTAACAATTACCCCGGTACCCCCTGCAGAATGGCTCCAGGGCCCAGGGTTGGATTGGTAAGGCGGGCACTCGGGCAATGCCCGAGGGGCCAGTATCGAAGTTCCATCTGTGGGCTGCTTTTTCGGCAGCCTGGGGGGCTGATTTGGGCTGTCTCTGGTTTGTTGAGATGTCTCCAGCGGCCCAGTGGTGGCCTTTCTGGAGGCAGATGGGCTTCCATTACCTCCTTCTATCAACGGGCAGAGGTGTCACTCCTTTCTCTTGCTGGGCCGGCCAATGAATGTGTGCATGCTGAGCGGGGGCAGGGGGCCTGAGCAGAAGGGCCCTCACTTGTTTTCAGGTGTTTATAAAAAATCGCTTAAGCAGTGTTTTGAGGAAATGCATTATGCAAAAGTGGGACACTTTCTTTCAGTGTGCCTGGGCCGATTTCTAATCGCAATCCAAACCTGCGCAGGGCCCCCCCTCTGGCACCGTGCACGGGTGACACTGAGAGCTCCTGAGTGGGTCTGCAGCGTGGGGGCATCCCCCCAGCCACTTTGCAGGTGTGTGTGTGTGGGGGGGGGGGGGGGGGGGCTTAACTTTTGTTAGCCACTACCCTACCTAGATCCAGGTCGCGAGGCTGGGGGACAATATTGAATGGATGGAGGTAATAAGAAAGGGCGGGAAACATGTCATGGCGGAAGGGCAAGATCGAATGTGGGTGTCATCTGCAACGCGCCGCGGAGATAAGAAAACCTGTCTCTTATCTGTGGGCATGGTGGAGGGTGAGGGTCGATGGTGAGGATGGCTCGATGACAATGAGTAGCGTTCGTTTGAGACGGGAAGGGAGCCGATGATTTTATGACGCAAAAGGGGTCAGAGGAGAGCATCAATCAATTCCTCCCAATCGACAGATCAGTCATCAACAGATCGATGGCTTTAGAAATAGTGCCCCAAACAAGGCTGTGTGTTTCAGTGCAGCTGGATTCAGTCTGAATATTAATGGAAATTTTAAGAAGACGACATCAGCTTTACTGCTGTGCCACTAGAGGAGTTCATAAGAAACAAACTTTTTGGGGAACACAGAAAAAACGGTTCAATATTGCCCTCTACTGTTGGTGTTTAGGTATTGCAGTTTGGGCGAATATTTTTCCACATTGACCATGTTAGATCTTTGTTGTTCTTAACCTTTTGACTTTTGTGGAGCCCCCCACTTAATAATTACTGAAATCCAGGGACCCCCAGTGAATCATTATTGAAATCTGGCAACCCACACTGTGTACTTTTGATGATTTGAGCCGCAAAACAATGCACTAAAAATGCGAAAGATACATTCATAAATAAAAACATACAAATTATAAAATATTTTATTTCTTTCACAAACATTTAAAAAAATAAAAAATGTAATTTTAATAGGATGGTTATAGCTTTTCTACATTCAATTGAGGCCACTAATCATCCGTTCTATATTCTGTTTGATGTATTTGCATTGCTCCAATGAATCAATCTGGGGAAATTAACCAAATTTGTATTCTCGAATATCAAATTCCTTCACATTTACAGGTTTAAAAGATTTCAATTTACAATGTTGCTTCTTTATTTATATACATTTCATCACACTATTAATATTATTTACTTTTCCAGGCATTCACTGAGCCTTAGATTTTGCAGACATCCAGGGGTCCCCAGACCAGAGGTTAAGAATCACTGATACAGATACAGTAGACACCAGCACACACTGGACACTTGTACAGTGTGACACGGTAATACATTTTAAAGGGGGAGTGTGTTGATTTTAAAGTAACCCTGAATACATCAAATTTGATTTTCTCTTCAGTGAGTTAGAGCTCCACGTCATAGTGACTTAAGAGAAAGCAGCACTTAGTTACCGTGGATATTGGCGAGAAGGAGGTAGACTGCTCTTTGGAGGACTTCAGTCCTTCACCGACACCTACAAAGACCTACTGCAGCCATTGCTGCTAGGGGTGCTTATCTTTACTTTTTTAGGTTTTCGATCAGTAATCCAATTGACTTTCTGGTGTTCTGACTGCCTGTGCTAAAACGTCCTTTTAGCCTGCCTCTTCGTGTTTACTGACCCTCGAGACTGCATCCCTCATTGTCCCTGAGTCATATAAAGCAGGGCTAGCCACACATGTTTTAATTTAGTTCTGCATCCGGCCTTATTATAGAAATTGACCTGTGTGCAAAAGGCATGTGCACCCTCTTCCTAGCCCATAGGATACTTTGGTGTTATGAAAGTGAACCCTCTATAAAAAATGGATTACACAGGTGCACTTCTTGTGCTATACAACACTGGAGCAGTCCCTAATTTTCATAGGGACATGGCCCCATGCAAATAAGGGAACACTTTGGGTCTGTGCCCTATCACAGATGTAGACATGGCAGCAAAGAACCTGTGAGGAGGTGCATTGAATGTGTGCCACATAGAAGTGGACAAGTCAGTATAACCCTTCAGTGGGGGGTCATGGGGTCCTAGGAACCTCCCAGGCATACCCCTCTTCTGCCTCCAGTGAAAGACAGGGCCGTTATTTCTAACTGCAGCCCTGTCTTTCCAGAGCATTTGCCTAAACTCAGGCCAAACTGCTAGACTAGACAGCACTGTTATTTGTAATGAAGCACACTGTCCCTGTCTTTGCAGGTTCATCTAACTAAGAGTGCACTGGGACACAAACAGGGACAATTCACCTGATATGCAATTCAGGCCTAATTGCTTATTGTGTGGGCCGTGCATGGCACCTATTTAACTACCACACCATCTCTGTGGTATTTGTCTCAGGTAAGAGCCCTTTTCTGTTCCTGCATTAAATCATATATATCTAGAGCAGAGTTCCACTCACTCCTTGGCCATGACCATAGTGGGGAGGGCAGGAGTCACTTGCTGTGCCCAAATACATTGATTGTAAGTCATACAAAACTTGTTGGCTGGTAAAGCATTTTGATCGTGACATTTTCAGTGTGATGAATCTCGGTCCTTAGGCAGAGTGTCAATGAAAAATAAGCTATATTTTTGTTTGCTACCTTAACAGAGGTTCTCCATTGAAGTGGTTCTCTTGAAGAAAGTGTTGGGAACAATTTTACAACGGTGTCCCATAAATGAAGAGTCTGACAGTCAATCTACACATTTTTTTAAACTCTGCTCCAAAGAAATCGGCAACAAGAATAAATATAACACTAAATCTGTTTTGGCTTTCTTAATAGACTACAAAAGGTCGTAGGGGCATATTTACAAGCCCCTTCACTGCCGGTGCGTCACATTTTGTGACGCACCAGTGGTGCATTTTGCTGCCCCATATTTACAAGGACAAGTAAAGCACACCTGCGTGGCTTTTCGTATCCTTGTAAATATGCCCCATATTTACAAGGACAAGTAAAGGCACCCTGCATGGCTATCCTTATAAATACAGCCCTTTGTTGAACATCACTTTGTGTGAAAGGGGCATGCCATGGGTGTTTCTGTGGGTGTTCCCACGGATGTACGTCGTTACAACGCGATGTTTTACATCGCAGTACTTTACGACGCATGTTTTACAACGCAAGTCGTTACCACGACTTGCGTTGTTGGGGCTGGATAGTGAATAGTTTAATTTACTATTCCAACTCCAGTCCCCGTGGATAGTAGGGAAGGAGTTGGATAGTAAATTAAACTATTTACTATCCTGGAGCGCCCCCCAGCGCAATTCGTTGTTACAACTTGCGTTGTAAAAGTTGCGTCGAAAGGGAACTGCGGTGTAAAATCCGCGGTGTAAAGGATGCTCCCCTGTTCCCATGCAACACCCATGGCTTCTGCTGCCTTCCCAGATTTACAGCCTTTTGTAAACCTGGGAATGCGTCAGAATGTTGCGCCACCCCAGGGGGAGGCATAAGGAGGCGCAACAAGGTGAAATTGTTTCTATTTCTCCTTGTTTTTTCCTCTTTCTATGCGTGCTGCATTCTGCAGTGCACATAGAAAGAGGAAAACACCTCTTGCGATTGTTTTTGTGCAGGAAGGTGCCCCCTCTGCACAAAAACAATCATCCAGGGAACACAGGTACCTTTGCACCATGGTGCACAGGTGCCTGCATCTCCCTTGTGCTGGCAGCCAATTGTGGGCCAGCACAGGGGAGAGCTCAAGGATACGTCATATTGTTGTAAATATGACTCATCCCTTTGCTTCCAAAGTAACGCAGCGCAGTGAAGCTAAATGGCTTGCTGCACCTTGCTCCGTTACCATGTTGTAAATATGGCCCGTAATTTACAAAAAAAATCTTATGGGGTTAAATGACCTGCCTCAGAGATATTTGTATAGCCAACTAGTTCAAGCAGGAAGGCAACTCTGGGAGTTAAAGCCCTTACTGGAGTGGCCTGCATGTGAAATCTGGTTACAGATTTAGCTCATGCTTAAATAGCACAGACATTGTAAGTGCCTGATTCTAAGGGGAGCATGTACCATGCTGTTGAAGATTGGTATTTTAAGTGGGAAGTTCAGTGGGTTACTGGTTTTGTTGCAGGCGTCCTTATATTACCAGAAGGTCAGAAGTCATATTAGACAGCTATTTAGACAGATACATCTGACATTCCTGCAGTGCCTCCATGTCTCTTAGTACAGGTCTTGAAAAAGTCTAACATTTGCGCCAAATCATAGCGTATCTCTTAAGTATGTGTGCAATGAGAAGCTGAGTGTCATTGTTTTCTCTGTGCATTGGCATCAAGATGTTAAGTGCCAGCAACCATGATAAGAATCAAACAAAAGAAGTGCTGATGCCCCCTTATGTAAGGCTTTTGTGTTGGGCTGAGAAGGAGCTTATAAGGGACCTTCTACACCCCTACATGCTGTTGCACGGAATTCGAAGCACACAATGTGCAGCCACTGCTGAATATATACCTTCATCGACACATTTCAGTGGGACAAAGTCAGCACATTTGGCTTAGACCAAAGAGGATATGGGATCTGGACCAATATTAGGTGCCAGATCCGGTACAGACGTTTTCCCTGGGGTGCAACAGGCATTTACACCCGCTTTGCATGCCCGGAGCACTTTGCTATTACAGAAGGGGCCGCAGACGCTTGTGTGGTCCCTTCTGTAATACCAATATTGCATGGGTGTGTGTAAATGAGGGAATCCCTTTGCCTCTGCTCCATGCCGTATTACAGACACGGGCGCAGAGGCAAAGAAGCGCTCAGGAGGCGCGCTTACAGGGTAAGGGGGGGTCCCATGGGCCCCTGACATCCCCCTGCAGGTGGGTGCTGTCACTGGCTGAACCTGTCTGGAAGGGGCCTTCTAATTTCCTTTAAAAGTGCACACAGGTTGCCGCCTGCACTGTGAAAACAAGGAGCGGCTTTAAAGCAGCTGCTCTATTTTTCACCTGAATGCGCTGCCATGGGGGCAGCGCAGCCGCGGTGCGTCCATTGGGGCGTAGGGGCGTAGGGGCGTAGCCCCACTAAGCCTGGACGCACCGTGACAAGAGCACACAGCACACAAAAAATATTTTGTGAAATTGGCATGGATAGCACAATATAATAAGCGCCGCAGCGCAGCGCTTCAATCATTATCTGGGACACGCCCGATTTAATCCGCAGAGTGGGCAGGCAGGGGGTGGGGCTGTCTGGTCTGCTGCAGCTTGAGTGACAGTCTGCAGCAGGCCAGCAGCAGTACTGCGCATGAGGAATTTTGGCTTGCTCCTAGCCCGAGCATGCGCGCTGCTAACCTGACAGTATGAGGGACCGAGGGGGTGCTGCTTTAGCCGGGACGCAGCAGCCTCGGGGGTTTCAAAGGCGCCAGGGCGAGTAGGCAGTGTGCCCCCCTAGCCAATCCTGGCGCTGCAGGCAATCCATTATTGGATGCCGCGCGTGGGTGGTGGCACACTGCCTCAGCCGCACTGCATATGGCCAATCACTGTGACTTCAGCATGAGAAGTCATGCAGTGATTGGCCATTCGGGACGTGCGCGCGCCGTGACGTGTACTAGGAGTTTCTACTTAGTGTAGGGGCTCGAGTCTCCACGTGTGCGCAGGCAGCAGCAGACGTCCGGCGACTTCACTTCACTCAGTCCGGGCCCGGCCGCCTCGTCACCATCACACGCTGTGCCTGCCCTGGCTTCTCGTTTCGTCGTGTCGATGATCGGGCAATACCTGCCACACAGAAGAATAAAATAGTAGGTGCGAAAGTGACAGGCAAAAACATTAAGGGATTTATCGGACAATGACTCTGCAAACCTCTGAGGTCTTTCCTGGTTGCACTTCACATGTTTAACTTAACTTACTTTCCCAAGAGTATTTGCATTTTCTGTCTTTTCTCCTCATGCCGCGTGCTTCTCTTGTGTGGCGCGTGCTGTGAGCTGTGCACCCGTGTGTCTGAGTTCAGGCACTTGGTGGACATAACACAGCAGGATCGAGAGCTGCAGGGAAGGCTAAAGGCACTGCACGTTTCCACAGTGTTTGTCAGTGGACAGTAAAGTGTGCACAATGCGTGCTCAACCCATCCTTGGCCTCTTTGCTGAGCTCACCGAGCTGCAGTGAAGGCTAGAGGCTCTGCAAGTTTCCACAGTGTTTGTCAGTGGACAGTAAAGTGTGAGCAATGCGTGCTCATCCCATCCTTGGCCTCTTTGCTGAGCTCACCGAGCTGCAGTGAAGGCTAGAGGCACTGCAAGTTTCCACAGTGTTTGCCAGTGGACAGTAAAGTGTGAACAATGCGTGCTCATCCCATCCTTGGCCTCTTTGCTGAGCTCACCGAGCCGAGGCTCACAGCTCTTCAAATGTTTACAGGGTGACAATAAATGAAAGTGCCCGTCTCACGGGTGAGGGGGGTTGTGTGATAGTGGGCAGAGCCAAGCATTGTAACTAGTAAATACATGAGACTACATTTTCCAAGGTAGGGAATGCAATGTAGTTTTTAGGAAATGAGAGCTTGGTTCAGTGAGAGTGGGCTACTTAGGCTGCTAATTGGCTGTTAAGGTGAGGAGGTGTTAAAAAAACAGGAGGGGTTTAAATGTGGCATTTGTGAAATGGATGGGAGACATTTTCTGCGCGATGGCGTAACGAGGAGGGACATGTCAGTGTCACTGTGTTGAGGCAGGTATGTGAATGATCGTGCTGTCGGATGTTAGTTCAAATATTTAAAATGCATGAGAGCAATAGAGGGATGTAAGGGGGTGTATTAAGTCATTTTGTAGAGGGAGTGAGCTGTGTTTGAAATGCATGGATGATAGGGAAAAGAGTGATAGGTGTGTGAATCAGAGAGTGGTAGGACGAAGGAAAGTGTAGAACAGTGAAGAAAAGGGGAATACTAAGGGTTAAGATTTCGTTTTGAGCATGAGAAGTAGAGCAGAACGAGTGGTGAGTGGAAGTGTACATGAAAAGGAAGGGAATTTGGAAACTAGCAAAGTACCGGCAGAATAGCTGCCAATTGACGTTTGAGTTCAGTTGCATGTTAGGAATGAGGACGGCTGATAAAACAGGGGGATAGCAGAGAGGGAGGCGAATTGGAACCAGGCAGGGTCACGATTTCAGTAAGCACACGTGGGATGACACTGAAAAACTATTTTTTTTAGTGAATGAGTAGTTGAATAAGAAGGTGAAACTCGCTTTATAAAAGTGTGCAATTGTTTAGTCCTATGCATCGTAATTTGATTCAGTTCGTTGCTTACAGGGCACCCGCATCATGTCCCCTAGGGAATGTGGGCATGTACTTTTATAATGCACATTGCATTCCTGATGTAATTATCTATGAGGCAGTGAGGCACTTATCACTTGTGAAACCTTTTCTTTAACCTACTTCCATTAAGGCTTGAAGTCTAAGTGGGTTGCAGCGTGAATGTCTGTCATTCTTTGCATAAAGGACTGCTTTTGTTGACTCCTTGTTTGTGAAACAATCTGTGAAGACAATGATTTCCTCCCAGGCACACTTTCCCATCTGGTAGAAATCTTTTCAGAAGCACCTCTGCAACAGAACCTAGCTACATTTGGATTGAAGGCCTACTTTTATACTGGCGAGTCCTGACTCTTGTATCATAGAATTGAATGTATATCTGTCGGTTTTGCGCTTTACATGATTTTTTCCATCCTGATGTCAGTCTGGCATGGCACATATTGAGAATGCTATTGTGTTTTGTACTGATGAAGATCAAATGTATTCATGGCGCAGGACCGAAACGCTGACATATGTATCCTTTTTTCCATTACTGTCATTCTATTACTTGCGTCTTTTCATTTGTGTGAAGCCAATAGTTGTAATGCTGCTGGGTGTGTGTTCCTTCATTAATTATATATATATATAGCGTCACTCCCCATTTGTCCCTGAACTGATGTTGACCACAACTATGATTGATTGAGACAATCAAAGGCGTCGGCTCACCATCCTGTGATTCTGGACAAATCTTTGAATCTAGAAAAAAAATGAATGTGTCTTTGTGTAATGTAATCTGGTGTTCATGCAAAGTGCTCTGATGCCCTGGGACCTAGTTAGCGCTCCATAAAACTGCAAAAAGGTGAGGGTTTATCCCTACTTGAAGTTTTCACCAGCAATTAAATACCTCTTAAATTATTACCTTCGGAAAAAAAGCGTGCTTCTATGCTTTTTTACTCCTGCAAATGTTCCCGAAAATGTTCGCCATTGTGCTGCTGTGTTTTCTTTTTTCCTTGCACAAACATTGTTAATTGACGTCACGGTGGCCTCGGGTGGGTACAGGAACTCTTTGAGCTCAGAGCAGGCTTTTAAACTTGTCATCAGATGAGGACACTTGGTATAAAACAACATATCTATGAACTGGTCCCGACACTGAGAGGAACTCACATCCTACCCTACAGCACGGAGCATGCTGGAACTTGTGGTTTGTCACAATAAAATTTCTGATTATGGGATAAGACAGAAGCCATGGCATTGGCAATCCGAAGTACAGGGAAACGCTGGCAGAGATATGTTCACAAAAGTCTGCCTTTCAGCATGCGTATATGTACTCAAAGCAGAACGGTGTGGCGCGATGCCTTCTTCGGATCGGAACGGATGTACAGTACACTTGGTGGTGGGTCTGCTGTTTATGTAATTTGTGGATTGCCATGGGCTCTTTGATTAGTTGAGGCAGAGAGTCAGTGGGTTTAGTGTGCAGTCTGGACTGGTTTATCATGCTGACACCAGTTGCTGCAAGTCCTATCTCATCAAGTTGGTGACCCTTTTAAACTTACTAATGGCAGATGAATGAAACCGTAAAGGAGATAGATGGGTCTTCAATCTGTGTGTGTCTCCTGACCATTTGATGACTGAGAATGTGCTAACGGAGGGGTCTTGTCATCGCTCCCTGCTTTGTTTCTTTTTCCAGCTCATCCACCTTTCATTCTCTCGACTGATTATGCTGTATTTGTTTCAGAAACACAATGGAATAGCTCTGTTACAGCACTGCTGCTGTATACTGTGGCATCATGCACTTCCCATTAAATGTATTTCAGGATATACCTCTAATTTCGCAGCTGTTCTACTGAGTAAAGGTTTGGTGTCCAATGAATCTGAGGCCTGTCTCAGGATGTGTTTGAGAGAGCTCCTTAGTAACTCTCAAAATATGAGTTACTCAGAAAGATACCTGTACAAAGGCTTCCATCTGATTACTTGTCTACAAACTGCGGCTCCTGGCCTTCATCCATTTCTGCTCCTTGTCTGATACCTTTCAGTGCCAGTCTCTTTTTCCAAAATTACTCACACTAGTTTCTCTTCGCATCAGCACCAGATCGCAAAATTCCCCCGATGACCTGGCAATCTTTTCATCAATGGCTGACGCTGGAATATTATGCACTACAGCCATCCGCCATCCAGGCATATAAACAGGAAAATAACCCTGCCAACGGCAACTCCCTTTTAGTAAACAAACCAATTCTTATGGTGAAGGTTGCCCAGACTAAATATCACCAAGACACCATTACATTACCTCTCTAGCAAATCACAGGTTGTCCACTATTTCTGGAAAGAACGCGGGAGGTGGGTGAGGCCCCTGAAGACTACTGAGGCCCAGAGGGAATTGGAAATTGAGAAGTAGACAGAAGGAGTGTTCAATGAAGAGGAGGAGGGCAGTGCAATATACCCAATTTGCATCTGCTATTCGTTTCCCTCCTGAAAGGGAGGTCTCTGCTGGTCTCTCGAAGCCAGTTCCATATTGTTTTAGTGTTAGCCCTAAATCACGGAATGTTCTTCCTCCATCATGCTTAATAAATTCCTCTAGGTTTCTTCCTTTGGACACCTTTTGCGGTTCAGGTACACTTGGCTGGAATGTAAGTTTTGGGGAGACACTAGTGTGAAGGTTTTTTTCATAGGTAATGTTATGTTGGTCCTTTTTCAGAATGATTTTGAAGGGAGCAGAGCAGCTTGAATTTAGGGAGACAGTGGAGAACCTTCAAGTTTAGGGAGAAATGGCAGACCTTTTTCCGCATTAAGCATACTTGAGCTGCCTAATATTTAGAAACAAATGAATAGGCAAGCTTAGAGTAGGGTAGCATTCTCCGTCCTTCCTCCCCTTATTTATTTTCTTCTTTTTCCATTACTTTTCCAATCTTGCCCTTTTTCTTCTTCCTTCATATTATTATCTCAAGCCCAATCTCTACAGCTGCTACATCCCAAATTACCTCTACACCTGCCTATCTCCCACCTTTCACTCTCCCATTTCACCTTCTCTCAAATCTTATCTTAGCTGGATTTTTATGTTTTTATACAGTGGTCCATTGAATTTGCCATGCTCTAATTATTGCAGTAGTCTTTCAAGAAGTGTGCCATGACTGAGAAATTAACAAACCAAGGCACTAGACTGGTATGTGTATTTTCCAGTTTAGATAGTACAAAATGTACCTAATCCGAAAGGATAAAGTGCCCGAATCGGACAGGCATGTAAGGACACGTATTAGCGTGCATATGGTCCTGTAACAAGAGGCAAGAGTCATTTGATGAGTTGGCAGGATGCAACCAAATTGCCACCCTCTGGGGCGGGTCACAGGTAGTGGCTGTCTTTGGCCGCCATGTCCACCGTATCCACTATATCCACTATGTGGAATTGGAGCAAGGCCAAGGCAACAATTGCTTCTACCTGCATAGAATAAAGACATACAGATTTCACAAAAGACATATAGACTGCATGCCTAGTAAGCCACTGAAAGGCCCAGAAGGGGAATATGAGGTGACCAAAGCTGTACATCACTGTAAGGAACACTGTGGAAGTGGCTGCCTGGCTGGGTGTGCTTGTGTCCCTGGATTGTGTCCCTGGATTGTGGTGGTTCCTTGGTAGTTCACCCCCAGATATTCTGTGTTTGTCATACAAGTACACACAGAAACAAATACACTCCCACACAAATACACATACACACACAACAGCATCACAAAGAGAACACACACAAACATCACCCCCTAACAAACACCCACCATATTCAGTCTTGCACATGCAGCATTACTCCACACCATTAAACATGCCATGACAATTACTACCACAAGCACCACCACCAGTCACACACCCATCACAAACTCCATCACACACAGACACACCAATCCTCATAACTCCACCATCTCTAACACTATATCAAACTCATTCTCTCTTTTGCACACACACACCAGTACAAATTCCATATTACACGTGCATACATCAAAAAATCACTCAAATATACACTCACACACACACACTTCTCAACAATGCACACTATCACACATCATGAAGACACAAAGATCGATATTTCCTTGTTTGTGTTGCTTCTCAAATCAAACCATGAAACCAATCCTTGATTGCTAACATTTGTCTTACCACATGTTCTGTACGAACTCCAACTCACAGTGCTTTGGCTTTGCCTTTTAGTAGATCGGCGTGTTCACGAGACGGCTCTGGTCAGTGCCGGACTGGGGCATAAATAGGGCTGGGCGCCAATATCGAAGCTAAAAAAGGTGCACCCTGTTTGGAAATCAAAGCACCTTTGAACTTATTAAGACAGGCTGTATGAGTATTTTACAAGGTAAAGACTGCAAGGAGGATGTGACATAACTGAAGGCAATCTATGTTTTAATATCAGGTTACTCGCAGTGCATACATACCCAATACTAGTCCCAGCTGGCAGAGGTTCACTGAGAATGTGTGGTTTGCATGTGGGAATCGTGAAGCAAGAGACTAGCCTTGAAATCGGTTTTCTCTCACCTGAATTGGGAGGGTTGGTATGCATGTTGTGTGCTTATACATACAATCTAAAGCATACTCATTTTTCAGGGCACACTCACACTGCAAAGCAGACTCACACAGGAACGCTTCCACTAATACTGAAAGGTATGCTCACATTGAAAGAGGCACCCATATTGTAATGCATGCTCAATGCAGTTCGGGCAATCTCTTCATCTGCTAACTAACAGAGGGAATAGAGCAGCTCTCATGGTTGAAATCCATGCCAAGTTATTGTCGCTGTTGTAAAAGTCATGGTGGCATATACGATCACTGCCTTAATTAGAGCTTTGAGCTTTTGCTGTCTAGTTGTTCTTACCATGGTAGCAGCTGTGGTTATTGTTGTCAGGAGCATGGAGAAAGCTCCGTGGCAGGAAGAAGAGAGAGTGTAACAAACATGTTTTGCACTGACCTGCAAGAGAAGGTTCCCAACTGCTGTGCAACTTCTTCTACTCTTAGAGCTGAGATGTTCATGAAAGTCTTATAGTCTGAATTCAGCAGCGTATTAGGACGGAATGTATGAAGCTCTGTGGTTATACTGAATAAGCAGCTACCTATGTTATGACATCTATTAATGTAATAACTGCACTTTCACAATTGCTTTATTAACCTTCCTGCTTTCTCAAATTTGCTTGAAAATGCACCATTTGTCCACGCTTTTTTCAAAATTTTCTCGGGGGGAAATCCCCCCGAACCCTCCTTAGGGGGTTCGGGCTCGCTCGCTACGCTCGCTACGGTGCAGTATGATTATCATTTTACGCCCCACCACTTTCAAATGTCACCACCCGCCCCTGGGGCAGCGTAAGTTCGCGGCTGCCCCCTCCCGTGCCCCCACTTACAATCCTCTAATTCAGAGGGCCTGGGTGAAGTTTGCAGAGTTTCACTCTGCGTAATTCTGCAGAGTTCTGCGAGCGGGCGGAGCATTGTTCGACCATCACTACTCCTCACCTGCGTTACCAGAAATACCCATTTTTGTTATGAGGAACAGGCAGGCGCTGCTATTATAGTACTTGGCTGCCATCTAGTGGGATTTGCAAACATTGCAGTTAAAATATTTTTCTGAATATTTCGGGCCCATGACTTGCAAATAAAAATAATTGCCTTATTTATGCGGTTTAGTATAGCGAACATTCGATAATTGCAAGGTTTCTTAGGTCTCTGGTGCAAAGCTTGCGTGCATTTATCGATTTTCAAACAACTGTAAGAATATTCAGTTCTTATGGACGGAACCCAACAGGGCAGTAGACACATTAATTACTTCAGCAGTATAATGAGTAAACTGGGCAGTTTATTGGAGTCTTTTGGCAGAAAGAATGACAGATCCACGTGACACCAGTAAAAATGTTTGTAGCTTTAGGCAATTTTATGACCCTCCAACAAATGGCATTTTGGTGTCTCATAACTGTTTCAGTGTACTCAGTAGCAGCCGCTCGTACTGCGAAGTGGTGGGCAGGGGGAGGGTGGAACACACAAAAAAAACGAGGATAAGTAAAGAAAATAAAACATAACTGGTCCGATGGCCGCCGCCTTGCTCCCGATCCTCGCGTCTTTGTCAGAAGCCTCCTGCACACTACGTCGGCTCACAATTGCCAATCCCAGCATTGCTCACATGCTGGGAATTCCCAGGATCTGAGCAGTGCTGAGATTGGTCTGAGTGCCTCGGTTCTGTGCTCAGACATAGACTGGGAGCCTGTGTTGGTTGCTCCACCCAGCTGCACAACACAGCTCGATGGAGAAAGGCTAAGTGCGCATGAAGGTTTGGCCGGCCCCAGAGGGCTAGTCAAACACTCATGTTCACTTGGCAGTGCCCACCTCTCCCCCCTCCTTTCTGGTGCTGCAGCTTCAGTATGGGAGTCCACACCCCACCCTTGGCTCGCAGCCTGAGTGCTAAAAATAAAAAATGTATATTATATTTTATTATCATTTTATTTTTGTCCTTTGCCTCTGCTGGCTTTCAGTAGGGGGGCGACTCTCCTCCACCATAATGGAGAAGCCGCCCCTGAGTGTACTGCAGATAGGTGGACAATATGTGTTGCTGTAGAGTTTTGATGCTCACGAAACGGAATTATCAACACTTTCTTCTTTTGCAGGGAGTTGGTTCTCAATTTTTTCGTGATCACCCAACCCTTTAATGTATTTTTACATGGTCAGTATTTGGGGTTGAAAAACGAGCTCTTTGTCGCATGTCTTACATAATTATTTACGTCTCACACCTCCCGCTTGAGTGTGCGACGGGTGCATTGAACTGGAGCAAATCATGCTGTCCAGCGCACTCTACTTTGAGAGGGGAGGTGTTAGGTGGTGATACAATACATCGATGGCTAACAATGAATAAACAATATTAAAGACTGCAATTACAAAAGGACATTTGGCGACAATGCCATGCATCACATGAGCATTGCAACTCTGCATATCAGTGTTTGACCTACCCAGTATACTGTACATAGTTTCATGAACTCCCTCCCATTGGCATTAAAATCTGAGACCAACCTATTCCGCTTTCGTAAGGCTCTGAAGACCCTGCTCTTTACTAAGCGTGACCAATAGTCGGCTGAGGCCTCAAGTCAAGGTGACACTCCCTCTTTCTTCTACAGTCTATCCCTGGCGCCGGGAAACCCATTGTGGGTAGCTGTGCGCGATACAAGCTTAAATAAATAAATAAATAAATAAATAAATGAAGGGTCCAGGGCTGAGGGAACACCGCCTCAGTTGCACGCTATGGAGATACATGATGCTTTAATCATTTGAATTCAACGGGCGTGCAGGTACCAGAGCTTTGAATTTCATGGACAAGCATAACTGGGGGAACTGGTTTTGTGTCAGGGCGTAATCTGTATTATAATAAAGCCTAGGGAACATCACTGTATCCAAGATGGTGGTGGGGAGAAACATTACTTCTAAGCATTGTCAAGCTGGGAATGAGTGGTTTGCAGTTACTGCACACCAACTACCGCAAAGAGTCACCTGCAGGCCACCCCACCCCTAGTACAGAATGAGTAAAAGAAGGACCAAATCACAGTACCTCTATGGTGACCACTGTCGGCTGCTTACAGGGGACAGTCCATGAATTAAGCATTATGTCCGTCGTCCATCTTTAATCAGTTTTGACGGATATCATTTGTCCGTAAATTTAGCCCTTCCAGGTATGAAAACAACCAATCCCACAACTACATTTATTCTGGGGGTTGACTGTGACTGGTCGGTACTGATGATGTATACAGTGACCTAGTATTGGAGGCAACCCAGCCAATTCTACTGCATCATACCGAATTCTGAGTGCTGATTGGCTTTGTCGTAGGGGTGAGTAGCACGCATTGGTAAATTCTGCTCGCAGGTGCCAGTTTTTGCTGAACTCTGCGCTCCGCTTGGACAAAAACTCTGTGAACTCTGCCGGAAGAGCACAGTATACTGCTCACCACTAAGTAAAAGGAAAGGCGTCCAGCAGGGTGTCAGTCAAGGCAGGGACATCTTAAGGATTTTGGGGGCTCTAGGCTCAACTTTTTTGGGGGACTCTTTTTCATAACAGGTTTGAATTGATGATCCAATTTCAGCTCTTTCATGCCCTCTTTGGCCAGTTCACAGACCATGCACAGGCACACTAGTCCACATTCAAATTGTGCTTACATCTAATAATCAGGGATAGTGATGTGTGTTTTCAATATTGTAACACAGCAGCATCTTACTAATATTACTGCAAATAATCTCTGACACCCTCCCATTTCTAATATGTGTGCTCCTGTTTCGATCTAAAAGAAACTTTTTTTGTGAATTTTACTTGCAACATTAACAACATTTGTCTTCAAAATATCAGTACAGACAATCACACATCAATCACATCAAAAATAAATGAAAGGAAAACGGAATTTAAAACAATCTGTTTAAGAATTATTAAAGGACATACAGGCAAGACTCTGCAGAATAGAGCTGGCTCTGTCAGAGGGCTCCCTAGAAGGCTGGGCCCCTGGGCCAGAGCTCACTTTGCCCATGCCTTAAAACGTCTCTGAGGCAATGGCTATTAAAAGGGCAATGGGTTTGTGGCAAGGGAAAGTGTATAATATTCTGATGTAATACATTCGAAAGCTATTTTTTTATGTGGGTATTGCCACCACATGCACCACTCTGGCAGAGCATAATTATAACTAGGGCTCATTTTTTTGACATTACCGTCTGTATTTATCCATGTATATTTTTTGCTAATGTTATCTGTGTTTATCCATATTTACTTTGGGTTTTTTGAAAAAATTAATCTGAAATGAGTATATTTCTACATTTATTTGACCGATAAATATGCAGTCATGCCTGAATGACTGACAGGTTTCAGGGAAATAAACACACTTAGATAAAGATAATAAAATATGCTCTTACGAGAAAACATACATATTCTAATGTCAAGGTATTGTATATCTATTGCTGTTTTTAATGCTCTTTACTAAACTTCTTTTATTTTTTTAACCCCCTTACAATTCGATCGACAGAGCGACTGACCTGGTAGTCATGATTGATAGCATTTAAAATTACTCCCAAAACAACCCAATTTCCGTTTTTATCCACTTTTTCAAATAAATACAGACAAGAAAATGCATGGCTTTCTGTCTAGTTATCTGTAAAAATCTGTAAAAACGGAAAACAGGGAGCCCTAATTATAACACACTAGAACCCACACCTCCCATTGGCCAGTTTGACCCCTGTTTGCTTGCACAATGGTCTTGGTGCATATGATTTAAGAATATACTGTCTTTTCTCAACACCTCACCAATATACGTTGTATGCCCTCTTGCATATGTTTGCACAAGTGGTTGACTTCTGAATTTCATCAAGTCCATCCCCAGTTGTGAAAATGTATTGTAGAAAGAATTTCTAAGGGCCTTCATAGAGATGGCAGACGTGGTACACCACCAAACTTATAGTCCCCACTTTCTATTTAGAGATGAGGGGACTGTCATGATACCGCCTGGGGAACTTCGTTTGACCAGTGGCACAATTGACATTGTAAACAACAATAAAGATATTGCAAGCAAGGGGATCATTCACCAAACACTTTATTTAACCACAGAATTTAACATTCATTACATAGTTGAATGAAGCCTAAATTGTTTGTTAAAAGGTATTACTTTGGGATAAAAAGAGGAAAAAGACAAAACAAAAAGGAAATAATAAATCAAAAGAATTAAAGAATTAATCGGAGATAAAAGCTTTACTTCTTTATAGAAATGTTAGTAATATATTATAATACATAGTATCCAATATTTTAATAATCATGGGGTTACGTATTATAGCATGCAGCCCTTCTATTACCCAAAATATATATATTTTTAATGAGACAGTTATAATGAGATGGTCAGATAAATGCTGGTCCAATCGTGCCAAGAAAATGTCTATCGTAATTAATTCATTGGTACTTTGATACATAAACAATGTGGTCAAAATTTGTGAAGAATACTTGGGGGGGGACTTCAATGCCACAATAGACACCCTGCTGGACAAACTCCCAGCGGTGACCCTCAACGCTTCCTAACCGCACTGGGTTTGGTGGATGTGTGGCGGTATGCGCACCCTCAAGAGAAGCAATACACCTTCCATTCCACTGTACACAACAGTTTGTCGAGGATTGAATATTTTCTGACACTGGGGGATGGCATCCAACACGTAGACACCGTAGACATCCACCCTAGAGGCATATCAGACCATTCACCTGTCTCACTGACGATTTCCACTCAAGAGAAGTCACGTAGAAGAATTTATCCCATACAGGCTGCATTCCTTCAGATTCCCAGGGTCAGGAAGGCACTCAAGACTGCGACAGCGCACTATTTTGAGGAGAATGCAATGTCGGTGCCCTCAGCAGCGACCTTGTGGGAGGCATATAAGACAGTGCTTCGGGGCCAAGCCATAGTTTCGATTGCGGGTCACAAACGGGAAATGGCAGCCGACCTAGCTAGTTTGGAGCTGGGGGCAGCCACAGTAGCGCACGAAACACACCCAGGGCCTGATACGTCCCATACCCTACACATCCAACAACAAATGTACACGGAGCATTTACGTCATCTCGTACGGGGGCAAATAACTGGTACGCAGCACAGAATCTACGATATAGGGGACAAGGCTGGTAAGATGCTGGCATGGCTAGACAAAAGGGGAGGGAGCTCCAGAGGTATCCAAAGAATAAAAGACAGAAGAGGGATAGTTCACACGAGTCCCGAACTAATAGTAGAGGCACTTGCAGATCACTTTGAGGAGGTGTATGCACCAGACGGAGTAGTATCTGTTGACACGGCCAGGGCGGCATTAGACTCCATCCAAATGAAACCACTACAGCCGGAGAGTGCGGCGGATCTGGACGCCGATATTACTAAGGAAGAAATACAATGGTACCAAGCCACGTCGGAGAGGCTGAGCAAATACTTACTTGATATGTACACAGAATGCTTGGAGAAGGGCGAACTTCCCCATGACCAAAGAGTGGCGACTATCGTCGCAATCCTCAAACCTGGGAAGCCAACGGAGGAGTGCAATTCCTACCGCCCTAATTCTCTGCTTAACGCGGAAGTTAAGATACTGGCCAAACTCCTAGCTACCCGGTTGATGGCTCATCTGCCTGATCTTATACATCCCGATCAATCCGGGTTCATGCCGCATAGGAACACGGCAATGAATTTACGCAGAGTCCACGGGGTGCTGGCGAGGGCGGAATCGATCCCCGAACCGGCGGTCATACTGGCGCTAGATGCGAAGATGGCCTTCGATTTGGTAGAATGGAATTATCTGTTCGAGGTCCTGGCACGTATGGGTTTCGGCCCCAGGTTCATAGCATGGGTCAGGCTGCTCTATACCAAACCGGTGGCACACGTGGTAGCAAATGGCCACATTTTGCGAGCATTCACGTTGAAGAGAGGCACCCGCCAAGGCTGCCCTCTGTCACCGTTGCTCTTCGCAATCGCCTTGGAGCCTTTAGCGAACCTAATACGGACTACTCCACTGCTGAAAGGAATATCCTGGGCAGGGGGATGGGAAGACCGCCTCTCACTGTACGCGGACGATATGTTGGTGTACTTGACTGATCCGGGATGTGGTGTTCCGGCACTGCTGGCCCTTTGTGATGACCTCGGGAAAGTCTCGAGATACAAGCTGAATTGGACTAAATCGGAGCTGTACGTTTTGAGAGGCCCAATTCCGGCTTTAGACGCAGGCTGTCCCTTGAAGGTAGCCGGCTCCTCCTTTAAATATTTGGGAGTCCATGTTACCATGGATCCGTTGGAATTTACCCGGAAGAACTTGCTGCCACCCTTAGAGAGGCTTAAACAGGATGTCGCGTATTGGGCAGGGCTGCCGCTGACAATGCTGGGTAAGGCTGCACTCTATAAGATGATGTCACTGCCCCATTTCTTATACATTCTAGATAATACCCTGTACCCGGTGGACCCAGGCTACTTCAGGAAAGTATCGGCTTTGGTGGCTGGCCTTCTGTGGAATAATCGTCCGTCGCGCATTGCGCAGGTGAAAATGCACACGGGGGTGGCACGACGGGGGGATTGCGCTGCCTAACTTGAAACTGTATTACTGGGCGGCACACTTGAAGCCCATAAATCAGTGGCTGCATGCTCCCAGAGCGACTCGGCATTCCAAGCAGACAGGGCGCAGTTGGGCTCCAACACTTTACTGGCCCCTCTATACGTCCAACGAAAGGTGCGCAAACTGGTGGGTCCCACGAAACTGACTGCAATGCTATGGCATACGGCACAGACAGCCCTGGGGTGGAAAGGTAAAATAACCAAACTCACTTCACTGTGGGACTCTCGGGCGCTGGGAAACCTGTGGAACAACAAGGGTTTCTCGCAATGGGATACCATAGGGATATCTACGGTGGGTGACCTATGGGAACGTGGTACGGTGGTCCCCCTTGAGCAGCTGAGGGAGCAATACGAACTGGGAACTCGAGAATTGTTCCGGTATGCCCAGATTCGGCACGCACTACTTACGGCCTTTTCCCCCGAGACGGAGGTCCCTGAGGCTTCTCCACTCGAGGATCGATTTCTCACGGACTTCATGCCGGAGCGGGCGACGTCCCTCGTCTATCGCAAATTGCTTAATAACTTGCCAGACCCTATGACTGTCCTGCGGGAAAATGGGAGGGGGACATAGAAGCTATGGACGAGGCTGACTGGAATGCAGCACTGGCGTCGCCTAAAGAGGTCGGCATCTCTGCTAAATTTCGACTGGTACAAATAAAAATCCTCCATAGGGTGTACTATACTCAAACGACACTACACCTCATACACCGGGCTCCACACCTATACTGTCTCCGTGGATGTGGTGAAGAGGGGACGTTCTTCCACACGATGTGGGATTGTCCACGCATTCACGACTACTGGAAGCGCATAATGCGCACAATATCGCAGACGGTGGGGACCTCGTTAGTCCCGGAGCCACGAAAGTGCTTGCTAAATGTGTGGGGACCCAGCGATTTGTCCAGGTATGGGCAGCAATGGGCTACCCTGGGCATGATAATTGCGAAACGAGATATACCGCAAAAATGGGGGGCGGCAGAGATACCAACAAAATCGCAGTGGTGCATGAATATGGACAGGGTGATGACCACAGAAAGAGTGGTGTACACCAGCCGGGCTTGCCCGAGGAAATGGAACAAGATATGGGCCCCATGGAATGAATACAGAGGGGAGATTTGTGAACCCTTGCCAGAGGAAGACACACTGACATCAGATGATGACGAGGAAGATGAATGAGGGACCCTAGAAGTGGGAGTGAGGTGCGAGAGGGCGTAGGCAAGGGAGAATGGGTTTGAGAAACACGAGTAGGCTGTAGAAGGGGCGGATCACACAATACCCCAGTAGGAACACGCACACACGACCACACACGGGCTTGGATATCGCGGCCCTAACCGCTAACAGATGGAATGACACCGCTTTCCTCAACGGATGCAATACCGGACACAGTTGTTGTTACATGCTGAGTTCACTGATGGCCTGAATGTGGTTTCTTCGTTGTTACGTAGTTTAATGTTATAAAAACAGAAAACCAAGACATGCTAGATTAACATGCTGCTGCGACTTATGCACTTTCATAAAGTTGAACTTCACTGAACGCCGAGCTTGGCGGCCGATACGAGACACTCTGTAGCTGTTTCAATGTTTGTCTTTATGATACCGCGGCCGGCCCACCGGGTTGTAGGCCTATAGCTGTGTACAATGTGAAAGTGCAATAAAGGTTTTTGAAAGAAAAAAAAAATTTGTGAAGAAGCAAGAAGAAGCATCACTTCGACGTTCCGGTCTCTTAGTTAATTAATAAGTGCGACCAACTTCCGGACAATGTTAGAAAGAAAATTGAGACAACCCCATCGAGTATGGCCCATAGATATTTTGATATGCAAAGATTACACTGGTGAAAAGACTCTGAGCTCATACGAGCACTACATGAAGAGATAAGCAATTACTATAATATTAAATTAAGCTAAACCAGAAAGCAACCGTCCATGGTCTTGGATCAGAGTGGACATTGTGACAAATACCAAATTACCTCAGATGGTCTGCCATATTTAGAGTGAACATTCTGCCATTTTTTCTCAAGCTGGGTCGGTAGTGGGAAGCCTGGCAGTCTTGAAAACAAATCCCTACTCGTGTTGGAAGAAAACCCCCATTCTGTCAGAAACATCTTTTTTTGTTTATCACAAACAAGTGCGAATTTGTTTTGAAAAAGGGAAAAACTTTGCTGTGCAGATGCACTGAATATGGCATTGTCACAGCAAAGCTTCAGTGCTTTTAGAAGGGAAACCAACATGGCGGCTCCTCTGAAGACACAGAGATCTCCACCTGCCTGGTGGTGATGTCTGAAAATGGCGTGCTGTAGCACACCAAGGCAGTGAAGTACTACCCTCCCCTGCCCCGGTGTAGTGGAGAACAGACTGGCAACCTCTAACTGAGTGGATGTGTTTACACATCACATCTATGAGATACAGCTGTGCAGCAACTCTCAGACTCTTCAATATGGGTTTCGGTTCAGTTTGTGAATACTTTTGATCTAATCTCTTATTGGAATGAGATTATTCAAATTAATGATGCTTTACATTTGAGAGTGAGTAAACTAGCAATCGCACTGTTTCACAGAAACACCCTGCTAATGTACATAATGCCTTGATATTTTCTGCTGTGTGTCACTGAATTGATGACAACCTTTACTTGTCAAGCCAAAGGCTTGCAGCAAGCTACAAGATGGTATTCCCTGCTGAGCAGGTCATACATTTTATCTTCATTGTTTCTCATCAGAAGGGTGTTGCAGTTTAATGAGCATGTTCAAATGTCCTTAATAGGTAACGGCTGATCCTCAATATTATTAATTGACAGGATACTTTAAATTAGGAGTCACAGAAAAAAGATTCAAATGAGATTTACAGGAAACCACCTTCAGTATGACACAGCACGCTCATTCCCCAGGTTGAACGTCCCTCTGTCAGCATCTGGTAAATCGAAGTAACTAGTCTGTAACAAAAGACAGTTACCAAAGTTCCTGTGAAAGTCCAGAATCCTGCACAGTCCCAAAGTCATTCCTCCCAGGGAGTGTCTAAAATGCTTCACCGGGGCGGGCTCCTCCATTGGAGTGGGGGAGTGTTGCCCCAATTAAATAACCCTAAAAGCGCCAGAGATTAAAAATAAAATGGTAATTCATGACCATTTTATTTGTCATCCCCCGTCCTGAACAGAGTGTCAGAACGGCCTGCTGAGTGACATCAGCAGGGAGGAGGGTGTGCTGGCAGTGCACTGTTTAAAGTGCGCATGTCTTTTTGGCCGGCCGTCTAGCGATGGCCAGCCACGTGTGCGCACTTTAAACATCTCTAACCCAGCTGTCTTAACACAGCTGGGTTAGAGAAAGTGCAGGCCTCCAGAGCGCTGTGGAGTACTGAGTGAGACCATTCCCTCCAATCAGTTTGCTGCTCTCATGCTGGTTAGAGCAGCACCAGGATTGGTTAAGGGAGCTGCAGCATCCAGTTCCTAGAAGAAGAGGTCAGGAGCGGAGGACGTTGTGTTAGTCTTCAGGTAAGTGTTAACTTTTTTTTAAATATTATTTTCACACGCATTGTACGTCAGTGAGTGAATGTGTGTCCAGTTCATGAGGCCAACATTCTGCAGTGTGTCGAAAACAATCTACGAGTGTAAGTGCAGAAAGTAGAAATGTGGTACGAACAGCAATCTTGAGTGCAGCTGCGTGTTTGCCAGAGTCCAAGTCTGTATGCAAGGAAGTGAATATGCAAAGTAGACTTTACGAGTCTGTGACACGAATACGTTTCTGAAGGTGGGTGGAGTTAAGTGTAGACGTGTGCGTGACTGGAGAGCAGACATTTGTGCCATAAGAGTGCAATAGGAAGGAGGCATGTTAGGGATATTCAACGTTACTCAGAATCTTACGAAAGGTTTTTCAACACTGCTCAGCTTTGTACTTCGTGAATATGCAGCCACTTTTTAACAGGCATTGGCAAATCCAATTGGTCTTACAAAGAAGCAATGGAATATACATTTTCATACCCCACAAAACTACAATTGACACATACCTGATGCAGGCGGTGGTACCTTAGGCTGTTGCAAGAGGAGCCTCGAATTAGAAGCAAGTGTTTTCTGTAGCAGACTGAAGTACCTTAGCCCGCATTAGAAGTCCCATAGGCATTACCTGCCCCTTTTTCTCAACACCACCACCTCAAAGTTGGCATAAAATATGCTCTATGTCACGGTAGATGTAAGACTGCGGCCATAGGATAGATGTGGGAGGCTACTAATAGAAGGTAGACTAGGAGTGGTAGGTAGTTATAGTACGCAGGTATGGTAGGGCTGGTATGTAGTTTAGATATGTATAGGAGATAGGTATGCAAGGTTAGGTATTCTACATAGGTAAGTTATTGTAGATAAAGTAATGCAGGTGTGGTAGGTAGATGGGAATGATAGGTTGAATATGGTAGACAGGTATGGTTTGAAAGCAGGTAATGGTAGGTAATCATAAAAGGCGGGTTTGATAGGTATGATGCGCCGGGTATATTAGGTTATATATGGTGGGTGTGTTAGGCATGGCAAGAATGGAGGGTAAAGTAGGATAGCTATGGTAGGTGTGTATGGGTAAAGTAGGTTAAATATGGCAGGTAGCTATAGTTGTTAGGTATGGTAGGCATGGTAAGTTAAATGAACTATGTTACCTTAGGTTTGGTTAGGTATGAGGTAGGTTGGCACAGTAGGCATTGTAGCTAGATAGGAATTATAGGGTAGGTATGGTAGTTAGATTAGGTATGGTTTGTTAGTTATGATAGGTTTAGTATGGTAGAAAGTTATGCTAAGGTACAGTATGTAGGTGGGTGAGGTAGGTACAGTAGGTTATATATGGTAAACAGGTAGGTATGATAAGTAGGTCGATGTTGTAGGTTAGGTATGGTAGGCTAGATATAGTAGATAGGGTATGGAGGCATGGTAGGTCAGATGTGTATAGTAGATTATGTATGGCAGGACATATGAACATTTTTGTCTGATATTTAAAAAATTGTGGGTTGCATTTATAAGGCCACTTACACCACTTTTGCGCTGCTGGAATGTCACTTTTTTAACCTTCCTGTACTGCAATGTGCCACGGCAAAGTCACTTACGGAGCTGTTCATGGCCTTGTAAATATGTGCCCCTTTCCCACAGAAAACTGCGTGAAAGGTGCGTTCTATGGGTGTTGCAGTTGGTGTTCCCACACAACTCCCATGGAATCCAACACATTCCCAGATTTACAAGAAATGGTCAACATGGGATCGTGTCAGAATCTAACGACACCCCAAGGGTGGCGATAGGGACGCGCAAGGATGAGAAATGTTTTCATTTCTCCTCGTTTTTTAGGTCTCGCCTCTCAATGCGCATGCGCATTGAGCAGAGCGAGACTAAAGCGACTTAAACAGACTTTACCCAACTAGTATCCCAACTGGCGATTTGGTGCTGTGCCCGTGCGCTTTTAGGTCAATGCGCAAGCGCATTGACCTAAAATGCGCGTGCACATCATCAAATCGCCATCTGTTCCCCAGCAGCACTCCTCCCACACCTTTGAAGTGAAGCTTAGCTTCACTTCAAAGGCTTAACACCCTCATCGCCGCTCTCCCCGCTCGGCCCCCTCCCCTGCCCGCCGTGTCGCATTTCTCCTCCCCCCTCCCCTTCTCTGCCTTCCCTCATCGTGATAAGGTCGCTCTCCCCGCTCGGCCCCCTCCCCTGCCCGCCGTGTCGCATTTCTCCTCCCCCCTCCCCTTCTCTGCCTTCCCTCATCGTGATAAGGTTTCTAGTCTTTGTGTAACGTATTTCTGGTAAGTATATCCTAGCACTTTCGAATGCTGATTTTGTTTTTGCACTATGTTGGTCGTTTCTATGTATGTGTCGCTTTGAATAGTATTTGATCCAGGCGCCACAGCAAACTGCTCCAGGGCTGGGCATGTTTTGATACTTGTGTGAATCGTCTGAGTTTTAGATCCATCCATATAACTCGTGCACCCAGCACCGACTATCTCTATAGGGTTTACTGAAAGTGACGGCAATTCCTAGACGTGGGTTTTAACTGTGCGGCACCGGTCAAAATTGTGCGACACCGCTCTACTCGGGAGCAGAGCTGCTTTGATAGGCTAGCAGACATTTGTCGGGTGTAAGCTGCAGCTTTAACGCAGGTGCCTGCCGTGCTCTTTCAGTTCCAAGCGCTTGCACAAAAGGCACTTTGTTGTGTGATACAAATATTCCTGGAATTACCTTTCTAAAAGGGGCCCCGGTGTGCATAGCGGCACGCAGACCCCCGCTCCAGCCGCTTTATAAACATTCATTATTGCTACTGTGCTTTCAGTCATGATTTGCACCATGTCGGCGCTTTACCGTCCAGTTATTATTAGAAAAATATCAGCTCGCGTGGAGCCTGCTAATGGGAACTTTCCTGTCTGTGTGGGCCTGCTTGAGTAGATGGCTTCAATTTAAGGAGTCAGTCTGCTTACCGTTCTTATGCAGCCCCACCCCTTTCTAAAACTGGTATTCTTTTTATTTTGGCCAGTCATATAGGTCTCTGTAAATTGAATGGTCGCCTAGCACCTAAACAAAACAAGCGTGTAGTGCGTCCAGCAGCCACAGTGGACTACAATGAGTCGTGACCTTTGTTCTTCGCCAGCGCACGTAGGCATGCTCTTTTTGGTGTCTGCACAATGGGACCTGCGACAGCTGGGGAGCCTCCTTGGCCCCAGGAGGGCAGCGACGACAAATCCAAGGGGCACTGAGACGTCTGCTGGCACGTGGTCTGCACACTAAAGAGCGTCCTTGCGCATGGAAACCCCCAAAAAGGAACTATTCTGATTGTGTGCAAAGTCAGCTGTCCAGTTGCACAGAAGCAGGCCGCAGTTCGACAAATGCCTCTTCACAAAAGACTGCCTACTTTGTGCGCTGTTAACTGTCTGTTGGTTTAAGATTTCATGTATGATTGCAGCGATTTTCATTTTTAAATCGCTTTTATGCAGTTCTATGTTGACCTATTGACGTATAAGTAATCCCGGTCTGTCCAGTTCCACACAATCAGTTGAATATTATTAATAGCAAGTTGTCATTTACGTGAGAGCGAGTGTCTGTGCACAGTGGCTTTTTTGTATAGTGATACAGTACAGTGGACTCAGTATCAGGGCACTTTAAGAGCTGATTGTGCTCAAATTCGCAGGACGGTACCAAACATTCGACAAACTACACTACATTAGCTACTGCATTTGAGGTTGTGGAGTTGGGACAAATGCTACGTTTGGTTACTTTATTAGTGCCTGGATTTTTCCAATTAACAGCTGTGATAATTCTCCCATCTGGTAGTTATTGTTTGCTGTTCATTTTTTGGGGGGTGATGGGCTACGACAGAGTGGACTTCTCTCTCTTTTTTTAAGGTATTAAATGAGAAGAAAATGTGTAGAGCAAGAATCGATCATCTAAAGGAATTTTTGCTCCAGCCGTGAACAGGAAATGCTAATTACCATACATAGCTCCAGAATACTTTGCGCACAAAACATCGTGTTTATGAGGCTGACAGGTAATAGAGTACAGTTCGGAGTTTTGCTCCTGGTTTCTTATTGCCCATTGACACTGTGGTTTGCACACTCTGTCAATTTGTTTTTTATTCTACCACTGGGCAAAGTACCATTAGATGTGTGCTTAAAAATATCAGCAGTACTTATTCACTCGTGCACGGATCGCTCTTGGATTTATTTTTATTGGCCATTAACTCTGTGGTTTGCGCACTCTGTCAATTTTTTACAAACAATTTTTTATATTCTCCCACTGGGCAAAGTAACATTTGCTGTGGGCTTAAAAATATCAGCATTCGTTAATCACTCGTGCATGGCTTACTTTTTTTGGTATCACTTGTTCTCTCTCTCTCTCTCTCTCTCTCTCTCTCTCTCTCTCTCTCTCTCTCTCCCTCCCATAACTCTCTCTCTCTCTCTCTCTCCCTTCTCTCTCTTTCTCTTTCTCTCTCTCTCGTTCTCTCTCTCTCCCCCTTCTCTTTCTTTATCTTTCTCTCTCTCTCTCTCCCTCCCATAACTCTCTCTCTCTCTCTCTCCCTTCTCTCTCTTTCTCTTTCTCTCTCTCTCTCTCTCTCTCGCTCTCTCGCTCTCTCTCCCTTCTCTCTCTTTTTCTCTCTCTCTCTCTCTCTCTCCTCCCTCCCTTAACTCTCTCTCTCTCTCTCTCTTTCGCTTCCCTTCATTTACTCTATCTCCCCTTATTTCTCTCTCTCTTTGACTCCCCTTCATTCACTCTCTCTCACCTTTATTCTTTTTCCTCTTGCTCTCTTTTCTCTCACTCATTCCCACACTTGACAGGACCAACAGAGGGAGCATCTCACAGACAGGAACAACAGGGGGCGCATCTCACATAGACAGGAACAGGGGGCGCATCTCACACAGGCAGGAACAGGGGGCACAACTCACACACACACAGGACCAACAGGGGGCACATCTCACAGACAGGAACAACAGACATCTATCTATCGCCTTCACTCTATTTATCTATCGCCCTCACTCTATCTGTCTATCGCCCTCACTCTATCTGTCTATCGCCCTCACTCTATCTATCTATCGCCCTCACTCTATCTATCTATCTATCTATCTATCTATCTATCTATCTATCTATCTATCTATCTATCTATCTATCTATCTATCTATCTATCTCCCTCACTCTATCTATCTATCGCCACTCACTCTATCTATCTATCTATCTATCTATCTATCTATCTATCTATCTATCTATCGCCACTCACTCTATCTATCTATCTATCTATCTATCTATCTATCTATCTATCTATCTATCTATCTATCGCCACTCACTCTATCTATCTATCACCCTCACAGCATCACTCTGTGCAACCATTCAACAACAACTGGTTCAAATATGTTCTCTCAATGTTTCAAGCTTTATTACAATTGTCACAAAAATATGTTAATATTTCACCTCTGTTCTTGGATTTTCGTCACAATAAAATACACTGAACATATTCTTCATAAAAGTTATTTACAATACTTTAAGCTATTGCTATTATAAATTACAACATTTTTTATTTAAGTATTAATTCTTTAAAAAAATTAAAAGCCATTTGTATTTGTAATATGAATACATCTAAGTCACGTACATACAAAACATGTTGCATTACAAATGCTATAGGTGTCACATTTGCAAAAGTTAAAAGTATTGGCATTGTAAATGACAAAGCTATTAATTTTGCTATTTTCAAGACCAACACATAAAAAAAAATTGTCATTTACAAAACTAATAGATCCAACTTTTCTAATGCGAGACCTATTGCATTTCCAATGCTTGTTCCTTTTATTATGTGTGCTGCATTCTGTAGCACACATAGAAAGAGGAACTTGTCTGAATTGATTGATTTTGTGCAGGAAGGTGTCCCTTCCTGCATAAAATCAATCACCCCTGCAACGCAGACACCCTTGCACAACGGCTCTAGGGTGCCTGGATTGGCGCATGCCAGCCCATTGTGCACCAGCACCGGTGAAAAGGACAGGAATGCGCCTTATTTCATAGATACAGTGCATTCCTGTCCTTTTCTTTTGATGCAGGGCAGAGCAGCAGGATTCCTTGCAGTGCTGCCCTGCGCCAAAACCTCATAAATGAGACCCTGTGTGATTAAAGCATTGTCCAGACTTCCTGCTTATGAAACATACTATTGTTAGTGACAAGCAAACACATACTAATATTGATAAAGCACACTCTTTTATTCCTAAATTAATGATTATAGGTGATGCTGTAAACAATGCATTTTTGTTGCTTACAACTATTAACATAAACTATAAATAATCTAGTCATATAGGAGAAGAAAAAGAATGGCTTATTATTACAATTGCATGTAAGTGTTTTTCCTATTTGCAGCATCAGTAGCAACAACAACAATAATAATAATAATCATACTAACAATTTAAAAAAGGTTTTTCTTCTGAACAGACTGTATTAGCTGAGTTACACTGTACCTCAAAAAAGTGCATTATGAAACCGAGACCGAAGGTGAAGAGTGCATTGAAAGTGATGACTGTAAAAGGAAGGCACAGCTAAATATTGCATAATAGATATATTTGACAAAGGTCAGCATTTTATTGCTTCCTTAAGAATATCTGTCCAAACATCTATACTTTGTGGGCTAAAGAAGTTGTAAATCCAACAACACCTTATTATGACAGCAAAGTAAAACAAATGAATGCCCAAGGGCAATTAGTGAATAGCACCAGTCCTTTATTTAATGATAGGCTGAGGCATCCACGTAAGCAGTAAAATCATAAGTCTGCAATTAAAATATCATTGTGTCATCAAAGTCAATATATCAAGCAATACAATTTGGATTTTGAATTCCAAGCTACAAGTCATATTGTTTTTGCAGTTTACCACAAGCATTGGCAAACACAATCAATCTCGCTTTGCCAAGGATTTTTTGGTCACCATGATTTGCAACAGATGCAGACACAGTGCTTTAGTGAAAGTCACATTACTGAAAACTTTGTAAGCATCCATCTTAGAAATTCCTGTGGAAGCCCCAGGGGCAGCTCTGACATGTAGGCCTTGGAGAAGGAAATAAAAAAGAAGCAATGAACTACAAGGAAAGCCTGTTTGAAGGACACACAAAATCTGGGATTACCTCAAGGAGCCTATGTCAATACTTAGAAAATAATTTCAGTCAGAGAATATTTCCACATATGAATGACCCTAATATCCACCCTGATGTACCATAGAGAAAAAAAGGAAAAACATACACACCCACAAGACCAGAAGGAGCACAGTCACATACACTTCCCCTCTAAAGAAGGGGTTAAATAAGAATGACAAAACACAGTATGACAAATGAAGACACTATAACTGAGGTTTTAAGGAAAACCTGAATACCAGAAACAAATTGCAAGAGAAAATCATTGGGATATTAATAAATCCACTAGGTGTTACTCTTTTAGGAATGCCTTAGAAACCTACATCAGGGCCTCAGGGGTACGATTAATAACACACATTGCCCAGAGATTCGTGCCAAGGACATTCAGATTCATTGATCAGGGCACGCAGGAAGAGACAGATGATAACCTTGAAGCAGACCCTCAAGAGAGCAAAGATAGAACAACTAACAAGCTTCACCACCATCACAGGATAAAGGTCTGATAACCAATAATGAGGAGTGGAAGAATGCTAGTAGGCAGAAAGACCCAACACTAGCACTGCAAATGTGAATAACATGGTGGAGCTGTGGGTTGAGGGTTCATATGGAACTAGCTAGCATGAAAAAGGGAGGGAAGAATTGAGGGCGAGGGAATGAAGAGAAAGATGGATATATTTAGAAATGGATAGAAGGATGAAAAGAAGGAACAATGATGGATGGCGTGAAGATAATTGGACGATGGATGGACAGATGAAAAGAAAGATGGTGGGATAAAAGGACAGTTGAATAGATGGATGATGAAAATAATCAGGGAACAAGGAAGGAAGGCATGTGGGTGTATGGAGAGAAAGGAAAAAGAATGAGTCAGGAGAAGAAAGAAAACTGAAAGGAAAAACATAAATAATGATGGACAGAAAAACTGAAGGAAAGAAAGAAGATGGAAAGAAGGTAGAGTTTGAAGAAATGTGGTGTATTATATGGTTTGGTTGTGCAACCTCACCGTGTTATACATTTACCAACTCTTTCAGGACCCTTAGGTTTCAACTGTCTCCTTACACAGAGGGACACATGTTAAACTTTTACACAGCACCAAAACAATTTAAACAGAAATGGGCACAACATTCAAGAAATCTGACTCCAATTAAATAAATGGGCTGTATTTTTATAAGAATTTAGACACTAGAATGAAAAAGATCCACTGGAGGGTTCCATAGATGTAGATTTTACAAGCAAAAATAAATCAGCGCGATTTCACTCAACCACGAACAAGCTCTGGAAAAGTCAATGAATTAGACATTTAGAAACTTTTTCAAAGACAACTTATGTAAAAGTCAATGCGGGCAGTTAGAAGTTCTTGGGGTGAATGACTCCACCAGGGAGCTAGTCAGGGGAACCTGCAAGGTCCCTAAGAACAGTTACCTTCACAGGAGCAGCAGTGCTTCAGCAGTTCTATCCACTTTATCCACGTTACAATGGATTCCCAGGGAGTCGTCCTTATGGACGTGATGAAGGAAGCTGTAGATGCTTTAAGGATGTTGTGTATGCAATGTGGAAGAACGGGGCCTTTCTGTAGGGATTCTGCAATCCGCAAAGATGGTGAGGGAGCCCTGGATGCAGAGTCGATGTCCCACGAAGACCTCTCCAGTCTGGCCGGAATCCAGTTGCAACTGGACAGCCAGTCACTTGTTGCTGCGGTCACAGCCCAATCCTTCCAGGGTCAATAACTTCCCTTGTGGGAGTCCCAGCAACTCTCCTACAGCAGTCCTGGGCTCAGCCAACTCAGGTGCAATTCTGCACATCGGGTCTTGTTCCTCATTGCTGGATGGTGTTGGTGGTAGTGGCTTAAAGTCTTTGGGCTACCATATTGCCCCATCAGGCTTCTTTAGCTGCTATGTCACTCTGTTGCGAACAGGAGGCCACTCAGCTGGCCCTTGAAGTTCTCCGGCTTGACAGGGCAGCCCTTCTTTGAGTTGGTTGAGAGCTGAGTTCTGGGTGCCATATTTATCTTCAGAAAATGCCCTCAGGGTAGGATGCTGTTGGTATCCAATGGGCTACCAGGTTCCCTCCCTCCTGATGACCACTTCTTAGGAAGTGCGCCATTTCGCTACTGCAGGATGCACCATTCTACCCATGAAACCCTCTGTTGACACTCAGAGCTCCCTAGCCCACTCCCAGAGGTATGTCTAGCAAGGGGCTACAGACCCTTGGAAAAGACGGTTTGACTACTGGCTTCTTCTCTCCTATCTCCAGTGCCAACATGTCTGCCTAAACAATAGAGCAGCCCCTCTCCCAAGTGTTACCCATTTGCCCTTCTAAGTAGGCTTCTCCTTTGAAGCTCACCTTTTGGGATAACAAAAGTGTGGTTTCCAGCAGGAGGAAGGTAACATCTCAATCCCATCTTTGCCCCTATTGTGTCCTTTCCTGGGTGGTTTTAGCACATATCCCCAGGATGGCAGAAAGCTGTATGCAGTACAAGCCCTGTGTTCATCAGTAAACAGGTACTGGAAACCTTGGGCAACTAAAGTAGCAACTTCTAAAGTTGCAGTTTGCCCACCAGTGGCATTAAATGAAATCCATATAAGCAATCGCAATGGAGCGCACACCGCTAGCCCCTCCTCCGGATCGCCCCTCGGGAATCTGGTACATGGAGTTCTTGAGTGGTTCACCCATGTGGGTGCAAGTAGGTACTTGTAAAACTGATGATCTCTAGACCCGATACATGTCCCGGGTTTTTGGATATCACCCGAGACATGGCTCGGGTTTCGGGATAACTTCCCTCATCAGTAGAGAAAATAGTTAGGGGTGGAAGAGAAGGCCGCCAAACAACCGTCAATGGCTCGATGCCCGAACCGGCACGCAGGTGCGTCGTCCAGGAGCCCGTCGGCTCAAAGCTCAAGGGAGCCAATTTGTATAAGCAATCGCAATGGAGCGCACACCGCTAGCCCCTCCTCCGGATCGCCCCTCGGGAATCTGGTACATGGAGTTCTTGAGTGGTTCACCCATGTGGGTGCAAGTAGGTACTTGTAAAACTGATGATCTCTAGACCCGATACATGCCCCGGCGATATCCAAAACCCCGGGACATGTATCGGGTCTAGAGATCATCAGTTTTACAAGTACCTACTTGCACCCACATGGGTGAACCACTCAAGAACTCCATGTACCAGATTCCCGAGGGGCGATCCGGAGGAGGGGCTAGCGGTGTGCGCTCCATTGCGATTGCTTATTAAATGAAATCCAGGCAAACACAAGGAGATGATGACCAGAGACATTTTTCAGGCACTCACCCCCGGTTACAGATCTGGGTTGAATCCATCATCATTCTTTAGCTCACTTTGCCACGCCAGTTCAGACCCAGCTATATGCAAATCAGTCTTGACCTTGTTCCTTACGGCAACAGTCCAGCCCGAACTGCCAAGCCAGGTCTGCCCTGGACTGGGAACAAGCATCTTGGGTCCGGTTTCGGGGTAACACACCTCATCATCCAGGCTAGCTTGAATCCAGTGGCAAAGTGAGCAAGGGACCCATGTCTGGGCATACCCTGCCAACTTAGGGCAAACATAGCAAACACATGGAGATGATGGACGGAGCGCTGAAATTTTCCATACACGAACCCCCAGTCACAGTCCCGGGTTGAATCCATCATCATTCTTTAGCTCACTTTGTCACCCCAGTTCAGACCCAGCTATATGCAAGTCAGTCTTGACCCTGTTCCTTATGGGAACAGTCCAGACCAAGCTGCCAAGCCAGGTCTTCCCTGGACCGGAAAGAATCATCCTGGGACCAGTATTTGGGTTACACCCCTCATCAGCCAGGCTAGCTTGAGTCCAGTGGCCAAGTAAGGAACACTCTAACCTACCGGCCCTTGTTACATATACCGGGACTTGCAAGTAGATTAGGCTACGGTAACTGGGGAAAAGCCAATTCAAGCCATTATAAGGGTCAGAGCACATGCACTTGTTTAGCAGGGCTTAAAGCATTTCCGAGTTATCATTACACCAGCATCCAGTAGTCAAAATGGGGGCAAAAAGTGGGTGAAAACCTGCAAATGCTTGTTTCCTTACGCAGAGAAAGAAGAAAGGAATGTTGGAACAGAGTCAAAAAGAACAAGCATTGAAAATGCAATAGGTCTCGCAATATCGCAAGCCAGAACTATTACCATTGTAAATGAGAATGCCCTTTTTTTTTGCGTTGTTGTTTTTGGAACATAAATAAAAGGTTTTTCCATTTACAAGGCCTATAGCTCAAATTTGCGTTAAAAGGAGACCTATTGCATTGCAATGTTGGTGGTGCTGCAGATTTTTCTCTGAATATGCACTCACAATATGCATCCACAATCTGCACTCCCAATCTGCATCCACAATCTGCACCCACAAGCAGCACTCACAATCGGCACCCACAATCTGCACCCACAATCAGCACCCACAATCTGCACCCCCAATCAGCACCCACAATCTGCATCCACAATCTGCACCCACAATTTGCAGCCACAATCTTCAGATACAATCTGCAGCCACAATATGCAGCCACAATCTGCACCCACAATCTGCATCCACAATCTGCACTCACTATCTGCACACACAATCTGCAACGACAATCTGCACCCACAATCTGCTCCCACAATCTGCACCCACAATGTGTGAGTGGCGTTGCGTGTGTGAGTGGCGTTGCGTGTGTGAGTGGCGTTGCGTATGTGAGTGGCGTTGCGTGTGTGAATTGCGTTGCGCTTGTGAGTGGCGTTGCGCGTGTGAGTGGTGTTGCGCACGCATGTGAGTCGCGTTGCGTGTGTGAGTGGCGATGTGTGTGTGAGTGGCGTTGCGTGTGTGAGTGAGTTTGCGCGTGTGAATAGCGTTGAGCGTGTGAGTGGCGTTGCACGTGTGAGTGGCGTTGCGTGTGTCACTCGCGTTGGGTGTGTGAGAGGCGTTGCGTGTGTGACTGGTGTTGCGTGTGTGAGTGGCGTTGCGTGTGTGAGTGGCATTACATGTGTGAGTGGCGTTGCGTATGTGAGTGGCGTTGCGTGTGTGAGTGGCATTGCGCGTTTGAATTGTGTTGCGTGTGTGAGTGGAGTTGCGTGTGTCAGTGGCCTTGCGTGTGTTAGTGGCGTTGCGTGTGTTAGTGGCGTTGCATGTGTGAGTTGCGTTGCGTGTGTGAGTTGCGTTGCGTGTGTGAGTGGCGTTGCGTGTGTGAGTGGCGTTGCGTGTGTGAGTGGCGTCGCGTGTGTGAGTGGCGTTGCGTGTGTTAGTGGCGTTACGCGTGTGAGTGGCGTTGCGCGTGTGAGTGGCGTTGCGCGTTTGAGTGGCGTTGCGTGTGTGAGTGGCGTTGCGTGGATGTGTGGGGTTGTGTGGATGAGTGGTGTTGCGTGTATGATAGTATGCAATTAATTTTATTTTTTATGATTTTTTTATTTGTATGTCTGTTTTTGTTAATGTATTTTGTGTGTGTTGTGTGTGTTAGTGTAGTGTTTTGTTACGTAAATAATTATTTTTAATTTTTTTAATTTTTTAATGGCGGACGCAATACGTCCCCTTGACGCTACTTACGTTTAGTAGGTGAGCAGTCTAGTTTTTTTTTCTTTAGACTTCCGTGTTCTATAATTATTATTGACATTTTTGTCAGCCAATCGTAGCGCTACGTTTTTGACGTAGTGTTGCGATTGGCGTGCGTCACCGGGGAATTTTCCAGAAGATCGAGAATGGTGGTGTGCGGAAGGCGTGTTCTTGTTGCAGTGCTGTTTTCGCGTTGTTTAACAGGTAAGACTTTATTTGAATGTTTATGTTTAAAGTCTATTGAATCTACTATTGATAGTGTGTTTAAAATAAAGAATGTATAATAATGTTTTTCTACAAATTCTTCAATGTTGTGTTCGCGAATTAATTTGTAATAGCGTATTCACTTAAAGTAAAAGAAATGAAATGTTTGTAAAATTGATATATTATGTATATGTTTCTGACACCTGATATTTAATTAATATATTGTTAGTATACGAATTATTACGTACCTAAAATTTATTATCTCGGCGAATGGGTATGTATTTTTAGCCTATGTATTTTTCGGATGTGAAATGTTGTAATATTTTATGTTTTTGTGTATAACATTAATGTATGTTCTTGCATTGTATGTACTTTATTTAGTGACATGTATTTATTGCGAGTATATCAAAATTTTATTATGGTGATGGGATAATGACAAAAAGTAAATATTTTTGTGGATGACCAGTGTTTATACGAAGATTATGAAATGTTTATTGAATGTTTTTTTACGTTATTTTCATGTGAATTGAACTATGCGAATAGTGTTAGCCAACATATTTAGAAACTGCACATGTTCATGTCTCTTTGAGTTAGCATTTTTCTTGTAGTTGTATGTATTCTTATTTCCTATTTATTCTGCTATTTTATTGTGTTGTTTGTTTAGGTAAGAATATCAATTTTTTCCGACTGTTACTTTAGCGGTGATATTAATGAACATATTCACATTTATTTTGGTATTTTTTAGCTACTGTAGTTGTTAGGTACTTTGTGAGTAAAAGATAATTTTCTGATTTAGTACATTTGATGTGGTGTGACAGTGAGTGTTTCTCCTGTCTTTATTATTTGTTATTATTATTTATTTTATTCAACTCTATTTTTTATTTGGAGATCGTATTATTTATTGCGCCTATGTAAATATTGGATTATGGTAATGGTATAATGATAAAATGTCAATATTTTATTGGATGCAGTGTTTATATGAACCTGTCTAACAGTTTATTGAATTTTTTTTATTCTTATTTCCGTGTGAAAATAAATATGCGAATAGTGTTAGTCAATGTATTTTAAAAGTGCACATGTGGATGTAACTTTGAATTTGCAGTTCTGTTTTAGTTGTGACTAATTTTTTTCGATTTATCCTGATATGTCATTGTGTTGTTTGTGTAGCTAAAATAAAAAATTGTGCGGAGTATGTATGAAATGTGATATTAATGAACCTTTAATTCTATATTTTATTGTTTTTTGGATAGTGTACTTTTCATGTACTTTCTGAGTAAAATATTATTTTGTGAAGTAACATATTTGATGCCGTGTGAGTGTGAGTGTTTATTCGGTGGTAAGTATTATTTTTTAATACATGTGTATTTTTATGTTTATAAACTCTAAATATTTTTAAATGTAACATATTTCAAAATGGGGGACGCTATGTATTCCCTTTACGTCCGTTACGTTATAGAATTTTGCGTTCTAGTTTCCCTTTTTTTATGTAATTTTAAGTGTCACGTAATTTCTAGCCAATCGCATTGCTACTTTTTGGTGACGTAGCGTTGCGTTTGACGTGCGTCAACGTGGAACTTTCCAGATAGGTCCGAATGTTATTCCGGCAAAGGCGTGTTCTGCTCCTGTTCTTGTTCCTGCGTCGTTTGACAGGTAAGCTTAAAAAAAATGTATTTACTACATGAATATGAATGTTTTATTTATTGTGTATCTATTGTTATTAAATCTATCATATTTTAAAATGTATTATTGAGTTTTTTCAATTTATCCTTGTTTATTGGTTACCATATATACTTTGTATCTAATATTTGTCAGTTATTTACATTTGGTGAAATGTATTTATCGCGCGTATGTAAAAAGTGTCTAATGGTATGATAAAATGTAAAAATTTGTATTCGATGCAGTGTTTATATGAACATGTCGAACTGTTTATGGAATCATTGTTATGTTTATTTTCGTGTGAAATGAAATATGCAAATAGTGTTGTTTGTTTAGCTAAAATGTCAAATTGTGCGGAGTATTTACGAAATGTAATATTAATGAAGTTATCATTCTATATTTTTTATTTTTTGATAGTGTACTTTTCATGTCCTATGTGACTAAAATATTATTTTGTGAAGTAACATATTTGATGCTGTGTGAGTGTGAGTGTTTATCCTGTGGTAAGTATTATTTGTTAATACATATTTTTCTTTTGATGTTTATCAACTGTCATAATTTTCAAATGTAACGTATTTCAAAATGGCGGACGCTATGTATTCCCTTTACGTCCGTTACGTAAGAGAATGGAGCGTTCTAGTTTTCTATTTGTTTTTATGTAAATTTAAGTGTGACGTAATTTCTAGCCAATCGCATTGCTACTTTTTTGTGATGTAGCGTTGCGTTTGACGTGCGTCAACGTGGAACTTTCTAGATTGGTGCGAATGTTATTCCGGCAAAGGCGTGTTCTTCTTCCGTTCTTGTTCCTGCGTCGTTTGACCGGTAAGCTTAAAATAAATGTATTTACTACATGAATATGAATGTATTTTTTATTGTGTATCTATTGTTTTTAAATGTATCATATTTTTAGATGTATTATTGAGTTTCTGGTATTTTTCCTTGTTAATTGATTACCATATCTACTTTTGATATAATATTTTAGTTATTGACAAATTTTGAAATTTATTTATTGCGCGTATGTAAAAATTTGATAATGGTATGATAAAATGTAAATATTTTATTGGATGCAGTGTTTATATGAACATGTCAAACTTTTTATTGAATGTTTTTTATGTTTATTTTCGTTTGAATTGAAATATGCGAATAGTGTTGTTTGTTTAGCTAAAAATTAAAATTGTGCCGAGTATTTCCGAAATGTGAGTAATGAACTTTTAAATCAATATTTTCGTCATTTTTTGTTAGTGTACTTTTCATGTATTTAGTGAGTAAAATATTATTTTGTCAAATAACATATTTGATGCTGTGTGAGTGTTTATCCTGTGGTAAGTATTATTTTGCAAATCATATGTGTTAATGTTTATAGACTGTAATTAAAGTCTAATTGTACGTATTTCAAAATGGCGGAGGCTATGTTTTCTCTTTACGTCCATTACGTAATAGAATGTAGCGTTCTAGTTTTCTATTTGTTTTTATGTAAATTTGAGTGTGACGTAATTTCTAGCCAATCGCATTGCTACTTTTTGGTGACGTAGCGTTGCGTTTGACGTGCGTCAATGCCTAACTTTCCAAATTGGTGTGAATGTTATTCCGTGAAAGGCGTGTTCATCTTCCGTTCTTGTTCCAGCGTCGTTTGACAGGTAAGCTTAAAAAAAAATGTATTTACTACATGAATATGAATGTATTATTTATTGTGTATCTATTGTTATTAAATCGATCAATTTTTTAGATGTATTATTGCGTTTTTGATATTCTTCCTTGTTTATTCGTTACGATATCTACTTTTTATATAATATTTTACGGTTATTTACATATTCTGTCATGTATTTATTGCGCGTCTGTAAATATTGGATTATGGTAATGGTATAATGATAAAATGTAATTAATTTATTGGATGCAGTGTTTATATGAACATGTCGAACTGTAAATGTCAGCTATCGATATGTTTTCTGTAATTCTTGCTGTAATGCCAAATGATAGCTGTTATATACTGTATTTTGCTTGTATTTGAATACGTTAAATTTATATAATAATTTTTAATTTACAGGTTTTGACTGTACCGTTCCTGTTTGACTCTGTCAAAGTGACGTTTCGATTGTTTATGTGAAATGTGAACGGTAAGGGCGAAAAATAATTTTGGGAATTAATTAAGGAATGTTTGTGTTTCCGAAGTACTTCTGTGTCTCTTTATTTTTTTTTGGGTACTGATTGTGATCTTTCGTCACTTCAAAGTGCTATTTTCGGCAACACACATCAATTTTGTTTATTAACGTTTATGTTCTCTTTGTGTGTTGTTTGTCTGATCTCTACACTTCACTGAATGAGCTGCTCCGATCGACAGGTAATTGCTTTATTTGATATTTTATTGAAAGTGTGACTGTGACTGTTCACTTAAAAATGTATACATATTTTTTTTTTTAATTGAATGTAATTATGAACATTGCAATAATTTCGTTGACAGTTGGTTTGTGTCCGGCTCGTTTCTTCTTAGTGCCGTTTTTCATGCGATCACTGGCTCACATTTAGGTTGTCTCTTCGGCATGCCTTGACTCATGTTTGCGCGTGTCGTTATGGTATGCGGGTCCTGTGGTGTTGTTTCGCCTGAGTTCGCACCTAGTAAAATGTTTATTTCGCATCTTGTCTCTTCTTTGGATCGTTGTTGGCCCGTATCTTGCTTGTGTCGCCGCTATGCATTGCCGTGTTTATTGTGATTTAATTTTCTTGTAAAGATTATTATGTATGCACTGTCTATGTTATATTTGTGTGGTGTTTCTCTGATCTCTACACTTCACTGACTGAGCATCTCCGATCGACAGGTAATTCCCATTAATTTTTTATTTAAAAAGTGCCTTTGTTTATTTACACGTAAAAATATAATCATGTTCTTTAGTGTGCATTGAATGTAAATAAGAAATTTGCAATTATTTCTTTCGCAATTGTGCTTGTGTCCGGCTCTTTTCTTCTTAGTGCCGTTTTTCATGCGATCACTGGCTCTTATTTAGGTTGTCTCTTCGGCATGCCTTGACTCATGTTTGCGCGTGTCGTTATGGTATGCGGGTCCTGTAGTGTTGTTTCGCCTGAGTTCGCACCTAGTAAAATTTTTATTTAGCACCTGGATCTTCTTTGGATCGTTGTTGGGCCGTATCTGGCTTGTGTCGCCGCTATGCATTGCCGTGTTTATTGTGATGTTTTATTTTTATTGTAAACATTATTATGTATGCACTGTCTATGTAATATTTGTGTGGTGTTTCTCTGATCTCTACACTTCACTGACTGAGCAGCTCCGATCGACAGGTAATTGCCATTAATTTTTTATTTAACAAGTGTCTTTGTTTATTTACAATTAAAAATATAATCATGTTCTTTAGTGTGCATTGAATGTAAATAAGAAATTTGCAATTATTTCTTTCGCACTTGTGCTTGTGTCCGGCTCGTTTCTTCTTAGTGCCGTTTTTCGTGCGATCACTGGCTCGTATTTAGGTTGTCTCTTTGGCATGCCTTGACTCATGTTTGCGCGTGTCGTTCTGGTATGCGGGTCCTGTAGTGTTGTTTCGCCTGAGGTCGCACCCAGTAAATTGTTTATTCCGCACCTGGATCTTCTTTGGATCGTTGTTGGGCCGTATCTGGCTTGTGTCGTGGTATCCATTGGCTTAGTATGTATGCACTGCCTCAGTTCTTTTTTTGTCACGTTTGTCTTATTATTAGAATTCACTGACTGAGCTGCTACGATCGAGCTTTTAATGCAAATTGTTCAAATGTAATGAAAGCGTTCTTTTGTGATTTTTTGTATGTACGTTGTATACAGGACCTTTTGTGTGATAATGTAATTATGGACTAGGGCTCACAGTTTGCTTGTGTCCATGTCGCCATGCATTGACTCATTTATTTTGCTTGTGTCGTCTTGGGATGCGGGTCATGTAGTGTAGTATCGGCGTATTGGGAGTATGCCTTGTGAAAGAGTGCATTTATAGCTGTTGTTGTGTGTGCCTGATGAAAGCGTACATGTTCTGTTTGTGTGACGTTTGTCTGCTGAGTAATGCTGTCGTGGTGATGACAGGTGCTGTGGCGGTGATGAGTGTTGCTGTGTCGTTGTAGAGTGATATTGTGTGGTTGTGTGGAGTGATGATGGTGTGTTGCCGAGTAATGTGAAAGAGTGCACTTACGGCCGGTGGTGTGTATGCCTGTTGAAAGAGTGCAGTAATGGCTGCTGGTGTGTGTGTATGCCTAGTGAAAGCGTGCAATGATAATTATAGATACATTATTACAGATGTTTTATGTGTGCTGTTGGTGTGTGTGCCTGGTGAAAGCGTACATGTTGTGTTTGTGTGACTTTTGTCTGCTGAGTAATGCTGTTGTGCTGCTGAGTGGTGCTGGTGTGGTGATAGTGCTGCTGTGTCGTTGTAGAGTGATATTGTGTTGTTGCTGAATGATGCTGTGGTGGTGGTGTGGAGTGATGCTGTTGTGTTGCCGAGTGATGTTTGTGTGATGCTGAGTAATGCTGTTGTGGTGATGAGTGGTGCAGTGCAGGTGATGAGTGTTGCTGTGTTGGTGTTCATTGATTACCACCACAGCATAACTCTGCAGCACAATAGTAGCACTTCTCACAACAACTGCATCACTGAGCCCCACCAATGCAACACGCAGCGACACAACATTATCACTCAGCACCTCCACAGTACCATTGAACAACTACACAGCATCACTCTGCACCACCACAGCAGTATGTAGCACAACAACAGTTTCATTTATGCACCTTACTGCAGTACTTATCAGTCAAAACGCATGCTTTTATACCTGTAATTGTGTGTGTGTTATGTGGTGCAAGTGTGCACTTACGGACGATGGTGTGTATGCCTGTTGAAAGCGTGCAGTAATGGCTGTTGGTGTGTGTGTATGCCTAGTGAAAGCGTGCAATGATGGCTGTTGGTGTGTGTGCCTGGTGAAAGCGTACATGTTGTGTTTGTGTGACATTTGTCTGCTGAGTAATGCTGTTGTGCTGCTGAGTGGTGCTGGTGTGGTGATAGTGCTGCTGTGTCGTTGTAGAGTTATATTGTGTTGTTGCTGAATGATGCTGTTGTGGTGGTGTGGAGTGATGCTGTTGTGTTGCCGAGTGATGTTCGTGTGGTGCTGAGTAATGCTGTTGTGGTGATGAGTGGTGCAGTGCTGGTGATGAGTGTTGCTGTGTTGGTGTTCATTGATTACCACCACAGCATAACTCAGCAGCACAATAGTAGCACTTCTCACAACAACTGCATCACTGAGCCCCACCAATGCAACACGCAGCGACACAACATTATCACTCAGCACCTCCACAGTACCATTGAACAACTACACAGCATCACTCTGCACCACCACAGCAGTATGTAGCACAACAACAGTTTCATTTATGCACCTTACTGCAGTACTCATCAGCCAAAACGCATGCTTTTATACCTGTAATTGTGTGTGTGTTATGTGGTGAAAGTGTGCACTTACGGCCGATGGTGTGTATGCCTGTTGAAAGCGTGCAGTAATGGCTGTTGGTGTGTGTGTATGCCTAGTGAAAGCGTGCAATGATGGCTGTTGGTGTGTGTGCCTGGTGAAAGCGTACATGTTGTGTTTGTGTGACATTTGTCTGCTGAGTAATGCTGTTTTGCTGCTGAGTGGTGCTGGTGTGGTGATAGTGCTGCTGTGTCGTTGTAGAGTGATATTGTGTTGTTGCTGAATGATGCTGTTGTGGTGGTGTGGAGTGATGCTGTTGTGTTGCCGAGTGATGTTCGTGTGGTGCTGAGTAATGCTGTTGTGGTGATGAGTGGTGCAGTGCTGGTGATGAGTGTTGCTGTGTTGGTGTTCATTGATTACCACCACAGCATGACTCAGCAGCACAATAGTAGCACTTCTCACAACAACTGCATCACTGAGCCCCACCAATGCAACACGCAGCGACACAACATTATCACTCCGCACCTCCACAGTACCATTGAACAACTACACAGCATCACTCTGCACCACCACAGCCGTATCTAGCACAACAACAGTTTCATTTATGCACACTACTGCAGTACTCATCAGCCAAAAAGCATGCTTTTATACCTGTAATTGTGTGTGTGTTATGTTAAAATATGTGTTGAAAGAGTGCACTTACGGCCGGTGGTGTGTATGCCTGTTGAAAGGGTGCAGTAATGGCTGTTGGTGTGTGTGCTTCGTGAAAGCATAGCTGCAACTGCTAATGTAATGTATCTTGTAGTGGTACATTTAATTCATTTTTTTTTAAATATACCCACCCCCAACGAAAATGACCATGCAAGTGGCTATATTCAAGTTAGTATATTTATTTTTTTTAAACACAAAAGAATATTTATTTATTGAACTTTGTACAAATGTTTTCTCTTCTTATTGTTCAGTTTAAAATTAAATCTTCAGACTTTTCTTTCACAATTTTCGTAATTTTGCCATTACAAAATATAACTTCACATATTTGAGGCAAATAGTGAATTAGGGCTTCACCAATGTCATCCACCTCTTCATCCAACATAAACCACTGTATAAGTGTTTTATTTTCTACGTCCATTGATTGGTAAATATCGGTGTTGGTTATTTTAGTTGTTATAGTGCTCCAATCTCCGTTTGTGCTTTCCACTCCATATATTTCAACATCAATAGTTTCTTGTGGTGGCGTTGTTACCTGTTGTAGTAAAGAAATACATAGTTAAAAAAATTTCAACCGAAATGTTACAGTGTGTGTTAGAGAGAGTTTAGTAGAGAGAGAGTGTTGTAGAGAGAGAGTGTTGTAGAGAGAGAGTGTTGTAGAGAGAGAGTGTTGTAGAGAGAGAGTGTTGTAGAGAGAGTGTTGTAGAGAGAGAGTGTTGTAGAGAGTGGCTGTTGTAGAGAAAGGCTGTTGTAGAGAGATAATGTGTGGGAGAGAGTTAGTGTCTTGAATAGTTAAACTGTGTATACTTGAAAGAGAGAGTGTTGTAGAGAGAAAGTGTCTTCTAGAGAGAAACAGTGTTCTACAGAGAGGGTGTTGTAGAGAGAGGCTGTTGTAGAGAGAGGCTGTTGTAGAGAGAGGCTGTTGTAGAGAGAGGCTGTTGTAGAGAATGTTGTAGAGAGATAGTGTTGTAGAGAGAGAGTGTTGTAGAGAGAGAGTGTTGTAGAGAGAGAGTGTTGTAGAGAGAGAGTGTTGTAGAGAGAGGCTTTTGTAGAGAGAGAGTGTTGTAGAGAGAGGATTTTGTAGAGAGAGGCTGTTGTAGAGAGAGGCTGTTGTAGAGAGAGGCTGTTGTAGAGAGAGGCTGTTGTAGAGAGAGGGTGTGGTAGAGAGTGTTGTAGAGAGATAGTGTTGTAGAGAGAGAGTGTTGTTGAGAGAGAGTGTTGTAGAGAGAGAGTGTTGTAGAGAGAGAGTGTTGTAGAGAGACGCATTTGTAGAGAGAGAGTGTTGTAGAGAGAGGCTGTTGTAGAGAGAGGCTGTTGTAGAGAGAGGCTGTTGTAGAGAGAGGCTGTTGTAGAGAGTGGCTGTTGTAGAGAGAAGCTGTTGTAGAGAGATAATGTGTGGGAGAGAGTTAGTGTCTTGAATAGTTAAACTGTGTATACTTGAAAGAGAGAGTGTGTGTGTGTGGAAGTGATAGAGTAAGGGGTGCCTGAGAGAGGGTGTGTTCCTTACTTTCAATTTGCTGTGCCTTGTCGTGTTCAATATTTTCTGTCCATTAAATTCATGTACTGTGACATGAGTCAACATCACATATTCTCCAATGTTTATTGAGAATAGAGTAGCTTCTCTCCATAATGTGACTTTGATGTCATCAGTGGAGTCTTTTAAGGTAATACTTTTAATGTCAGTATTTTGTCCATTGATGAGCACCTGTTTACTTTCCTCTTCCTAAAACAAAATATTATTGTTTAAAATTCAAAAGCAGAGAAGTCAGACTTAATAATTGTCCAAGCATTGAAGACATAGTTATTAAGGTCTATTGCTATTTTCAAATTAACGGCCTTGTTCCCAACAATGTTAAAAAAATAAGAACTTTGATGTCTGAGTACAGCCCTCCTCTTTGATAACCTAACTAATTAAAATTTCTAATAGCAGAGTATATATAGCACACCTATTTCCACGCATTGTTAAATTTTAATATTTGGATGCTGTACAGATCATTTATAATTGATAGAAAGCCTCTGAAACATAACAGCATATCTAATGTGTTACAGAGACTATACACAGAACAGCAACCACTCAAAAAAAAATAAGATCTAAGCACTAAATAGTGTACACACATACACACACACAGACACCAGCACACTGACAAAGCAAACATAAATATCGGCAATGTCACTGACAATACCACACACACTAACTGACAACAGAAGCAGCGAGACACGCAGCACAAAAGACCTCTACTTACTTCTGAAACGGTCCCACACACTGTCATAAGAGTTCTCACAGGTGCACGCTTTATTTCTTTAATTGGCGAAGCGGATGGTGCAGGAGGCTGCAAAATGTTTTCAGCGTCTTGAATTAGGGATTGAGTTAGAGAGGATCACTGAAAGAATATCGACTACCACAATATCGAGTACCCAAAATATCGAGGTGAAAATATCTACTACAAAAATATCGAGTTTGTATGTACAAACAGGTAAGTACAAAAATATCGACTACAAAATATCGTTTACAAAAATATCGTTGTAAAAAATATCGACTTTACTAAAAACAATGTTTAATTACATTAATATAAAAAATTAATTATTAAAATATAATTAACAATACTTAAAATAACTTTTAATAATTAAATATTTAATGAAAGTAAAAAAAATATATATTTTTAATCATATTTCTTAAAACATATATATATAGTAACAACATTTAATTAAATAATAGGCAATATTGTATATGTACCCCAAAAACCCAAAACTGACCCTGAACCCTAAAAATACCCCTTTATCCAAAAACTAAAAACTGACCCTGAACCCTAAAAATAACCCTTTACCCAAAAACTGAAAACTGACCCTGAACCCTAAAAATACCCCTTTACCCAAAAACTGAAAACTGACCCTGAACCCTAAAAATACCCCTTGACCCAAAAACTGAAAACTGACCCTGAACCCTAAAAATACCCCTTTACCCAAAAACTGAAAACTGACCCCGAACCCTAAAAATACCCCTTTACCCAAAAACTGAAAACTGACCCTGAACCCTAAAAATACCCCTTTACCCAAAAACTAAAAACTGACCCTGAACCCTAAAAATACCCCTTTACCCAAAAACTGAAAACTGACCCTGAACCCTAAAAATACCCCTTTACCCAAAAACTGAAAACTGACCCTGAACCCTAAAAATACCCCTTTACCCAAAAACTAAAAACTGACCCTGAACCCTAAAAATACCCCTTTACCCAAAAACTGAAAACTGACCCTGAACCCTAAAAATACCCCTTTACCCAAAAACTGAAAACTGACCCTGAACCCTAAAAATACCCCTTTACCCAAAAACTAAAAACTGACCCTGAACCCTAAAAATACCCCTTTCATTTAACATAATTAGCAATTAATCAATTAAATAAAATTAATTACCAATTACATTTTAATTAATTAACAAACATTTTTTAATTAACAATTAATTAAATATTACTACCAATTATTAAATTAACATATTTAATTAATTATAATTAAATTACTTCCCACCCTATTCCCCTATAAACCCACAACCCGCTAGAGAAAATACATTATTTTAATTGACATAATTAGCAATTAATCAATTAAATAAAATTAATTACCAATTAAATTTTAAATAATTAACATATATTATTTAATTACCAATTAATTAATTATTACTACCAATTAATACATTTACATATTTAATTAATTATAATTAAATTACTTCCCACCCTATTCCCCTATAAACCCACAACCCGCTAGAGAAAATAAATTATTTTAATTGACATAATTAGCAATTAATCAATTAAATAAAATTAATTACCAATTAAATTTTAAATAATTAACATATATTATTTAATTACCAATTAATTAATTATTACTACCAATTAATAAATTTACATATTTAATTAATTATAATTAAATTACTTCCCACCCTATTCCCCTATAAACCCACAACCCGCTACAGAATTAAATTACACAATAATTAAAAAAATAATTAATTAAAAAAATAATAAAATAAATTGACACTTTTCACACATATTATAACATAAACACACTATAAATAATTAAATATTATTTAAAAAACTATATTTTTTACTATCTAGATTATATACTTGGATATTTTCACTGTCTATATTATTTACAGTCGATATTACTTCACTTACCTTAAAAACGATATTTTGGCTGTCGATATTCTGTCTAGTCGATATTTTCTCCAAACGATATTTAAAACTCGATATTCTGTCCAGACGATATTTTGGAGTCGATATTATGTCTGTGCACCAGTTAGAGACATTGCCGGAAATTTTGTAACTTTGCTTTGCTTTGTTATCAGAATTGTTTTGTTTTTAATGATAAAATTGCGTATTAGTAGCCCACAGTTGTATTGTGTCTGCTGATATAAACTTTCTTGGTAACACGTTGCTTTAATTGTACCAGTTTTATCTGCTAGAGCCAAATGAAATAGAACTTTATTTTCTTGTTTGGCGTTCTTGTAATTAGTTTTACTTGAGCACTTGATCACATTAACTCTGATGGGTTTTTCATAAGGTTTGCTGTCATTGGAGGCAATGTTATTGATTTCTTCAATAGTCATCATCTGAAATAGAAATACATTTTATAAACAGTGTTAAATAGAAATCCATAGTGCTTTATGATCACTGTAATAGCATTCTAAAGTTCCATAATTTTGAAGTATGTAATTGGTATATATATGATCTAAGATAGATTGGTAGTCTGTTGTGTAAGAGTCTATAAGTTGTATACATTGCAATTTTGTCTCAAAGAATCCAATTAGTTTTTGAGTTTGTGAATTGCTTTGAGAGACATCCACATTGAAATCTCCCATAATGATGAATTTGTGTTCTGGATAAAAATTAGTGATAATGGTAATAAATTCCAAAAGATCAGTAATATTTTTCTGTGGTGGTTTGTAGACTATAATAATAAGGTAATCTGTCGAATTAATCTGTAATGTAAAATGTAAAATGTCTATCCCTTGGTGTGTTTCATAAATAGGTAATATACAAAGATCTTTCTTGTAGTACAGTATCATCCCATGGATAGTGTTGTATGTATGAAATGTATCAAATATAATATGATTATATTGTTCTACCATAAAATCATTGACAGTTGACTTCCTTGTCGTGTTGATTTCAGTTAAGCAAATAATGTCTGCTTGCATCATGTTACTATTGGCTATCATTGATGTGAAATGCTTCTGAAGTGATCGTATATTGTGTGTTATAATATTGAAATGTGCTGTGTATGTCTCTAATTGTGGTATAGTTATTTCAAGTAGCATTTCGGTCCTTAATCTTTCCATTTCCTCATGAACTTTTGGGTGTATTATAATTTTAGTTTCATCAAAATTTCGAACATATATGTTCTGTATACATTTAGCTCTGCTTATGGCAACATAATGTAAATGATGAATTTTGGATTTATTGAAGTGTATATAAAGTGGTTCTATAGTGTCCCCTTGTGTGCAATGTATAGTTCGTGCTGATGCTTGTCGTAAAGGAAATTGTTTGCGTATGACAGTGATAAATTTCTTGGTGTATTGGAAATGTCTAGCTATAGCATGTATTGGTGTCCATGATTTTTCTATTTGGCCATGATATAAATGCTTATATTCTTGCCTTGCTTTTTGACCCACAGTAATATTGTCAAATGATACCCAAACTATAAAAGGTGTCTTGTTAATAATGTCAACAAATTGTACTATACCAGTTGCGCCATTAGTTAAACCATCATTTACATCCACATTGCAAGTTAAATCATAACGGAGCTGTAAAGCAATGTGTAATGTATGTGCAAGTCCCATAGTTTTCGTTGGATCCTTAGGCAATTGGTTAAGTATAGTTTTTTTTAACATTTTCTGATACATCAGAACTCACAGTATCGTTAGCTACAGTAATATACACTAGATATTCCTTGCTATGTTTATCCAAAACAAGTCTGTTAATTTCATTTACCTCAACATTAGTAGACATAATATATGGTATTGTTTCTAATAGACTCTCATCAGGTTGCATTTCTCTTTGCTTAATTAGTAGAATATCTTCTTTAGTATGCTTTCCTTCTCCTAATCTGTTTAGTAGTTCTGCAAATTGGAGATCTTCTTTTTGACGCATAATCTTAGTCAATTCAAATAGTTTAAAATGTTCTTTCCATAAGTTCATACTTAAAGGACCATACAAATTATTAGAGTCCTGAAAAATATATCTGTCACAAACAGGTTTCAATTGGTAAAAGTCACCAATAGCTATAATAGAAATTCCTCCAAATGGTTCATTTGAACATTTTATTTCTTGTAGTCTGTTATGTATAAAATTGAACATATTTTGACCCACCATAGAAATTTCATCTATAATAAGAACTTTAACATGCAGCATTTTCATTTGCAGAGAAGTTCTATTTTCATGAGTTAGTGGTTTATAATTTAAACTTTGGGAGACAGGTATTTTAAAAGTACTATGCAATGTTTGTCCATGAATAATATGTGCTGCTTTGCCTGTTGGAGCAGTAAGTAGGACATATTATCTGGATTTTCACCTGCCTTTGTATTATAGTAGTGTAGTAATGTTTGATGTAGTGCAGTTATTAGAAAGCTTTTACCAACACCAGCCCCTCCAGTGCAAAAAGTATAGCATGGAGTACTTGTAGTTTTTAACAAATACAAGTGATGGTAAACAAAATTTAGTTGTTGACTAGTTAAGTTGTGCATTATATTTAGGTATTTATCATCAGGTAGAATGGAGTTAGTTAAGCTTTGTTCTTCAGTTATTGTTCTAATTCCTATATCTAATGACACGTCATATATATGATAATTTTCTTTATTGTTCCCTTCATCACATACATTGGCTGTTTGTATTAATAGAGGTGATAGAGGAGGGGATATAATATTTTCATTACACTCTTCATTCGTAATGTTCCTAACATCCCCGTGATTATGGTTATATATTTTAACTTGTGAATCAACAACATTTCTAACTTGTAGATATCTTTGGTAGTAAGTGTCATTGTTTACGATAATTTTATGTTCTTCTCTCCATGGATAGTGCAACATTAATAGTTCTCTATAATATTCTTCAGGCTCCTTGTCTTTGTTAAATCTGCAATAGCGTATAATTTTCCTCCGTCTCCGCTTCCTTAAACAATACTTGCTATTTATATTCTGCATTCCTACATCCTCTTCAGTACATTCTATTTCAATTTCTTCCTCATCTGAGCTGAAAAAGTTTGTTTCAGCAAGTAAATCTTCAGAATCATTTTTTTCTCTGGTATACTTTTTTTGGATGGCAGAGTTAAAGTTTGAAGCATAATCAGCTAAAGTACACATTTCTAATTTTGTGGGCCTCTTGCAGTACTTCGCAATAATATGTTCACATTGAATGTCAGTTGAATTTTCTGGCAACAAATTAATACTTGCCATATCGCGCATTAAATAAGTTCTTTTTTCTGGACGGCTAGTATTAATAAAAACAAATCCCCACGAACTTTTGCGTAATGGGATCTGGAGAATGAGATATGCTGCTTCTTGAGCACTTATTTCTGTGCAGTTGAGGAATTTGTTTGCTATGTGTTTAAGTTGGTCTTTGACATTACTATTGTTTTTCACTTCTTTAGCAGCTTGTGCAATAAGTTTGCTAATTCCTCTTTGCGATTTGCTGATATATGAAATAATATAGACCGCACAAGCATAAGCATCTAGTATAAACTGCAAGTCTATGTTTGCTCGCCAAGCTTTCAAAATTGTACTATTGTAGTTATTAATAAAGCATTCATCTGGTGTTCTTTTCAAAAATATGGTAGTCCTTTCTAAACTAGTTTGTATAGAAGTTATATATTCTTCATTATCCATCTTAATAACACCTAAAAAATCATCAAAAGAAAGTGTGCAAAAAGTTGCAGTATTCATTGCTTCATGGATACGTTTAATATTATCTTTCCATTGCCTATCGGTACCTTCAAGTGTCAATGGCTCTAATATGAGAGTATTTGACATAGGATATTTGGGGTATTGATATTTACATGTTCTTTTATCTTTTCTGCGGCAATTTTTAGTGTGGCCATGCCTTTGTAAATTTATTAAAGGCTGTAAAATAGTGTCATCTGACTTATTACATTGAATATATTGCTCAATAAAAGCATTGACATTCTCCAATGGTGACACACCATAGACGGGTGCATTTTTAACCCATAGTAATGCATGGATATGTGGAGAACCTCTCTGTTGGAATTCGACTCTGTAAAAGTAGTCAACTATTTCACCAATTGGATTTGTCCCGTTCATCAAAACACAATTAAACAATTGCCTCACTTGATAGTCAAACTGTCTAGCACATGTAATAGGATCTTCTTGTATTAATCGACATTTAGTTTCCCAAGACATGTTATTGAATTCCTCTTCTGTGCATTCATTTAAGTTTTTAACTCTCAATAATATATTGATTAAATGGTGCCATTTTGTTTCTGCAGCAGATAAAGTTAAAAAAAATGTTGGGATTCCAAGTTGTCTTATCATCGCAAATAGATCTCGTTTACAACTTTCCCAATGTGGAGGTGAACTCCGTATAGTTTTCAAAACTTTATAACCTTCATTAAACTGGAACAAATTTTCTAGATTATATTTAATGTCTTTAGCAGTAATATTTTTACCATCTGTATATTTTTTCCGTATAGAAATATTAATTTTTCCTTGAATTTGCTTAATATGTAATTTTTTAAGTTTAAAGTAAACATTAGACATATTTTTTGCTACTCTTCTATCATGACTTCTTAATTCCCATTGACAAATTGTACTATAATGTACCGGTATATGTCTTTCTTTATTGGTTGGCCTTCGTTCACCACAATAAATGGTAGGAAAAGCCAACAATTCAGAATCTTTATCTTCATATAAACCTCTTGGTGTATTATATTCAGCTGGAGCTAAACTTAATACATTGACACCATTACTGGTAATTGTTTCATTATTTAACATAGTATCTAAATTGCCTGCTTCCATGTTGTCAGATGTATCTGAAGAATAGCTTGTCTCAGAATTATCAGTTACATTGTACATTTCTGGAGGTATATACTCCCATTCGGGGTTAATAGTCACACCATATTCATTAAACATGACACTATTCGTTGCTAGCCATGTAGCTGCCTTTTTAACGGTGTTTGGTCGAATATTTTCATAATGCGTGTGCGATTTATACATTAATTTTCTTTTTAATTTGACTGGGATGGTCATTGCATCATTTATTTGCCTTGGTAAAATGGTAACAGTTGTCATTACATCTGCAGGTACATTAACTACAGCACCTGATAAGGATTTTTGAAATCCACGTGGTAAACTACGAATTTGTAAAAAAGGTATCCGAGGAGAAACTAATCTTTCTTCTAAATCGTATAATTCTAATTCAATTGGTACTTTTGGAAATGCCATGCCATTTAGAACGGAACATGGTGGAATTTTATCTTTTTTGATGTAAGCATAGCAAGTCATACAAATTAAATTTGTTTTCTTGCTACTAATGTCACACCTTTTAAACATTTAATTTTCACAAATGGTGCGAGTATTTTTAATTGTTTGTTTATGCCACAACTGGTTGCAAATAGTACAAACATACTCTGGCCCATGCAAGATTTCACGATGGAAATTAAATAATTAAATGGATTTGTTTATTTGCTTTCCGTTTTTGTACCAGCGTTAATTTTACAGTTGGTCTGTTTGTTTCAACGCCTTTATTTGCAATGGCTCCTAGTGCAACATTTGTATTTTTCATTTTTTTCACACTAAGTTCTGAAGTGCTAAAGTTATCTACGTTGATTTGTAAGTTTATATTTGCCCCCATATTAGAAGTACTTGTTCCTGGCAAATGACTTTCCTTACTAGTATAGCTATTAGTCCCCTTACTTTGCGTCTGTAAAGCGTCTGAAGAAACAAAAGTATCTTTATTTCCTTTGCGTTTTAGTACAATAGGCAAAATTACAGTTGATTTTTCCCCTACAACACCTTCGTTGCCAACATTGTCAAGAGTTCCTAGTGCAGCAGTAGTATTTCTCTTTTTTTTCACACTATGTTCGGAAAGGCAAAAGTTGGCTGAGTGTATTTGAGACTGTTTATTTGTCCCAAAAATGGAAATACTTGTCTCTGCCAAAAGATTTTTCTTACTAGTATTGCTATTAGTCCCCTTACTTTGAAGAGCTAAAGCGTACGAAGTAACAGAACTCCCTTCTAAAATCGAATTGACAGTTCCTTGAGTAGTATGTACAAAGATTTTAGTAACTGGAGTTAAATGACTATTTTTCATGTGCACTGTAAGTGCTCTTTGGAATGTTTTTTTTAAGATTATTTTTATATCTATTGGTGTTAATTCAAATGGTATGCAACTCTGAGAGGGATTTGCTAATTTTTTTGCAAGATTTACAACATATTCCAAAAGTCCTTCAAAAGAATTTATTTCTAACGTTATACATGTTCCATTTGAATGAGGCATGCCTTCATTGTCCCTGCTAACATAGTATTTTTGCATATGTCTAAAAATTGAAATAACATATACACTCATACAAAGTAGTACCCCACAGTACTTAGAAACACCTAAATGTAATGCCGTGGTAATATCTGGATAGTTGTGATCAAAAGATTTTAGGACATTACCATAGTAAGGGTTGCGGAGCGTAAGTGAATAAAACATAATATTGTGCTCTATATATTTAGGTAAATCATCTGGATGCATAAGTGTTTCTTTGTTAATAGAATGCATTTGTAGATATAAAGCATCTCCAAGGTCCATTATATAATTTAGATCGGTGGACTTCCATGTATTTACTGGTTTGGATACATGGTGCAAAATAGCAAAGGTACTATTTGGTAAGCATTGCTTGCCTTTTGATTTACAATTAAATCTTGTATTACCTTGATGGTAACTGGCTTTTAAGCATCTATGCATGGTTTTAGTCTCCCTATACTTTATTACTCTAAAGTATATTAACTTAAGTAAGCCAAATAAATAACTCATACTTTTATTTTGAAACAATAATATTAGTTACCTTGCTTTGTGGTAGATTGAACCTCACTAGATTGATCTGAAATGAGAGTAACATTAATTGTTAGAATATGCTTTAAATTAAGTAACACTTTAAATCCTAAAACAAAACAGGGAATGCAATAGTAGTTTCGAATTGTTGGATACTTATGTCTCAGAGTGTGACAGAGGTTATGATAATATATTGCATGTGTGTGTCTGTTTGTATTTTTACAATCAACTTAGTATTGAGAAATTGTGTGATGTGTACAGTGAATGCTTGTTGCCCTGCATAATAAGTAGAGTGCGTGAAGTAGAGAGAGAATTAATGAAGTGAGAAATATCCAAATCATTTTGGCTAGAATGAGAGTAAGAGAAGCCTGAGAAGTATGAAGCGAAAGATTGTAAGCATGAAAGTGACAACGCCTGTTAAAGTAAGTTGGCATTTATTTTAAAGCATTTTTCTACAGGCATCGTTAAAAAAAAAATGGTGAGGAGGGATAGTGAGCGGGGAAGTGGATGATATTTTGCATGCGAGAGAGATGAGCAATGAGAAAGTCAATCTGCAAACTATTGTTTTATTATGAAGTTGTTACAATTAGCTGTGTGAATAAAAGGTCTGAATGAAGGGTGTGCTACTTAAGAACACGTTGAACTTGAGGAAGTCTATAGTATGAAAGCCGGCTGTTATAAATAAATCTGTGCCCAGGCAAAACTATTATTGACAACTTGCAAAGTGGTGTGAAGTGTATGTTTTAAATAAATGAGGGAAGAGCGTAGTCGAAAATATAGGCTGGCCATGTAATATACATATGGGCTTAAAATACAGGTTTGCCATGTTTGTAGTGTAAGTTTGCAGAAACTAATGTAAGCATTTCAAACTACCAATAGTACAGCATGTAATCTATTGCGTAAAAGAACGTGTTCCTTCCCAAGAGAGTCTGTGAGTTGTTATGCGTGTTGCAGTGAGGAGCTAAAAGTAGAGGGTGTGGTGTACGAACGTGTCCATGAATGATAGACAAGCTATGGTGTGCGTGTTTCCGTGCGTGTTTCCGTGCTTCTAAATGTTGTCAAGGTATGCGTGTTCACATGCGTGAATGGAAAAAAGATTGAGTCTATGTTCTGTTTGTGCATGTTGTGCGTGTTGGCGTGCGTGAAACGCGTTAATGAAATGTTGCAAAGTGGTGTGAACTGTATGTTTATAAAAATAATGGAAGAGCGTAGTAGGAAAGATGAGCTGGGCATGCATGGTACAAATGGCCTTAAAAAGTCCGGAAATATTAGCCGTAAATGTACAAGATAAATAGTTAGTAAGATGTGGCGAAGTGGTGTGAGCTGCCTGTCCAAAATCATTGAGCATTTATTTAGGAAAGAAAGTGTATGACATCTATTTAGGATAAAAAGTGTATGACGATTAGGTGTTGAGATCTAGTGTACATGTTCTGTGATGTGTAGCGAGAAGGAGTCTATAGTACCGAACACAAAAATGCATTCCTCCAAAAGCGTCTCCACAATACAGTTAATTCGATGTTAACATTAACATCACCATGTAGTTAACGAAATAAATGTAAGCATTTCAAACTAGCAATAGCCCAGCATGTAATATATTGCGTTAAAGAACGTGTTCCTTTCCAAGAAAGTCTGTGGGCTGTTTGTCGTGCGTGTTGCAGTGCGGAACTAAAAGTAGAGGGTGGGGTGGCCGAACGTGTCCATGAATGAGAGACAAGCTATGGTGTGCGTGTTTCCGTGCGAGACACTTGTATTGTGGATGGGGGGGGTGGGGGGTGTGAGAGAGAGAGTGTGTGTGTGCTGCTTGTGTTTGTGCGTACTTCCGCGAGTGTAAGGCAGAAAGGTGCAGATGAATGAATGAGACAGAAGCTAAGACAGGGAGGGTATGCTTGCAAGCTGCACTTCTAAATGTTGTCAAGGTATGCGTGTTCACATGCGTGAATGGAAAAGAGATTGAGTCTGTGGCCCGTTTGTGCATGTTGTGCGTGTTGGCGTGCGTGAAACGCGTTAATGAAATGTTGCAAAGTGTTGTGAACTGTATGTTTATAAAAAGGATGGAAGGGCGTAGTAGGAAAGATGAGCTGGGCATGCATGGTACAAATGGCCTTAAAAAGGTCCGGTAATATTAGCCGCTAATGTACAAGATAAATCGTTAGTAAGATGTGGCGAAGTGGTGCGAGCTGCCTGTCCAAAAAGATTTAGCAGCTATTTAGGAAAGAAAGTGTATGACAATTAGGTGTTGAGATCTATTGTACATGTTCTTTGATGTGTATTGAGAAGGAGTCTATAGTACCCAAGACCCAAAAAATGCATTCCTCCAAAAGCGTTTCCGGAATACAGTTAATTCGATGAGAACATTAACCTCCCAATGTACTGAACGAAAAAAATGTAGGCATTTCAAACTACCAATATCCCAGCATGTAATATATTGCGTAAAAGAACGTGTTGCTTTCCAAGAGAGTGTGTGAGCTGTTTGTCGTGCGTGTTGCAGTGCGGAACTAAAAGTAGAGGGTGGGGTGTACGAACGTGTCTATGAATGAGAGACGAGCTATGGTGTGCGTGTTTCCGTGCGAGACACTTGTATTTAGGGGTTGGTTGGGGGGGGGGTGAAAGAGAGAGTGTGTGTGTGCTGCTTGTGTTTGTGCGTATTTCGGCGAGTGTAAGGCAGAAAGGTGCAGATGAATGAATGAGACAGAAGCTAAGACAGGGAGGGTATGCTTGCAAGCTGCACTTCTAAATGTTGTCAAGGTATGCGTCTTCACATGCGTGAATGGGAAATAAATTGAGTCTGTGGCTTGTTTGTGCATGTTGTGCGTGTTGGCGTGCATGAAACGCGTTAATGAAATGTTGCAAAGTGTTGTGAACTGTATGTTAATAAAAAGGATGGAAGGGCGTAGTAGGAAAGATGAGCTTGGCATGCATGGTCCAAATGGCCTTAAAAAGGTCCGGAAATATTAGCCGCTAATGTACAAGATAAATCGTTAGTAAGATGTGGCGAAGTGGTGTGAGCTGGCTGCCCAAAATGATTGCGGAGCTATTTCGGAAAGAAAGTGTATGCCAATTAGGTGTTGAGATCCAGTGTACATTTTCTGTGATGTGTAGCACACAGCCTGCGAGAAAAAGTATATAGTACCCAGCACAAAAATACTTCCCTCCAAAAGCGTTTCCGGAATACAGTTAATTCTATGACAACATTAACATCCCCATGTACTTACCTAAAATTAATATTTTTTCACACGATCACAACTGTGACAGAATGACTTTAAAACAGTCTCTTGTATCTGTAAAAGAAAAAGTGTAATGTATTATCATGTATTACCTTAGTTTTTGATGCTAAGTCCAGTACGAGCGATAGAATTTGTTTGACGTCAAGAAAACTATATATCTTTACATAATTGCGGAGCTGTGAATGGAGTTATAGGAAGCATAAAAAGGACGGGAAGAGAAAATAAGAGAGTAATAATGATAAAAAATGACAGAAACACAGCCTAAAATACATGTTAAGAGAGTGCAGTGAAAGCTCCCGAAAAGTGTAGCAGAAAAGAAATGTGTTTAGAAAGTGGAGAGATACAGTGAAGAATGTGTAGAAATAGCAATGTTGAAGATGATAGGAGAAAGAGATATACAAATGTCGAGACGAATAAGTCAGTATAAAAGTAAAATAAAATGCAAGTATTGTATTAAAAAAAAAACACAAATGCACTTACATGATCTAATGGAAGCGTAGTGTCTTTGAATATGTAGTCCTCGTAGCAAATACAGCGTCGTTCCGTCGGGGACTGTAGTGTGTCAACAGATGAAAAAGGCTATGGCTCCCAATGACCCTTTCGTGATCTTAAATAGGCTGAAGTGTCAAATGTAGCCGGCAAGGTGTTTGGAAGTGCACAAAGGATGAAAGGGTAAATGCCCTCCCCTTGCCCCCAGGAGATGTCTCCTACGAGAATGTGTCTAACTTGCAAGTGTGAAAATGTGAATGTGTATGTAGATGTCGTTTCGGTAGTGGCGCCTGTACCGACTTCCCAGGCTACAAACTATGACGCAACAACTAAACGAGCAACAAAAAAAAAAGCATCATATTGCAATATTACGATGTAGCTTTATTACAATAATAAATAAGGCAAATAAGGGTGACAAAGCAACGTACGGCTACATGTAATGTAAAAATATATCACCCTTAAAGTCCTAATTAGGAGGTTTTAAAAAAGTATAATAAAGGAGCACGTGCAACCCTCTAAGTTTAAAAAAAATATTGTTACTTTTTAATGTATCGATGAGTTCTGTGTGATACAAAACGATGTATAGTGTTAGTGTTTCTGCATGTGCTAATGAAAAATACAGAAGGATGTTATTGTGTGTAGATCATTAATTAAAAATGCATTAGTGCGAAGTTTAGAAATTGTGTGCCCAGTGTGTTAGCAAAAAGAAGGAGCAGCGTAGTCTGAACGATAGGCTGTGCAGACCTGGTCTTTGGCAGTTTCGTATCTAAATAGCAGGTACAATAGTTCAAGAGATGTGGCAAAGTGGTGTGAGCTGGCTGCGTAAAATGAGTGAGCGGCAGAGTAGGATCACGAGTTTGTACATGCATGTGACTAATGTGTGTAGAAAGAAGGTGTCGCTGTATTTCGATGTTTGTCAAAGTTTTGTATTTGTTGCAACTTATGTACGCAGTACCACTGAGGCCTTGGTGCAATGTGGCTGACTGCTCTATGCAGTGTGAGTTAGGGCAGTGTGCACTGAGTGTGCGCATTCTGCACTGTGTGTGTTGAATGTCGTAATATTTGCACGATTATAGTTGCCCAAAAAATGTTGAAAAAAAAAGTGCCTTCATGTTTAAGCACCACTCACAAGACTATTATCCAAAAATAAAAGTGAATAGCATAATAGTTGAACTATTTGGTAGGGTAATACTGAATGTGGTATTGTAATTTTGTAACGTAAAATGTCTATGCAGTATCTAATTAGTGTAGTGTGTGAATGGCTTAAGCAGCCAGTAACGGATGTTGATATGCGTGTTTGGTGTGTAAGTTTGCACTTTCAAACTGTCCAAAAATAACGAAAAATAAATGCCATTGTACGTGCATGTAATCAAATGTGTAAAAAACGTTGTGCTTGACACACAGTTTCGAAAGTTGCTTCCCTTGTTTTATAGTTTTCAGGGCGAAGGCGACTTTATGTCTCTTTCATTTACATTTGCATTTCCCAGCGGATGGTCGACAACAGATTACAATCTTTACGACTGTATTATTATTATTATTATTATTATTATTATTAATATTAATATTATTACTGTGATGAAAGAAATTCAGCCTCCTGGGGTGCTTATGCCCCAGACGTTTTGCTCTCGGCCCCTCCCCACCTTACAGAGGGGAAAAAGAAGAGAGCCATGTCGTGAATAATTGTGAAAAGACTTTAGAAAATGTTCGTTTTTTTGGTCCGTATTTCCGCGAGGGAAAGGCAGAAATGTCCAGATGAATGAATGATAGTGAATATAAGGCAGGGAACAGACTTGGATGACGAGTTTGTACATGCATGTGACTAATGTGTGTATAAATGTAGTGTCTGTGAATTGTGATGTTTGTAAAAGTTTTGTATTGTTGCAAACAATGCTTAATATACATGCAACATAGAGGCTTTGGTGCAGTGTAACTGAGTGCTAGGTGCACTGTGAGTGAGGGCTGTGTGTAGTGTAAGTGAGGGATGTATGCAGTACAAGTGAGGCCTTCGTGCAGTGTGACTGAGTGCTGTGTGCACTGTGAGTTTGGTCATATCTGCCTCCTAGGATTCCAATAATAACATGGAGTCTGCTTGATATGTAGCAAATGCACCACTAAGTATTGGATGTGCCCCAACAATAACACATACCTTATGGAGGCAGAAGGCACACTAAATTGTTCTGGCTGAAGAATTTCTGTCACATAAAAGTTTAACATTCTGATGCGTGTTGCGATGCGTGAATGGAACAGAGAGATGTTTTGTACGCCTCAATGTTGTGAAGCTACTAGGCTGTTTGTGTGAAGCTACTGGGCTGTTTGTGCGTATTCGTGTGCGTGTTGCGATGCATGAATGGAACAGAGAGATGTTTTGCACGCCTCAATGTGTACGTGTTTCAGCAAGTGAAAGACAGAGTGTTACTGTTTAAGAAAGAGCTGAGGTTATAATAAATTGTTTTGTTCCTACGAGCAAGGTATTTATTCTTCACACCTTCACCTCACCTTATTACTCACACCTTGTCCTTTACACACATACACATAGTTCACTTATAAGTGCTCCTGCGTATACGTGAGTCGTAGCACGCCGCATCCCGTAGAGGGGTGCGAAGGCCCCGATGATGAAGCATGACACCAAGGGGCCTGTTGATGTGCGAGGGGCATTTAAATAACACTGTGTGCTCCCTATCACATTAAGGATCACTTCCACTTTTTAGTGAATTCCAATATGTGTATACGTATTGTCAAGTATGTCAAAGTTTTGTATTTGTTATCAAAAATAATTAATGTAGATGCAACATAGTTTTAGAGATGTGGCAAAGTGGTGTGATGTGTGTGTCCCTTAGGAGGGAGCATCGGAATAGGCTCAAGATACTGCTTTTTTTTGGGTCATACTGAATGTGGTATTGTAATTTTGTAACGTAAAAAGTCTATGCCGTATCTAATTAGTGTAGTGTGTGAATGGTTTAAGCAGCCAGTTACGGATGTTGCTATGCGTGTTTGGTGTGTAAGTTTGCACTTTCAAACTGTGGAAAAATAAAGAAAATACCATTGTACGTGCATGTAATCTAATGGGTAAAAAAACGTCGTGCTTGACACATAGTTTCGAAAGTTGCTTCCCTTGTTTTATAGTTTTCAGGGCGAAGGCGACTTTAGGCTTCTTTGGTTTACATTTGCATTTCCCAGCGGATGGTCGACAACAGATTACAATCTTTACGACTGGGATTAAAGCAATTCAGCCTCCTGGGGTGGTTAGGCCCCAGACGTTTTGCTCTCGGCCCCTCCCCACCTTACAGAGGGGAAAAAGAAGACAGCCATGTCGTGCATAATTGTGAAAAGACTTTAGAAAATGTTCGTTGTTTTGGTGCGTATTTCCGCGAGGGAAAGGCAGAAATGTCCAGATGAATGAATGATAGTGAATATAAGGCAGGGATCACGAGTTTCTGCATGCATGTGACTAATGTGTGTATAAATGTAGAGTCTGTGAATTGTGATGTTTGTAAAAGTTTTGTATTGTTGCAAACAATGCTTAATGTACATGCAACATAGAGGCTTTGGTGCAGTGTAACTGAGTGCTAGGTGCACTGTGAGTGAGGGCTGTGTGTAGTGTAAGTGAGGGATGTATGCAGTACAAGTGAGGCCTTCGTGCAGTGTGACTGAGTGCTGTGTGCACTGTGAGTTTGGTCATATCTGCCTCCTAGGATTCCAATAATAACATGGAGTCTGCTTGATATGTAGCAAATGCACCACTAAGTATTGGATGTGCCCCAACAATATCACATACCTTATGGAGGCAGAAGGCACACTAAATTGTTCTGGCTGAAGATTTTCTGTCACATAAAAGTTTACCATTCTGATGCGTGTTGCGATGCGTGAATGGAACAGAGAGATGTTTTGTACGCGTCAATGTTGTGAAGCTACTAGGCTGTTTGTGTGAAGCTACTGGGCTGTTTGTGCGTATTCGTGTGCGTGTTGCGATGCGTGAATGGAACAGAGAGATGTTTTGCATGCCTCAATGTGTACGTGTTTCAGCAAGTGAAAGACAGAGTGTTACGGTTTAAGAAAGAGCCGAGGTTATAATACATTGTTTTGTTACTACGAGCCAGGTATTTTTATTCTTCACACCTTCACCTCACCTTATTACTCACACCTTGTCCTTCACACACATACACATAGTTCACTTATGAGTGCTCCTGCGTATACGTGAGTAGTAGCACGCCGCATCCCGTAGAGGGGTGCGAAGGCCCCGATGATGAAGCATGACACCAAGGGGCCTGTTGGTGTGTGAGGGGCATTTAAATAACACTGTGTGCTCCCCATCACATTAAGGATCACTACCACTTTTTAGTGAATTGCAATATGTGTATACGTATTGTCAAGTATGTCAAAGTTTTGTATTTGTTGTCCAAAATGTTAAATGTAGATGCAACATAGTTTTAGAGATGTGGCAAAGTGGTGTGATGTGTGTGTCCCTTAGGAGGGAGCATCTGAATAGGCTCAAGATACTGCTATTTTGTAGGGGCATACTGAATGTGGTATTGTAATTTTGTAACGTAAAAAGTCTATGCCGTATCTAATTAGTGTAGTGTGTGAATGGCTTAAGCAGCCACTTACGGATGTTGCTATGCGTGGTTGGTGTGTAAGTTTGCACTTTCAAACTGTCCAAAAATAAAGAAAATCCCATTGTACGTGCATGTAATCTAATGTGTAAAAAAAGTCGTGCTTGACACATACTTTCGAAAGTTGCTTCCCTTGTTTTATAGTTTTCAGGGCGAAGGCGACGTTAGGTTTCTTTGGTTTACATTTGCATTTCCCAGCGGATGGTCGACAACAGATTACAATCTTTACGACTGTGATGAAAGCAATTCAGCCTCCTGGGGTGGTTAGGCCCCAGACGTTTTGCTCTCGGCCCCTCCCCACCTTACAGAGGGGAAAAAGAAGACAGCCATGTCGTGCATAATTGTGAAAAGACTTTAGAAAATGTTCGTTGTTTTGGTGCGTATTTCCAACAGAGAAAGGCAGAAAGGTCCAGATAAATGAATGATAGTGAATATAAGGCAGGGAACAGAGTAGGATCACAATTTTGGGCTGGGCTGTTTATGCGTGTTTGAGTGCATGTTTGCGTTGCGTGAATGGAACAGAAAGATGTTTGAGTGTTCGTGTTTCAGGAAGTGAAAGACAGGGTGTTACAGTTTCAAAAAATGGTCGACGCGATGTTGTGAAGCTACTGGGCTGTTTGTGCGTGTTTGAGTGCATGTTTGCGGTGCGTGAATGGAACAGAAAGATGTTTGAGTGTTCGTGTTTCAGGAAGTGAAAGACAGGGTGTTACGGTTTCAAAAAATGGACGACGCGATGTTGTGAAGCTACTGGGCTGTTTGTGCGTGTTTGAGTGCATGTTTGCGGTGCGTGAATGGAACAGAAAGATGTTTGAGTGTTCGTGTTTCAGGAAGTGAAAGACAGGGTGTTACGGTTTCAAAAAATGGACGACGCGATGTTGTGAAGCTACTGGGCTGTTTGTGCGTGTTTGAGTGCATGTTTGCGGTGCGTGAATGGAACAGAAAGATGTTTGAGTGTTCGTGTTTCAGGAAGTGAAAGACAGGGTGTTACGGTTTCAAAAAATGGACGACGCGATGTTGTGAAGCTACTGGGCTGTTTGTGCGTGTTTGAGTGCATGTTTGCGGTGCGTGAATGGAACAGAAAGATGTTTGAGTGTTCGTGTTTCAGGAAGTGAAAGACAGGGTGTTACGGTTTCAAAAAATGGACGACGCGATGTTGTGAAGCTATTGGGCTGTTTGTGCGTGTTTGAGTGCATGTTTGCGGTGCGTGAATGGAACAGAAAGATGTTTGAGTGTTCGTGTTTCAGGAAGTGAAAGACAGGGTGTTACGGTTTCAAAAAAAGGACGACGCGATGTTGTGAAGCTACTGGGCTGTTTGTGCGTGTTTGAGTGCATGTTTACGGTGCGTGAATGGAACAGAAAAATGTTTGAGTGTTCGTGTTTCAGGAAGTGAAAGACAGGGTGTTACGGTTTCAAAAAATGGACGACGCGATGTTGTGAAGCTACTGGGCTGTTTGTGCGTGTTTGAGTGCATGTTTGCGGTGCGTGACTGGAACAGAAAGATGTTTGAGTGTTCGTGTTTCAGGAAGTGAAAGACAGGGTGTTACGGTTTCAAAAAATGGACGACGCGATGTTGTGAAGCTACTGGGCTGTTTGTGCGTGTTTGAGTGCATGTTTGCGTGAATGGAACAGAAAGATGTTTGAGTGTTCGTGTTTCAGGAAGTAAAAGACAGGGTGTTACGGTTTCAAAAAATGGACGACGCGATGTTGTGAAGCTACTGGGCTGTTTGTGCGTGTTTGAGTGCATGTTTGCGTGAATGGAACAGAAAGATGTTTGAGTGTTCGTGTTTCAGGAAGTAAAAGACAGGGTGTTACGGTTTCAAAAAATGGACGACGCGATGTTGTGAAGCTACTGGGCTGTTTGTGCGTGTTTGAGTGCATGTTTACGGTGCGTGAATGGAACAGAAAGATGTTTGAGTGTTCGTGTTTCAGGAAGTGAAAGACAGGGTGTTACGGTTTCAAAAAATGGACGACGCGATGTTGTGAAGCTACTGGGCTGTTTGTGCGTGTTTGAGTGCATGTTTGCGGTGCGTGAATGGAACAGAAAGATGTTTGAGTGTTCGTGTTTCAGGAAGTGAAAGACAGGGTGTTACGGTTTCAAAAAAGGGACGACGCGATGTTGTGAAGCTACTGGGCTGTTTGTGCTCTTTTGAGTGCATGTTTACGGTGCGTGAATGGAACAGAAAGATGTTTGAGTGTTCGTGTTTCAGGAAGTGAAAGACAGGGCGTTACGGTTTCAAAAAATGGACGACGCGATGTTGTGAAGCTACTGGGCTGTTTGTGCGTGTTTGAGTGCATGTTTGCGGTGCGTGAATGGAACAGAAAGATGTTTGAGTGTTCGTGTTTCAGGAAGTGAAAGACAGGGTGTTACAGTTTCAAAAAATGGACGACGCGTTGTTGTGAAGCTACTGGGCTGTTTGTGCGTGTTTGAGTGCATGTTTGCGGTACGTGAATGGAACAGAAAGATGTTTGAGTGTTCGTGTTTCAGGAAGTGAAAGACAGGGTGTTACGGTTTCAAAAAATGGACGACGCGATGTTGTGAAGCTACTGGGCTGTTTGTGCGTGTTTGAGTGCATGTTTACGGTGCGTGAATGGAACAGAAAGATGTTTGAGTGTTCGTGTTTCAGGAAGTGAAAGACAGGGTGTTACGGTTTCAAAAAATGGACGACGCGATGTTGTGAAGCTACTGGGCTGTTTGTGCGTGTTTGAGTGCATGTTTGCGGTGCGTGAATGGAACAGAAAGATGTTTGAGTGTTCGTGTTTCAGGAAGTGAAAGACAGGGTGTTACGGTTTCCAAAAATGGACGACGTGATGTTGTGAAGCTACTGGGCTGTTTGTGCGTGTTTGAGTGCATGTTTGCGGTGCGTGAATGGAACAGAAAGATGTTTGAGTGTTCGTGTTTCAGGAAGTGAAAGACAGGGTGTTAGGGTTTCAAAAAATGGACGACGCGATGTTGTGAAGCTACTGGGCTGTTTGTGCGTGTTTGAGTGCATGTTTGCGGTGCGTGAATGGAACAGAAAGATGTTTGAGTGTTCGTGTTTCAGGAAGTGAAAGACAGGGTGTTACGGTTCAAAAAATGGACAACGCGATGTTGTGAAGCTACTGGGATGTTTGTGCGTGTTTGAGTGCATGTTTACGGTGCGTGAATGGAACAGAAAGATGTTTGAGTGTTCGTGTTTCAGGAAGTGAAAGACAGGGTGTTACGGTTTCAAAAAATGGACGACGCGATGTTGTGAAGCTACTGGGCTGTTTGTGCGTGTTTGAGTGCATGTTTACGGTGCGTGAATGGAACAGAAAGATGTTTGAGTGTTCGTGTTTCAGGAAGTGAAAGACAGGGTGTTACGGTTTAAAAAAATGGACGACGCGATGTTGTGAAGCTACTGGGCTGTTTGTGCGTGTTTGAGTGCATGTTTGCGGTGCGTGAATGGAACAGAAAGATGTTTGAGTGTTCGTGTTTCAGGAAGTGAAAGACAGGGTGTTACGGTTTCAAAAAATGGACGACGCAATGTTGTGAAGCTACTGGGCTGTTTGTGCGTGTTTGAGTGCATGTTTACGGTGCGTGAATGGAACAGAAAGATGTTTGAGTGTTCGTGTTTCAGGAAGTGAAAGACAGGGTGTTACGGTTGCAAAAAATGGACGACGCGATGTTGTGAAGCTACTGGGCTGTTTGTGCGTGTTTGAGTGCATGTTTGCGGTGCGTGAATGGAACAGAAAGATGTTTGAGTGTTCGTGTTTCAGGAAGTGAAAGACAGGGTGTTACGGTTTCAAAAAATGGACGACGCGATGTTGTGAAGCTACTGGGCTGTTTGTGCGTGTTTGAGTGCATGTTTGCGGTGCGTGAATGGAACAGAAAGATGTTTGAGTGTTCGTGTTTCAGGAAGTAAAAGACAGGGTGTTACGGTTTCAAAAAATGGACGACGCGATGTTGTGAAGCTACTGGGCTGTTTGTGCGTGTTTGAGTGCATGTTTGCGGTGCGTGAATGGAACAGAAAGATGTTTGAGTGTTCGTGTTTCAGGAAGTGAAAGACAGGGTGTTACGGTTTCAAAAAAGGGACGACGCGATGTTGTGAAGCTACTGGGCTGTTTGTGCTTGTTTGAGTGCATGTTTACGGTGTGTGAATGGAACAGAAAGATGTTTGAGTGTTCGTGTTTCAGGAAGTGAAAGACAGGGCGTTACGGTTTCAAAAAATGGACGACGCGATGTTGTGAAGCTACTGGGCTGTTTGTGCGTGTTTGAGTGCATGTTTGCGGTGCGTGAATGGAACAGAAAGATGTTTGAGTGTTCGTGTTTCAGGAAGTGAAAGACAGGGTGTTACAGTTTCAAAAAATGGACGACGCGTTGTTGTGAAGCTACTGGGCTGTTTGTGCGTGTTTGAGTGCATGTTTGCGGTACGTGAATGGAACAGAAAGATGTTTGAGTGTTCGTGTTTCAGGAAGTGAAAGACAGGGTGTTACGGTTTCAAAAAATGGACGACGCGATGTTGTGAAGCTACTGGGCTGTTTGTGCGTGTTTGAGTGCATGTTTACGGTGCGTGAATGGAACAGAAAGATGTTTGAGTGTTCGTGTTTCAGGAAGTGAAAGACAGGGTGTTACGGTTTCAAAAAATGGACGACGCGATGTTGTGAAGCTACTGGGCTGTTTGTGCGTGTTTGAGTGCATGTTTGCGGTGCGTGAATGGAACAGAAAGATGTTTGAGTGTTCGTGTTTCAGGAAGTGAAAGACAGGGTGTTACGGTTTCCAAAAATGGACGACGTGATGTTGTGAAGCTACTGGGCTGTTTGTGCGTGTTTGAGTGCATGTTTGCGGTGCGTGAATGGAACAGAAAGATGTTTGAGTGTTCGTGTTTCAGGAAGTGAAAGACAGGGTGTTAGGGTTTCAAAAAATGGACGACGCGATGTTGTGAAGCTACTGGGCTGTTTGTGCGTGTTTGAGTGCATGTTTGCGGTGCGTGAATGGAACAGAAAGATGTTTGAGTGTTCGTGTTTCAGGAAGTGAAAGACAGGGTGTTACGGTTCAAAAAATGGACAACGCGATGTTCTGAAGCTACTGGGATGTTTGTGCGTGTTTGAGTGCATGTTTACGGTGCGTGAATGGAACAGAAAGATGTTTGAGTGTTCGTGTTTCAGGAAGTGAAAGACAGGGTGTTACGGTTTCAAAAAATGGACGACGCGATGTTGTGAAGCTACTGGGCTGTTTGTGCGTGTTTGAGTGCATGTTTACGGTGCGTGAATGGAACAGAAAGATGTTTGAGTGTTCGTGTTTCAGGAAGTGAAAGACAGGGTGTTACGGTTTCAAAAAATGGACGACGCGATGTTGTGAAGCTACTGGGCTGTTTGTGCGTGTTTGAGTGCATGTTTGCGGTGCGTGAATGGAACAGAAAGATGTTTGAGTGTTCGTGTTTCAGGAAGTGAAAGACAGGGTGTTACGGTTTCAAAAAATGGACGACGCAATGTTGTGAAGCTACTGGGCTGTTTGTGCGTGTTTGAGTGCATGTTTGCGTGAATGGAACAGAAAGATGTTTGAGTGTTCGTGTTTCAGGAAGTGAAAGACAGGGTGTTACGGTTGCAAAAAATGGACGACGCGATGTTGTGAAGCTACTGGGCTGTTTGTGCGTGTTTGAGTGCATGTTTGCGGTGCGTGAATGGAACAGAAAGATGTTTGAGTGTTCGTGTTTCAGGAAGTGAAAGACAGGGTGTTACGGTTTCAAAAAATGGACGACGCGATGTTGTGAAGCTACTGGGCTGTTTGTGCATGTTTGAGTGCATGTTTACGGTGCGTGAATGGAACAGAAAGATGTTTGAGTGTTCGTGTTTCAGGAAGTGAAACACAGGGTGTTACGGTTTCAAAAAATGGACGACGCGATGTTGTGAAGCTACTGGGCTGTTTGTGCGTGTTTGAGTGCATGTTTGCGGTGCGTGAATGGAACAGAAAGATGTTTGAGTGTTCGTGTTTCAGGAAGTGAAAGACAGGGTGTTACGGTTTCAAAAAATGGACGACGCGATGTTGTGAAGCTACTGGGCTGTTTGTGCGTGTTTGAGTGCATGTTTACGGTGCGTGAATGGAACAGAAAGATGTTTGAGTGTTCGTGCTTCAGGAAGTGAAAGACAGGGTGTTACGGTTTCAAAAAATGGACGACGCGATGTTGTGAAGCTACTGGGCTGTTTGTGCGTGTTTGAGTGCATGTTTACGGTGCGTGAATGGAACAGAAAGATGTTTGAGTGTTCGTGTTTCAGGAAGTGAAAGACAGGGTGTTACGGTTTCAAAAAATGGACGACGCGATGTTGTGAAGCTACTGGGCTGTTTGTGCGTGTTTGAGTGCATGTTTGCGGTGCGTGAATGGAACAGAAAGATGTTTGAGTGTTCGTGTTTCAGGAAGTGAAAGACAGGGTGTTACGGTTTCAAAAAATGGACGACGCGATGTTGTGAAGCTACTGGGCTGTTTGTGCGTGTTTGAGTGCATGTTTACGGTGCGTGAATGGAACAGAAAGATGTTTGAGTGTTCGTGCTTCAGGAAGTGAAAGACAGGGTGTTACGGTTTCAAAAAATGGACGACGCGATGTTGTGAAGCTACTGGGCTGTTTGTGCGTGTTTGAGTGCATGTTTACGGTGCGTGAATGGAACAGAAAGATGTTTGAGTGTTCGTGTTTCAGGAAGTGAAAGACAGGGTGTTACGGTTTCAAAAAATGGACGACGCGATGTTGTGAAGCTACTGGGCTGTTTGTGCGTGTTTGAGTGCATGTTTGCGGTGCGTGAATGGAACAGAAAGATGTTTGAGTGTTCGTGTTTCAGGAAGTAAAAGACAGGGTGTTACGGTTTCAAAAAATGGACGACGCGATGTTGTGAAGCTACTGGGCTGTTTGTGCGTGTTTGAGTGCATGTTTACGGTGCGTGAATGGAACAGAAAGATGTTTGAGTGTTCGTGTTTCAGGAAGTGAAAGACAGGGCGTTACGGTTTCAAAAAATGGACGACGCGATGTTGTGAAGCTACTGGGCTGTTTGTGCGTGTTTGAGTGCATGTTTGCGGTGCGTGAATGGAACAGAAAGATGTTTGAGTGTTCGTGTTTCAGGAAGTGAAAGACAGGGTGTTACAGTTTCAAAAAATGGACGACGCGTTGTTGTGAAGCTACTGGGCTGTTTGTGCGTGTTTGAGTGCATGTTTGCGGTACGTGAATGGAACAGAAAGATGTTTGAGTGTTCGTGTTTCAGGAAGTGAAAGACAGGGTGTTACGGTTTCAAAAAATGGACGACGCGATGTTGTGTAGCTACTGGGCTGTTTGTGCGTGTTTGAGTGCATGTTTACGGTGCGTGAATGGAACAGAAAGATGTTTGAGTGTTCGTGTTTCAGGAAGTGAAAGACAGGGTGTTACGGTTTCAAAAAATGGACGACGCGATGTTGTGAAGCTACTGGGCTGTTTGTGCGTGTTTGAGTGCATGTTTGCGGTGCGTGAATGGAACAGAAAGATGTTTGAGTGTTCGTGTTTCAGGAAGTGAAAGACAGGGTGTTACGGTTTCCAAAAATGGACGACGTGATGTTGTGAAGCTACTGGGCTGTTTGTGCGTGTTTGAGTGCATGTTTGCGGTGCGTGAATGGAACAGAAAGATGTTTGAGTGTTCGTGTTTCAGGAAGTGAAAGACAGGGTGTTAGGGTTTCAAAAAATGGACGACGCGATGTTGTGAAGCTACTGGGCTGTTTGTGCGTGTTTGAGTGCATGTTTGCGGTGCGTGAATGGAACAGAAAGATGTTTGAGTGTTCGTGTTTCAGGAAGTGAAAGACAGGGTGTTACGGTTCAAAAAATGGACAACGCGATGTTGTGAAGCTACTGGGATGTTTGTGCGTGTTTGAGTGCATGTTTACGGTGCGTGAATGGAACAGAAAGATGTTTGAGTGTTCGTGTTTCAGGAAGTGAAAGACAGGGTGTTACGGTTTCAAAAAATGGACGACGCGATGTTGTGAAGCTACTGGGCTGTTTGTGCGTGTTTGAGTGCATGTTTACGGTGCGTGAATGGAACAGAAAGATGTTTGAGTGTTCGTGTTTCAGGAAGTGAAAGACAGGGTGTTACGGTTTCAAAAAATGGACGACGCGATGTTGTGAAGCTACTGGGCTGTTTGTGCGTGTTTGAGTGCATGTTTGCGGTGCGTGAATGGAACAGAAAGATGTTTGAGTGTTCGTGTTTCAGGAAGTGAAAGACAGGGTGTTACGGTTTCAAAAAATGGACGACGCAATGTTGTGAAGCTACTGGGCTGTTTGTGCGTGTTTGAGTGCATGTTTGCGTGAATGGAACAGAAAGATGTTTGAGTGTTCGTGTTTCAGGAAGTGAAAGACAGGGTGTTACGGTTGCAAAAAATGGACGACGCGATGTTGTGAAGCTACTGGGCTGTTTGTGCGTGTTTGAGTGCATGTTTGCGGTGCGTGAATGGAACAGAAAGATGTTTGAGTGTTCGTGTTTCAGGAAGTGAAAGACAGGGTGTTACGGTTTCAAAAAATGGACGACGCGATGTTGTGAAGCTACTGGGCTGTTTGTGCATGTTTGAGTGCATGTTTACGGTGCGTGAATGGAACAGAAAGATGTTTGAGTGTTCGTGTTTCAGGAAGTGAAAGACAGGGTGTTACGGTTTCAAAAAATGGACGACGCGATGTTGTGAAGCTACTGGGCTGTTTGTGCGTGTTTGAGTGCATGTTTGCGGTGCGTGAATGGAACAGAAAGATGTTTGAGTGTTCGTGTTTCAGGAAGTGAAAGACAGGGTGTTACGGTTTCAAAAAATGGACGACGCGATGTTGTGAAGCTACTGGGCTGTTTGTGCGTGTTTGAGTGCATGTTTACGGTGCGTGAATGGAACAGAAAGATGTTTGAGTGTTCGTGTTTCAGGAAGTGAAAGACAGGGTGTTACGGTTTCAAAAAATGGACGACGCGATGTTGTGAAGCTACTGGGCTGTTTGTGCGTGTTTGAGTGCATGTTTGCGGTGCGTGAATGGAACAGAAAGATGTTTGAGTGTTCGTGTTTCAGGAAGTGAAAGACAGGGTGTTACGGTTTCAAAAAATGGACGACGCGATGTTGTGAAGCTACTGGGCTGTTTGTGCGTGTTTGAGTGCATGTTTGTGGTGCGTGAATGGAACAGAAAGATGTTTGAGTGTTCGTGTTTCAGGAAGTAAAAGACAGGGTGTTACGGTTTCAAAAAATGGACGACGCGATGTTGTGAAGCTACTGGGCTGTTTGTGCGTGTTTGAGTGCATGTTTGCGGTGCGTGAATGGAACAGAAAGATGTTTGAGTGTTCGTGTTTCAGGAAGTGAAAGACAGGGTGTTACGGTTTCAAAAAAGGGCCGACGCCATGTTGTGAAGCTACTGGGCTGTTTGTGCTCGTTTGAGTGCATGTTTACGGTGTGTGAATGGAACAGAAAGATGTTTGAGTGTTCGTGTTTCAGGAAGTGAAAGACAGGGCGTTACGGTTTCAAAAAATGGACGACGCGATGTTGTGAAGCTACTGGGCTGTTTGTGCGTGTTTGAGTGCATGTTTGCGGTGCGTGAATGGAACAGAAAGATGTTTGAGTGTTCGTGTTTCAGGAAGTGAAAGACAGGGTGTTACAGTTTCAAAAAATGGACGACGCGTTGTTGTGAAGCTACTGGGCTGTTTGTGCGTGTTTGAGTGCATGTTTGCGGTACGTGAATGGAACAGAAAGATGTTTGAGTGTTCGTGTTTCAGGAAGTGAAAGACAGGGTGTTACGGTTTCAAAAAATGGACGACGCGATGTTGTGAAGCTACTGGGCTGTTTGTGCGTGTTTGAGTGCATGTTTACGGTGCGTGAATGGAACAGAAAGATGTTTGAGTGTTCGTGTTTCAGGAAGTGAAAGACAGGGTGTTACGGTTTCAAAAAATGGACGACGCGATGTTGTGAAGCTACTGGGCTGTTTGTGCGTGTTTGAGTGCATGTTTGCGGTGCGTGAATGGAACAGAAAGATGTTTGAGTGTTCGTGTTTCAGGAAGTGAAAGACAGGGTGTTAGGGTTTCAAAAAATGGACGACGCGATGTTGTGAAGCTACTGGGCTGTTTGTGCGTGTTTGAGTGCATGTTTGCGGTGCGTGAATGGAACAGAAAGATGTTTGAGTGTTCGTGTTTCAGGAAGTGAAAGACAGGGTGTTACGGTTCAAAAAATGGACAAAGCGATGTTCTTAAGCTACTGGGATGTTTGTGCGTGTTTGAGTGCATGTTTACGGTGCGTGAATGGAACAGAAAGATGTTTGAGTGTTCGTGTTTCAGGAAGTGAAAGACAGGGTGTTACGGTTTCAAAAAATGGACGACGCGATGTTGTGAAGCTACTGGGCTGTTTGTGCGTGTTTGAGTGCATGTTTACGGTGCGTGAATGGAACAGAAAGATGTTTGAGTGTTCGTGTTTCAGGAAGTGAAAGACAGGGTGTTACGGTTTCAAAAAATGGACGACGCGATGTTGTGAAGCTACTGGGCTGTTTGTGCGTGTTTGAGTGCATGTTTGCGGTGCGTGAATGGAACAGAAAGATGTTTGAGTGTTCGTGTTTCAGGAAGTGAAAGACAGGGTGTTACGGTTTCAAAAAATGGACGACGCAATGTTGTGAAGCTACTGGGCTGTTTGTGCGTGTTTGAGTGCATGTTTGCGTGAATGGAACAGAAAGATGTTTGAGTGTTCGTGTTTCAGGAAGTGAAAGACAGGGTGTTACGGTTGCAAAAAATGGACGACGCGATGTTGTGAAGCTACTGGGCTGTTTGTGCGTGTTTGAGTGCATGTTTGCGGTGCGTGAATGGAACAGAAAGATGTTTGAGTGTTCGTGTTTCAGGAAGTGAAAGACAGGGTGTTACGGTTTCAAAAAATGGACGACGCGATGTTGTGAAGCTACTGGGCTGTTTGTGCATGTTTGAGTGCATGTTTGCGGTGCGTGAATGGAACAGAAAGATGTTTGAGTGTTCGTGTTTCAGGAAGTGAAAGACAGGGTGTTACGGTTTCAAAAAATGGACGACGCAATGTTGTGAAGCTACTGGGCTGTTTGTGCGTGTTTGAGTGCATGTTTGCGTGAATGGAACAGAAAGATGTTTGAGTGTTCGTGTTTCAGGAAGTGAAAGACAGGGTGTTACGGTTGCAAAAAATGGACGACGCGATGTTGTGAAGCTACTGGGCTGTTTGTGCGTGTTTGAGTGCATGTTTGCGGTGCGTGAATGGAACAGAAAGATGTTTGAGTGTTCGTGTTTCAGGAAGTGAAAGACAGGGTGTTACGGTTTCAAAAAATGGACGACGCGATGTTGTGAAGCTACTGGGCTGTTTGTGCATGTTTGAGTGCATGTTTACGGTGCGTGAATGGAACAGAAAGATGTTTGAGTGTTCGTGTTTCAGGAAGTGAAAGACAGGGTGTTACGGTTTCAAAAAATGGACGACGCGATGTTGTGAAGCTACTGGGCTGTTTGTGCGTGTTTGAGTGCATGTTTGCGGTGCGTGAATGGAACAGAAAGATGTTTGAGTGTTCGTGTTTCAGGAAGTGAAAGACAGGGTGTTACGGTTTCAAAAAATGGACGACGCGATGTTGTGAAGCTACTGGGCTGTTTGTGCGTGTTTGAGTGCATGTTTACGGTGCGTGAATGGAACAGAAAGATGTTTGAGTGTTCGTGTTTCAGGAAGTGAAAGACAGGGTGTTACGGTTTCAAAAAATGGACGACGCGATGTTGTGAAGCTACTGGGCTGTTTGTGCGTGTTTGAGTGCATGTTTGCGGTGCGTGAATGGAACAGAAAGATGTTTGAGTGTTCGTGTTTCAGGAAGTGAAAGACAGGGTGTTACGGTTTCAAAAAATGGACGACGCGATGTTGTGAAGCTACTGGGCTGTTTGTGCGTGTTTGAGTGCATGTTTGCGGTGCGTGAATGGAACAGAAAGATGTTTGAGTGTTCGTGTTTCAGGAAGTAAAAGACAGGGTGTTACGGTTTCAAAAAATGGACGACGCGATGTTGTGAAGCTACTGGGCTGTTTGTGCGTGTTTGAGTGCATGTTTGCGGTGCGTGAATGGAACAGAAAGATGTTTGAGTGTTCGTGTTTCAGGAAGTGAAAGACAGGGTGTTACGGTTTCAAAAAAGGGACGACGCGATGTTGTGAAGCTACTGGGCTGTTTGTGCTTGTTTGAGTGCATGTTTACGGTGTGTGAATGGAACAGAAAGATGTTTGAGTGTTCGTGTTTCAGGAAGTGAAAGACAGGGCGTTACGGTTTCAAAAAATGGACGACGCGATGTTGTGAAGCTACTGGGTTGTTTGTGCGTGTTTGAGTGCATGTTTGCGGTGCGTGAATGGAACAGAAAGATGTTTGAGTGTTCGTGTTTCAGGAAGTGAAAGACAGGGTGTTACAGTTTCAAAAAATGGACGACGCGTTGTTGTGAAGCTACTGGGCTGTTTGTGCGTGTTTGAGTGCATGTTTGCGGTACGTGAATGGAACAGAAAGATGTTTGAGTGTTCGTGTTTCAGGAAGTGAAAGACAGGGTGTTACGGTTTCAAAAAATGGACGACGCGATGTTGTGAAGCTACTGGGCTGTTTGTGCGTGTTTGAGTGCATGTTTACGGTGCGTGAATGGAACAGAAAGATGTTTGAGTGTTCGTGTTTCAGGAAGTGAAAGACAGGGTGTTACGGTTTCAAAAAATGGAAGACGCGATGTTGTGAAGCTACTGGGCTGTTTGTGCGTGTTTGAGTGCATGTTTGCGGTGCGTGAATGGAACAGAAAGATGTTTGAGTGTTCGTGTTTCAGGAAGTGAAAGACAGGGTGTTACGGTTTCCAAAAATGGACGACGTGATGTTGTGAAGCTACTGGGCTGTTTGTGCGTGTTTGAGTGCATGTTTGCGGTGCGTGAATGGAACAGAAAGATGTTTGAGTGTTCGTGTTTCAGGAAGTGAAAGACAGGGTGTTAGGGTTTCAAAAAATGGACGACGCGATGTTGTGAAGCTACTGGGCTGTTTGTGCGTGTTTGAGTGCATGTTTGCGGTGCGTGAATGGAACAGAAAGATGTTTGAGTGTTCGTGTTTCAGGAAGTGAAAGACAGGGTGTTACGGTTCAAAAAATGGACAACGCGATGTTCTGAAGCTACGGGGATGTTTGTGCGTGTTTGAGTGCATGTTTACGGTGCGTGAATGGAACAGAAAGATGTTTGAGTGTTCGTGTTTCAGGAAGTGAAAGACAGGGTGTTACGGTTTCAAAAAATGGACGACGCGATGTTGTGAAGCTACTGGGCTGTTTGTGCGTGTTTGAGTGCATGTTTACGGTGCGTGAATGGAACAGAAAGATGTTTGAGTGTTCGTGTTTCAGGAAGTGAAAGACAGGGTGTTACGGTTTCAAAAAATGGACGACGCGATGTTGTGAAGCTACTGGGCTGTTTGTGCGTGTTTGAGTGCATGTTTGCGGTGCGTGAATGGAACAGAAAGATGTTTGAGTGTTCGTGTTTCAGGAAGTGAAAGACAGGGTGTTACGGTTTCAAAAAATGGACGACGCAATGTTGTGAAGCTACTGGGCTGTTTGTGCGTGTTTGAGTGCATGTTTGCGTGAATGGAACAGAAAGATGTTTGAGTGTTCGTGTTTCAGGAAGTGAAAGACAGGGTGTTACGGTTGCAAAAAATGGACGACGCGATGTTGTGAAGCTACTGGGCTGTTTGTGCGTGTTTGAGTGCATGTTTGCGGTGCGTGAATGGAACAGAAAGATGTTTGAGTGTTCGTGTTTCAGGAAGTGAAAGACAGGGTGTTACGGTTTCAAAAAATGGACGACGCGATGTTGTGAAGCTACTGGGCTGTTTGTGCATGTTTGAGTGCATGTTTACGGTGCGTGAATGGAACAGAAAGATGTTTGAGTGTTCGTGTTTCAGGAAGTGAAACACAGGGTGTTACGGTTTCAAAAAATGGACGACGCGATGTTGTGAAGCTACTGGGCTGTTTGTGCGTGTTTGAGTGCATGTTTGCGGTGCGTGAATGGAACAGAAAGATGTTTGAGTGTTCGTGTTTCAGGAAGTGAAAGACAGGGTGTTACGGTTTCAAAAAATGGACGACGCGATGTTGTGAAGCTACTGGGCTGTTTGTGCGTGTTTGAGTGCATGTTTACGGTGCGTGAATGGAACAGAAAGATGTTTGAGTGTTCGTGCTTCAGGAAGTGAAAGACAGGGTGTTACGGTTTCAAAAAATGGACGACGCGATGTTGTGAAGCTACTGGGCTGTTTGTGCGTGTTTGAGTGCATGTTTACGGTGCGTGAATGGAACAGAAAGATGTTTGAGTGTTCGTGTTTCAGGAAGTGAAAGACAGGGTGTTACGGTTTCAAAAAATGGACGACGCGATGTTGTGAAGCTACTGGGCTGTTTGTGCGTGTTTGAGTGCATGTTTGCGGTGCGTGAATGGAACAGAAAGATGTTTGAGTGTTCGTGTTTCAGGAAGTGAAAGACAGGGTGTTACGGTTTCAAAAATTGACGACGCGATGTTGTGAAGCTACTGGGCTGTTTGTGCGTGTTTGAGTGCATGTTTACGGTGCGTGAATGGAACAGAAAGATGTTTGAGTGTTCGTGCTTCAGGAAGTGAAAGACAGGGTGTTACGGTTTCAAAAAATGGACGACGCGATGTTGTGAAGCTACTGGGCTGTTTGTGCGTGTTTGAGTGCATGTTTACGGTGCGTGAATGGAACAGAAAGATGTTTGAGTGTTCGTGTTTCAGGAAGTGAAAGACAGGGTGTTACGGTTTCAAAAAATGGACGACGCGATGTTGTGAAGCTACTGGGCTGTTTGTGCGTGTTTGAGTGCATGTTTGCGGTGCGTGAATGGAACAGAAAGATGTTTGAGTGTTCGTGTTTCAGGAAGTAAAAGACAGGGTGTTACGGTTTCAAAAAATGGACGACGCGATGTTGTGAAGCTACTGGGCTGTTTGTGCGTGTTTGAGTGCATGTTTACGGTGCGTGAATGGAACAGAAAGATGTTTGAGTGTTCGTGTTTCAGGAAGTGAAAGACAGGGCGTTACGGTTTCAAAAAATGGACGACGCGATGTTGTGAAGCTACTGGGCTGTTTGTGCATGTTTGAGTGCATGTTTGCGGTGCGTGAATGGAACAGAAAGATGTTTGAGTGTTCGTGTTTCAGGAAGTGAAAGACAGGGTGTTACAGTTTCAAAAAATGGACGACGCGTTGTTGTGAAGCTACTGGGCTGTTTGTGCGTGTTTGAGTGCATGTTTGCGGTACGTGAATGGAACAGAAAGATGTTTGAGTGTTCGTGTTTCAGGAAGTGAAAGACAGGGTGTTACGGTTTCAAAAAATGGACGACGCGATGTTGTGTAGCTACTGGGCTGTTTGTGCGTGTTTGAGTGCATGTTTACGGTGCGTGAATGGAACAGAAAGATGTTTGAGTGTTCGTGTTTCAGGAAGTGAAAGACAGGGTGTTACGGTTTCAAAAAATGGACGACGCGATGTTGTGAAGCTACTGGGCTGTTTGTGCGTGTTTGAGTGCATGTTTGCGGTGCGTGAATGGAACAGAAAGATGTTTGAGTGTTCGTGTTTCAGGAAGTGAAAGACAGGGTGTTACGGTTTCCAAAAATGGACGACGTGATGTTGTGAAGCTACTGGGCTGTTTGTGCGTGTTTGAGTGCATGTTTGCGGTGCGTGAATGGAACAGAAAGATGTTTGAGTGTTCGTGTTTCAGGAAGTGAAAGACAGGGTGTTAGGGTTTCAAAAAATGGACGACGCGATGTTGTGAAGCTACTGGGCTGTTTGTGCGTGTTTGAGTGCATGTTTGCGGTGCGTGAATGGAACAGAAAGATGTTTGAGTGTTCGTGTTTCAGGAAGTGAAAGACAGGGTGTTACGGTTCAAAAAATGGACAACGCGATGTTGTGAAGCTACTGGGATGTTTGTGCGTGTTTGAGTGCATGTTTACGGTGCGTGAATGGAACAGAAAGATGTTTGAGTGTTCGTGTTTCAGGAAGTGAAAGACAGGGTGTTACGGTTTCAAAAAATGGACGACGCGATGTTGTGAAGCTACTGGGCTGTTTGTGCGTGTTTGAGTGCATGTTTACGGTGCGTGAATGGAACAGAAAGATGTTTGAGTGTTCGTGTTTCAGGAAGTGAAAGACAGGGTGTTACGGTTTCAAAAAATGGACGACGCGATGTTGTGAAGCTACTGGGCTGTTTGTGCGTGTTTGAGTGCATGTTTGCGGTGCGTGAATGGAACAGAAAGATGTTTGAGTGTTCGTGTTTCAGGAAGTGAAAGACAGGGTGTTACGGTTTCAAAAAATGGACGACGCAATGTTGTGAAGCTACTGGGCTGTTTGTGCGTGTTTGAGTGCATGTTTGCGTGAATGGAACAGAAAGATGTTTGAGTGTTCGTGTTTCAGGAAGTGAAAGACAGGGTGTTACGGTTGCAAAAAATGGACGACGCGATGTTGTGAAGCTACTGGGCTGTTTGTGCGTGTTTGAGTGCATGTTTGCGGTGCGTGAATGGAACAGAAAGATGTTTGAGTGTTCGTGTTTCAGGAAGTGAAAGACAGGGTGTTACGGTTTCAAAAAATGGACGACGCGATGTTGTGAAGCTACTGGGCTGTTTGTGCATGTTTGAGTGCATGTTTACGGTGCGTGAATGGAACAGAAAGATGTTTGAGTGTTCGTGTTTCAGGAAGTGAAAGACAGGGTGTTACGGTTTCAAAAAATGGACGACGCGATGTTGTGAAGCTACTGGGCTGTTTGTGCGTGTTTGAGTGCATGTTTGCGGTGCGTGAATGGAACAGAAAGATGTTTGAGTGTTCGTGTTTCAGGAAGTGAAAGACAGGGTGTTACGGTTTCAAAAAATGGACGACGCGATGTTGTGAAGCTACTGGGCTGTTTGTGCGTGTTTGAGTGCATGTTTACGGTGCGTGAATGGAACAGAAAGATGTTTGAGTGTTCGTGTTTCAGGAAGTGAAAGACAGGGTGTTACGGTTTCAAAAAATGGACGACGCGATGTTGTGAAGCTACTGGGCTGTTTGTGCGTGTTTGAGTGCATGTTTGCGGTGCGTGAATGGAACAGAAAGATGTTTGAGTGTTCGTGTTTCAGGAAGTGAAAGACAGGGTGTTACGGTTTCAAAAAATGGACGACGCGATGTTGTGAAGCTACTGGGCTGTTTGTGCGTGTTTGAGTGCATGTTTGTGGTGCGTGAATGGAACAGAAAGATGTTTGAGTGTTCGTGTTTCAGGAAGTAAAAGACAGGGTGTTACGGTTTCAAAAAATGGACGACGCGATGTTGTGAAGCTACTGGGCTGTTTGTGCGTGTTTGAGTGCATGTTTGCGGTGCGTGAATGGAACAGAAAGATGTTTGAGTGTTCGTGTTTCAGGAAGTGAAAGACAGGGTGTTACGGTTTCAAAAAAGGGCCGACGCCATGTTGTGAAGCTACTGGGCTGTTTGTGCTCGTTTGAGTGCATGTTTACGGTGTGTGAATGGAACAGAAAGATGTTTGAGTGTTCGTGTTTCAGGAAGTGAAAGACAGGGCGTTACGGTTTCAAAAAATGGACGACGCGATGTTGTGAAGATACTGGGCTGTTTGTGCGTGTTTGAGTGCATGTTTGCGGTGCGTGAATGGAACAGAAAGATGTTTGAGTGTTCGTGTTTCAGGAAGTGAAAGACAGGGTGTTACAGTTTCAAAAAATGGACGACGCGTTGTTGTGAAGCTACTGGGCTGTTTGTGCGTGTTTGAGTGCATGTTTGCGGTACGTGAATGGAACAGAAAGATGTTTGAGTGTTCGTGTTTCAGGAAGTGAAAGACAGGGTGTTACGGTTTCAAAAAATGGACGACGCGATGTTGTGAAGCTACTGGGCTGTTTGTGCGTGTTTGAGTGCATGTTTACGGTGCGTGAATGGAACAGAAAGATGTTTGAGTGTTCGTGTTTCAGGAAGTGAAAGACAGGGTGTTACGGTTTCAAAAAATGGACGACGCGATGTTGTGAAGCTACTGGGCTGTTTGTGCGTGTTTGAGTGCATGTTTGCGGTGCGTGAATGGAACAGAAAGATGTTTGAGTGTTCGTGTTTCAGGAAGTGAAAGACAGGGTGTTACGGTTTCCAAAAATGGACGACGTGATGTTGTGAAGCTACTGGGCTGTTTGTGCGTGTTTGAGTGCATGTTTGCGGTGCGTGAATGGAAGAGAAAGATGTTTGAGTGTTCGTGTTTCAGGAAGTGAAAGACAGGGTGTTAGGGTTTCAAAAAATGGACGACGCGATGTTGTGAAGCTACTGGGCTGTTTGTGCGTGTTTGAGTGCATGTTTGCGGTGCGTGAATGGAACAGAAAGATGTTTGAGTGTTCGTGTTTCAGGAAGTGAAAGACAGGGTGTTACGGTTCAAAAAATGGACAAAGCGATGTTCTGAAGCTACTGGGATGTTTGTGCGTGTTTGAGTGCATGTTTACGGTGCGTGAATGGAACAGAAAGATGTTTGAGTGTTCGTGTTTCAGGAAGTGAAAGACAGGGTGTTACGGTTTCAAAAAATGGACGACGCGATGTTGTGAAGCTACTGGGCTGTTTGTGCGTGTTTGAGTGCATGTTTACGGTGCGTGAATGGAACAGAAAGATGTTTGAGTGTTCGTGTTTCAGGAAGTGAAAGACAGGGTGTTACGGTTTCAAAAAATGGACGACGCGATGTTGTGAAGCTACTGGGCTGTTTGTGCGTGTTTGAGTGCATGTTTGCGGTGCGTGAATGGAACAGAAAGATGTTTGAGTGTTCGTGTTTCAGGAAGTGAAAGACAGGGTGTTACGGTTTCAAAAAATGGACGACGCAATGTTGTGAAGCTACTGGGCTGTTTGTGCGTGTTTGAGTGCATGTTTGCGGTGCGTGAATGGAACAGAAAGATGTTTGAGTGTTCGTGTTTCAGGAAGTGAAAGACAGGGTGTTACGGTTTCAAAAAATGGACGACGCGATGTTGTGAAGCTACTGGGCTGTTTGTGCATGTTTGAGTGCATGTTTACGGTGCGTGAATGGAACAGAAAGATGTTTGAGTGTTCGTGTTTCAGGAAGTGAAACACAGGGTGTTACGGTTTCAAAAAATGGACGACGCGATGTTGTGAAGCTACTGGGCTGTTTGTGCGTGTTTGAGTGCATGTTTGCGGTGCGTGAATGGAACAGAAAGATGTTTGAGTGTTCGTGTTTCAGGAAGTGAAAGACAGGGTGTTACGGTTTCAAAAAATGGACGACGCGATGTTGTGAAGCTACTGGGCTGTTTGTGCGTGTTTGAGTGCATGTTTACGGTGCGTGAATGGAACAGAAAGATGTTTGAGTGTTCGTGCTTCAGGAAGTGAAAGACAGGGTGTTACGGTTTCAAAAAATGGACGACGCGATGTTGTGAAGCTACTGGGCTGTTTGTGCGTGTTTGAGTGCATGTTTACGGTGCGTGAATGGAACAGAAAGATGTTTGAGTGTTCGTGTTTCAGGAAGTGAAAGACAGGGTGTTACGGTTTCAAAAAATGGACGACGCGATGTTGTGAAGCTACTGGGCTGTTTGTGCGTGTTTGAGTGCATGTTTGCGGTGCGTGAATGGAACAGAAAGATGTTTGAGTGTTCGTGTTTCAGGAAGTAAAAGACAGGGTGTTACGGTTTCAAAAAATGGACGACGCGATGTTGTGAAGCTACTGGGCTGTTTGTGCGTGTTTGAGTGCATGTTTACGGTGCGTGAATGGAACAGAAAGATGTTTGAGTGTTCGTGTTTCAGGAAGTGAAAGACAGGGTGTTACGGTTTCAAAAAATGGACGACGCGATGTTGTGAAGCTACTGGGCTGTTTGTGCGTGTTTGAGTGCATGTTTGCTATGCGTGAATGGAACAGAAAGATGTTTGAGTGTTCGTGTTTCAGGAAGTGAAAGACAGGGTGTTACGGTTTCAAAAAATGGACGACGCGATGTTGTGAAGCTACTGGGCTGTTTTGCGTGTTTGAGTGCATGTTTGCGGTGCGTGAATGGAACAGAAAGATGTTTGAGTGTTCGTGTTTCAGGAAGTGAAAGACAGGGTGTTACGGTTTCAAAAAATGGACGACGCGATGTTGTGAAGCTACTGGGCTGTTTGTGCGTGTTTGAGTGCATGTTTACGGTGAGTGAATGGAACAGAAAGATGTTTGAGTGTTTGTGTTTCAGGAAGTGAAAGACAGGGTGTTACGGTTTCAAAAAATGGATGACGCGATGTTGTGAAGCTACTGGGCTGTTTGTGCGTGTTTGAGTGCATGTTTACGGTGCGGGAATGGAACAGAAAGATGTTTGAGTGTTCGTGTTTCAGGAAGTGAAAGACAGGGTGTTACGGTTTCAAAAAATGGACGACGCGATGATGTAAAAAGAAGCAAGAGGAACGCGCAGGGGAGAGAGATGGTGGGCGGAGGAAGCAGCCTGAATGAGGCGTGGACAAAGTGAAGAGCCAATGAAAACAATTTATGGCACTAAAGCTCGTGCATGTGCCCACGTGAACTCGAAGAAAACGCCACTGGAAAAGCGGTAGTTTGAAGAGTCGATAGAGCACTTGAATTCTCCCCATTACCGATTCCTGCGGAATGGTAAAGGCGAGACCTAAAAATGGAGATAAGGAACGAGAGAGATAAATGATATTTGAAAGAAGTATGGAAAAAGGGAAAAACGTGTAAGAAAGGATGAAAGAAGGGGGTTAAGGAAGCAGTGGAAAGGATGAAGGAAATAAAAACAAGAAAATGAAGAAAATCAGTAAAGATGGAAGATCAGCCTTGTCTTACCCAACAGAAAGGTATCAGAACAATTCATCAGTGATCTTGCACAACGGACTATAAATCCAACCTTTTTGACAATGTATTTGTCAAAATGTTCTGCAAAATGCAGAAGATGTCCCCATTTAAACAAACAAAAAAATCTTTGAAAGGAGTGACCCCTTACACATGTCTGAGGAAGTTTAGTCTCAGTAAGTAGCTAATGATAAGTTTGACTCTAGCTTTCAAATTCTGAGAACTGAGGTGTCGAATGTATCATTTGGCTGCATTGTTTTCAGAATTTCCTCAGAGGAGCAAAACACAGCCCCCTGGAAATGAGAGCTGTCTTGTCACCTCTCTTCCTTATCCATACGGTTCAAGTGGTAGAATTAAGGCAAACACTGTCAGGAAGTTTGAATTTATAACTGAAATATCAAAAAGTTGTAATATATGTGTTAATAGTTAATAATGTCATTATAAAGTTCAATAATAGTCTGTTAATTTCTTCATGTTCTTCACCCGCGAATAAACCAAAATTGTTATTGGCAAATTAAAAATAACTTTTTGTATCCTTATTTTGAAAGCATTTACTGAATATTCACCTTATAAATAATTATTTGTATTGTCTGTTGCCACGACTGGCACTTATTTTTGTTGTTCTGGTTAAGGGGGTATATCTTCATCATCATCTGAAGTACCTTCCTCAGGTTCAAGTGGTAGGCCCTTTCTCATTGCTATGTTTTACAGCACAGCACAGGTAACTATTGTTTTGCAGCTTTTTTCTGGCCTCTACTCCATTTCTCCTCCGCGTTTATGTAGGCAATGAAACCCCCCCGTAAAGTATTCCAGAAGTACGCTCTATTATAGGTCTGATTCGCCTAGACAAACCCTGTTTTTTCAGGGCTAGGGGACACTTTTACTTTAAATACCTGCATGTCCCAGTTTCTGTGATAGGGCTGGTAGAGAGCACACATTTATTACACTCTAGTGAATGCTCATGTTTTTACCAGTCCCCTTCCCACACTAGGGACAACAGTTGGATACTTTGAAGAGCCCCCTCCTGATGTGCTGCTTCGACTCAGTCACACTATAAAGCACTTTTTAAAAGGGTGAATCAGTGTCACAAGAGCCCTCCATTGGTAGTCAGGCCTGCCCCTGGGTCTCAAAACAGTATTAGCGAGGGAGTGTTTTAATCTGACAGGTTTTAGAAGTTTGCATAATTCTAGAAGAAAAAACACAGACTAGAACAACACATCATGCATAGACCTAGAAAACGTAGCAGGGCTACTATCTAGAAGTTCCACCCAAAAAAACAACTCACAGAGCAGCACAAACAAGGGGTGAAAGATACATGTGCATGCATGTTGATGTCTACAAGAAAAAAACATCTGTGACTGTCACACACAGGGGTGAGATAACCTCACACTTTCACTCCCAGAGATAAATTAATTCCATATTGTTACACAAAGAGGTGAGTTCAACTTGCTTTGCTGTCACACCAGGGTGAGCTAAATGCAGAAAAGTCCATAGATTTGTTTTTTGCCTAATCACAGTGGAAACTTACAATTTAGCTTATCCATGCCTTAATTTCATTTTTTGTTTTCTGTTACTTAGAATAGTCTAGGTGTAACATTATTATAGACAAACAGCTAGGGTGGTCGACCTCCAATCTGGGGAACCCGGTTCGACTCTCGGCAATGACGCTGAGCATCCTGTGATTCTGGGCAAATCAATCTCCCCGTGCCTAACAAAAACAAATATGAATGTGTCCGCATTTTAACAAATATGAATGTGTCCTCATGTAATGCAACTGGTGCTATGTAAAGCGCTCTGATACCTGATACCGGGTCAAGTTTGCACTATATAAAACTTCGTGATTTTTTTTTATTTTAAATACTGCAGACTGCAAAGAAAAATTTATTTTACTTTTAATGTGTTACTTCAAACAACTTGGAACCTTCGTTCTTTTTCTTTTTTCACCATATTTTTTTAAATGAAAAGAAGTCTATAGCAATTCTATGTCAGGACGGAGGCTCCGATTATGCTTTTCTCAATTTCTTTACTGGAGACAGCAGCCAATGAAAACACAGTAAAGAAAAACAAAAAACTACACTTCCCATGAGCACCTAGTAACCATAGAGTACATAGAAGGTATAAATATAGTCATAGAGGTTCCAACTTCCTCTTTCTTTGCTGCTGCGCAGCCAGTTAAGTGCACTTTACTTATTTACTTGCAATTTTGCCCTTATTCATTGTTATATTGTGTGCGCTTTGTTATTTTACTGCAGCGTTTTTGCTAAATGCTTTAAGAACCTTCCGGTTCGTGTGTTGCCGATAATTGTTTCGGCGCTTTCATTTTCCGCTTTATTATTGTTCGCCGCTTCTCGGCGTCCGTTGCGGGGGCGTGGGCTCACCCCCCGGTGACAGGCTTGCTTCTAGCGCTTGTCTTTCATTGTGGAGCGGGAGCGGGGCTGGAAGACGCGTATTCTGTTACACGCGTCTCCCATTGTCGACAGGTTGCTTCAGCGCATGGGCAGTCCACCGGCTGTACTCGCGTTGTGGTCGGCGGTGGTACTGCGCATTTGTTCCTTGGCAGTCTTCTGACAGGACGTCCAGCGCTCGAGTTTCTCTGCGGAGTTCGATTGAATTGGCTTCTGCCTTGCCCATTTCCCTGTCGATAGGCCCCTGACGCCCTAGTGCTAGTTAATTTGCCTGGGGTTGTAAAATAGTGCAAAGGCTTTGCCTAGAGTGTCTTGAACAAGCCCTCCCTCCACATTTTACTATTGTTTTTGACAGGGTTTCTCCTGTCCATTGGCTTGTTTTGGGGCTACACTCCCCCTGAAGTGCCTTCGGGTGTATATATTTTTCGCCTCCTCTTGGGCAGATCACCTCTCCTGAGGCCAGAATGGCAGAGTATTATGAGGATGAGGAGGCGTATTACTACGCTAAGGAAGATCCTGTGGGCTCTGAGGGTGCTGAATTCATGGACCATGCATTATATCAAGCTATAGCCCCTCTCAAGAGACATTTGGCTGAATATGCTACTCAGCAGGGTTGGATTCCTTCTTCAGGTCGGTCCAAAAAATCACCTAAAAATCCTCATAAAGCAGACTTTGTCAAACTGGCAAAAAATTTGACCACCAAGTCTTCTCAGAGACCTGCCACGTCTTTTCAGACACATCAAGTCTCTACTGTGACTGAAGACTCGTCTTCATCTGAATCCTCTTCGAATCACATAATTCCGCCTCCCAAAAAGAAGGCTCGCAAGGAGCATTTCGTTGATGCCTCTTCTACCCCACAAGTATTGACCTTTGAGCCAGATGACATTATTCACCCTAACTCTTCGGCTTGGCTCCCATCACAAGAGGTTGCTGATTATGTCCAAGCTCATATTCGTCGTCCCTTCGAAAAAGATGTTCGCGCCAGGCTGCGCTCTGAGTGTCCCCACCCAGACCTGGTGGACAAGTTAGCTGAGACTCCTGAAGTCGATCCATCCATGGTCACATATATGCGCAAATATGCCAAAGACCCAAAAATGGGTCTGGACAGGTCATGGAGGTCCTGTCAGGACAAATTACTGGACCTTTTGGGTCCCTTGACAAAAATTTTGGATTTGGCTTATTCAGCAAAACATTCTAATTCTCCTATTAATCCCGATGAGCTAGCAGGGTGGTCTCAAAGGGCTATATGCATTATAGGTAATGCAAATTGCGCCCTGTTCTGCGAGCGTCGTCACTCAATACTCATGAAATTGGACCCTAAATTAACTGATCTTGCTTCTTCCGAATCAGGCCCTTTGGCTCAAGGTTTCCTTTTTGGCCCCCCTTTTCTAAAGGAACTTACTAATTTTGTTGCAACCTTTAGTGGCCTTGATAAGGCGCAATCAAACCTACGCCGTGCCTTCCGCTCGGTTTTCGGACGGGCCGGACGAAGGGGACGATCGTCCGGCCGGGGAGGTAACCAGCCTGCTCAACGAGGAGGCCAGTCCCAGAGAGGAGGAGCCCAGGACAATTATAGCTCTGGAAAAACCAGATTCTACCCCTCTCGAAAGGGTAGAAACAACTACGGCAAAGGCGGCTACGGAGGTGCCCAGGGAGGACGTCAAGATTCCTCCAATTCAGGTGAGCTTAATTCTGGCTTCCGAGGTTGTTTTGGGGGGCAGACTGAAGTTTTTCTTCACAATTGGCAGCTAATCTCCAGCGATGCTTGGGTGTTGGAAACGGTGCAGGGTTTCAAACTCGAGTTCTACGACCACCCTCTCCAACACCGCCTTCCTTTACCCCTTGTTTTTTCCCAACGAGATCAGAAATACATCTCAGAGGAAGTCGAGTCCCTTCTGGCGAAAGGAGCCATCATTCCATCTTCCCGTCATCCCGACGGTTTCGTCAGCAATATTTTTCTCGTGGAGAAAAAAGGGTGTGGTTCCCGTTTAGTCTTAAACCTCAAAGATTTCAACGGCGGGGTTGTTTACTGTCATTTCAAGATGGAAGGTATACATCTTCTTCGGGATCTTCTTCAAGAAGGAGACTGGATGGTCCGCTTGGACCTGAAGGACACCTATCTGTCTGTTCCTATTTATGCTCCCCATCGGCGCTTTCTTCAGTTTCAATGGTTGGGGAGCTGGTTCGAGTACACTGTACTCCCCTTCGGTCTTTCATCCGCTCCATGGTGCTTCACGAAGCTCATGAGACCTGTGGTGGAGTCTTTGCGGGCCCGGGGAGTCCGTTTAATTGTGTATTTAGACGACATTCTGTTGATGGCTCATTGCCCCCGTCTTCTTCATCTTCATTTACAATGGTCCATCGATCTATTGCAATCTCTAGGTTTTCTTATCAATCCTCTGAAGTCAGACTTTCATCCCTCGCAGAAGATGGATTTTCTAGGTTTCAACATCGACTCACTAGCTTGTCAGCTTCTCCTTCCAGGTCAGAAGATCAGAACGATCAAACGGGAATTGCGTATGGTCTTGTCCAAACAATTGGTCTCTTTGCGAACTGTGGCTCGGATTGTAGGTCTCCTTTCATCTTCAATCCAAGCCATATTCCCGGGTCCCTTACATTATCGCGCTCTCCAGCGCCTCAAGATCCGACATCTTCAGAAGGGCCTTCGTTACTCCGATCTCATTCCCCTGTCGAAGAATGCTCGTGCGGAGACGTTGTGGTGGCTGGACCACATGGAGTCCTGGAACGGTCGTGCACTGTTCGGCTCGACCCCCGACATCATTATCGAGTCCGATGCGAGGCTTTGGGGATGGGGAGCTCGGTGCGGTTCTCTGACGACAGGAGGCCGTTGGTCCCGGGAGGAATTATCCCTCCACATCAATTGTCTAGAGCTTCTTGCGGGCTCTTTCGCGATCCGCTGTCTTTCCCCTCAAGCGACGAACTGTTGCATTCTCCTCCGCATGGACAATGTCTCAGCGGTGAGATATGTCAACAAACTTGAGGGTACGAAATCCAAACTCCTTTCGGAGATAGCCAAGGACTTTTGGCATCTTTGCTTACACCGCCAGATCACGATTATTGCAGAGTACCTTCCAGGTCCTTGGTCCGGATTTGGGGCCAATGCCAATTGGACCTTTTTGCCTCTCGCCTGAACAAACAACTTCCGCTGTTTTACAGTTGGCGCCCGGATCCGGAGGCTCTGGCCACGGATGCTTTCCTCCAGTCGTGGCCTCCTCTCCTATGTTACGCGTTTCCCCCATTCATGATGATTCCCAGGGTTCTGGCCCGCACGAGGCGTTTCTTCTCGGATCTGATTCTCATCACTCCCCTTTGGAGGGCTCAGGCGTGGTTTCCAGTTCTTCTGGAGATGAGTTGCTCTCCGCCGCTCCTTCTCCCCAACAGGTGGAACCTGTTGCTGGACCCTCTTCCGCAGCCCCACCCTCTCATTCTCTCGGGTCATCTCCGTCTTGTAGCGTGGCGGATTTCGGGGGACGCTGGCAAATCGCAGGCCTTTCTTCTGACGCTGCCCGATTTATCGGCGAAGCTTGGGCCCCCAACACCCACAAACGTTATTCGTCAGCTTGGAAACGGTGGGGTGATTGGTGTACTCAAAGATCAGTGGATCCCTCTACGGCAGATGTCACCCTATTTCTGAATTTTCTTGCTTCTCTTGCCTCTTCCGGTTTGGCATACAGGACAGTCAATAACTTTAGTTCTGCTATTTCAGCTGGTCATATTTCAGTGGACTCTAAGCCCATTGGGGAACATCCTTTGGTTTCCAAATTACTCAGGGGCATCCGGATGGTAAAACCTCCTTGATCTAAGTATGTTCAATTATGGGATGTATCTGTGGTTTTGCGTTTCTTGAGTACTTGGCCTGAAAATTCTTTACTGTCTAGGAAACAGTTATCCGCTAAATTGACAATGTTACTTTGCCTCTTGTCTTGCAAGCGTGTGTCAGATGTTTGTGCTCTTGACCTCGCCGGACGCTCTTTCACACCTGATGGTGTTTCTTTTTCCATTTCTCGCCGTACTAAATGTAACACATCTTCTGTGTCTTATCCCTCTTTTCCACACAATCCCAAGCTGTGTGTAGTTCAATGTATTAAGGATTATGAGGTGAGTACTGCACCTTTCCGTCATGATTTGCAGGGTCAACTGCTTATAGCTTTGCAAAAGCCTTTTAAGCCTGTGTCTCCCGCTACCTTGGCACGTTGGGTACGTTGGCTTATGTTAGAAGCGGGCATTGACGTTTCTGTCTTTGGGGTCCATTCTGCTAGGGGAGCTATGGCTTCAAAGGCTTTTTCCTTGGGGGTTGGTCTCCATGATATCATGAAGGCCGCGGATTGGTCTTCAGAATCTGTTTTCAAAACTTTTTATTTCAAACCTATTGTTGCTGTTGCTTCTGTTGTGGTGGACCAGCTTTAAACAAGCATAATCGGAGCCTCCGTCCTGACATAGAATTTAAAATTTGCTAACATTCGTGCCAAGAATTTTCAATTCTATTAAGGACAGGAGGCGAGGATTATCCCACCCTTATTGACTTTTATGCATTGACTTAAGTATGCATGTTGCTATACTGTAATGTTCTTTATTATCTGACTATTTTCCCGCCCTGTTGTGAATATTTTTCTCTATCCGTTGGAATGGCCTTTACGGCTCTGTTTTTATTTCCTCCAGGCTCCGACCTTAAATGAGATGTGCTGTGAGTTCCTGCTCTTCGTGGGTCTCCTTCTGTTCCTCTGCCTTTGGGAGGTGCCTCCGATTTGGATGAGGATTTTTCCTTTGGACGTTCTTAATGGATTTTGAATTTTCTAATGTTCTTAGATCTGGACAAAGAAAGAGGAAGTTGGAACCTCTATGACTATATTTATACCTTCTATGTACTCTATGGTTACTAGGTGCTCATGGGAAGTGTAGTTTTTTGTTTTTCTTTACTGTGTTTTCATTGGCTGCTGTCTCCAGTAAAGAAATTGAGAAAAGCATAATCCTCGCCTCCTGTCCTTAATAGAATTGAAAATTCTTGGCACGAATGTTAGCAAATTTTAAATTTGTGTATGTAGTGTTTTTTTATAGGTATGCCGGATGTGGCAGTGTAGTCATGTTGGTGGATTCTGTACTGTAGACCTTCGTTGTATACTGAGGGTATCAACTGTTAGTCCTACTTCTATGCCAAGAATTTTGGAGTAGTGTGGCTCACTGGTTAGAGGCGGCAGGCCTGAGAGCAGAAGTCAGCCCGGGACCAGGGTTCAATTCCCAACGCGGCAGGGTCGTGGACCTTGGTCAGCGGACTCGATAATTCTCGCTTCGGTGCCTACTCTAATCAGGGGTTCCACTCGGCAACTCTGGGCATTAGCTTGCCTAATCTCCACAACGGCCCCACCAATTCCGGGGATGCCTGGCTCCACCTTGGGGACTCCCAGCAAGGGACCATCCCACAGGGAAAGCCAGGACGGGTTCCCCAGAGTTATACAGCGCCGGGACGCCCCGTTGCTGGGGCAGCTGTGCGCTTTACAAGTATACTACATTTACATTTACATTTACATCTATGTCAGTGGCCATTCCAATTTTTGGCCCTGAAATTAGGGTGAGTCTACTCTTCCATCCCTGCTTGCTATGTATATGACATGTGTAGAAGTAAATAAGAGGGGTCTGCATTTGATTAAATGTTTACTCTGAGGAAAGCGTTGAAGCGCAGATGAAATGCACAATGCAGCTTTACAGACATTGTTCGTTGCCTCCCACGGAGTGGACAATAACTGTGGGAATCAGTTTTTACATACGGATTCCCTCTAGTTTTCCTCTCCTTTCTGGCCGCACTCACCCACTCACATTCCTCTAGGTCTTGCATAGTAAAGAAGACACACAATGACATGTTTACAGCTCAGAATACAGTAAATGTTTAGCGGATGAGGCCCATATATAGACAAAGCAGAAATGCGACAAATTGCTGTGATCGCAGTTTCAGAAATGACCACTAGAGAGCCACCTTGCTCGCTCTTTGCGAATTCGTGACTGGGAGACTTTTTTTGCTGTGACTAGGAGTTTACAGTCCATGAGTGTGACCAACATAAGGATAATTTTTCTCGGCCTGAAGTTTGGATCACCAGTTGTCATGATTTAAATTGGTTACTGGTTTGACCTTTTTCTATTCTCTGGAGTCATTTTTATTAGTGTTACATTGTATTTCTTTGTAAAATACTTTGGTTTGTTAAATGCTGTATGATTTACTTAAACTAATCAAGCAATACAGCTATATCGTAATTTAATTTCCTGTGATTTCTATTAAACTTAACATGTATCACATTGAGAAGATTTAACACCACTTTGGGGCAAAAAAGTGTGGCTGCATAAATGGGCTTCTGAGTTGTTTGTCAAGAGAATCTGCAAACACCAACACCAGACATCACACTTTTTTTTGTTGCACTGTTATTTAGAGCTAACTCGGCCCCAGCGCATTAGAGCTTTTTATGTGAGAACCAGACTATTTTAAATTTAAAAAAATATATATATTTTTTTGGGAGTCATGGGGAGATTAAGGGCCATATGTATCATAGTTCCCTTTTGCGAATTCTAAATAGCGATTTTTAAGGAATCCCTATTTAGAATTCGCAAAACGGTATGTATGTAAAAAATCGCTTCTTTTTAGCGATTCCTTACCATTCCTAATTTGCGATTAGCAAATTACTAATCGCAAATTACCCATTCATTTGTATGGGCCAGGAGGCCCATAGGAATGAAGGGGAAATTTGCGGTTAGCAATTTGCTAATCGCAAATTAGGAATATTTTCAAGGGTGCAGGGGTGTCTCAAGAACACCCTTCTGCACCCCTGAAAATGACATGTGGGGGCATATGGTGCACATACATGCCCTAAGGGCATGTATGAGCGTCATATGGCACCTTTGGTTTTTTTGAGAATTGCTTTTTTATAAAAATTCGCAATTTACCACCAACTAGAAGTTGGTGGTAATTTGCGAATCCTTATGGGCATTTTTGCATTATTATTTCTTTGATACATTGCATTTAAGGAATCGCAAAAGTTGCGATTCCTTAAGTGCAATCGCAAAATAAGGAATAGCAAATTTTGCGATTCCTTATTTTGCAGCAAAAAAGTTACATACATACCATTTAGCAAATTAGCACTCACAAAGGCCGTAATTCTGCGAATTTTGGCCTTTGCGAATGCTAATTAGCTTGATACATATGGCCCTAAGAGCCTTACCCACAATCACAGGGTTGAGCCGACGCCGGATTTCCAACCAGGTTTCCCAGTTCCAAAGTCGGCAGCTCTGGGCGTTAGCCACATCTTGTCCCACTTACTGTGCATACACAGCAATATATTTTTATGCCAGTCCCGTGTATAGAAATGTGGCCCTATAACATGTTCTTTTGGACCAACTGTAATAATAAATACACAATCACACGTTTATTACTAAGTGCAAAAGGTCAAGTTCGAGTTTATTACCACAGTACAGCAAAACTGACAAATATTTATTTTAGTTAAACACCTTTTGTTAAAACAAGTGCTCATGAAAAGAACATTATAGCATAAACTATATCTGCAGAAGCATCACCTCCCCACAATAAGCAAGGATAATACATGTCATATTACACTCTGCAGGGCAGTAAGAGTGAAGACGGGGGAGAGAGAAATAAAACACATGCACTCCTCAAGTGTGTAGGGCAAAAAAGTTCCCTACATATAAACCAACAAGAGATATGCAATGGGCTGCCCCAAAGCCCACTGAGAGTACTGATATTGTCTACAGTAGGTCTTTTCACAACAGGCAGCGAATGCTGTTTGAAGGCAGGACATTAATAAATCATATTCACTGTGTCTGGGTGACTATTTTACAGGGATTAGTAAACAAACAAAGAGTGTCTAGAGAGGTAGGTTTCCCAAAGAAAGGAGCAACAAACTCAAGTTTATGAGACGACCTCACTGGGACGTTTAAAGAAATTTAAAGAAAGCCCTCACTCACCACCTAGTGATGACATGCTTCATCATCGGGCTTCACCCAAGAGACCGAATGTCTCTTGGGTGTGCTGCAACGCCAGAACTACTGCGGAGCGGGTTAGTGAGTACAGGGCGTGTTGAGTGAATTCTAACTTAGTGAGTGATGAGGGTAATAAAAAAGGTCAGTAGTGTATCACAATGAAAACTTTATTCTATGACCACTAAAGACAATAATAAAAATAATGTGTATGGAAGCAGTCCACCTTAAGTTGAGTGGAGGATTCCTAAGCATCAGTCGACATGTTTCTTGCCATTGAAACGGTGTAATTTTACCCGGCAATTCATCAGGACTAAAACGTGTTCTAAACCCTGGTGGTATGGACGCGCTAAGGCCCACCCTTACCTAGGGGCGTGAAAGTGAAAATTAAACAAAAAGTGAAAAGTGCAAAAAATTAGGAAGAATAAATATCTTCCTAATAACTCCTGGTTTAGGAGGCTTCGATTTTGCGATTTCTGCACTCTTCTGGTGTTAAATTAAATCACCATGGATCTCAGGAGGGGGGTGGGAGCGTATTCGGCACACCGCCCTCGACGCTCGGCACCCTCAGTCTACCTGCATCGCCCTCGGACTGGATCCTGTAGATCTGTAGTCCGAGGGCGATGCAGGTAGACTGAGGGTGCCGAGCGTCGAGGGCGGTGTGCCGAATACGCTCCCACCCCCCTCCTGAGATCCATGGTGATTTAATTTAACGCCAGAAGAGTGCAGTAATCGCAAAATCGAAGCCTCCTAAACCAGGAGTTATTAGGAAGATATTTATTCTTCCTAATTTTTTGCACTTTTCACTTTTTGTTTAATTTTCACTTTCACGCCCCTAGGTAAGGGTGGGCCTTAGCGCGTCCATACCACCAGGGTTTAGAACACGTTTTAGTCCTGATGAATTGCCGGGTAAAATTACACCGTTTCAATGGCAAGAAACATGTCGACTGATGCTTAGGAATCCTCCACTCAACTTAAGGTGGACTGCTTCCATACACATTATTTTTATTATTGTCTTTAGTGGTCATAGAATAAAGTTTTCATTGTGATACACTACTGACCTTTTTTATTACCCTCATCACTCACTAAGTTAGAATTCACTCAACACGCCCTGTACTCACTAACCCGCTCCGCAGTAGTTCTGGCGTTGCAGCACACCCAAGAGACATTCGGTCTCTTGGGTGAAGCCCGATGATGAAGCATGTCATCGCTAGGTGGTGAGTGAGGGCTTTCTTTAAATTTCTTTAAACGTCCCAGTGAGGTCGTCTCATAAACTTGAGTTTGTTGCTCCTTTCTTTGGGAAACCTACCTCTCTAGACACTCTTTGTTTGTTTACTAGTTATTGCCAGGGGACCAAGAGTGTCAAACTACTCTCCCTATCTCTCTTCTTGTTGAACTATTTTACAGGGATGGCAAGGGGACCCCAGGGATTGAACTCTCCCACAGGCTCCAGTCACACATAGAAAGGCCCATGTCCTCCCTCCACATGTGGGCCTGCAGAGTCACACCTAGCATGATTACCCTGCACTCTGGCCTAAAGCCCACCATAAAGGGTTGTTGAAGTATTTTACTGCCCCCATCTCCGGGGGAATCAGAACCCTCATTAAAAGTTAGGGTCATCTGAAAGAAAACAGAGTGAAGCTTGAACCACCATTCTGTGCGTCCTTGCTTTGCCAGGGCACCCATCACTTGTCTGCAATGAGCAGACGCATCAGTGGAAAGAGGCGGGCCTTGCACCCATTTTGCTAATCTGAGCCCCAGCTTCTCTGACATTAAACCTTTAAATATTTCTCTTAGTTATCAAAAACCTTCTTTTCACATTCACACAGGGTAGATCAGGAAAGCGTGTGAGTTTTTTCCCATCATTTTTATTTCACAACTAGTGACAGTGTTTAATTTGTAAAAGAATGGGGGCCGGTCCCCAAAAGCCCTTCTCAGAAGCCCGCGGCCGGTACTATGGAATCTCAGCGCGCCGATTACCAACTTTGCAGCCTTCAATCCACCTCATGCCTCGTTAATCCACTTTTAGACTCCACCTCCCCCTTTATCTCAGTCTTGCAGGATCCTATATTCTCCATTTGAGACTGCTTTTTTGTCTTTCTCTACCTCCTTTTTTCCTCCTTGCATGTTTTTCCCCTCTAGCTCTTTGGAAATGTCTGATATGGAAAAATAAGTGCCGTTCCCAAAAATGAGTGCCGATGGGCCCCACTGACAACCACTGGCTCAAATTAAGCACTAGTTAGACACTGAAGAGCTCTTGTTTTCTCATTTCAATATTTGTTAGACGCAGGTGCAAGAGTCCTCGATAAATTGTATTCAGATCTGGCTCTCCACTACTTAAGAACTTGTAGTCAAGATATTTCATCACAGTTTGACTTTCTCTTGCCTTTTTCAGGGTAGCCAACTCTGAGCATTTTGACCTTAGTATTCCTTGTGCAGCTCTGTTTTAACCTTCATACATCACCTCACAGTATTTCTAAACCAAATCACCAATGAGACGTTAATGCTGTCTTGAGACTGATGGTTTCTCTCTTAAAGTACCTATATATACATTGACAGGTATTCAATGACCAGCATCAATTCCTGTCACAAACAAGCACAGCTCTTACACTGAAAACACGACAAATTACAAACTAATGTATATTTTAGCCATATACTGTGGGCCTAATTACAAGTTGCAGAGTACTGGGGCAACATTAAAATGGGTGGTGATTTTACTGTTATTGCAGGGGCAGCTCCTCCGCTATGGCGGAGTATGGTTGCCCCTCCTCCTCCACCAGCAGCCAAAAAAAGGAAAAATAAAACGATAATAAACTTTTGTTTATTATTGCCTTACCTTTGCTTCCAGAGCTGAGGCTTGTGGGCAGGGCCAGGGGATGACAGACACTAGGGAGAGTGGTGGGCACTGCTCTCAGTGCGCATGATGGTTTGGCCGGCTGCCTCAGGATGACCAAACATTCATGTGCACTGAAGCTCTCTCCAACCCGAGCTGCGGCGCTGGGTTGGAGAAAGCAGGCACAGGCCCCCAGTCTTACTGGGAGCGCAACTGGAGGGCGGTCAGGCCAATCCTCATGCTGCTCTCATGCATTAAAGCTGCTTCAGAATAGGCCACAGTGGAGTCTGGGAGTCTGTGTCTGCAGTGGAGAGGAGCATGATGCAGCAATACAGCAAGTAAGTCATTTTTTGTTTATCTATGTTTATCTCACCATCCATCCGCGCCCTGCCCCGCCACTCTATCGAGATCGCTCTGCTGCTGTGTTACTATGCAGTAAATCCACTTTAGTATTGTTTAATTACGAATACAACCTCCTCAAATGGGGACTTGCCATGAGGGACACAGTTCTTTTAACATTAAACCACAATTCTGTGGGGTTTTCACACATGCATTTATCACCTACTCTGAGCAAGTGATATGTATATGCAGGAACACGTGGGTGGAAGGTGGGAATGGTAGGTTGATTATGGTAGACAGGTGTAGTATGAACGCAGGTAATGGTAGGTAATCATAAAAGGCGTGTTTGATAGGTATGATGCGTTGGGTATATTAGGTTATGTATGGTGGGTATGTTAGGCATGGCAAGTATGGAGGGTATAGTAGGATAGCTATGGTAGGTATGTTTTGGTAAAGTAGGTTAAATATGGCAGGTAGTTACAGTTGTTAGGTATGGTAGGTATGGTAAGTAGGTCTGTTAAATGAGCTATGTTACTTTAGGTTTGGTTAGGTATGATAGGTTAGGTATGGTATTGAGGTACAGTAGGCTAGTTAAGGTAGGCTGGCACAATAGGTATTGTTGCTAGATAGGAATTATAGGGTAGTTATGGAAGTTAGATTAGGTATGGTATGTTAGTTATAATAGGTTAAGTATGGTAGACGGTTATGCTAAGGAACAGTATGCAGGTGGGTAAGGTAGGTATAGTAGGTTATACATGGTAAACACAGGTAGGTATGATAAGCAGGTCGATGTTGTAGGTTAGGTATGGTAGGTTAGATATAGTAGATAGGGTATGGGGGCATGGTAGGTCAGATGTGTATGGTGGATTATGTATGGCAGGACATACTAACAATTTTGTCTGATATTTAAAAAATTGTGGGTCTCCTTTATGAGGCCACTTACACCACTTTTGTGCTGCTGGAATGTCACTTTTTTAACCTTCCTGTACTGCAATGTGCCACGGCAAAGTCACTTTTTGGAGTTGTTCATGGCCTTGTAAATATGTTCCCCTTTCCCACAGAAAACGGCGTGAAAGGTGAGTTCTATGGGTGTTGCTGTGGGTGTTCCCACACAACTCCCATGGAATCTGACAGAGTCCCAGATTTACAAGAAATGGTCAACATGGGTTAGTGTCAGAATCTAACAACACCCCAAGGGTGGCGATAGGGACGCGCAAGGATGAGAAATGTTTTCATTTCTCCTAGTTTTTTCCTTTTATGATGTGTGCTGCATTCTGTAGCACACATAGAAAGAGGAATTGATTGATTTTGTGCAGGAAGGTGTCCCTTCCTGCACAAAATCAATCAACCCTGCAACGCAGACACCCTTGCACAACGGCACTAGGGTGCCTGGATTGGCGCATGCCAGACAATTGTGCGCCAGCACCGGTGAAAAGGACAGGAATGCGCCTTATTTCATAGATACAGTGCATTCCTCCCCTTTTCTTTTGATGTAGGGCAGCGCAGCAGGACTCTTGCAGTGCTGCCCTGCACCAAAACCTCATAAATGAGACCCTGTGTGATTAAAGCATTGTCCAGACTTCCTGCTTATGAAACATACTATTGTTAGTGACAAGCAAAAACACTTACTATTATTAATAAAGCACACTCTTTTATTTCTAAATTAATGATTAAAGGTGATGCTGTAAACAATGCATTTTTGTTGCTTACAACTATTACCATAAACTATAAATAATCTAGTCATATAGGAGAAGAAAAAGAATGTCTTATTATTACTATTGCATGTAGGTGTTTTTCCTATTTGCAGCATCAGTAGCAACATTAACAATAATAATAATAATCATACTAAGAATTTCAAAAAGGCTTTGCTTCTGAACAGACTGTATTAGCTGAGTTACGCTGAAGCTCAAAAAAGTGCATTATGAAACCGAGACCGAAGGTGAAGAGTGCATTGAAAGTGATGAATGTAAAAGGAAGGCACAGCTAAATATTACATAATAGATATATTTGACAAAGGTCAGCATTTTATTGCTTCCTTAAGAATTTCTGTCCTAACATTTATACTTTGTGGGCTAAAGAAGTTGTAAATCCAACAACACCTTATTATGACAGCAAAGTAAAACAAATGAATGCCCAAGGGCAATTAGTGAATAGCACCAGTCCTTTATTTAATGATAGGCTGAGGCATCCACGTAAGCAGTAAAATCATATGCCTGTAATTAAAACATCATTGTGTCATCAAAGTCAATATATCAAGCAATACAATCTGGATCTTGAATTCCAAGCTACAAGTCATATTTTTTTTGCAGTTTACCACAAGCATTGGCAAACACAATCAATTTAGCTTTGCCAAGGATTTTTGGTCACTATGATTTGCAACAGATGCAGACACAGTGCTTTAGTGAAAGTCACATTACTGAAAACTTTGTAAGCATCCATCTTAGAAATTCCTGTGGAAGCCCCAGGGGCAGCTCTGACATGTAGGCCTTGGAGAAGGAAATAAAAAAGAAGCAATGAACTACAAGGAAAGCCTGTTTGAAGGACACGCACAAAGCTGGGATTACCTCAAGGAGCCTATGTCAATCCTTAGAAAACAATTCCAGTCAGAGAATATTTCCACATGTGAAGGACCCCAATATCCACCCTGATGTACCATAGAGAAAAAAAGGAAAAACATTCACACCCACAAGACCAGAAGGAGCACAGTCACATACACTTTCCCTCTAAAGAAGGGGTTAAATAAGAATGACAAAACACAGTATGACAAATGAAGACACTATAACTGAGGTTTTAAGGATAACCTGAATACCAGAAACAAATTTGCAAGAGAAAATCATTGGGATATTAATAAATCCACTAGGTGTTACTCTTTTAGGAATGCCTTAGAAACCTACATCAGGGCCTCAGGGGTAAGATTAATAACACACATTGCCCAGAGATTCGTGCCAAGGACATTCAGATTCATTGATCAGGGCTCGCAGGAAGAGACAGGTGATAACCTTGAAGCAGACCCTCAAGAGAGCAAGGATAGAACAACTAACAAGCTTCACCACCATCACAGGATAAAGGTCTGATAACCAATAATGAGGAGTGGAAGAATGCTAGAAGGCAGAAAGACCCAACTCTACCACTGCAAATGTGAATAACATGGTGGAGCTGTGGGTTGAGGGTTCATATGGAACTAGCTAGCATGAAGAAGGGAGGGAAGAACTGAGGGCGAGGGAATGAAGAGAAAGATGGATATATTGAGAAATGGATAGAAGGATGAAAAGAAGGAACAATGATGGATGGCGTGACGATAATTGGACGATGGATGGACAGATGAAAAGAAAGATGGTGGGATAAAAGGACAGTTTAATAGATGGATGATGAAAATAATCAGGGAACAAGGAAGGAAGGCATGTGGGTGTATGGAGAGAAAGGAAAACGAATGAGTCAGGCGAAGAAAGAAAACTGAAAGGAAAAACATAAATAATGATGGACAGAAAAACTGAAGGAAAGAAAGAAAGAAGATGGAAAGAAGGTAGAGTTTGAAGAAATGTGGTGTATTATATGGTGTGGTTGTGCAACCTCACTGTGTTATACATTTACCAACTCTTTCAGGACTCTTAGGTTTCAACTGTCTCCTTACACAGAGGAACACGTGTTAAACTTTTACACAGCACCAAAACAATTTAAACAGAAATGGGCACAACACTCAAGAAATCTGACTCCAATTAAATAAATGGGCTGTATTTTTATAAGAATTTAGGGGCATATTATCAAGGGGGTTTATCTCCGCTTTTTTGGCTTTAAAAGCCAAGAAAGCGGAGATAAAATTATCTCCCTATTACCTAGCTGTCGCTAACACCAGTTAGCAGCAGCTAGTAGGAGATAGCGACCATCTTGGGCCCCGCTTTGCATGTCAGTGATATTTATCACTAATGACATGCAAAGTGGGCGTGCCAAGATGTTAGCGACTGGAAACAGTCGCTAACATCGCTATCTCCTATTACCAACTTTTGGAGATATTCGTCCTAAGCGCGAATATCTCCAAAAGCTAACACCTGCCCCAGAGCAGTTCTTAGCCATGTTATCCAATAGTAGGTGGATAACATGGCTAAGAGCATTAGCTCGGTAATGCATGAATATCGCTGACTTTTCAGCGATAGTCATGCATTTTGGCCGATTTGTATCGCTTAGGAGATAAACCTTGATAATATCAAGGCTCCTAAGCGATAAAAATCGCCGCAGCTCGGCGATAAAAATATCGCCGCTAAACCAACATAGCGATAATTATCGCTAGTTGTTGGTAATATGCCCCTTAGACACTAGAATAAAAAAGATCCACTGGAGGGTTCCATAGATGTAGATTTTACAAGCAAAAATAAATCAGTGCAATTTCACTCAACCACGAACAAGCTGTGGAAAAGTCAATGAATTGGACATTTAGAAACTTTTTCAAAGAAAACTTATGTAAAAGTCAATGCGGGCAGTTAGAAGTTCTTAGGGTGACCGACTCCACCACGGAGCTAGTCAGGGGAACCTGCAAGGTCCCTAAGAACAGTTGAATACCAACAACTTGGATAACAATGGGTCAAAAAAGGAAAGAAAAACTATCTAAAACCTATCTGTGTATCTTAGGGGTACAACCGCGAAATCTACTTAGAGTATAACGTGGTGAAATAATTATTCCCATCAGATCACCGACCTGTACCGCCCTACATCATTTGGGATCCTTCACCCTGAAGGAAAGTGGTTTTACCCACAGTAGATTAGGCAGGTGGTAGCCTAGTCTAATCACAGTATCTCAAATGTGAGTGTAGTATATTCTGGCATCAGGAGGTAAACTGACTAGCAGTGCAAAATGTGAGACAAAGTAATAAGTGCTAAGTGTAAAAAAAAATTAAAATTGGGTAGTGGAAATGGAAAACTAATTTTATTACATCCTACCCACTCCCAGAGATTAAAAAACAGTGCATAGTAGTGCAAACAAATAACTACTTCAGTTGGTGTATGGTCGACATGTTTCTGCAGTGGATGCGGAACCTTTTGGTCTCCTACTACTTCCTCAGGACCTTAATTACTGCTACTGCTTAATGTGAATGGTGATGTCAGAAAGTATAAACAATATCACCTGGGATTCGCCTAATAGTTAGGGAATGCACACCCCACCTCACCTGGCTACAGCTCAGGTAAAACGGAGCACCGCTCTGTCCGTCGGTACTCCGGACATCCGTCTAGGCTGTCTTGGGGAGGTTTACCTCCTGATGCCAGATACACAGATAGGTTTTAGATAGTTTTTCTTTCCTTTTTTGACCCATTGTTATCCAAGTTGTTGGTATTCATAGTGATAAGGGATGATAGCAATGCAAGGTCGGTAAACATTCCCTCAGACCCCCCTTTTGTATTCGTTTTATGCCCTAAGAACAGTTACCTTCACAGGAGCAGCAGTCCTTCAGCAGTTCTAGGCACTTTATCCACGTTACCATGGATTCCTAGGGAGTCGTCCTTATGGACGTGATGAAGGAAGCTGTAGATGCTTTAAGGATGTTGTGTATGCAATGTGGTAGAACGGGGACTTTCTGTAGGGATTCTGCAGTCCGCAAAGATGGTGAGGGCGCCCTGGATGCAGAGTCGATGTCCCACGAAGACCTCTCCAGTCTGGCCGGAATCCAGTTGCAACTGGACTACCAGTCACTTGTTGTTGCGGTCACAGCCCAATCCTTCCAGGGTCAATAACTTCCCTTGTGGGAGTCCCAGCAACTCTCCTACAGCAGTCCTGGGCTCAGCCATCTCAGGTGCAATTCTGCACATCGGCACTTGTTCCTCATTGCTGCACGGTGTTGGTGGTAGTGGTTTAAAGTCTTTGGGCTACCATATTGCCCCAGCAGACTTCTTTTGCTGCTATTTCACTCTGTTGCGAACAGGAGGCCACTCAGCTGGCCCTTGAAGTTCTTCGGCTTGACAGGGCAGCCATTCTTTGAGTTGGTTGAGAGCTGAGTTCTGGGTGCCATATTTATCTTCAGAAAATGCCCTCAGGGATGGATGCGGTTGGTGTCCAATGGGCTACCAGGTTCCCTCCCTCCTGATGACCACTTCCTAGGAAGTGCGCCATTTTCCTACTGCAGGATGCACCATTCTGCCCATGAGACCCTCTGTTGACACTCAGAGCTCCCTAGCCCATCCCCAGAGGTATGTCTAGCAAGGGGCTACATGCCCTTGGAAAAGACGGTTTGACTACTGGCTTCTTCTCTCCTATCTCCAGTGCCAACGTTTCTGCCTAAACAATAGAGCAGCCCCTCTCCCTAATGTTACCCATTTGCCCTTCAAAGTAGGCTTCTCCTTTGAAGCTCACCTTTTGGGCTAACAAACGTTTGGCTTCCAGCAGGAGGAAGATAACATCTCAATCCCATGTATGCCCCTATTGTGTCCTTTCCTGGGTGTTTTTAGCACATATCCCCAGGATGTCAGAAAGCTGTATGCAGTACAAGCCCTATGTACATCAGTAAACAGGCACTGGAAACCTTGGGCACGTAAAGTAGCAACTTCTAAAGTTACAGTTTGCCCACCAGTGACATTAAATGAAATCCAGGCAAACACAAGGAGATGATGGAACGAGCACTGACATTTTTCAGGCACTCACCCCCGGTCACAGATCTGGGTTGGATCCATCATCATTCTTTAGCTCACTTTTTCACCCCAATTCAGACCGAGCTATATACAAGTCAGTCTTGACCCTGTTCCTTATGGCAACAGTCCAGACCAAACTGCCAAGCCAGGTCTTCCCTGGACCGGAAAGAATCATCCTGGGACCAGTATTGGGGTAACACCCCTCATCAGCCAGGCTAGCTTGAGTTTAGTGGTGAAGTAAGCAAGGGACCCACCTCTGGGCATACCCTGCCAACTTAAGGCGAACCAAGCAAACACAAGGAGATGATGGACGGAGCACTGAAATTGTTCAGACACTCACACCCAGTCACAGATTTTGGTTGAATCCATCATCATTCTTTAGCTCACTTCGCCACGCCAGTTAAATGCAATCTAACCATTAAATCAGATTTTCTTTTGACACCAAACAGTACCAAACTTAGTAGTCCCATTCAGGAGTTAACAGGGCTAGGGGCCAGCGTGTAACTCGGTACTGGCCAATGGCGGCAACTAGCCTTTCCACATTAAAAATTACGCTTTAGGGTTTTTACTGCTAGAACATGTAAACATGTTCCACTTTTTAATATATAACACCCTTCCTTAGGGCTCATTAGGCCTGCCATAGGGGTAATTAACATACATTAAAAGGGGAATTTTCGGCTTTGCCAATAGCTTAAATAGTAAAGTTGAGTTAGCTGTTTTAAACTGCCGTTCAAGTCTGCAGAGGCAGGCTAGGAACCATGTTTTACCTTGTTCCACTCATGGTGGCACAACAAGTGCTGCTGTCCCTGGGGAACACTCTTACGTGGAGTAGTGTGGCTCACTGGTTAGAGGCGGCAGGCCTGAAAGCAGAAGTCAGCCTGGGACCAGGGTTCAATTCCCGACGCGGCAGGGTCGTGGACCTTGGTCAGCGGACTCGATAATTCTCGCTTCGATGCTTACTCTAATCAGGGGTTCCACTCGGCAACTCTGGGCATTAGCTTGCCTAATCTCCACAACGGCCCCACCAATTCCGGGGATGCCTGGCTCCACCTTGGGGACTCCCAGCAAGGGACCATCCCACAGGGAAAGCCAGGACGGGTTCCCCAGAGTTATACAGCGCCGGGACGCCCCGTTGCTGGGGCAGCTGTGCGCTTTACAAGTATACTACATTTACATTTACATTTACCTACCGGCCCTTGTTACGTCTGGTACCATATACCGGGACTTGCAAGTAATTTAGGCTACGGTAACTGGGGAAAAGCCAATTAAAAGCCATTATAAGGGTCAGAACACATGCACTTGTTTAGCAGGGCTTAGAGCATTTCCCATCATTATACCAGAATCCAGTATTCAAAATGGGGGCATAAAGTGGGTGAAAACCTGCAAAAATCTTGTTTCCTTACACAGAGAAAGAAGAAAGGAACGTTGGAACAGAGTCAAAAAGAAAAATGGAGAGAAGGAACGAGAGAGATAAAGGAAATTTGAAAGAAGTATGGAAAAAGGGAAAACGTGTAAGAAAGGATGAAAAGAAGGGGGTCAAGGGAGCAATGGAAAGGATGAAGGAAATAAAAAGGATGAAGGAATTAAAAACAAGAAAATGAAGAAAATCAGTAAAGATGGAAGATCAGCCTTGTTTTACCCAACAGAAAGGTATCAGAACAATTAATCAGTGATCTTTCACAACTGACTATAAATCCAACCTTTTTGACAATGTATTTGTCAAATTGTTCTGCAAAATGCAGATGTCCCCATTTAAACATACAAATCTTTTTTTTGAAAGGAGTGACCCCTTAAACATGTCTGAGGAAGTTTAGTCTCAGTAAGTAGCTAATGATACGTTTGACTCTTGCTTTGAAATTCTGAGAACTGAGGTGTCGAATGTATCATTTGACTGCATTGTTTTCAGAATTTCCTCCGAGGAGCAAAACACTGCCCCCTCCAAATGAGAGCTGTCTTGTCACCTCACTTCCTTATTCATACGGTTCAAGTGGTAGAATTAAGGCAAACACTGTCAGGAAGTTTGAATGTATAACTGAAATATCAAAAAGTTGTAATATATGTGTTAATAGTTAATAATTTCATTATAAAGTTCAATAATAGTCTGTTGTTTTCTTCATGTTCTTCACCTGCGAATAAACCAAAATTGTTGTTGGCAATTTAAAAATAACTTTTTGTATCCTTATTTTGAATGCATTTACTGAATATTCACCTTGTAAATAATTAATTGTATTGTCTGTTGCCACGACTACCACTTATTCTTGTTGTTTTGGGTAAGGGGGTATATCTTCATCATCATCTGAAGTGTCTTCCTCAGGTTCAAGTGGTAGGCCCTTTCTCATTGCTATGTTTTGCAGCATTGCACAAGTAATTATTGTTTGCAGCTTGTTTCCGGCCTCTACTCCATTTCTCCTCCACGTTTATGTAGGCAATGAAATCCCCCCTTAAAGTATTCCAGAAGTACCCTCTATTACAGGTCTGATTCGCCCAGACAATACCTGTTTTTTCAAGGGTTATGGGACACTTTTACTTTAAATACCTACATGTCCCAGTTTCTGAGATAGGGCTGGTAGAGAGTGATGGAGCGAGATAGAAAACAGAATTTTGTTTAAACTCGCAAAGTCACATTTCCATAACATGAATAATACAATTAATGATTTGTGATGTATTGTGCTAATACAATCTAGATTAAACTCTACACATGGGGGGACTAACATGTGTGCTCATAAATGTGCATAAGTGTTGCATCTTTTGTTCGTGCAAAATAATAAAATAATTTGTTGTTTTCGTTTTTGTCATTACTAACTGCAGCAAACCTAAAAGAGGCATGTGCTTATTTTGCTTTTCCTTGTCTATGTGGTGTCATTTCTACTATTCTAGGTGCACATAAGTTTCATGGATACATGAAGACTGGTAGATATAAAATGCTGCTTTATTTGTTTGCACTTGCTAGGTAACATTAGACTAATTGGGAGGGTTAATCAATTAGTAAACATAGGGTGGATACAGAATCAACATTATTTCTTACATTAATACTTTTCTTGTGTTTGTTTTATACTAGAAAGTATAAGTTGCCTGCTTTTGGGCCTAGTTTGCTCGAGTTTGCTAAAAGCTGAATTTTACTTCTGCAAAAGTCACGAGATGCCCATTCTGAAAAAGTGTTCGTCAAAGCTGCATTCACTGAGCAAATCTGACGCGCTGTCATCATTTTGTCGGATGTGGCCAAGGTCAGAAACCGGTGGAAAAGAACAATTTTGTCAGCTCTAACTTGGCACCCGTGGAAGTGTAATGAACGCAGCGAGAACATTGATTTACAATTGTTGCAAATCAAGGAAGCTCCTGGTCACGTTTGGAAAAGACAATGGTCCTTAAGAAATGTGACCTAATGGAAGTTTTGAAATGTGGGTGACATGTCACTTGTCACTCTCAACCAATGGGACATCGTGGTTTTATGAAAACTTTCCTTTACTTAGATTAGCTAGCATAGAAAGGTATAAAAAGTCATGCCCTTAGGGATGGGCTGGCTGCTGCTTTCTGACTTTCCGATGAGGGTGAAGTGCTGCTGGACTTTGCGTGGAGCACGTAAGAATCCTCAAAGAACTTTACTTTATTTTCCATTTATTTAGCTTAGCTAGGGACTTAGGTTTTAGAAATGCTAAACTTTTAAATCTTACTTAAACTTTGATTCTCTTGCTTAAACTGTATTTTTCTCATGAATCTTTTCAAACATGCTTACTATAATGCTAATAAAATTGCGTTTATAAAATTACATTTTGAAATACCATAAATTAGTTAATAAAAACTTACTTTTGACAAACAAGCTGGTCTTGGTTATTCAGAAGTGCAGGTTGCTATTAGCTAGATCCCATCGCCAATGGTGGTCATTTAAATAGTTAGGATTTGTTCTAATGTCAACATTCTTTCCGTAGATGTATATATATATGTATATAATTTGTAAATAGGGTGTATATAGGTTTAATTTGACCACCTGATTCAGTAGGCCCAAATATGTCATGTTTATAAATGGGTCCATGAGTTAGTGTAGAATTTTATTTTGTAGGTTATAAAGTTGGGTAGCGTTGCTTATGGCATATTTCCTATAGGCCGCTGGATCAATTATCTGGTAGCAGAAATTGATGGTTGCTAAGGGTAACCAAGGTAATATGTTGGTTGCTAAGGGTTGTTAAGGTGTTATGGTATGGAAATAGGATCGATGTTTTAACACATGTTGAGTTTGTTTTTCGTGCTATCTGTAAGCTATACCGGTATAGATTGTGTGACGAGAAGTTAGTCACGCAAGTCATCTGTTCTGTTTGCAGTGATATCGCCGAGTATCACAAGTGGTATCGCGGTGTACCACAAGTGTTGTCGCCGTGCAGCACAGTGTTAGGGCTAGGTGTGAATCTTGTATAGTGAGGGTTATCTAAGAAATTAGAGCAGCATGAGAATAGGGACAAAGCGCCTTCCATAAAACTCACTGTGATAAGAGTATTAGATATATTCGAGCTTGAGTGAAGGGTAGAGTTGCGTCGGTGCATGATTATCTATAAACAGGTGAGAGTCCTGTAGGGATACATGTTTTATATCTATAAACAGGTGAGAGTCCTGTACGGATAACGTCGTTATTTTGCTGACGGTGCATGATTTCTATAAACAGGTGAGAGTCCTGTACGGATTTCATGTGTGTTTGAATTTAGGGAATTTTCCGTGTGAAAGTGCGAGTTTGATTTGTAATTTATGTTCAAGTGGAACTTTCGAACTGTCACTTCGCGGTGCGTTCAGAGGAAAACGAGTTCATAATTTTACGTGTTAGAAGGGTGGGGTAAGAGTTACTCTACTGACAATTGAAAATTATCCTTAGTGAGAATAGCGCCGACTATTCCGAAGTGTGGATACTTGAATGTATGTAAACTATTCTAAATAGTGAAACAAACAGATGAGTCCCTATTGTCATTGTTTAAGAATTAATTTACACTGAAAAGTGTTCTTAAAATGGCGCTGTGAAAAGATTTTGTGAAGGAGGGGTAAGCGCTAGGAGTGAGAAGTGAGAAACCGCAGCTGCTGTGTACGTCACAGAGCCGCGCTGGGATTGGGTGACCTACGTCACAGGCTGTACTCTGATTGGTTCTTGAGTCTCTGACGACCTGTAAGCTGATTGGTTCTTCAGAAAAACTCCATTTTTATTGGTTGAGCAGAAAAGTGACGTAGCTCAACTGTCATTGGCTTGTTGGTGTGTTTCGCGCACGGATTGGTTGCTTTTGCGGAACATCCCGGAAATATTTTACGAACGATTTTGTGAATTAAATTCAACTCTTAAAAATGAGTTATCATTTTAAACATGTTGAGAAAAAGCCAACATTACTTCAAAAACTTAAAAATTTATTTTCGCCTGACAAGAAAATTGAAACGCGAGGTGGTAAATTACTTCATAAGTATAAAACACCTGCAGCGTACATGGAAGGTGAATATGGATATCATACTGTTTTATGGTTTGATAGCTGGAAACGCTATACAAAGAACGACGGTGTTTTAACTTGGCCTGATGATGGTTCATTTAATGTAAAGGTTCTGAGAAATTTGAGAGAAAAAATGAATGCTCTTATTCCAAAACCGAGACCAACTCAATTTGAAGCTTTAGTTGAGTGGGAAGATGAGATGTATCAGTTACAAAGAGAAGCAAGTGGAATTAAAAGACCTTCTAAACCTCCAGCTTGGAGAAGAGATACTCATGAAGACAGGTTGCGAATGTGGAGGCAGGGAAACATGAGTGAAGGATTGTATTTAATTCAGGAAATGGTTATGGGTACTCCTGCTGGGAAATCTTTAGAAAGCGAATCTGAAGATGCAGTTATGGAAGAAATATACACTACAGCTAGAAAGAATCAGCCTTTGAGACCTCCTAGATCATGGTCTACTCCGGTGGTTTCTACAGAAACTTCACCGAGTGCACCTCCAATTAATGAAGCTCCTAAACTTTATCCAAATAATTGTGAAATTATTGAAACTCCTAGAAGACCAGAATTTGATAATGCTCGAAATGAAGGTAGACATTTTTCAATGACTCCAAGAGCAAGGGAAGCTCCAAAAGATTATGCAAGAGAGACAAGAAATGTTGAGGTTGTTGACTCTTCTGAATATTTAAGATCTAAGGAAGAATTAATTAGACGAATGACAAAAGGCATGGAAGCTGTGACAGTTCCAGTAACAATTGGTCCTGTTCAGCCTGTATTTGACCAAAGAGAATCAAACAAGACAGGGTTGACTATTCCTTTAAATGCAGAAATTCAGAAAGTTGCTGAAAAATTTTATTCAGACATATCTGAAATAAACTCTTCAAGATCGAGAATGCCAGATTTAACTTTTAATGAGGATTTATCTCCAAAAACACCGATGGGTGCCGAATCAGATGTAGGGAGTCCTGAAGCCAGGGTGACCACACCGAAACTTGATGTGGCTAAATTGAAAGCAAATATTGAAGAATTAATAATTGGAACCATTGGTCCTGATAGTTTAAATTACTATCGAGATGATGAACTACTGTTCATTTGCAAAAGTATTCAGTGGAAAACAAAGAATAAATATGATCAGTTAGAGGAACTAGCAGCGGAACTTGAAATTGATGTGAGTAAACAAAAGAATTTTGCAAAGCATTACAGATTAGACTTTTCAGAAAATGACATTGAGAGTTTGAACTCAATGGGAAGAATATTGCATATAAAAGATTTGATTGTTTACATTAAAAAGCTGGGAGAACTCAATAAGTGGAGAGTGAAATGGACGAAAAAGAAGGAAGATGAGAGATTGGAAAAAGTGTCAAAACAATTTCCAATGAGAGAGATTGCAGGTGGACGATATGTTCATGTCCCTTGGTCTAGACAAGACATACTGCTGTTCACAAATGACTTTCCGAAATTGAGGGAGAAACCAGTAGAGTGGTATAGACAAGTGGATAAGTTTATCAAAGTCTCAAAAGTTCTGTGGATTGATCTAGATGGATTTTTCGACATTGTCGTCCCATCAGATCTTTGGACAGAATGCAAAATATCAATAAGTTGGCCAAAAGCAGAACCTGAACGAATCAAAGAAACAGGTGCTCCAAATCCTCTTGTAATGGATTTTTATGAAAAGGTGATTGTTTGGATGAAAAATAAAATTCCACCCAAAGAAGTTGATTGGGTTAAAATAGAAAGGACAAGTCAGGAAACAAAAGAATCAGTTCATTCTTTTTATGAGAGGTTACTGTTAATTTTTAAACAATACAGTGGCTATGAAAAGCTGGATGAAAAAGATATGAGTCATTTTGTCTATAGATTTGTTTATGGCCTGAAACCTGAAATTGCAGACATGATCAGGAATAGCATAGTAGGATGGCAATCACTTTCTGTGGATGATATTCTAAGAAAAGCTAAGTATTGCAGTGATGAGTTGGAAGTGAGACAAAAGAAGCTCAAAGAGAAAGCCATGTGGGCTCAGGTAAAGGTGGCTGAGCAACAAATTGCCAGCATGGGTAATAAGAACACAAATTTTGTTCAAACTGGAAATACGAACCAGATACAGGGAAAGCTTAAAGGTAATATTTTTCAGAAAAAATTTAGCCCAAAGATTGAGGAGTTGAAACAAAGATTACCTTGTTTTAATTGTGGCGAAATTGGACATTGGAGAGACGAGTGTCCTAAACTTCCTAAAAATTTAAAGAATCCATTATTAAATCCACAGATGCAGAATGATGTTGACCTGCAGCCACAGCTACAGATGCAACAGGGGTTAAACGAGTTAAACATTCAGCGACAGTTGCAGCAACAGGTGAATAACCATCAGAATCAATTGCCACAGCCACCATTTCCGAATTGTGGGGGAATTCAAAAATATAATTCAAGTGTGGGATTTCAGGGAAATGAACAGGTGATAAAACCACAAAAACAGCAAAAGCAGCAAAGGGTGCAAATGCAAAATGCTTCACAACAATTTTTGTTAACAGAAAGCCAAGACAGTGATTCTGATGATTATTGCTGACGGTGCCCGAGAGAGGAGGAAGAGTGTGTTGTTGGAGCCACTCTTGAGGTTGACCAGTCTGGTCCATTTGTAAACGGGAAAGTTAATGATGTAGACATCACTTTTCTAGTGGATACTGGTGCTACCCGTTCTACTGTTAGATCAGTGGAAATTGAAAACCTACCTCTCTCTGGGGATACCATCCAAGTTGTTGGAGTAAGTAATCAGCAAATTAAAACTGACTTAACTGATCCAGTTCCAGTTGAAATTGGAAATTTCAGAGACAAACACAGATTTGTGGTTTGTAATAGTAGTCCAGTAAATCTATTAGGCAGAGACATTCTGTGTAAAATGAATTGCAGAATATATTGTTCTCCTGATGGGGTTGAGTTACAAACAATGGAGGAAGATGGTTTGTATAGAATGACAATGATGATGATGGAAGCAGAAAAAACAAAATTGTTTCCTGCATTTTGCCTGAAGAGCTCAAGGAAACAGTGAAATCTGAAATATGGGATTTGACTGGGAATGAGATGGGTCTGATGAAACATGTCGATCCAGTCAAAATTGCATTGAAGCAGGGAATAGAATTTCCTAATATTCCACAGTACAAAATGAAGGCAGAAACAATTGAAGGTGTTATACCTGTGATTGAAAAATTTATCAAACAAGGTGTTCTAAGAGAAATGGAGAGTAGTCCTTGTAATTCACCGATTATGGGGATTAAAAAGCCAAATGGAACATATAGGATTGTACAAGATTTGAGAAAGGTTAATCAGATTGTTGTTCCATGTTGCCCTGTGGTTCCGAATCCAGCGGTAATTCTGTATCAGATTCCACATGATGCGGAATGGTACACTGTCATTGATCTTTGCAATGCATTCTTTACTGTTCCTTTACATCCAGACAGTCATGAAATCTTCGCTTTCAGATTCCAAGGTAGGACCCTCGGATGGTGTAGAATCCCTCAGGGCTATACAGAGAGTCCTTCAATATTTAATGAGTTGTTAAAAAGATCTTTGGAAAACCTGGACTTACCTGGTAGGTCTACGTTGGTGCAGTATATTCACGATTTGTTGATAGCTGCTAAGACAAGAGAAAATTGTGTGACAGACACAATAATACTGTTGAATCATCTTGCAGATGAGGGACATAAAGTGTCTCCAGCAAAATTACAGTTTTGCAAGCAAGAAGTAAAATATCTTGGTCACCGAATTGCAAAGGGAAAAAGGCAAGTGACAGTTGAGAGAATAAAAATGATTCAAGCAATGCAACCTCCAAGAACACAGAGACAGGTCAGAATGTTTTTGGGAATGGTTGGTTACTGTCGACAATGGATAAATGGATTTTCAGTAATTGCGAAACCACTACAGAGATTGACAAAATCTGATGTAAAAGATCCGATTATTCTCAATAAAGCTGAGATGGAATCTTTTGAGAACTTGAAAAAGAGTTTATGTCAAGCTCCTGCTTTGGGTATGCCGAATTATGAGAAAGATTTTGAACTGTATTGCAGTGAGAGAGAAGGATGTGCATTGTCTGTGTTGATTCAGAGACATGGGAATCTAAAGAAACCTATTGCATACTTCTCTGCAGTTCTTGATCCCATTGCAAAAGCGTTACCAGGCTGCTTGAAAGCAGTTGCAGCTACAAGTGTCAGTCTTGAGCAGAGTGAAGGAATCATTATGGGATTTCCTGTGAAAGTTTTTGTGCCTCATTCAGTTGAAATATTGCTGACAAGAGGTAAAACTCAGCATTTGACAAGCAGCAGATTGACAAAGTATGAGAAAATCATACTAGGTGCAGATAATGTTTCGATTTCAAGATGTTTGAATCTGAATCCTTCTACATTACTGCCTGATTCTGAAATTATTGATGATACTGAACTAGAACATGAGTGTTTAGATGTTATGGAATTTTGCACTAAACCAAGACAAGACATCAAAGATAGACCTTTGTCTGAATCAGATGTCTTGAAAGCCTCATATTCAGTCTGTACAGTTGCAGATGTTGAAGAAGCATCATGTCTGGAAGGAATTCGTTCAGCACAAGTGGCTGAATTGATTGCTTTGATTCGTGCTTGTGAAGTGTCAAAGGATAAAAGAGTTACCATCATTACTGATAGTCAGTATGGGTATGGAGTTGTGCATGATTATGGACAACTCTGGTCTCAGAGAGGCTATATGACATCAGCAGGGTCACCAATTAAAAATGCAGTTTTCATTAAAAGATTAATTGAAGCAATACAGTTGCCGAAAGAAATCGCAATTGTTAAGTGTGCGGCGCACACTAAAGGAGTGGATTATATCTCAAAAGGCAATGCCTCCGCAGATGAAACAGCAAAGTACTGCGCAAGAAAAGGTTGTGCATACAATCGGGAAAAGAGTAAAGAATCTGATTCAAATTCATTAATGCTAACAACAGTTGTAGAAACATGGCATGAGATTAGGGATTTACAAAATGAAGCAGATGATGAGGAAAAAGATCTGTGGTTAAGATCAGATTGTAGACCACGTGATGAAGATGGAGTGTGGGTTTACAAAGATGGCAGAGTAGTCTTACCAAATTGCTTGATTGCTGATATGGCCAGATTATATCATGGTCCGGCTCATCTTGGAAGAGATTCTATGATCAGACTTTTTCGAGAGACTTGGTTCAACACTAAATTTAGAACGATTGCAGAATCTTTTTGTCAAAGGTGTTTATCATGCCAACAAATGAATCCAAACAGAAAATCAGTGGTGGGGACAGGAGTGATTGGTCGAGAGGGTGGTCCTTTTACCAGGTTACAAATGGATTTTATTGAAATGCCCTTACACAATTGCTTAAAATATGTTCTTGTGATTTTTTGTTTATTTTCAAGATGGGTAGAAGCTTTTCCTACACGACATTGTGATTCAATTACAGTAGCAAAACTGCTGCTCAGAGAAATTATCCCAAGGTACGGTTTTCCAGTCACTATTGAGAGTGATGGAGGAAGCCATTTTGATAACAAATTAATGAAGTTAATTTGTGAAGCTTTGAGCATTGAGCAGAAGATACACTGTGCATACAGACCAGAGGCATCTGGGGTAGTTGAACAGATTAATGGAACAATTAAAAACAGAATTGGAAAAATGTGTGTTGAAACAGGTGTAAAGTGGACAGATGCTCTTCCACTTGTTTTGATGTCATTAAGAAGTACACCAGATAAAAAGACAGGTTTGAGTCCTCATGAAATTTTAATGGGAAGAGTTATGAGGCAAGCTTTTGTACCTGTAGGCAAACTGTTGAGCATAAATGACAGTGCTATTTTGGATTACTGTAAAAGGTTATCTGATATAGTGACTTCTGTGTCTAATCAGGTGGGAACTGAAGCACAATCAAATGAAAAAGTTTTGACACATGATCTGAGGCCTGGTGATTGGGTCAGAACAAAAGTACATCGGAGAAGAAATTGTCTGGCTCCTAGATGGCAGAAGCCTAGGCAAATAACTCTGATAACTACTAATGCAGTAAAATGCAAGGGATTGAAACGTTGCATTCATCCTAGTCATACTATTCCAGTACCAACTCCTGAGAGTTCTGATGTTGAAAGTGATACTACAGATGATTCTGATTCTGAAGTAGAAGGTGAAACAAATCCAGATTCTGAAGATCGACAGGAAGGTCGACATCTGGAAACTGTGCCTGTGAATGGAGAACTGACAAGAAAAGACTTGGAAATTATTGAAATAGATTCTGAAGGTGAAGAGAATCTGTTAAAAGGAAAGATAACTGAGGATTCAGTTAGTTCTGTTGAAGACAGAGAAGCAGAACAAAAAGAAGTTTCAGACCAGGAGAGTATCGAAAAGCAGAAGTTGAGCTCTGAAGTAAGGAACAGAGATCCAAAATCTGGGAAGTTGGAGGTAATTGAAGAAGAAGACGAAGACGAATTACCAAGTACCAGTATTGGAAATCAGAGTGGTGTTCCTGAAGGAGTAAAACTGCCGAATAGAGAAGTTCCTGAGTCGATTGAAATTTCAGACTACGAAACTGAAGAAAGTGACGTGGATGGTGAAAGTGAAAGCAGAAAGAAAAGGGCTTGGAAGTCAGAATCAAATGCTTCTGAACCAAAGAAGAAATATGTGAGAAAAGCAGACTACTGGCCTGGTGGAAGATTGAGAGTTAGGTTGATCAAGAAACCTAAAGAGCAAGTTGAAGAAATCAGTAGTCAAAAGAGTCCTGGAAAAGAAGTTGGAGTTGGAAGGAAAATTGAAGTAGTGTCGAGAAAAGGAAAAAGGATAATAAGGCCAAACCAGAAATACAAGTCTCCTGAGTGGACTTATTTAGTAATTCCACCTGTCATTGACATTTATGATAGTAGTGAAGAAGAAGGTGAAATCGAGGAAATTAGTGACAATGATTGAAGTACAGAAATTTTAATTTGGCAAAAGGCTGAAGAAATCTTGTTAGCTGACATAAGGTCGAAGAAAAACTGTTTAGTTGAAAGAACTTATTTGTGACATAAGGTCGAAGAAATCTTGTTTAGGGTTTTAAAAAAATATATATATATTTTAAAAGGGGGTATAAATAAATATTTAGTTTCTAGTGATTTTTAAAATAAAAATAATTTTTTTTGTTTTATTTTTGAGGCAAAGCTAACCAAAAATGCCTTATGTTAAGGAGAGCACTTCAAGGTGTTCTGTTTTCAAGAGATGCTGTAAGATGACTCTGGTGTGTCTGCTCATTTTAATTCTGCTCTGGTTAGTTTTAGCTGTGATTATCCCTTTAGAGATGAACAGAGAATTACACAAAGTTAACATGACAAGCAAAGCTTTAGTTAGTCAAACTAAACATAGTGCATCTGCAAAAGTTATTGATCATCAACCTAGTATTCATCAGGATAAATCTATTAGTGATTTTTCCAGCAATACATTCACTAAGCTTTTGAGTGAATATGTAAAGGTAATGGACGCTAAAGATTGTTATGTGTGCGTAAAATTACCTGCTTCTGTTTCTGAGGGAGTGACATACAATATGCTTCCTCTTACATATGGTGTAACATGCAGTGTATTAGCTAGTTTATTTTATCAGACTGGACGCTTAGAATATTATTATTCAGATTTTGATGAGATTTTTGCGAATATAAAAATTGAGGGTGCTTTAAATAAGCATAAGAAAGCTAAACAAATGAGGGAATTTTTTCTTGTTACTAATGAACTCACTTATGAGTATGCTTACAAGAATAATCTAACCTGCAGATTAAGTGCTGAGGGAAAGACATTTTTGAACCTGGTTGAGGAGAGAAGAGCAATTTATAAAAGAAATGAATTAGTCAAGCAGACTATGTCAAAATTCTGGCAGAAAGAGGATGAGAAGTTAAATGGCAAAATGCTTGAAAATGTTGCAATTCACATAGATAAACCAGTTAGTGGAAAGCTTTGCATTAGAAGAGATAATACACTTTTTGATAATAATTTCGTAGGTGCAAGTAACTGTGAAGATACTTATCAGATTTTGGGAGGTTGGGGATTCAAAGGTGGGAAAGATCCAATCTTTCCTGGGATTTATTTTGTTTGTGGTGACAAGGCCTACTACAACCTTCCAGACCATTGGTATGGAACTTGTTATGTGGGAATTGTTTTCCCTAAAGTGTTTCATGTTGATAGAGATTCAGAAGGATTGTTCAAAATTCATAATTATGTAAATAGAGTTAAAAGAGAAACTTTCACAGAAGTTCTGGGAGATATTTTTCAAGCAGTGATACCTTTTGTTGGTATAACCCTAAATGCAGGGAGAATTAGAAAATTGTCCGCAATTGTTGACAGATTATCAACAGACACAGCTGATGGATTCCAATTAGTGAATGTTGAGGTAATTGCAATCAGATCCATGGTGATTCAAGATCGCCTTGCTTTAGACATACTCCTAGCAAAAGAGGGAGGAGTCTGTGGCATTTTGCATGTGCAACATTGTTGCACATATATACCTGATGAAAGTAAGAACATTGAGATGTACATTAAGAACATTACACAGATGCATTCAGAAATAATTCCTTTAGAAGAAGATGATTTTACAGGAAAACTTTCAAAAAGATTTCAAGCAATTAAAAATTGGTTTCATGACATTGGAAGTTCAATTCTTGGCAAGATTTTGGCACCTTTGATTATAATAATATTCATTTTTATTTTGACAAAAATAGGTTGTTTGTTGCATAAAAGAAAGAAACAGTTGAAAGAAAAGAGAAGGATCTATAAACTTAGAAAAGAAGAAGAAAGGGAGATTGAGTTACAGGAGTTGCACAGAGAACGTTATGCAAATTCCGAAGATTATGCAGACACAGGTTTTTAGGATTACTGACACAAATGAATTTTAATCATTTTCTCGGAAGCTTAAATTACCAAATTTTGGGTGGTGGTGTGGTGATTTGTTAATCACCAGATGAGGGAGTTGATGGAGCGAGATAGAAAACAGAATTTTGTTTAAACTCGCAAAGTCACATTTCCATAACATGAATAATAAAATTAATGATTTGTGATGTATTGTGCTAATACAATCTAGATTAAACTCTACACATGGGGGGACTAACATGTGTGCTCATAAATGTGCATAAGTGTTGCATCTTTTGTTCGTGCAAAATAATAAAATAATTTGTTGTTTTCGTTTTTGTCATTACTAACTGCAGCAAACCTAAAAGAGGCATGTGCTTATTTTGCTTTTCCTTGTCTATGTGGTGTCATTTCTACTATTCTAGGTGCACATAAGTTTCATGGATACATGAAGACTGGTAGATATAAAATGCTGCTTTATTTGTTTGCACTTGCTAGGTAACATTAGACTAATTGGGAGGGTTAATCAATTAGTAAACATAGGGTGGATACAGAATCAACATTATTTCTTACATTAATACTTTTCTTGTGTTTGTTTTATACTAGAAAGTATAAGCTGCCTGCTTTTGGGCCTAGTTTGCTCGAGTTTGCTAAAAGCTGAATTTTACTTCTGCAAAAGTCACGAGATGCCCATTCTGAAAAAGTGTTCGTCAAAGCTGCATTCACTGAGCAAATCTGACGCGCTGTCATCATTTTGTCGGACGTGGCCAAGGTCAGAAACCGGTGGAAAAGAACAATTTTGTCAGCTCTAACTTGGCACCCGTGGAAGTGTAATGAACGCAGCGAGAACATTGATTTACAATTGTTGCAAATCAAGGAAGCTCCTGGTCACGTTTGGAAAAGACAATGGTCCTTAAGAAATGTGACCTAATGGAAGTTTTGAAATGTGGGTGACATGTCACTTGTCACTCTCAACCAATGGGACATCGTGGTTTTATGAAAACTTTCCTTTACTTAGATTAGCTAGCATAGAAAGGTATAAAAAGTCATGCCCTTAGGGATGGGCTGGCTGCTGCTTTCTGACTTTCCGATGAGGGTGAAGTGCTGCTGGACTTTGCGTGGAGCACGTAAGAATCCTCAAAGAACTTTACTTTATTTTCCATTTATTTAGCTTAGCTAGGGACTTAGGTTTTAGAAATGCTAAACTTTTAAATCTTACTTAAACTTTGATTCTCTTGCTTAAACTGTATTTTTCTCATGAATCTTTTCAAACATGCTTACTATAATGCTAATAAAATTGGGTTTATAAAATTACATTTTGAAATACCATAAATTAGTTAATAAAAACTTACTTTTGACAAACAAGCTGGTCTTGGTTATTCAGAAGTGCAGGTTGCTATTAGCTAGATCCCATCGCCAATGGTGGTCATTTAAATAGTTAGGATTTGTTCTAATGTCAACATTCTTTCCGTAGATGTATATATATATGTATATAATTTGTAAATAGGGTGTATATAGGTTTAATTTGACCACCTGATTCAGTAGGCCCAAATATGTCATGTTTATAAATGGGTCCATGAGTTAGTGTAGAATTTTATTTTGTAGGTTATAAAGTTGGGTAGCGTTGCTTATGGCATATTTCCTATAGGCCGCTGGATCAATTATCTGGTAGCAGAAATTGATGGTTGCTAAGGGTAACCAAGGTAATATGTTGGTTGCTAAGGGTTGTTAAGGTGTTATGGTATGGAAATAGGATCGATGTTTTAACACATGTTGAGTTTGTTTTTCGTGCTATCTGTAAGCTATACCGGTATAGATTGTGTGACGAGAAGTTAGTCACGCAAGTCATCTGTTCTGTTTGCAGTGATATCGCCGAGTATCACAAGTGGTATCGCGGTGTACCACAAGTGTTGTCGCCGTGCAGCACAGTGTTAGGGCTAGGTGTGAATCTTGTATAGTGAGGGTTATCTAAGAAATTAGAGCAGCATGAGAATAGGGACAAAGCGCCTTCCATAAAACTCACTGTGATAAGAGTATTAGATATATTCGAGCTTGAGTGAAGGGTAGAGTAGCGTCGGTGCATGATTATCTATAAACAGGTGAGAGTCCTGTAGGGATACATGTTTTATATCTATAAACAGGTGAGAGTCCTGTACGGATAACGTCGTTATTTTGCTGACGGTGCATGATTTCTATAAACAGGTGAGAGTCCTGTACGGATTTCATGTGTGTTTGAATTTAGGGAATTTTCCGTGTGAAAGTGCGAGTTTGATTTGTAATTTATGTTCAAGTGGAACTTTCGAACTGTCACTTCGCGGTGCGTTCAGAGGAAAACTAGTTCATAATTTTACGTGTTAGAAGGGTGGGGTAAGAGTTACTCTACTGACAATTGAAAATTATCCTTAGTGAGAATAGCGCCGACTATTCCGAAGTGTGGATACTTGAATGTATGTAAACTATTCTAAATAGTGAAACAAACAGATGAGTCCTTATTGTCATTGTTTAAGAATTAATTTACACTGAAAAGTGTTCTTAAAATGGCGCTGTGAAAAGATTTTGTGAAGGAGGGGTAAGCGCTAGGAGTGAGAAGTGAGAAACCGCAGCTGCTGTGTACGTCACAGAGCCGCGCTGGGATTGGGTGACCTACGTCACAGGCTGTACTCTGATTGGTTCTTGAGTCTCTGACGACCTGTAAGCTGATTGGTTCTTCAGAAAAACTCCATTTTTATTGGTTGAGCAGAAAAGTGACGTAGCTCAACTGTCATTGGCTTGTTGGTGTGTTTCGCGCACGGATTGGTTGCTTTTGCGGAACATCCCGGAAATATTTTACGAACGATTTTGTGAATTAAATTTAACTCTTAAAAATGAGTTATCATTTTAAACATGTTGAGAAAAAGCCAACATTACTTCAAAAACTTAAAAATTTATTTTCGCCTGACAAGAAAATTGAAACGCGAGGTGGTAAATTACTTCATAAGTATAAAACACCTGCAGCGTACATGGAAGGTGAATATGGATATCATACTGTTTTATGGTTTGATAGCTGGAAACGCTATACAAAGAACGACGGTGTTTTAACTTGGCCTGATGATGGTTCATTTAATGTAAAGGTTCTGAGAAATTTGAGAGAAAAAATGAATGCTCTTATTCCAAAACCGAGACCAACTCAATTTGAAGCTTTAGTTGAGTGGGAAGATGAGATGTATCAGTTACAAAGAGAAGCAAGTGGAATTAAAAGACCTTCTAAACCTCCAGCTTGGAGAAGAGATACTCATGAAGACAGGTTGCGAATGTGGAGGCAGGGAAACATGAGTGAAGGATTGTATTTAATTCAGGAAATGGTTATGGGTACTCCTGCTGGGAAATCTTTAGAAAGCGAATCTGAAGATGCAGTTATGGAAGAAATATACACTACAGCTAGAAAGAATCAGCCTTTGAGACCTCCTAGATCATGGTCTACTCCGGTGGTTTCTACAGAAACTTCACCGAGTGCACCTCCAATTAATGAAGCTCCTAAACTTTATCCAAATAATTGTGAAATTATTGAAACTCCTAGAAGACCAGAATTTGATAATGCTCGAAATGAAGGTAGACATTTTTCAATGACTCCAAGAGCAAGGGAAGCTCCAAAAGATTATGCAAGAGAGACAAGAAATGTTGAGGTTGTTGACTCTTCTGAATATTTAAGATCTAAGGAAGAATTAATTAGACGAATGACAAAAGGCATGGAAGCTGTGACAGTTCCAGTAACAATTGGTCCTGTTCAGCCTGTATTTGACCAAAGAGAATCAAACAAGACAGGGTTGACTATTCCTTTAAATGCAGAAATTCAGAAAGTTGCTGAAAAATTTTATTCAGACATATCTGAAATAAACTCTTCAAGATCGAGAATGCCAGATTTAACTTTTAATGAGGATTTATCTCCAAAAACACCGATGGGTGCAGAATCAGATGTAGGGAGTCCTGAAGCCAGGGTGACCACACCGAAACTTGATGTGGCTAAATTGAAAGCAAATATTGAAGAATTAATAATTGGAACCATTGGTCCTGATAGTTTAAATTACTATCGAGATGATGAACTACTGTTCATTTGCAAAAGTATTCAGTGGAAAACAAAGAATAAATATGATCAGTTAGAGGAACTAGCAGCGGAACTTGAAATTGATGTGAGTAAACAAAAGAATTTTGCAAAGCATTACAGATTAGACTTTTCAGAAAATGACATTGAGAGTTTGAACTCAATGGGAAGAATATTGCATATAAAAGATTTGATTGTTTACATTAAAAAGCTGGGAGAACTCAATAAGTGGAGAGTGAAATGGACGAAAAAGAAGGAAGATGAGAGATTGGAAAAATTGTCAAAACAATTTCCAATGAGAGAGATTGCAGGTGGAGGATATGTTCATGTCCCTTGGTCTAGACAAGACATACTGCTGTTCACAAATGACTTTCCGAAATTGAGGGAGAAACCAGTAGAGTGGTATAGACAAGTGGATAGGTTTATCAAAGTCTCAAAAGTTCTGTGGATTGATCTAGATGGATTTTTCGACATTGTCGTCCCATCAGATCTTTGGACAGAATGCAAAATATCAATAAGTTGGCCAAAAGCAGAACCTGAACGAATCAAAGAAACAGGTGCTCCAAATCCTCTTGTAATGGATTTTTATGAAAAGGTGATTGTTTGGATGAAAAATAAAATTCCACCCAAAGAAGTTGATTGGGTTAAAATAGAAAGGACAAGTCAGGAAACAAAAGAATCAGTTCATTCTTTTTATGAGAGGTTACTGTTAATTTTTAAACAATACAGTGGCTATGAAAAGCTGGATGAAAAAGATATGAGTCATTTTGTCTATAGATTTGTTTATGGCCTGAAACCTGAAATTGCAGACATGATCAGGAATAGCATAGTAGGATGGCAATCACTTTCTGTGGATGATATTCTAAGAAAAGCTAAGTATTGCAGTGATGAGTTGGAAGTGAGACAAAAGAAGCTCAAAGAGAAAGCCATGTGGGCTCAGGTAAAGGTGGCTGAGCAACAAATTGCCAGCATGGGTAATAAGAACACACATTTTGTTCAAACTGGAAATACGAACCAGATACAGGGAAAGCTTAAAGGTAATATTTTTCCGAAAAAATTTAGCCCAAAGATTGAGGAGTTGAAACAAAGATTACCTTGTTTTAATTGTGGCGAAATTGGACATTGGAGAGACGAGTGTCCTAAACCTCCTAAAAATTTAAAGAATCCATTATTAAATCCACAGATGCAGAATGATGTTGACCTGCAGCAACAGCTACAGATGCAACAGGGGTTAAACGAGTTAAACATTCAGCGACAGTTGCAGCAACAGGTGAATAACCATCAGAATCAATTGCCACAGCCACCATTTCCGAATTGTGGGGGAATTCAAAAATATAATTCAAGTGTGGGATTTCAGGGAAATGAACATGTGATAAAACCACAAAAACAGCAAAAGCAGCAAAGGGTGCAAATGCAAAATGCTTCACAACAATTTTTGTTAACAGAAAGCCAAGACAGTGATTCTGATGATTATTGCTGACGGTGCCCGAGAGAGGAGGAAGAGTGTGTTGTTGGAGCCACTCTTGAGGTTGACCAGTCTGGTCCATTTGTAATCGGGAAAGTTAATGATGTAGACATCACTTTTCTAGTGGATACTGGTGCTACCCGTTCTACTGTTAGATCAGTGGAAATTGAAAACCTACCTCTCTCTGGGGATACCATCCAAGTTGTTGGAGTAAGTAATCAGCAAATTAAAACTGACTTAACTGATCCAGTTCCAGTTGAAATTGGAAATTTCAGAGACAAACACAGATTTGTGGTTTGTAATAGTAGTCCAGTAAATCTATTAGGCAGAGACATTCTGTGTAAAATGAATTGCAGAATATATTGTTCTCCTGATGGGGTTGAGTTACAAACAATGGAGGAAGATGGTTTGTATAGAATGACAATGATGATGATGGAAGCAGAAAAAACAAAATTGTTTCCTGCATTTGAAAAGAAAGATTTGCCTGAAGAGCTCAAGGAAACAGTGAAATCTGAAATATGGGATTTGACTGGGAATGAGATGGGTCTGATGAAACATGTCGATCCAGTCAAAATTGCATTGAAGCAGGGAATAGAATTTCCTAATATTCCACAGTACAAAATGAAGGCAGAAACAATTGAAGGTGTTATACCTGTGATTGAAAAATTTATCAAACAAGGTGTTCTAAGAGAAATGGAGAGTAGTCCTTGTAATTCACCGATTATGGGGATTAAAAAGCCAAATGGAACATATAGGATTGTACAAGATTTGAGAAAGGTTAATCAGATTGTTGTTCCATGTTGCCCTGTGGTTCCGAATCCAGCGGTAATTCTGTATCAGATTCCACATGATGCGGAATGGTACACTGTCATTGATCTTTGCAATGCATTCTTTACTGTTCCTTTACATCCAGACAGTCATGAAATCTTTGCTTTCAGATTCCAAGGTAGGACCCTCGGATGGTGTAGAATCCCTCAGGGCTATACAGAGAGTCCTTCAATATTTAATGAGTTGTTAAAAAGATCTTTGGAAAACCTGGACTTACCTGGTAGGTCTACGTTGGTGCAGTATATTCACGATTTGTTGATAGCTGCTAAGACAAGAGAAAATTGTGTGACAGACACAATAATACTGTTGAATCATCTTGCAGATGAGGGACATAAAGTGTCTCCAGCAAAATTACAGTTTTGCAAGCAAGAAGTAAAATATCTTGGTCACAGAATTGCAAAGGGAAAAAGGCAAGTGACAGTTGAGAGAATAAAAATGATTCAAGCAATGCAACCTCCAAGAACACAGAGACAGGTCAGAATGTTTTTGGGAATGGTTGGTTACTGTCGACAATGGATAAATGGATTTTCAGTAATTGCGAAACCACTACAGAGATTGACAAAATCTGATGTAAAAGATCCGATTATTCTCAATAAAGCTGAGATGGAATCTTTTGAGAACTTGAAAAAGAGTTTATGTCAAGCTCCTGCTTTGGGTATGCCGAATTATGAGAAAGATTTTGAACTGTATTGCAGTGAGAGAGAAGGATGTGCATTGTCTGTGTTGATTCAGAGACATGGGAATCTAAAGAAACCTATTGCATACTTCTCTGCAGTTCTTGATCCCATTGCAAAAGCGTTACCAGGCTGCTTGAAAGCAGTTGCAGCTACAAGTGTCAGTCTTGAGCAGAGTGAAGGAATCATTATGGGATTTCCTGTGAAAGTTTTTGTGCCTCATTCAGTTGAAATATTGCTGACAAGAGGTAAAACTCAGCATTTGACAAGCAGCAGATTGACAAAGTATGAGAAAATCATACTAGGTGCAGATAATGTTTCGATTTCAAGATGTTTGAATCTGAATCCTTCTACATTACTGCCTGATTCTGAAATTATTGATGATACTGAACTAGAACATGAGTGTTTAGATGTTATGGAATTTTGCACTAAACCAAGACAAGACATCAAAGATAGACCTTTGTCTGAATCAGATGTCTTGAAAGCCTCATATTCAGTCTGTACAGTTGCAGATGTTGAAGAAGCATCATGTCTGGAAGGAATTCGTTCAGCACAAGTGGCTGAATTGATTGCTTTGATTCGTGCTTGTGAAGTGTCAAAGGATAAAAGAGTTACCATCATTACTGATAGTCAGTATGGGTATGGAGTTGTGCATGATTATGGACAACTCTGGTCTCAGAGAGGCTATATGACATCAGCAGGGTCACCAATTAAAAATGCAGTTTTCATTAAAAGATTAATTGAAGCAATACAGTTGCCGAAAGAAATCGCAATTGTTAAGTGTGCGGCGCACACTAAAGGAGTGGATTATATCTCAAAAGGCAATGCCTCCGCAGATGAAACAGCAAAGTACTGCGCAAGAAAAGGTTGTGCATACAATCGGGAAAAGAGTAAAGAATCTGATTCAAATTCATTAATGCTAACAACAGTTGTAGAAACATGGCATGAGATTAGGGATTTACAAAATGAAGCAGATGATGAGGAAAAAGATCTGTGGTTAAGATCAGATTGTAGACCACGTGATGAAGATGGAGTGTGGGTTTACAAAGATGGCAGAGTAGTCTTACCAAATTGCTTGATTGCTGATATGGCCAGATTATATCATGGTCCGGCTCATCTTGGAAGAGATTCTATGATCAGACTTTTTCGAGAGACTTGGTTCAACACTAAATTTAGAACGATTGCAGAATCTTTTTGTCAAAGGTGTTTATCATGCCAACAAATGAATCCAAACAGAAAATCAGTGGTGGGGACAGGAGTGATTGGTCGAGAGGGTGGTCCTTTTACCAGGTTACAAATGGATTTTATTGAAATGCCCTTACACAATTGCTTAAAATATGTTCTTGTGATTTTTTGTTTATTTTCAAGATGGGTAGAAGCTTTTCCTACACGACATTGTGATTCAATTACAGTAGCAAAACTGCTGCTCAGAGAAATTATCCCAAGGTACGGTTTTCCAGTCACTATTGAGAGTGATGGAGGAAGCCATTTTGATAACAAATTAATGAAGTTAATTTGTGAAGCTTTGAGCATTGAGCAGAAGATACACTGTGCATACAGACCAGAGGCATCTGGGGTAGTTGAACAGATTAATGGAACAATTAAAAACAGAATTGGAAAAATGTGTGTTGAAACAGGTGTAAAGTGGACAGATGCTCTTCCACTTGTTTTGATGTCATTAAGAAGTACACCAGATAAAAAGACAGGTTTGAGTCCTCATGAAATTTTAATGGGAAGAGTTATGAGGCAAGCTTTTGTACCTGTAGGCAAACTGTTGAGCATAAATGACAGTGCTATTTTGGATTACTGTAAAAGGTTATCTGATATAGTGACTTCTGTGTCTAATCAGGTGGGAACTGAAGCACAATCAAATGAAAAAGTTTTGACACATGATCTGAGGCCTGGTGATTGGGTCAGAACAAAAGTACATCGGAGAAGAAATTGTCTGGCTCCTAGATGGCAGAAGCCTAGGCAAATAACTCTGATAACTACTAATGCAGTAAAATGCAAGGGATTGAAACGTTGCATTCATCCTAGTCATACTATTCCAGTACCAACTCCTGAGAGTTCTGATGTTGAAAGTGATACTACAGATGATTCTGATTCTGAAGTAGAAGGTGAAACAAATCCAGATTCTGAAGATCGACAGGAAGGTCGACATCTGGAAACTGTGCCTGTGAATGGAGAACTGACAAGAAAAGACTTGGAAATTATTGAAATAGATTCTGAAGGTGAAGAGAATCTGTTAAAAGGAAAGATAACTGAGGATTCAGTTAGTTCTGTTGAAGACAGAGAAGCAGAACAAAAAGAAGTTTCAGACCAGGAGAGTATCGAAAAGCAGAAGTTGAGCTCTGAAGTAAGGAACAGAGATCCAAAATCTGGGAAGTTGGAGGTAATTGAAGAAGAAGACGAAGACGAATTACCAAGTACCAGTATTGGAAATCAGAGTGGTGTTCCTGAAGGAGTAAAACTGCCGAATAGAGAAGTTCCTGAGTCGATTGAAATTTCAGACTACGAAACTGAAGAAAGTGACGTGGATGGTGAAAGTGAAAGCAGAAAGAAAAGGGCTTGGAAGTCAGAATCAAATGCTTCTGAACCAAAGAAGAAATATGTGAGAAAAGCAGACTACTGGCCTGGTGGAAGATTGAGAGTTAGGTTGATCAAGAAACCTAAAGAGCAAGTTGAAGAAATCAGTAGTCAAAAGAGTCCTGGAAAAGAAGTTGGAGTTGGAAGGAAAATTGAAGTAGTGTCGAGAAAAGGAAAAAGGATAATAAGGCCAAACCAGAAATACAAGTCTCCTGAGTGGACTTATTTAGTAATTCCACCTGTCATTGACATTTATGATAGTAGTGAAGAAGAAGGTGAAATCGAGGAAATTAGTGACAATGATTGAAGTACAGAAATTTTAATTTGGCAAAAGGCTGAAGAAATCTTGTTAGCTGACATAAGGTCGAAGAAAAACTGTTTAGTTGAAAGAACTTATTTGTGACATAAGGTCGAAGAAATCTTGTTTAGGGTTTTAAAAAAATATATATATATTTTAAAAGGGGGTATAAATAAATATTTAGTTTCTAGTGATTTTTAAAATAAAAATAATTTTTTTTGTTTTATTTTTGAGGCAAAGCTAACCAAAAATGCCTTATGTTAAGGAGAGCACTTCAAGGTGTTCTGTTTTCAAGAGATGCTGTAAGATGACTCTGGTGTGTCTGCTCATTTTAATTCTGCTCTGGTTAGTTTTAGCTGTGATTATCCCTTTAGAGATGAACAGAGAATTACACAAAGTTAACATGACAAGCAAAGCTTTAGTTAGTCAAACTAAACATAGTGCATCTGCAAAAGTTATTGATCATCAACCTAGTATTCATCAGGATAAATCTATTAGTGATTTTTCCAGCAATACATTCACTAAGCTTTTGAGTGAATATGTAAAGGTAATGGACGCTAAAGATTGTTATGTGTGCGTAAAATTACCTGCTTCTGTTTCTGAGGGAGTGACATACAATATGCTTCCTCTTACATATGGTGTAACATGCAGTGTATTAGCTAGTTTATTTTATCAGACTGGACGCTTAGAATATTATTATTCAGATTTTGATGAGATTTTTGCGAATATAAAAATTGAGGGTGCTTTAAATAAGCATAAGAAAGCTAAACAAATGAGGGAATTTTTTCTTGTTACTAATGAACTCACTTATGAGTATGCTTACAAGAATAATCTAACCTGCAGATTAAGTGCTGAGGGAAAGACATTTTTGAACCTGGTTGAGGAGAGAAGAGCAATTTATAAAAGAAATGAATTAGTCAAGCAGACTATGTCAAAATTCTGGCAGAAAGAGGATGAGAAGTTAAATGGCAAAATGCTTGAAAATGTTGCAATTCACATAGATAAACCAGTTAGTGGAAAGCTTTGCATTAGAAGAGATAATACACTTTTTGATAATAATTTCGTAGGTGCAAGTAACTGTGAAGATACTTATCAGATTTTGGGAGGTTGGGGATTCAAAGGTGGGAAAGATCCAATCTTTCCTGGGATTTATTTTGTTTGTGGTGACAAGGCCTACTACAACCTTCCAGACCATTGGTATGGAACTTGTTATGTGGGAATTGTTTTCCCTAAAGTGTTTCATGTTGATAGAGATTCAGAAGGATTGTTCAAAATTCATAATTATGTAAATAGAGTTAAAAGAGAAACTTTCACAGAAGTTCTGGGAGATATTTTTCAAGCAGTGATACCTTTTGTTGGTATAACCCTAAATGCAGGGAGAATTAGAAAATTGTCCGCAATTGTTGACAGATTATCAACAGACACAGCTGATGGATTCCAATTAGTGAATGTTGAGGTAATTGCAATCAGATCCATGGTGATTCAAGATCGCCTTGCTTTAGACATACTCCTAGCAAAAGAGGGAGGAGTCTGTGGCATTTTGCATGTGCAACATTGTTGCACATATATACCTGATGAAAGTAAGAACATTGAGATGTACATTAAGAACATTACACAGATGCATTCAGAAATAATTCCTTTAGAAGAAGATGATTTTACAGGAAAACTTTCAAAAAGATTTCAAGCAATTAAAAATTGGTTTCATGACATTGGAAGTTCAATTCTTGGCAAGATTTTGGCACCTTTGATTATAATAATATTCATTTTTATTTTGACAAAAATAGGTTGTTTGTTGCATAAAAGAAAGAAACAGTTGAAAGAAAAGAGAAGGATCTATAAACTTAGAAAAGAAGAAGAAAGGGAGATTGAGTTACAGGAGTTGCACAGAGAACGTTATGCAAATTCCGAAGATTATGCAGACACAGGTTTTTAGGATTACTGACACAAATGAATTTTAATCATTTTCTCGGAAGCTTAAATTACCAAATTTTGGGTGGTGGTGTGGTGATTTGTTAATCACCAGATGAGGGAGTTGATGGAGCGAGATAGAAAACAGAATTTTGTTTAAACTCGCAAAGTCACATTTCCATAACATGAATAATAAAATTAATGATTTGTGATGTATTGTGCTAATACAATCTAGATTAAACTCTACACATGGGGGGACTAACATGTGTGCTCATAAATGTGCATAAGTGTTGCATCTTTTGTTCGTGCAAAATAATAAAATAATTTGTTGTTTTCGTTTTTGTCATTACTAACTGCAGCAAACCTAAAAGAGGCATGTGCTTATTTTGCTTTTCCTTGTCTATGTGGTGTCATTTCTACTATTCTAGGTGCACATAAGTTTCATGGATACATGAAGACTGGTAGATATAAAATGCTGCTTTATTTGTTTGCACTTGCTAGGTAACATTAGACTAATTGGGAGGGTTAATCAATTAGTAAACATAGGGTGGATACAGAATCAACATTATTTCTTACATTAATACTTTTCTTGTGTTTGTTTTATACTAGAAAGTATAAGCTGCCTGCTTTTGGGCCTAGTTTGCTCGAGTTTGCTAAAAGCTGAATTTTACTTCTGCAAAAGTCACGAGATGCCCATTCTGAAAAAGTGTTCGTCAAAGCTGCATTCACTGAGCAAATCTGACGCGCTGTCATCATTTTGTCGGACGTGGCCAAGGTCAGAAACCGGTGGAAAAGAACAATTTTGTCAGCTCTAACTTGGCACCCGTGGAAGTGTAATGAACGCAGCGAGAACATTGATTTACAATTGTTGCAAATCAAGGAAGCTCCTGGTCACGTTTGGAAAAGACAATGGTCCTTAAGAAATGTGACCTAATGGAAGTTTTGAAATGTGGGTGACATGTCACTTGTCACTCTCAACCAATGGGACATCGTGGTTTTATGAAAACTTTCCTTTACTTAGATTAGCTAGCATAGAAAGGTATAAAAAGTCATGCCCTTAGGGATGGGCTGGCTGCTGCTTTCTGACTTTCCGATGAGGGTGAAGTGCTGCTGGACTTTGCGTGGAGCACGTAAGAATCCTCAAAGAACTTTACTTTATTTTCCATTTATTTAGCTTAGCTAGGGACTTAGGTTTTAGAAATGCTAAACTTTTAAATCTTACTTAAACTTTGATTCTCTTGCTTAAACTGTATTTTTCTCATGAATCTTTTCAAACATGCTTACTATAATGCTAATAAAATTGGGTTTATAAAATTACATTTTGAAATACCATAAATTAGTTAATAAAAACTTACTTTTGACAAACAAGCTGGTCTTGGTTATTCAGAAGTGCAGGTTGCTATTAGCTAGATCCCATCGCCAATGGTGGTCATTTAAATAGTTAGGATTTGTTCTAATGTCAACATTCTTTCCGTAGATGTATATATATATGTATATAATTTGTAAATAGGGTGTATATAGGTTTAATTTGACCACCTGATTCAGTAGGCCCAAATATGTCATGTTTATAAATGGGTCCATGAGTTAGTGTAGAATTTTATTTTGTAGGTTATAAAGTTGGGTAGCGTTGCTTATGGCATATTTCCTATAGGCCGCTGGATCAATTATCTGGTAGCAGAAATTGATGGTTGCTAAGGGTAACCAAGGTAATATGTTGGTTGCTAAGGGTTGTTAAGGTGTTATGGTATGGAAATAGGATCGATGTTTTAACACATGTTGAGTTTGTTTTTCGTGCTATCTGTAAGCTATACCGGTATAGATTGTGTGACGAGAAGTTAGTCACGCAAGTCATCTGTTCTGTTTGCAGTGATATCGCCGAGTATCACAAGTGGTATCGCGGTGTACCACAAGTGTTGTCGCCGTGCAGCACAGTGTTAGGGCTAGGTGTGAATCTTGTATAGTGAGGGTTATCTAAGAAATTAGAGCAGCATGAGAATAGGGACAAAGCGCCTTCCATAAAACTCACTGTGATAAGAGTATTAGATATATTCGAGCTTGAGTGAAGGGTAGAGTAGCGTCGGTGCATGATTATCTATAAACAGGTGAGAGTCCTGTAGGGATACATGTTTTATATCTATAAACAGGTGAGAGTCCTGTACGGATAACGTCGTTATTTTGCTGACGGTGCATGATTTCTATAAACAGGTGAGAGTCCTGTACGGATTTCATGTGTGTTTGAATTTAGGGAATTTTCCGTGTGAAAGTGCGAGTTTGATTTGTAATTTATGTTCAAGTGGAACTTTCGAACTGTCACTTCGCGGTGCGTTCAGAGGAAAACTAGTTCATAATTTTACGTGTTAGAAGGGTGGGGTAAGAGTTACTCTACTGACAATTGAAAATTATCCTTAGTGAGAATAGCGCCGACTATTCCGAAGTGTGGATACTTGAATGTATGTAAACTATTCTAAATAGTGAAACAAACAGATGAGTCCTTATTGTCATTGTTTAAGAATTAATTTACACTGAAAAGTGTTCTTAAAATGGCGCTGTGAAAAGATTTTGTGAAGGAGGGGTAAGCGCTAGGAGTGAGAAGTGAGAAACCGCAGCTGCTGTGTACGTCACAGAGCCGCGCTGGGATTGGGTGACCTACGTCACAGGCTGTACTCTGATTGGTTCTTGAGTCTCTGACGACCTGTAAGCTGATTGGTTCTTCAGAAAAACTCCATTTTTATTGGTTGAGCAGAAAAGTGACGTAGCTCAACTGTCATTGGCTTGTTGGTGTGTTTCGCGCACGGATTGGTTGCTTTTGCGGAACATCCCGGAAATATTTTACGAACGATTTTGTGAATTAAATTTAACTCTTAAAAATGAGTTATCATTTTAAACATGTTGAGAAAAAGCCAACATTACTTCAAAAACTTAAAAATTTATTTTCGCCTGACAAGAAAATTGAAACGCGAGGTGGTAAATTACTTCATAAGTATAAAACACCTGCAGCGTACATGGAAGGTGAATATGGATATCATACTGTTTTATGGTTTGATAGCTGGAAACGCTATACAAAGAACGACGGTGTTTTAACTTGGCCTGATGATGGTTCATTTAATGTAAAGGTTCTGAGAAATTTGAGAGAAAAAATGAATGCTCTTATTCCAAAACCGAGACCAACTCAATTTGAAGCTTTAGTTGAGTGGGAAGATGAGATGTATCAGTTACAAAGAGAAGCAAGTGGAATTAAAAGACCTTCTAAACCTCCAGCTTGGAGAAGAGATACTCATGAAGACAGGTTGCGAATGTGGAGGCAGGGAAACATGAGTGAAGGATTGTATTTAATTCAGGAAATGGTTATGGGTACTCCTGCTGGGAAATCTTTAGAAAGCGAATCTGAAGATGCAGTTATGGAAGAAATATACACTACAGCTAGAAAGAATCAGCCTTTGAGACCTCCTAGATCATGGTCTACTCCGGTGGTTTCTACAGAAACTTCACCGAGTGCACCTCCAATTAATGAAGCTCCTAAACTTTATCCAAATAATTGTGAAATTATTGAAACTCCTAGAAGACCAGAATTTGATAATGCTCGAAATGAAGGTAGACATTTTTCAATGACTCCAAGAGCAAGGGAAGCTCCAAAAGATTATGCAAGAGAGACAAGAAATGTTGAGGTTGTTGACTCTTCTGAATATTTAAGATCTAAGGAAGAATTAATTAGACGAATGACAAAAGGCATGGAAGCTGTGACAGTTCCAGTAACAATTGGTCCTGTTCAGCCTGTATTTGACCAAAGAGAATCAAACAAGACAGGGTTGACTATTCCTTTAAATGCAGAAATTCAGAAAGTTGCTGAAAAATTTTATTCAGACATATCTGAAATAAACTCTTCAAGATCGAGAATGCCAGATTTAACTTTTAATGAGGATTTATCTCCAAAAACACCGATGGGTGCAGAATCAGATGTAGGGAGTCCTGAAGCCAGGGTGACCACACCGAAACTTGATGTGGCTAAATTGAAAGCAAATATTGAAGAATTAATAATTGGAACCATTGGTCCTGATAGTTTAAATTACTATCGAGATGATGAACTACTGTTCATTTGCAAAAGTATTCAGTGGAAAACAAAGAATAAATATGATCAGTTAGAGGAACTAGCAGCGGAACTTGAAATTGATGTGAGTAAACAAAAGAATTTTGCAAAGCATTACAGATTAGACTTTTCAGAAAATGACATTGAGAGTTTGAACTCAATGGGAAGAATATTGCATATAAAAGATTTGATTGTTTACATTAAAAAGCTGGGAGAACTCAATAAGTGGAGAGTGAAATGGACGAAAAAGAAGGAAGATGAGAGATTGGAAAAATTGTCAAAACAATTTCCAATGAGAGAGATTGCAGGTGGAGGATATGTTCATGTCCCTTGGTCTAGACAAGACATACTGCTGTTCACAAATGACTTTCCGAAATTGAGGGAGAAACCAGTAGAGTGGTATAGACAAGTGGATAGGTTTATCAAAGTCTCAAAAGTTCTGTGGATTGATCTAGATGGATTTTTCGACATTGTCGTCCCATCAGATCTTTGGACAGAATGCAAAATATCAATAAGTTGGCCAAAAGCAGAACCTGAACGAATCAAAGAAACAGGTGCTCCAAATCCTCTTGTAATGGATTTTTATGAAAAGGTGATTGTTTGGATGAAAAATAAAATTCCACCCAAAGAAGTTGATTGGGTTAAAATAGAAAGGACAAGTCAGGAAACAAAAGAATCAGTTCATTCTTTTTATGAGAGGTTACTGTTAATTTTTAAACAATACAGTGGCTATGAAAAGCTGGATGAAAAAGATATGAGTCATTTTGTCTATAGATTTGTTTATGGCCTGAAACCTGAAATTGCAGACATGATCAGGAATAGCATAGTAGGATGGCAATCACTTTCTGTGGATGATATTCTAAGAAAAGCTAAGTATTGCAGTGATGAGTTGGAAGTGAGACAAAAGAAGCTCAAAGAGAAAGCCATGTGGGCTCAGGTAAAGGTGGCTGAGCAACAAATTGCCAGCATGGGTAATAAGAACACACATTTTGTTCAAACTGGAAATACGAACCAGATACAGGGAAAGCTTAAAGGTAATATTTTTCCGAAAAAATTTAGCCCAAAGATTGAGGAGTTGAAACAAAGATTACCTTGTTTTAATTGTGGCGAAATTGGACATTGGAGAGACGAGTGTCCTAAACCTCCTAAAAATTTAAAGAATCCATTATTAAATCCACAGATGCAGAATGATGTTGACCTGCAGCAACAGCTACAGATGCAACAGGGGTTAAACGAGTTAAACATTCAGCGACAGTTGCAGCAACAGGTGAATAACCATCAGAATCAATTGCCACAGCCACCATTTCCGAATTGTGGGGGAATTCAAAAATATAATTCAAGTGTGGGATTTCAGGGAAATGAACATGTGATAAAACCACAAAAACAGCAAAAGCAGCAAAGGGTGCAAATGCAAAATGCTTCACAACAATTTTTGTTAACAGAAAGCCAAGACAGTGATTCTGATGATTATTGCTGACGGTGCCCGAGAGAGGAGGAAGAGTGTGTTGTTGGAGCCACTCTTGAGGTTGACCAGTCTGGTCCATTTGTAATCGGGAAAGTTAATGATGTAGACATCACTTTTCTAGTGGATACTGGTGCTACCCGTTCTACTGTTAGATCAGTGGAAATTGAAAACCTACCTCTCTCTGGGGATACCATCCAAGTTGTTGGAGTAAGTAATCAGCAAATTAAAACTGACTTAACTGATCCAGTTCCAGTTGAAATTGGAAATTTCAGAGACAAACACAGATTTGTGGTTTGTAATAGTAGTCCAGTAAATCTATTAGGCAGAGACATTCTGTGTAAAATGAATTGCAGAATATATTGTTCTCCTGATGGGGTTGAGTTACAAACAATGGAGGAAGATGGTTTGTATAGAATGACAATGATGATGATGGAAGCAGAAAAAACAAAATTGTTTCCTGCATTTGAAAAGAAAGATTTGCCTGAAGAGCTCAAGGAAAGAGTGAAATCTGAAATATGGGATTTGACTGGGAATGAGATGGGTCTGATGAAACATGTCGATCCAGTCAAAATTGCATTGAAGCAGGGAATAGAATTTCCTAATATTCCACAGTACAAAATGAAGGCAGAAACAATTGAAGGTGTTATACCTGTGATTGAAAAATTTATCAAACAAGGTGTTCTAAGAGAAATGGAGAGTAGTCCTTGTAATTCACCGATTATGGGGATTAAAAAGCCAAATGGAACATATAGGATTGTACAAGATTTGAGAAAGGTTAATCAGATTGTTGTTCCATGTTGCCCTGTGGTTCCGAATCCAGCGGTAATTCTGTATCAGATTCCACATGATGCGGAATGGTACACTGTCATTGATCTTTGCAATGCATTCTTTACTGTTCCTTTACATCCAGACAGTCATGAAATCTTTGCTTTCAGATTCCAAGGTAGGACCCTCGGATGGTGTAGAATCCCTCAGGGCTATACAGAGAGTCCTTCAATATTTAATGAGTTGTTAAAAAGATCTTTGGAAAACCTGGACTTACCTGGTAGGTCTACGTTGGTGCAGTATATTCACGATTTGTTGATAGCTGCTAAGACAAGAGAAAATTGTGTGACAGACACAATAATACTGTTGAATCATCTTGCAGATGAGGGACATAAAGTGTCTCCAGCAAAATTACAGTTTTGCAAGCAAGAAGTAAAATATCTTGGTCACAGAATTGCAAAGGGAAAAAGGCAAGTGACAGTTGAGAGAATAAAAATGATTCAAGCAATGCAACCTCCAAGAACACAGAGACAGGTCAGAATGTTTTTGGGAATGGTTGGTTACTGTCGACAATGGATAAATGGATTTTCAGTAATTGCGAAACCACTACAGAGATTGACAAAATCTGATGTAAAAGATCCGATTATTCTCAATAAAGCTGAGATGGAATCTTTTGAGAACTTGAAAAAGAGTTTATGTCAAGCTCCTGCTTTGGGTATGCCGAATTATGAGAAAGATTTTGAACTGTATTGCAGTGAGAGAGAAGGATGTGCATTGTCTGTGTTGATTCAGAGACATGGGAATCTAAAGAAACCTATTGCATACTTCTCTGCAGTTCTTGATCCCATTGCAAAAGCGTTACCAGGCTGCTTGAAAGCAGTTGCAGCTACAAGTGTCAGTCTTGAGCAGAGTGAAGGAATCATTATGGGATTTCCTGTGAAAGTTTTTGTGCCTCATTCAGTTGAAATATTGCTGACAAGAGGTAAAACTCAGCATTTGACAAGCAGCAGATTGACAAAGTATGAGAAAATCATACTAGGTGCAGATAATGTTTCGATTTCAAGATGTTTGAATCTGAATCCTTCTACATTACTGCCTGATTCTGAAATTATTGATGATACTGAACTAGAACATGAGTGTTTAGATGTTATGGAATTTTGCACTAAACCAAGACAAGACATCAAAGATAGACCTTTGTCTGAATCAGATGTTGTCTACTTTGTAGATGGCTCATGTTTGAGAACTGAAGGAGGTGTCTTGAAAGCCTCATATTCAGTCTGTACAGTTGCAGATGTTGAAGAAGCATCATGTCTGGAAGGAATTCGTTCAGCACAAGTGGCTGAATTGATTGCTTTGATTCGTGCTTGTGAAGTGTCAAAGGATAAAAGAGTTACCATCATTACTGATAGTCAGTATGGGTATGGAGTTGTGCATGATTATGGACAACTCTGGTCTCAGAGAGGCTATATGACATCAGCAGGGTCACCAATTAAAAATGCAGTTTTCATTAAAAGATTAATTGAAGCAATACAGTTGCCGAAAGAAATCGCAATTGTTAAGTGTGCGGCGCACACTAAAGGAGTGGATTATATCTCAAAAGGCAATGCCTCCACAGATGAAACAGCAAAGTACTGCGCAAGAAAAGGTTGTGCATACAATCGGGAAAAGAGTAAAGAATCTGATTCAAATTCATTAATGCTAACAACAGTTGTAGAAACATGGCATGAGATTAGGGATTTACAAAATGAAGCAGATGATGAGGAAAAAGATCTGTGGTTAAGATCAGATTGTAGACCACGTGATGAAGATGGAGTGTGGGTTTACAAAGATGGCAGAGTAGTCTTACCAAATTGCTTGATTGCTGATATGGCCAGATTATATCATGGTCCGGCTCATCTTGGAAGAGATTCTATGATCAGACTTTTTCGAGAGACTTGGTTCAACACTAAATTTAGAACGATTGCAGAATCTTTTTGTCAAAGGTGTTTATCATGCCAACAAATGAATCCAAACAGAAAATCAGTGGTGGGGACAGGAGTGATTGGTCGAGAGGGTGGTCCTTTTACCAGGTTACAAATGGATTTTATTGAAATGCCCTTACACAATTGCTTAAAATATGTTCTTGTGATTGTTTGTTTATTTTCAAGATGGGTAGAAGCTTTTCCTACACGACATTGTGATTCAATTACAGTAGCAAAACTGCTGCTCAGAGAAATTATCCCAAGGTACGGTTTTCCAGTCACTATTGAGAGTGATGGAGGAAGCCATTTTGATAACAAATTAATGAAGTTAATTTGTGAAGCTTTGAGCATTGAGCAGAAGATACACTGTGCATACAGACCAGAGGCATCTGGGGTAGTTGAACAGATTAATGGAACAATTAAAAACAGAATTGGAAAAATGTGTCTTGAAACAGGTGTAAAGTGGACAGATGCTCTTCCACTTGTTTTGATGTCATTAAGAAGTACACCAGATAAAAAGACAGGTTTGAGTCCTCATGAAATTTTAATGGGAAGAGTTATGAGGCAAGCTTTTGTACCTGTAGGCAAACTGTTGAGCATACATGACAGTGCTATTTTGGATTACTGTAAAAGGTTATCTGATATAGTGACTTCTGTGTCTAATCAGGTGGGAACTGAAGCACAATCAAATGAAAAAGTTTTGACACATGATCTGAGGCCTGGTGATTGGGTCAGAACAAAAGTACATCGGAGAAGAAATTGTCTGGCTCCTAGATGGCAGAAGCCTAGGCAAATAACTCTGATAACTACTAATGCAGTAAAATGCAAGGGATTGAAACGTTGGATTCATCCTAGTCATACTATTCCAGTACCAACTCCTGAGAGTTCTGATGTTGAAAGTGATACTACAGATGATTCTGATTCTGAAGTAGAAGGTGAAACAAATCCAGATTCTGAAGATCGACAGGAAGGTTGACATCTGGAAACTGTGCCTGTGAATGGAGAACTGACAAGAAAAGACTTGGAAATTATTGAAATAGATTCTGAAGGTGAAGAGAATCTGTTAAAAGGAAAGATAACTGAGGATTCAGTTAGTTCTGTTGAAGACAGAGAAGCAGAACAAAAAGAAGTTTCAGACCAGGAGAGTATCGAAAAGCAGAAGTTGAGCTCTGAAGTAAGGAACAGAGATCCAAAATCTGGGAAGTTGGAGGTAATTGAAGAAGAAGACGAAGACGAATTACCAAGTACCAGTATTGGAAATCAGAGTGGTGTTCCTGAAGGAGTAAAACTGCCGAATAGAGAAGTTCCTGAGTCGATTGAAATTTCAGACTACGAAACTGAAGAAAGTGACGTGGATGGTGAAAGTGAAAGCAGAAAGAAAAGGGCTTGGAAGTCAGAATCAAATGCTTCTGAACCAAAGAAGAAATATGTGAGAAAAGCAGACTACTGGCCTGGTGGAAGATTGAGAGTTAGGTTGATCAAGAAACCTAAAGAGCAAGTTGAAGAAATCAGTAGTCAAAAGAGTCCTGGAAAAGAAGTTGGAGTTGGAAGGAAAATTGAAGTAGTGTCGAGAAAAGGAAAAAGGATAATAAGGCCAAACCAGAAATACAAGTCTCCTGAGTGGACTTATTTAGTAATTCCACCTGTCATTGACATTTATGATAGTAGTGAAGAAGAAGGTGAAATCGAGGAAATTAGTGACAATGATTGAAGTACAGAAATTTTAATTTGGCAAAAGGCTGAAGAAATCTTGTTAGCTGACATAAGGTCGAAGAAAAACTGTTTAGTTGAAAGAACTTATTTGTGACATAAGGTCGAAGAAATCTTGTTTAGGGTTTTAAAAAAATATATATATATTTTAAAAGGGGGTATAAATAAATATTTAGTTTCTAGTGATTTTTAAAATAAAAATAATTTTTTTTGTTTTATTTTTGAGGCAAAGCTAACCAAAAATGCCTTATGTTAAGGAGAGCACTTCAAGGTGTTCTGTTTTCAAGAGATGCTGTAAGATGACTCTGGTGTGTCTGCTCATTTTAATTCTGCTCTGGTTAGTTTTAGCTGTGATTATCCCTTTAGAGATGAACAGAGAATTACACAAAGTTAACATGACAAGCAAAGCTTTAGTTAGTCAAACTAAACATAGTGCATCTGCAAAAGTTATTGATCATCAACCTAGTATTCATCAGGATAAATCTATTAGTGATTTTTCCAGCAATACATTCACTAAGCTTTTGAGTGAATATGTAAAGGTAATGGACGCTAAAGATTGTTATGTGTGCGTAAAATTACCTGCTTCTGTTTCTGAGGGAGTGACATACAATATGCTTCCTCTTACATATGGTGTAACATGCAGTGTATTAGCTAGTTTATTTTATCAGACTGGACGCTTAGAATATTATTATTCAGATTTTGATGAGATTTTTGCGAATATAAAAATTGAGGGTGCTTTAAATAAGCATAAGAAAGCTAAACAAATGAGGGAATTTTTTCTTGTTACTAATGAACTCACTTTCAGATTAAGTGCTGAGGGGAAGAAATTTTTGAACCTGGTTGAGGAGAGAAGAGCAATTTATAAAAGAAATGAATTAGTCAAGCAGACTAAGTCAAAATTCTGGCAGAAAGAGGATGAGAAGTTAAATGGCAAAATGCTTGAAAATGTTGCAATTCACATAGATAAACCAGTTAGTGGAAAGCTTTGCATTAGAAGAGATAATACACTTTTTTTATAATAATTTCGTAGGTGCAAGTAACTGTGAAGATACTTATCAGATTTTGGGAGGTTGGGGATTCAAAGGTGGGAAAGATCCAATCTTTCCTGGGATTTATTTTGTTTGTGGTGACAAGGCCTACTACAACCTTCCAGACCATTGGTATGGAACTTGTTATGTGGGAATTGTTTTCCCTAAAGTGTTTCATGTTGATAGAGATTCAGAAGGATTGTTCAAAATTCATAATTATGTAAATAGAGTTAAAAGAGAAACTTTCACAGAAGTTCTGGGAGATATTTTTCAAGCAGTGATACCTTTTGTTGGTATAACCCTAAATGCAGGGAGAATTAGAAAATTGTCCACAATTGTTGACAGATTATCAACAGACACAGCTGATGGATTCCAATTAGTGAATGTTGAGGTAATTGCAATCAGATCCATGGTGATTCAAGATCGCCTTGCTTTAGACATACTCCTAGCAAAAGAGGGAGGAGTCTGTGGCATTTTGCATGTGCAACATTGTTGCACATATATACCTGATGAAAGTAAGAACATTGAGATGTACATTAAGAACATTACACAGATGCATTCAGAAATAATTCCTTTAGAAGAAGATGATTTTACAGGAAAACTTTCAAAAAGATTTCAAGCAATTAAAAATTGGTTTCATGACATTGGAAGTTCAATTCTTGGCAAGATTTTGGCACCTTTGATTATAATAATATTCATTTTTATTTTGACAAAAATAGGTTGTTTGTTGCATAAAAGAAAGAAACAGTTGAAAGAAAAGAGAAGGATCTATAAACTTAGAAAAGAAGAAGAAAGGGAGATTGAGTTACAGGAGTTGCACAGAGAACGTTATGCAAATTCCGAAGATTATGCAGACACAGGTTTTTAGGATTACTGACACAAATGAATTTTAATCATTTTCTCGGAAGCTTAAATTACCAAATTTTAGGTGGTGGTGTGGTGATTTGTTAATCACCAGATGAGGGAGTTGATGGAGCGAGATAGAAAACAGAATTTTGTTTAAACTCGCAAAGTCACATTTCCATAACATGAATAATAAAATTAATGATTTGTGATGTATTGTGCTAATACAATCTAGATTAAACTCTACACATGGGGGGACTAACATGTGTGCTCATAAATGTGCATAAGTGTTGCATCTTTTGTTCGTGCAAAATAATAAAATAATTTGTTGTTTTCGTTTTTGTCATTACTAACTGCAGCAAACCTAAAAGAGGCATGTGCTTATTTTGCTTTTCCTTGTCTATGTGGTGTCATTTCTACTATTCTAGGTGCACATAAGTTTCATGGATACATGAAGTCTGGTAGATATAAAATGCTGCTTTATTTGTTTGCACTTGCTAGGTAACATTAGACTAATTGGGAGGGTTAATCAATTAGTAAACATAGGGTGGATACAGAATCAACATTATTTCTTACATTAATACTTTTCTTGTGTTTGTTTTATACTAGAAAGTATAAGCTGCCTGCTTTTGGGCCTAGTTTGCTCGAGTTTGCTAAAAGCTGAATTTTACTTCTGCAAAAGTCACGAGATGCCCATTCTGAAAAAGTGTTCGTCAAAGCTGCATTCACTGAGCAAATCTGACGCGCTGTCATCATTTTGTCGGACGTGGCCAAGGTCAGAAACCGGTGGAAAAGAACAATTTTGTCAGCTCTAACTTGGCACCCGTGGAAGTGTAATGAACGCAGCGAGAACATTGATTTACAATTGTTGCAAATCAAGGAAGCTCCTGGTCACGTTTGGAAAAGACAATGGTCCTTAAGAAATGTGACCTAATGGAAGTTTTGAAATGTGGGTGACATGTCACTTGTCACTCTCAACCAATGGGACATCGTGTTTTTATGAAAACTTTCCTTTACTTAGATTAGCTAGCATAGAAAGGTATAAAAAGTCATGCCCTTAGGGATGGGCTGGCTGCTGCTTTCTGACTTTCCGATGAGGGTGAAGTGCTGCTGGACTTTGCGTGGAGCACGTAAGAATCCTCAAAGAACTTTACTTTATTTTCCATTTATTTAGCTTAGCTAGGGACTTAGGTTTTAGAAATGCTAAACTTTTAAATCTTACTTAAACTTTGATTCTCTTGCTTAAACTGTATTTTTCTCATGAATCTTTTCAAACATGCTTACTATAATGCTAATAAAATTGCGTTTATAAAATTACATTTTGAAATACCATAAATTAGTTAATAAAAACTTACTTTTGACAAACAAGCTGGTCTTGGTTATTCAGAAGTGCAGGTTGCTATTAGCTAGATCCCATCGCCAATGGTGGTCATTTAAATAGTTAGGATTTGTTCTAATGTCAACATTCTTTCCGTAGATGTATACATATATGTATATAATTTGTAAATAGGGTGTATATAGGTTTAATTTGACCACCTGATTCAGTAGGCCCAAATATGTCATGTTTATAAATGGGTCCATGAGTTAGTGTAGAATTTTATTTTGTAGGTTATAAAGTTGGGTAGCGTTGCTTATGGCATATTTCCTATAGGCCGCTGGATCAAGAGCACACATTTATTACACTCTAGTGAATGCTCATGTTTTTTACCAGTACTCTTCCCACACTAGGAACAGCAGTTGGATACTTTGAAGAGCCCCCTCCAGATGTGCTGCTTCGACTCAGTCACACTATAAAGCACTTTTTAAAAGAGTGAATCAGTGTCACTGGAGCCCTCCATCGGTGGTCAGGCCTGCCCCTGGGTCTCAACACAGTATGAGCGAGGAAGTGTTTTTATCTGACAGGTTTTAGAAGTTGGCATAATTCTAGAAGGAAAAACACGTACTAGAGCAACACATCATGCATGGACCTGGGAAACTTAGCGCGGCCACTATCTAGAAGTTCAACCCAAAAAAACAACTCACAGAGCAGCACAAACAAGGGCAGAAAGATACACGTGCATGTTGATGTCTGCAAGAAAAAACATCTGTGACTGTCACAACACAGGGGTGAGATAACCTCACACTGTCACTCCCAGAGGTAAATTAATTCCATATTGTTATACAAAGAGGTGAGTTCAACTTGCTGTGCTGTCACACCAGGGTGAGCTAAATGCGAAAAAGTCCATAGATGTGTATTTTGCCTAATCACAGTGGAAACTCACAATTTAGCTTATCCATGCCTTAATTTCATTTTTTGTTTTCTGTCACTTAGTCTAGTCTAGGTGTAACATTACAGCATAACGGCTAGGGCGGTCGACCTCGAATGTGGGTAACTGGGTTCGACTCTCGGAAATGACGCTGAACATCCGGTGATTCTGGGAAAATCACTTAATCTCTCCATGCCTAACAACAACAAAAATGAATATGTCCTGATGTAACGGAACTGGTGCTATGTAAAGCGCTCTGATACCTGATACCAGGTCAAGTTTGCGCGTTATAAAACTTCGTGAAATGTTGTTGTTTTTTTAACCACATCACAGACTGCAAAGAAAAATTGATTTTACTTTCCATGTGTTACTTTAAACAACTTGGAATCTTCGTTCTTTTTCTTTGTTCACCATTTTTTTAAATGAAAAGAAGTCTATAGCAATTTGTGTATGTCGTTTTTTTTTATAGGTATGCCTAATGTGGCAGTGCAGTCATGTTGGTGGATTCTGTACTGTAGACCTTCGTTGTATATTGAGGGTATCAACTGTTAGTCCTACTTGTATGTCAGTGGCTATTCCAATTTTTGGCCCTGAAATTAGGGTCAGTCTACTCTTCCATCCCTGTTCTATATGACCTGTGTAGAAGTAAATAAGAGGGGACTGCATTTGATTAAATGTTTACTCTGAGGAAAGCGCTGGAGCGCAGATGAAATGCACAATGCAGCTATACTGGCATTTTTATCTAGAGTGAAGCTAATAAGCCACAGAAGTGGCCATATTGCAGGAAAAAACAAGTTTAAACCTTTGGGGACTGGGCCTAAATCCTTTTTATGCAGCTGACTGTTATGGCATTAGCAATCTTGTGCTCCGTGGCTACTCAATACCACCACCTCCACCTCCTCTCCTCCAACCCCATGAAATGTGGGTTGATATAGCATACTTGATGCATATCTGTAACACATTTAAGTAAGTTTGCGTTGACGGAAATTTGGGATTTTACTTCATGGCCAGCTTTTTACTGACTGCTGGTCCGTGCTGTGATTTTATAGAACTTTTGTCAAATGTAGTGAGAGTTGTTCCTTTTACATTCCAATCCATAAACTTTCCAAGGTAGGACACACCATGTAACACTATTTTGAATGCCCACAAAGCTAGCACTTTGTTGGGGGTAAACAAAGGTTTGCAGGTTCACATCTCAGGCAACATGCCCTTCCCCCCCTTTTCCATTCACTAAGGAAGTATTACTCAAATTTCAAATTTCAAATTTATTTTTCTTTGTTTGATTAATTAAAATCTTACAAAAACAGCTAAAACATTTACAAATATAAAATACTAAAACTATCCATATGTTCAAATAATTTTCATCAATCTGATATAAAAGTCAATCGTTTAAAATTGTTTTTTGGGTTGATTCGTTAGGTTCGTATTCACATAGCTCATAATTTAATCAAGCACAGGCTTCCAACTTTTTTTGAACCATATGAAGGAATTTAACAAAAGCTGAATTAATTTGTAGGTCTTCTGGATTTAAGCTTGCCATTAATGCCTGCCTACAAGTCCTCACACCACGTTCATTAAACAATCTATTAAGTGTGCTTTTTCTTTAATCTTCCAGATCCGGACAAAGACACAATAAGTGTAAGATGGCTTCTTGTCCTGATTTACATAGTCTACATAGGCAGTTATCATCTGATCTTTTCCATGGTGCCAAGTGGCATAAGCCTGGAAAATAGCCAAACCTAGCGTTCATAAAAATTTGTTTTTGTTTTTTCGACCATGAAGTTCCCAAGTAGGTTTGAATCTTTTTTTTCTTGAAACCATTCACAATTGGCCACGCATGCTTTCTTTTAATAGAAATATCTTTGTCCTTAATCAAGGAGAGATAATCAGTAAGTTTGTGTACTGTTTTTTTTAAACTCTCCTGCACAACAGTGGTGTTCCAGATAGGTGTTATACCAAACTCATCAATTGCTAGATTTAAATAGGAGCTGGCAGTTAGGTTCCTGTTATTTTCTATTTCTAGCCACAGTAGACAAGACATTTTGTTGTCCTGATCGTTTTTTATTCTATTCCACACTTTCATTGTGTGCCCTTTCCTTGCATAACATTGGTTATTTAGCCCGGATTCCAATCTCACTTGGGCTTGTGAGGCATTCTTTGGGAGAGAAAATAAAATTCTATACGTTTTAGCGACCGAGGTGTTGATGATCTCTGCGGCTTTCCCATTGAGCACCTCGCTGCCATATGTTAGAGTAGGCAATAGTTTTGCTGCAATTGTTTTTAATAAGGGGCGATAAGACAAGTCTCCAATGGTTTTCTGGATTGTTCTAAGTGCACCGACGAGGGAGTTCACTTTCCTTGTAATATCGAGTTTTTGAGTATCGAACTTGCCATTATCGTTGAAAGTTCGTCCCAAGTACTTATAGTCAGCTACTCACTCCAGTTTTTTTCCTTGCAGGATCCATTTGTGTGCCTGTTTTAATCGTACGTTTTTTTGTAATTACCATCACCTTAGTCTTGGCTTCGTTTATTTGCATACCATTTTCCTCAGAATACTTAGAGATGCCATCAATCAGTCGTTGCATCCCCACCTTTGTACAACTTAAGAGTATGACATCATCCGCGTATAATAGGCTGGATATCTGAGTTTGAGCTAACCTTGGGGGGTGGGCATTAATGGTGTTTAGTTCAGTGGTAAGATCAGCTAAAAATAAGTTAAAAAGTAAGGGAGCCAACACACAACCCTGTTTAAGACCACTCGATGTTGGAATTATTTTGGTTAATGTTGAGCCGTTACCCGTCCTCATCCTAACCCAAGTTTCAGAGTGCAAGAGCTTAATCATCTATAGTAAGCATGGGCGAATGTTGCGAACTCGCGGTCCGCAAAATTCGCGAATTCGTGCGAATTTACGAATTTGCTGTTTTTGCCAGTTTGCGAGGGTTTTGTACAAGTTCGGGAACGCGAACTTACTTGTGTAGTCGCAACGGTCGCAACCATGTTGTTTCTACGTGTCCAGCCTGTTAGCGACCCTGTGGTTCATTGCGGCCACCCTCCGGTTCATCACTGCGACCCTCTGGTTGATCACTGCCATCCTCTGGTTCATCCCTGCCACCCTCTGGTTCATCACTGCCACCCTCTGGTTCATCACTGCCACCCTCTCGTTTGCCACTGCCACCCTCTGGATCATCACTGTCCCCCTCTGGTTTATCACAGCACCCTCTGGTTCATCCCTGCCACCCTCTGGTTCATCACTGCCACCCTCTCGTTTGCCACTGCCACCCTCTGGATCAGCACTGTCCCCCTCTGGTTTAAGGCTGCCACCCTCTGGTTCATCACTGCCATCCTCTGGTTCATCCCTGCCACCCTCTGGTTCATCCCTGCCACCCTCTGGTTCATCACTGCCACCCTCTCGTTTGCCACTGCCACCCTCTGGATCATCACTGTCCCCCTCTGGTTTATCACAGCACCCTCTGGTTCATCCCTGCCACCCTCTGGTTTATCACTGCCACCCTCTGGTTTGCCACTGCCACCCTCTGGATCATCACTGTCCCCCTCTGGTTCAAGGCTGCCACACTCTGGTTCATCACTGCCATCCTCCCGGTTCATCCCTGCCACCCTCTGGTTCATCCCTGCCACCCTCCGGTTCATCACTGCCACCCTCTGGTTCTCCAATGCCACCCTCTGTATCATCACTGTCCCCCTCTGGTTCAAGGCTGCCACCCTCTGGTTCATCACTGCCATCCTCTGGTTCATCCCTGCCACCCTCTGGTTCATCCCAGCCACCCTCCGGTTCATCACTGCCACCCTCTGGTTCTCCAATGCCACCCTCTGGATCATCACTGTCCCCCTTTGGTTCAAGGATGCCACCCTCTGGTTCATCACTGCCATCCTCTGGTTCATCCCTGCCACCCTCTGGTTCATCCCTGCCACCCTCCGGTTCATCACTGCCACCCTCTGGTTCTCCAATGCCACCCTCTGGATTAGCACTGTCCACCTCTGGTTCAAAGCTGCCACCCTCTGGTTCATCACTGCCATCCTCTGGTTCATCCCTGCCACCCTCTGGTTCATCCCTGCCACCCTCTGGTTCATCACTGCCACCCTCTTGTTTGCCACTGCCACCCTCTGGATCATCACTGTCCCCCTCTGGTTTATCACAGCACCCTCTGGTTCATCCCTGCCACCCTCTGGTTCATCACTGCCACCCTCTGGTTTGCCACTGCCACCCTCTGGATCATCACTGTCCCCCTCTGGTTCAAGGCTGCCACCCTCTGGTTCATCACTGCCATCCTCTGGTTCCTCCCTGCCACCCTCTGGTTCATCCCTGCCACCCTCCGGTTCATCACTGCCACCCTCTGGTTCTCCAATGCCACCCTCTGTATCATCACTGTCCCCCTCTGGTTCACGGCTGCCACCCTCTGGTTCATCACTGCCATCCTCTGGTTCATCCCTGCCACCCTCTGGTTCATCCCTGCCACCCTCCGGTTCATCACTGCCACCCTCTGGTCCTCCAATGCCACCCTCTGGATCATCACTGTCCCCCTCTGGTTCAAGGCTGCCACCTTCTGGTTCATCACTGCCATCCTCTGGTTCATCCCTGCCACCCTCTGGTTCATCCCTGCCACCCTCCGGTTCATCACTGCCACCCTCTGGTTCTCCAATGCCACCCTCTGGATCATCACTGTCCCCCTCTGGTTCATCACTGCCATCCTCTGGTTCATCCCTGCCACCCTCTGGTTCATCCCTGCCACGCTCCGGTTCATCACTGCCACCCTCTGTTTCTCCAATGCCACCCTCTGGGTCATCAATGTCCCCCTCTGGTTCAAGGCTGCCACCCTCTGGTTCATCACTGCCATCCTCTGGTTCATCCCTGCCACCCTCTGGTTCATCCCTGCCACCCTCTGGTTCATCACTGCCACCCTCTCGTTTGCCACTGCCACCCTCTGGATCATCACTGTCCCCCTCTGGTTTATCACAGCACCCTCTGGTTCATCCCTGCCACCCTCTGGTTCATCACTGCCACCCTCTGGTTTGCCACTGCCACCCTCTGGATCATCACTGTCCCCCTATGGTTCAAGCCTGCCACCCTCTGGTCCATCACTGCCATCCTCTGGTTCATCCCTGCCACCCTCTGGTTCATCCCTGCCACCCTCCGGTTCATCACTGCCACCCTCTGGTTCTCCAATGCCACCCTCTGTATCATCACTGTCCCCCTCTGGTTTAAGGCTGCCACCCTCTGGTTCATCACTGCCATCATCTGGTTCATCCCTGCCACCCTCTGGTTCATCCCTGCCACCCTCCGGTTCATCACTGCCACCCTCTGGTTCTCCAGTGCCACCCTCTGGATCATCACTGTCCCCCTCTGGTTCAAGGCTGCCACCCTCTGGTTCATCACTGCCATCCTCTGGTTCATCCCTGCCACCCTCTGGTTCATCCCTGCCACCCTCCGGTTCATCACTGCCACCCTCTGGTTCTCCAATGCCACCCTCTGGATCATCACTGTCCCCCTCTGGTTCAAGGCTGCCACCCTCTGGGTCATCACTGCCATCCTCTGGTTCATCCCTGCCACCCTCTGGTTCATCCCTTCCGGTTCATCACTGCCACCCTCTGGTTCTCCAATGCCACCCTCTGGATCATCACTGTCCCCCTCTGGTTCAAGGCTGCCACCCTCTGGTTCATCACTGCCATCCTCTGGTTCATCCCTGCCACCCTCTGGTTCATCCCTGCCACCCTCTGGTTCATCACTGCCACCCTCTCGTTTGCCACTGCCACCCTCTGGATCATCACTGTCCCCCTCTGGTTTATCACAGCACCCTCTGGTTCATCCCTGCCACCCTCTGGTTCATCACTGCCACCCTCTGGTTTGCCACTGCCACCCTCTGGATCATCACTGTCCCCATCTGGTTCAAGGCTGCCACCCTCTGGTTCATCACTGCCATCCTCTGGTTCATCCCTGCCACCCTCTGGTTCATCCCTGCCACCCTCCGGTTCATCACTGCCACCCTCCGGTTCATCACTGCGACCCTCTGGTTCTCCAATGCCACCCTCTGGATCATCACTGTCCCCCTCTGGTTCAAGACTGCCACCCTCTGGTTCATCACTGCCATCCTCTGGTTCATCCCTGCCACCCTCTGGTTCCTCCCTGCCACCCACGGGTTCATCACTGCCACCCTCTGGTTCTCCAATGACACCCTCTGGATCATCACTGTCCCCCTCTGGTTCAAGGCTGCCACCCTCTGGTTCATCACTGCCACCCTCTCGTTGCCCCTGCCACCCTCTGGATCATCACTGTCCCACTCTCTCATTTGCCACTGCCACCCTCTGGATCATCACTGTCCCCCTCTGGTTTATCACAGCACCCTCTGGTTCATCACTGCCACCCTCTGGTTGATTACTGCCATCCTCTGGTTCCTCCCTGCCACCCTTTGGTTCATCACTGCCACTCTCTGGTTTGCCACTGCCACCCTCTGGATCTGCACTGTCCCCCTCTGGTTCAAGGCTGCCACCCTCTGGTTCATCACTGCCACCCTCTGGTTTGCCACTGCCATCCTCCTGTTCACCACTGTAGATTATGGGGGGGAAAGCAGAGCACACCTTCCCAGCCTCAACTGAGATGATTTAATTTGGGGCTGGTTAATGTGTCACTGAATTTGTGCATCAAGTCTGGCACCTGCTTCCTTAGCTGTAAGACCTTCCTGTTGCAGTTATTTTTTTTTACAGGAGCAATGTGCCATACTTGTAACTATTCTCTGACCCTGCTTTGAGGGTCAGAGCAGGGTCAGAGAATAGTTGAAAGTAGGCAACTGAACTCTGGAGGGGCCCCTCAAGAAGCACTACAGGGAATGGTTACAAATTAGTTTGAACTTTTGCACCTGCTAAGTGCTTTCAGTTTTCCAAAATTTGTTTTTCTTCCATTTGGCGAGATTTGCGGGACGCGAAATCGAACTTGCAATCCGCAAATTCGTGCGAATTTGCTGATTTCTCTTTTTTTTTGCATGTTTGTGCGGTTTTTATTTTTTTTTGCTTCTTCGCAGGCCGCTTGCAGCGCACCGACTCCGAGGTTGCCCATGCGGTCATGTACGGGCGCGGCCATCTTGTTTGCGTGACGTGTTTCCGTTTCCGGCCGCTCGTTGCGAGTTCGCGTCGTATGCGGCGCGCGATTACGTATTCGTGAGCGTTTTTGCGTGCTCGCGGGGGAAATATCGTGCGAACTTACCCACGCGGTCCTCTATGGGCGCGGCCATCTTGTTTTTCATTCACTGCTATGGTTTTGGGCATGCTACCTCTCTATCCACCTTACATCTTTGCAATCCTATGTTTTTCTGAACTTTTTTTTGTTTTTTTTTTGCTTATTATCTCTCTCTTCAATTTCCTACATCTATATTTTGTGTTTTTTTTTACTTTTTGTTACTTTATTACCTACTTATTTTCTTTTGCTCTCTCTCTTATTTTTTTCACACCTATTCTTCTTTCCTTCTTCTTGTGCCCAGGACCATGGCTAAGGGAGGCAACAAGGGCAAGGGGAAGGGCCCAGCCCCACTACCCGGCTCCCTTGCGGGCGTTGGAGGGGGGAGGAAGTGCAGCTCAGGGAGATCTTTTCTGCGGTGGAGGTGGCAGCCTTGCTGGTTTTTGTCCAGGTCCACCTCCCTAAGACCGTGGCAGCAGGTGGGCGGATTGCTTCCGGTTACGGCCTCCGGGAGCGTCGCCAGCTGTGGGACGCGGTGTGCCGGCGCATGCATAAGGAGTCTGGGGTCCGGCGCACCTACCACCAAGTGACGCACCGGTGGAGTGACATCTTGGACCGGGAGCATGACCTCGTCGACCTGCTTGGTGTGGAGATCCCTGGGCTTGGTAAGTAGCTATTTAATAACTACTTTTTTTCCTTCTGCTCTGTTATATTGCTAATCTATTTTTTTCCTGAAGAGTACGAATGCTGCTGATTAGATTACATTGCAGGTAAATTAATGTTTAAATAGCTTCTGTTATTGCAGGTGCTCGCCTGGTTATTGGCGTTGATACTATGCTTATTTGTTTGCAACTTTTTAGTCAATAGAGAGCATTACTACGTAATGCTAGAGAAAGTAGACTCAAGTCAAGACCTTCTTTGTACTCCTGCTGCTGCCACTTTGAAGAGATAGTGGTGGATTGATACGTTGAGTATACTATTTATTACTTGTTCTAGGACATTTGTTAGTGGTCTGCAATCATGATGACGGACTGTGTCTGTCACGCGACGTCTCGTGCTGCTGAGTGATGGCAGTCGTAGTAGAACCTTTTTGTTGTTGATGTAGTTAGTGAATTACATAACTTTCCTATTAGACGGTCTGCGAATCCTGCAATACTGTACTACTATCCTCTTAGTTGACCAGATCAGATGCAATTGATGTTAATTTGTTTCCCCAACATGATTTTAGATTGAGTACAAAGAAATCAAATATTTCCCAAAAAACAATCATCCATGTTGTGTTTCTTTATTTCATGATCGCCAGCAGAAACTCCCAGGGGCAAGGCGACGGCGACAGAGACTCCAGTGGCAGAAGTTGGACAGGAGCAGTCCCTTCCAGGCTCTTCTGCTGGCCCCAGTAAGTTGTCTTATTGTTATCTTAATACTTATACTTCCCTAACTTTTACAGCCCCTATTTATTATAAACTGGTTCCTAATAATTCTATGTTTTACAAAATAGTCTTGGATCTTCTTCTAATGTAGACTACTTTCTACATTCTTATCCTGCCTCTACCATCACTCTCTGTGCTACTACTATTTACAATTATGAGTCGGTCTGTGTAGGTAGCTAAGCTTGCACATTCGGCAAACGGTGTGAAACAAAACTCTGATACAGCAATAGCTCTAGGCACTGAGTGTAGTCCTCTGGGTTGCCCTTGCTGTCTATTCCAGCCTTCTTAATGTAAGTGCTTTGACAATTTGCAACAACAAAATGTAATTGTTTACACCAACTAAACGGTAGCAGTGTCCTTTTTTATTTGAGAGGAGCACATCCCATACCGCTAGTGTTTCAGGGACTATTCTGCACACAAAGAAGTATGGACAAGATGATAGGTGCAGTTCGTCTTTCGACATACCTCAGTCCGAACAGAAGTTGAACCCCCAATCCCCTGACAGACTATCTAGAATGTCTGACCAATGATTTTTACGACCCAGAAGAACAGAAGAAGAGAGACTACCTCCGAGTCCCGGCCTATCTGAGTCACTGAAACATAACTGCCAAGTGCAGTAGTTCAAACCTTTCCGCTCACTCACTCGTAAACAAAAACCACACAGTGTTTGTTAGTTTTAAAGTTTTATTTTCAATTAAGAAATGAAAACACAGTACTGCTGGTGATGACTTACTAGTAGTTGGAGAATTGTCTGGCAGAAGGGCAATGTAATCTTCTTTCTGTAATGAGAAAAATGGTGCCCGTTAAGCAAGCATTCATCAGTTGTCATAAGAACAAGTGTAGCATTTAATGGAATAAGCATATAAAAGGTTAACACCCTCCCCAAAACCGTTATTTTTTTTCAATCCCAGTTATAAAAAAAATGTGTTATGTAACATTTTCTCCCGTTACGAGACAAAATAGGGGGTTGTGTATGGCATCTGAAAATATGACATGTTTTTCCTAGACGTCACAACATCTGACGCGGCACAGATGACAACCAGTGCCGGGGCCAGCAGTGCGGAGGGGTCCACTCAGGATGGGGCGGCGCCAACAGGAGGAGCTAGGGGGAAGACTCAGCGGCGGCGGACGGTGGTAAGTTATTATACTCCTTACTTATTGAAATATTTTTGAGTAGCCTCGCAAAGGAGTGTATGATGTACTGTACAGTAGTACACAGTACACTAGTATAAGTACACTGTACTGTCAAGAACATTTACTAATTTAGAACTACTTTTTGGACTATCACGTACAAGACAGTCAACCTTGACTGTTAATAGCATTAGCTGCGTTACTTCTCTGGTAACCAATGGCCCCCTCTATTTCACTTCAACTCAGCTGGCCAATTTTTATTGTGATTTGTGAAGCCAAGTCATATCAGATGAAGTTTAGGGATGTGAAGAACGAAAAGTGAAAGAAGGGTGAAACGAAGGACGAGCGAGTCTTAATATTTATGACTGTTGGTAATCAAACAACACAACCAGACAAAAATGTGGAAGTAGTCTTGATAGAAGTGTCTCTTCAATTCAGATTTTATCCACCACGCCCAGCCAACACGTGTTTCGTCAGGGCTAGTAGCCCGCGACTTCATCAGGGCTCCCGCGGGCAGCGGTTCCAAAGCTATTGCCACAATGGCTAGGTGCTCTCAACCGCTTCCAATTCCGACCCGGCTACCGGGTAGTGTCGAGGTTCTCGCTGATTCGTCTCAGCCGTCTCAGCTTTACAGCGTCTCCGCGTGTAAACTGTAAATGACTTCCGCATTTACACGCGGAGACGCTGGAAAGCAGTACGTCTTCTTAACCTGCCGCTCACACGGATACTCCTATGGTGTGTCGCATCTTTGGTATTAACCATCACACGGACGGCTGAGACGAATCAGATAGAACCTCGACAGTACCCGGTAGCCGGGTCGGAAATAGAACCGGCTGAGAGCACCTAGCCATTGTGGCAATAGCTTTGGAACCGCTGCCCGCGGGAGCCCTGATGAAGTCGCGGGCTACTAGCCCTGACGAAACACGTGTTGGCTGGGCGTGGTGGATAAAATCTGAATTGAAGAAAAACTTCTATCAAGACTACTTCCACATTTTTGTCTGGTTGTGTTGTTTGATTACCAACTACTACGTAATGAACAGGGGTTCTGCCCAAATTACCCTCCCATACCTGGGCAAGGAGCATCACATGGATGAAAAAGTAGAAAGAAAGGTACTGAGGGACAAATAAAGCAAATGCTACTTCAAAACAGGATACAGTTTATTAACCTGTTTTCTTCAATATTTTTATCAGCAATAAATGATATGATTTTTAATAAGGACAATATAATGAATCACAGAGAAAGAGGTGACCAGAATATATACAGTAATCAAAACTTATAATTGCAATATATACAGAATATATACAAATGTGTACCCTAAACAAAAAGAAAAACAGGGGGGAAAAAAACACAATGAATTATCTGTAATTACCAACAGCATTTACTCTGTAAAAGGCGACGTGTGCACAATACCTGCTGTATCAATTATGTTTGGATCTTGGTCCTAATTGGAGGTTTAGGTTCTTCCTCCTATCTGGGGCACCCTCAAAATAGTGGTTAGAAATTATAAATAACGTCACATATGGGAGGCGCCAGTTGTGGATCGACAATCAAAAAAAACCTGGTCCGTTATCTTAAAAATGTTATACTGTGTTTGCTACTTGCTGGTGTTACTTATGCTGGTGTTACTGAGTGTCAACTTTCTGTTGAATTATTTTGACTTTATGTTAAAGACTTATGGCTACAGTATTTTTCTTTCTTTTTTCATAGATGCTACTCCCAAAAAGCTCACCCGTAAGGAGATGGCTGTCCGGGCCAGGGCCCGTAAGCTGGAGGCTATTTGTGTCGAGTATCGACGGTTGTGGGCTCGGGAGCATGAGGAGGAAACTACAACAACAACCTCCACATCCTCCTCCACTGCCCCCGGGTCCACCAGCCACAAGCCTCCAGCCAAACGGAGCCGTGGCCAAACAGGCTTCCGCCGCCGCCGCACAGCAGCAAAAACACCAGCTGCCCCCCCCCAGAGCCTGGATGGTACGCCAGTGCCGCCTCCGAAAGCGAGTGGACTACCTGGAGCGCCAGGTCCAGGACATCCGCAAAGAGCAGCGGGACATGCAGCACCAGCTCTCTAAACTTAAACGCCACCGGAGGAAGTGACTGTCCCTTGTCCCTTTTTTAAAGACTGTGGGGGGGGTGGGAATTGGGTTTTTGGGAAAGGGTACTTTTTGATTTTTGGAAATTGGTTTGCTTAGGGAGGGGGTGAGTTGGGGTAATTCTATTTTTGTGACGACAACAATATCCATAATTTATATTTCTCAATAATTATATTTTTCATTCAAAAACACAGTATACGCGCTCATATTATTTTATGTGGGGGTTGGCGGTAGTTACTGGACGTTTGGTTTTTCAAACTTACCAGCATGAATGAAACATCTTGTCCTAAATGTACCAAAATGCAAGTAACCGAGTTAGTCAATTCAGTAGCCCTACTACTGTACTTTACTAGTAGTACTGTTAGTCTCTGCTCTCCTCCAAACTTAGTCCTAGCCCATTATTCTATATGCTTATCTTACCTGTGATTTGCGAATCACGGTTGGTGAATAAGGTTGGTTGTTGACTTGAATCCTCGACGGATGCAATATCATTGTTGTGCTGGTAGCAGTAGTGGTACACACTGGCAGTCACCATATGAAAAAAAAGAGGAAATTAAACATTGAGTGGCCTGAGCGTAGCATTAGAAACAGTACAATAGATAGTACGGTACAGAACATTGCCCTAAATTGTAGCCTAAGCAGTTCCAACGTAAGGTAAGCATTAAGCATTAGATTGTTCACGTCGTGTAGGAGGAGGATGTTCTTATTATCAATCCAGGATGGTGCACATGAACTTCTGGTTGCTTTGACCATATCCTCCCCAGCAAGTGTGTGGAATTTATTGTTGTTGTCAGCCACACATCAATGAAATACCACACAGCCCGGGGGAAGAGGGTTAGGGTTTGAAAATTGGATGGGAATGGGGTTTTTTGGGGGGGAAAGTTTGGTAGAGAGGAAAAAAAACACAACATGGTCAGTAAAACAACAAATGAAGATAAACAAATCTTTGGATTTGAAGATATCGATAAACCTTTAAAGGGACATAAAGAAAGTGCACTACTGCATGCGAGAATTTGTTTGTTGGTAAGTGGATGGGTAGCTTACTGAAAAGTAGTACTACTACTTACTGCAACTTACTAGTAACTACGAAGGAACAAGTTAGCAAACTTGGCAGTACAGGGCTGCAGTCATTACGCAATTTCACTTGCCTCTCTGCCCTCAGACAATAAACACTTAGAACATTAAATTAGTGTTAAACATAGCAAAGACGTATCAAATAACTGGAGGGATGAATTTGAAGCAGAGATCAAACAAACGCACAAAGTCACACTCGTAGAAGTAAGTTCAAGTTCACAAGAATATCATTGAAAAGATAAGGAGAATTTTGGATACTGTTACTGTTTTTTGTAGTGGTCCCGTTGGATTTGTGAAGTTGATGCATCCAGCCATTCCTCTTACTCGCGGTACTCCTTCATTCCATTGGATGCTCCGTCGATCAATCTTGGTGACCAGGCAAACAGTCCAGTGTCCACTGCCTGCCTGATACGGATTTGCGGATCGCTAATTGTACGCCTGAGTAGTACATCGATGGCACAGGGTAAAAGCCTGCCTGTAATTGATGATGGAAAAATACAACAGTAAGTGTTAAAGACAACTCGGAGAAAAAAATATGTAAGGCACGCTGTGTAGTGCAAAAATTATACTGTCTCTTTCAGAGATGACAATCCCCAAAATCTAGAACACCCCACATTACCCTCCCAAAAACGTGCAGAATACTGCTGCTACCTCACAGAGGCCTAATTTCAAAACGTGTCAAAACGCACTCAGAAAGTATGGCCAAAACCTCCCTTTCCCACCATGGATTATGTTCAAACGATTAGACATTACAACAACAAGTTTTCCAAGACCCCACCCAGTCGTAAAATAACACCGCCCAAACACATGCAATACAATACTGCTAACCCTAATGAGCCCTAAGTTAAGAATAGTGGCAAACGCTTTCTTTCACTAGGCAAAATCCACCCTTTCCCACCATGGATTTTCTTCAAACCACTAGTTGCAACCAAGATTACACATTCCCACGAGTGCTGTAAGACCCCAGGCCAGAACCCAGTTGCAAAAATCTAGATTCATCCCCCAAACACATGGAATAATGCTGCTAGTGCTAACCCTAACGAACCCTAAGTTACAAAAAATGCCACCATGGATTTTCTTCAAACAACTTGCAACCAAGATTACACATTCCCACGAGTGCTGTAACACCCCAGAACCCAGTTGCAAAAATCTAGAACACCCCAAAACACATGGAATACTGCTGCTAGTGCTAACCCTAACGAACCATAAGTTACAAAAAATGCAAAAGGCTTTTCAGCATGGATTTTGTCCAAACCACTTTTATCCGGTATTAGACCTTCCCAGCAATGCCCCAAGACCCGCCAACCCACCCGCAAAAAAGCACAACACCCCCAAACAGGCAAAAAGCAAAAATGGCAAATCTCATACTTAGAATATTTTTTGGCCTTCTTTCAGTTCTGTCCAAACACGCTGTGCAGCTAGGCCATAACGTCCGTTTTCCACCATGGATTTCCTGAAAAACAAATGCAATCACAATTAGACTGTGCCAGCAGTGCTCCCAGACCACAAAACCCACCCACAAACACCCGGAACGCCTCCAAAGAGCACCTCAAAGACAAGCAAGTCAGCATAAACGCAAAAAGTTTTCGCCTCCGATTTTGTCCAAACCAGTTTTATCTGGTATTAGGGCTACCCAGCAATGGCCCCAGAGCCATCAACCCAGGCGAAAACAAGTAGAAGACCCCCAAACAGCCAAAAAGCAAAAGTACAAAAATGGGGACTTTGTCATTTCTTGTGAAATTTCCAAAATCACTCCGCGCGCGCTCTGCAGCTAGGCCCTAACTCCCCTCTGCCTCCATGAATTTTCTTCAAACCTCTTGCTATCAAAACTATCCATACCTAGCAGTGCTCCCAGACCCCAAAACCCACCCACAAACACCAGGAAGCCCCCCAAACCGGCCCCCGAAAACGCTACATTGAGCGAAATGTCAGAAAAAGCAAACACTTTTTCGGTGTGGCGCCGCGGCCAGGGCGACTGACGCTGGAATCTGGGGACCACGGTTCGATCCCCGGCTCCGGCGGCAGGGTAGCCCAGCACCATGTCACTCTGGGCAATAGCTCGCTTAATCTTCCCGACGGCCCCCAGCGCCTAGAGACCCTTACGGGTGATTGTGCGCTTTACAAATGTGGACTTTACTTTTTACTTTACTCATGGATTTTGTCCAAACCAGTTTTATCCGGTATTAGGGCTTCCCAGCAATGGCCCCAGAGCCGTCAACCCAGGCGAAAGCAAGTAGAAGACCCCCAAACAGCCAAAAAGCAAAAGTACAAAAATGGGGACTTTGTCATTTCTTGTGAAATTTCCAAAATCACTCCGCGTGCGCTCTGCAGCTAGGCCCTAACTCCCCTCTGCCTCCATGGATTTTCTTCAAAACTCTTGCTATCAAAACTATCCATACCCAGCAGTGCTCCCAGACCCCGAAACCCACCCACAAACACCAGGAAGCCCCCCAAACCAGCCCCCGAAAACGCTACATTGAGCGAAATGTCAGAAAAAGCAAACACCTTTTCCTCATGGATTTTGTCCAAACCAGTTTTATCCGGTATTAGGGCTTCCCAGCAATGGCCCCAGAGCCGTCAACCCAGGGAAAAACAAGCAGAAGACCCCCAAACAGCCAAAAAGCAAAAGTACAAAAATGGGGACTTTGTCATTTCTTGTGAAATTTCCAAAATCACTCCGCGCGCGCTAGGCAGCTAGGCCCTAACTCCCCTCTGCCTCCATGGATTTTCTTCAAACCTCTTGCTATCAAAACTATCCATACCCAGCAGTGCTCCCAGACCCCGAAACCAACCCACAAACACCAGGAAGCCCCCCAAACCGGCCCCCGAAAACGCTACATTGAGCGAAATGTCAGAAAAAGCAAACACTTTTTCCTCATGAATTTTGTCCAAACCAGTTTTATCCGGTATTAGGGATTCCCAGCAATGGCCCCAAAGCCGTCAACCCAGGCGAAAACAAGTAGAAGACCCCCAAACAGCCAAAAAGCAAAAGTACAAAAATGGGGACTTTGTCATTTCTTGTGAAATTTCCCAAATCACTCCGCGCGCGCTCTGCAGCTAGGCCCTAACTCCCCTCTGCCTCCATGGATTTTCTTCAAACCTCTTGCTATCAAAACTATCCATACCCAGCAGTGCTCCCAGATCCCGAAATCCACCCACAAACACCAGGAAGCCCCCCAAACAGGCCCCCAAAAACACTGTAGTGAGCGAAATGTTAGAAAATGCAAAAACGCTTTTCCTCATGGATTTTCTCCAAAACACTTTTATCCGGTATTAGACCTTCCCAGCAATGCCCCAAGACCCGCCAACCCACCCGCAAAAAAGCACAACACGCCCAAACAGGCAAAAATGGAAAATCTGATACTTAGAATATTTTTCGGCCTTCTTTCAATTCTGTCCAAACGCGCTGTGCAGCAAGGTCATAACTCTACTTTTCCACCATGGATGTCCTGGAAAACAAATGCAATCAAAATTAGACTGTGCCAGCGTTGCTACCAGACCCCAAAACGCAACCAAAAACACCAGGAACCCCCCCAAACAGGCCACCGAAAACATGATAGTGAGCAAAAAGGCAAAAACTTTTTTTGCTCAGATTTTCTCCAAACCACTTTTATCCGGTATTAGGGCTTCCCAGCAATGGCCCCAGAGCCGTCAACCCAGGTGAAAGCAAGTAGAAGACCCCCAAACAGCCAAAAAGCAAAAGTACAAAAATGGGGACTTTGTCATTTCTTGTGAAATTTCCAAAATCACTCCGCGCGCGCTCTGCAGCTAGGCCCTAACTCCCCTCTGCCTCCATGGATTTTCTTCAAACCTCTTGCTATCAAAACTATCCATACCCAGCAGTGCTCCCAGACCCCGAAACCCACCCACAAACACCAGGAAGCCCCCCAAACTGGCCCCCAAAAACGCTGTAGTGAGAGAAATGTCAGAAAATGCAAAAACGCTTTTCCTCATGGATTTTCTCCAAAACACTTTTATCCGGTATTAGACCTTCCCAGCAATGCCCCAAGACCCGCCAACCCACCCGCAAAAAAGCACAACACCCCCAAACAGGCAAAAAGCAAAAATGGAAAATCTCATACTTAGAATATTTTTCGGCCTTCTTTCAATTCTGTCCAAACGCGCTGTGCAGCAAGGTCATAACTCTACTTTTCCACCATGGATGTCCTGGAAAACAAATGCAATCAAAATTAGACTGTGCCAGCGTTGCTACCAGACCCCAAAACGCTACCAAAAACACCAGGCACCCCCCCAAACAGGCCACCGAAAACATGATAGTGAGCAAAAAGGCAAAAACATTTTTTGCTCAGATTTCCTCCAAACCACTTTTATCCGGTATTAGGGCTTCCCAGCAATGGCCCCAGAGCCGTCAACCCAGGGGAAAACAAGTAGAAGACCCCCAAACAGCCAAAAAGCAAAAGTACAAAAATGGGGACTTTGTCATTTCTTGTGAAATTTCCAAAATCACTCCGCGCGCGCTCTGCAGCTAGGCCCTAACTCCCCTCTGCCTCCATGGATTTTCTTCAAACCTCTTGCTATCAAAACTATCCATACCCAGCAGTGCTCCCAGATCCCGAAATCCACCCACAAACACCAGGAAGCCCCCCAAACAGGCCCCCAAAAACACTGTAGTGAGAGAAATGTCAGAAAATGCAAAAACGCTTTTCCTCATGGATTTTCTCCAAAACACTTTTATCCGGTATTAGACCTTCCCAGCAATGCCCCAAGACCCGCCAACCCACCCGCAAAAAAGCACAACACCCCCAAACAGGCAAAAATGGAAAATCTCATACTTAGAATATTTTTCGGCCTTCTTTCAATTCTGTCCAAACGAGCTGTGCAGCAAGGTCATAACTCTACTTTTCCACCATGGATGTCCTGGAAAACAAATGCAATCAAAATTAGACTGTGCCAGCGTTGCTACCAGACCCCAAAACGCAACCAAAAACACCAGGAACCCCCCCAAACAGGCCACCGAAAACATGATAGTGAGCAAAAAGGCAAAAACTTTTTTTGCTCAGATTTTCTCCAAACCACTTTTATCCGGTATTAGGGCTTCCCAGCAATGGCCCCAGAGCCGTCAACCCAGGTGAAAGCAAGTAGAAGACCCCCAAACAGCCAAAAAGCAAAAGTACAAAAATGGGGACTTTGTCATTTCTTGTGAAATTTCCCAAATCACTCCGCGCGCGCTCTGCAGCTAGGCCCTAACTCCCCTCTGCCTCCATGGATTTTCTTCAAACCTCTTGCTATCAAAACTATCCATACCCAGCAGTGCTCCCAGACCCCGAAACCCACCCACAAACACCAGGAAGCCCCCCAAACTGGCCCCCAAAAACGCTGTAGTGAGCGAAATGTCAGAAAATGCAAAAACGCTTTTCCTCATGGATTTTCTCCAAAACACTTTTACCCGGTATTAGACCTTCCCAGCAATGCCCCAAGACCCGCCAACCCACCCGCAAAAAAGCACAACACCCCCAAACAGGCAAAAAGCAAAAATGGAAAATCTCATACTTAGAATATTTTTCGGCCTTCTTTCAATTCTGTCCAAACGCGCTGTGCAGCAAGGTCATAACTCTACTTTTCCACCATGGATGTCCTGGAAAACAAATGCAATCAAAATTAGACTGTGCCAGCGTTGCTACCAGACCCCAAAACGCTACCAAAAACACCAGGCACCTCCCCAAACAGGCCACCGAAAACATGATAGTGAGCAAAAAGGCAAAAACATTTTTTGCTCAGATTTCCTCCAAACCACTTTTATCCGGTATTAGGGCTTCCCAGCAATGGCCCCAGAGCCGTCAACCCAGGGGAAAACAAGTAGAAGACCCCCAAACAGCCAAAAAGCAAAAGTACAAAAATGGGGACTGTAATTTCTTGTGAAATTTCCAAAATCACTCCGCGCGCGCTCTGCAGCTAGGCCCTAACTCCCCTCTGCCTCCATGGATTTTCTTCAAACCTCTTGCTATCAAAACTATCCATATCCAGCAGTGCTCCCAGACCCCGAAACCCACCCACAAACACCAGGAAGCCCCCCAAAAAGGCCCCCAAAAACACTGTAGTGAGCAAAATGTCAGAAAATGCAAAAACGCTTTTCCTCATGGATTTTCTCCAAAACACTTTTATCCGGTATTAGACCTTCCCAGCAATGCCCCAAGACCCGCCAACCCACCCGCAAAAAAGAACAACACCCCCAAACAGGCAAAAAGCAAAAATGGAAAATCTCATACTTAGAATATTTTTCGGCCTTCTTTCAATTCTGTCCAAACGCGCTGTGCAGCAAGGTCATAACTCTACTTTTCCACCATGGATGTCCTGGAAAACAAATGCAATCAAAATTAGACTGTGACAGCGTTGCTACCAGACCCCAAAACCCACCCACAAACACCAGGACCCCCCCCCCAAACAGGCCACCGAAAACATGATAGTGAGCAAAAAGACAAAAACTTTTTTTGCTCAGATTTTCTCCAAACCACTTTTATCCGGTATTAGACCTTCCCAGCAATGGCCCCAGAGCCGTCAACTCACCCGCAAAGAAGTAGAACACCCCCACAAGTGCAGAGTCTTTCTTCATTGGGCGTAATCCAGCCATCTGCTTTGAGGGAAATAGGAGTCTGGAGGAGGAGGATAGAGGTGCATGTTCTTGTGAACTTGTGAACCTGAGGAATGCAGACTGCGGCTGTTGAGAAAGTCCTATGAGTCACTTCTGACGCTTCCTCTTGAGGCTGCAAACTCCCAACTCCCTCAAGAAGCAACCAACACAGTCTGGACTTCAACTCTGACCGAGTCAACTTCTCCTCAAGGGAAAGGGGAAGTGGACAGAGAAACCAACAACATGTAAACAAAACACTGGCTTCAGCTGTTGTTTCTCTAGAGTGCTCCGGGCCGTGATCTTCAAATAATGCGTTACTCTGTTTCCATGCAGTACTGTAGTACAAAGTTTAACATTAGATATTTCACCAGACAAGACGTCCTAGATTCAATGAATTAATTAAACTCTCCTTTTACTGACCATTGATTTTGGAGGCCCTTGTTCACATTCTATCAGAAGTGGAATTGCACAGTCTCAAACTCAAGATGCCTTTTAAAAGAACATAACAAGTCTGTTAAACTTAACTTCTAAAACATGAGTTAGTTGTTAAAAGGTTTAGTAAAGAAAGCTTCTTACTTTCATGAAAATAATCATACCTGTGACTTCTGCAATTCTTTTGATCTCTTGGATAATCTGCAGTAGGAAGATAGTAATAACAACAACCTACTGCAATAAACTGTAGTACATTAAGGTTTTTTCCTAGAAAGCTTTCTTGGGAATAATAACCTTTTCAATAAGAACCTTTTGTCAAGTTTCCTATTTACACCTTTTAAATGCTTCACTGAGAATAGCACGTCTGAAAAATTGCATTTACCAAGGCTTGTTAATTACTAGCGGATCAAACAGTTCTCCTCCAACTTATGTAATTATTAGACTCTCAAATAAGCATTTCAGGTTAGCACTCAAAAGTATCCTTGTCTTTGCCAAGGCTTGTTTACAACTAGCGGATCAAACAGTTCACCACCAATTTAAATAATTATTTGGCTCTCAATGTGCTTTTCAGGTTATTACTCAAATGTATCCTTGTCTTTGTCAAGGCTTGTTTTTTAAAGCTGAGGCCAAACAAGTCATTCGTCTTTTGGTTAATAATTCACCAGTTCAAGTTCAACGGAAGAAACAATTTCCCCACACGAAGTTCAAGAAATACCTCAGTTCTTTTTTAACTTGGTAATAAATCTTACTGTCCCTTCACAGATTACCAGCGCGGGAACTGAAGACTCGAACCGGCTTTCAGGGAGAAGACAGCGAAGCCCGCTACCTCAGCTGGCTGTCACCGGAATGAAACCGCGGGTCGTTTCCCTTCAGAGTAACCCGCGTTTCTTCTTAAGCCGTCTTTTAATTACTGAACTCGACGAGGGGCTGGGTTGAAAAGGACGATGTTTGGGAATTCTGGGTTTTTTGAAATTAAGGGTAACTTCTTCCACACGCACACGAACTGCAGGCTCAAACACAGAAGCGCTCGTAGGATGGACAACGAGAGACGAAGCGCTGAGCCGTTGAAAGGGAAGTCTATTTATAGACTTTACACAGTCTCGAGAGCCAGCGCGAGCTCTCAACCATGAAGACTCTAAACCACGAGGTTCAGCGCGAGCCTCACTCTCAAGGAGCGCACAATCTGAACAGTGAGATTTAAAAGGCATTTCCTAAGGACCAGAAAATCACTAAGCATTGACAAAAGCAAATTCAAAGGATTACTATTAACAATAACTAAATAAAAGTTACATTACTAAAAATGATTTCTGAACCTATTTACAACATTTAGTTAAGCTTTCAGTTTCTCAATTTATTTACAGAATCAGAATAACTCAAAGTCAGGCAAGACGACCTGTATCACCCCTAACAGTTCCTCCCCCCAAAGGTCGTCTTACAGGACGAGGTTTGTTTTGATGTAAAGCATGAAAAGACCTAACAAGTCTAGGGGCATGAACATTCTTTTCTGGTTCCCAAGATCGTTCAGAAGGATCATAACCCTTCCAATCAACCAAATAAAACAAGGTACCCCGAATTCTTTTTGAATCCAAAATAGATTTAACCTCATATTCAACGTGATCTCCAATAACCACAGGCGGTGGTGGATTATCAGGTCGAGTAGAAGGTTCAAAGGGTTTCAAAAGAGATACATGAAAAACGGGATGAATACCATACTCTTCAGGCAAAACTAATTTTAAAGACACAGGATTCAGAATTTTCTCAATCTTAAAGGGGGCAATAAACCTAGGTTTCAACTTTCTGGGACCTTCCAATTGAATGTTTCTTGTAGACAACCAAACTAACTGACCCTCCTTGTACAAAGGGGAAGATTTACGATGAGAATCAGCCGTTCTTTTCATTGATACCTTACTTTTGACCCACTGTTTTCTAGCCTTTTCCTGAATATCAATCAAAGAAGTCAACCTGTCAGTAACTGCAGGCATAAACTGTTGTTCTTCTGGTAAAAGAACTGGAAGTGATCTTGGATGTTGACCCGTGGGAAAATAAAAAGGAGAACAACCCAAGGCTGAATGTGTGGTATTATTATAAGAAAATTCTGCCCAAGGCAGAACTTCATCCCAATGACTAGAGGAAGTAGGTAATAAACATCGTAGACCGTGCTCAACGTGCTGATTAACCCTTTCAGTTTGACCATCAGTCTGTGGATGAAAGGAAGAAGACAAGGCTAACTCAATACCCAGTTGTTTGCTAAGCTGTGACCAGAATTTTGATATAAATTGAGGACCTCTATCAGAAATTATTTTTGAGGGAAGACCATGAAGCTTGACAATGTTTGATAAAAACACAGTACTAAACTCTGTTGCAGTGGGAATTTTGTGTAAAGGAATAAAATGTCCCATCTTTGATAACAAATCAACCACTACAAGAACTGTAGTAAAACCATTAGATTTAGGAAGATCAGTAATAACATCTAGACTGATTGTATGCCAAGGTTGAGGAGGAATAATCATTGGATGAAGTAAACCCATTGGAACTGCATGTAAAGCTTTCTGTCTAGAACAAACTGGGCAAGCTTTCACAAATTGCTGAATTGCAGGAACCATTTTTCCCACCAAAAATGACGCTGACATAAATCCAAAGTTTTTTTAAAGCCAGGATGAGCAGCAATAGCTAAATCATGATTCCATTGCATAACCTTATCTTGTAAACTTTTTGTGGGAACAAACAACTTACAATTGTGATAAAACAAACCCTCTCTAATTGAATTCCCTTTCTTAGATAACCACTCATGAATGGTATAAGTTTTTAATTCCTCTTTAATTGAATCTAGAAAACTGTCAGAATGAATCTCTGCAGCTATTTTCTCTTGAGGCAAAATACTCGGTGGCTCTTTTACCGAAATTAAATCTTTTTCACAAACTAATCGTGAAAGTGTATCAGATAACAACTGCTTATTTCCAGGTTGATATGTAATTAAAAAGTCGAATTCACTAAAAAACTGTAGCCATCTCATCTGCCTGGGAGTGAAAGCCTTTACTGTGGAATAAAATTGTAAATTTTTATGATCAGAAAATACTGTGATAGTATGTTTAGCTCCCAAAAGATGATGACGCCATTCCTGAAAACACATCTTTAATTGCTAAAAGTTCCCGTTCAGCAATGGTATAATTCTGCTCTGCTAACAAAAGCTTCCTAGAAAAGAACGCAATAGGGTGCAAATGACCAGAATTTGAATCCTTTTGAAGCAACACACCACCAATTGCAGTCTGAGAAGCATCCGCTTCTAAAAAAAATGGCCTATCAGGATCAGGATGAACCAAAATCGGAGCTGAAGTAAAAGCCTTTTTTAATAAAGCAAAAGCTTGGTCTGCTTCTTCGGTCCAAGAAAAGACTTTCCCCTTCTTAAGCAACTGAGTAATGGGAGCAACGATTTCAGAAAATTTAGAAATGAACCGCCTGTAAAAATTGGCAAATCCCCAAATTCTCTGTGTGTCCTTAATAGAAACAGGAATTGGCCAGGTTAAGATTGCTTCTACCTTTTTAGGATCCATATGAATTCCTTCAGGTGATAAACAATACCCAAGAAATTCCACCTTGGAGGCATTAAATACACATTTTTCTAACTTTGCAAACAATGAATGATCCTTTAACCTCTGTAAAACAGTTTGAACATGTTGTACATGCTCCTCTGAATTCTTAGAATAAATTAAGATGTCATCGATATATACTATGCAACAGACATCTAATAAATCATGCAAGACCTCATTGATAAAATATTGAAAGGCTGCAGGCGCGTTACAAAGACCAAACGGCAGAACAGTATACTCAAAAAGACCAAATTTCGTACGAAAAGCAGTCTTCCACTCATCCCCTTCTTTGACTCGAATCAAGTGATATGCTCCCCTAAGATCTAGTTTAGTATAGATACTAGAGCCTTTGATTTGATTCAGAAGTACAGGAATTAACGGTAAAGGATATCTATTTTTAATTGTTGCCTTGTTAACAGCTCTGTAATCAATACAAGCTCTCAAATCTCCAGACTTCTTCGCAACGAAGAAGAGTGGAGACGAAACAGGAGAAGTGGAATGACGGATGAATCCAAGTTCTAAGAGTTCATCCAAATATTTCCTTAAATAATCGTTCTCGGGTTCAGTTAAGGCATAAATTCTGCTGCAAGGCAAAACAGCTCCAGGAACTAAATCAATTCTACAATCATAGACTCTATGAGGTGGTAATTTAGTTGCTTCAACCGGATCAAAAACTTTCAAAAAATTCTGATACTCAACTGGAAGTCTATTAATTTCAGAATTCAAGGTAGCGCAAAAAAGTGGCATCACGGGATCTTTAGTCTCTTGATAGCAATGCAATTTACAAAAAGAAGATTCTAATGTGACAGTTCTCCTAATCCAATCAATTTTTGGATTATGTATTTCTAACCAAGGAATACCCAAGATTACCCCCAAAGTCGGAGCATCAATCAAATCAAAAACCACCTTTTCAGTATGACCATTGTCAGCCACAAAGGTCAAAGGCTCGGTGTTAAAACGAATCATCCCAGAAGATAACACTGAACCATCCACAGCTCTAACTGGTTCGGGTTCCTTCTTGGCAACAAACTTCAAATTTAATTTATGAGCAAACTCAATATCGAAAAAATTCCCTGTGGCTCCTGAATCCAGAAGTACAGGGATACTATGCCTTTGTAGTGTGGTTAAGATAAAAACCATCCGAATTGTGAAATGTTTGGGAATATGTGTAGTTACATTTGTGACAAACTGGGAGATCTTAGAAGAAGATTTACTCGAAGAAACGATCTCAACTTTCCTCGAGATTTCTAGTTTTCCGGCGGGGCAGATGAAAAGGTCTCAATTACAAGGGCTTTCTTTTTAGCAGGTTTAACAGTACAATCTTTAGCGAAATGCCCTGGTTTGCCACAATATAAACACAGGTTACCCTTACGTCTTCGTTCCTTTTCCTCCGGAGCTAAAGGTCCCTTAAAACCTCCCGAGTGAACAGGTTCAACCAAAGAACCTTTAACCTCAGATTCTTTTTTCTCAGTTCTAAATTGTGAACTTCTAAATTCGCTCCTCGATTTCTCATTTCTACGTTCACCTAACCTGTGATCAAGCTTAACTACAAGATCCTGAAATTCTTTAAAATCTTCCGGCAGATTAACAATATGTGCAAGAGAATCTTTCAAGTCATCCTTAAGGCCCCTATAAAACAAGGAAATTCTTTTCGCCTCAGGCCAATGAGTTTCAGTCAAAAGTCTATTGAAAGTAGTAATATAAGAAATGAGATCCTTTGTTCCTTGACGAAGACTCAGTAACTCATTATCTGAAGCCTGAACTAAAGTATGTTTAGCAAATAAATTGGACATGGCTATTTTAAAATGTTGCAGATTATGAAGCAAAGGGTCACTATTATCAATCAAGGGCATAGCCCAATTTGCAGCCACTCCCCCAAGATAAGATATAATAAAAGCTACTTTAGCTGTGTCTGAAGAAAAAATTTGTGGTTTACACATGAAATGCAATTGACATTGACTAAGAAAGGTTGCAAATCTACCACTATCTCCGGAAAATCTCTCAGGATTTGCCAATGGGACTGATGCTGGAGTTACAACTGTGACTTGGACTGGTTGAGTTTCAGACTGGTCCACTGAGGAACGTGGCTGTTGAGCATCGATTCCAAACTTAGTTGGCGCTAAAACTGGTTTCCTTTCTTTGGAAGGATCCCTCCATACTGAAAACCCTGCCCTAGTTTCATCTAACTCCTGACGAAGCGATTGATTCTCCAATCGCAAATTTTCCATTTCTACATTCATTTTCTGTACTAACTGTGTTAACTGAGGAACATCCATGAGGGTGAGTTTACCAACCCAAGAGGAAATGATTAGTAAAAGGTAGGGCTTCGTCTACTGTTGAGAAAGTCCTATGAGTCACTTCTGCCGCTTCCTCTTGAGGCTGCAAACTCCCAACTCCCTCAAGAAGCAACCAACACAGTCAGGACTTCAACTCTGACCGAGTCAACTTCTCCTCAAGGGAAAGGGGAAGTGGACAGAGAAACCAACAACATGTAAACAAAACACTGGCTTCAGCTGTTGTTTCTCTAGAGTGCTCCGGGCCGTGATCTTCAAATAATGCGTTACTCTGTTTCCATGCAGTACTGTAGTACAAAGTTTAACATTAGATATTTCACCAGACAAGACGTCCTAGATTCAATGAATTAATTAAACTCTCCTTTTACTGACCATTGATTTTGGAGGCCCTTGTTCACACTCTATCAGAAGTGGAATTGCACAGTCTCAAACTCAAGATGCCTTTTAAAAGAACATAACAAGTCTGTTAAACTTAACTTCTAAAAAATGAGTTAGTTGTTAAAAGGTTTAGTAAAGAAAGCTTCTTACTTTCATGCAAATAATCATACATGTGACTTCTGCAATTCTTTTGATCTCTTGGATAATCCGCAGTAGGAAGATAGTAATAACAACAACCTACTGCAATAAACTGTAGTACATTAAGGTTTTTTCCTAGAAAGCTTTCTTGGGAATAATAACCTTTTCAATAAGAACCTTTTGTCAAGTTTCCTATTTACACCTTTTAAATGCTTCACTGAGAATAGCACGTCTGAAAAATTGCATTTACCAAGGCTTGTTAATTACTAGCGGATCAAACAGTTCTCCTCCAACTTATGTAATTATTAGACTCTCAAATAAGCATTTCAGGTTAGCACTCAAAAGTATCCTTGTCTTTGCCAAGGCTTGTTTACAACTAGCGGATCAAACAGTTCACCACCAATTTAAATAATTATTTGGCTCTCAATGTGCTTTTCAGGTTATTACTCAAATGTATCCTTGTCTTTGTCAAGGCTTGTTTTTTAAAGCTGAGGCCAAACAAGTCATTCGTCTTTTGGTTGATAATTCACCAGTTCAAGTTCAACGGAAGAAACAATTTCCCCACACGAAGTTCAAGAAATACCTCAGTTCTTTTTTAACTTGGTAATAAATCTTACTGTCCCTTCACAGATTACCAGCGCGGGAACTGAAGACTCGAACCGGCTTTCAGGGAGAAGACAGCTAAGCCCGCTACCTCAGCTGGCTGTCACCGGAATGAAACCTCGGGTCGTTTTCCTTCAGAGTAACCCGCGTTTCTTCTTAAGCCGTCTTTTAATTACTGAACTCGACGAGGGGCTGGGTTGAAAAGGACGATGTTTGGGAATTCTGTTTTTTTTTTAAATTAAGGTTAACTTCTTCCACACGCACACGAACTGCAGGCTCAAACACAGAAGCGCTCGTAGGACGGACAACGAGAGACGAAGCGCTGAGCCGTTGGAAGGGAAGTCTATTTATAGACTTTACACAGTCTCGAGAGCCAGCGCGAGCTCTCAACCATGAAGACTCTAAACCACGAGGTTCAGCGCGAGCCTCACTCTCAAGGAGCGCACAATCTGAACAGTGAGATTTAAAAGGCATTTCCTAAGGACCAGAAAATCACTAAGCATTGACAAAAGCAAATTCAAAGGATTACTATTAACAATAACTAAATAAAAGTTACATTACTAAAAATGATTTCTGAACCTATTTACAACATTTAGTTAAGCTTTCAGTTTCTTAATTTATTTACAGAATCAGAATAACTCAAAGTCAGGCAAGACGACCTGTAACACCCCTAACAGCGGCACCTTCAAATCAATAAGCAAATAAGTGAAGACAGTTCTACTGATGGGATTCTTTTTGTGATTGATTAGGTGATTAAATTGTTTATTTATATTGACTTTGCAAAACAAAGAAAGACATACACACAGGAATAAAAGTGAATAAGGACGAAAAAGAAAGTTATTGATTCATTGGCTCATTTTCAGGGCTCGGTGTCAGGGAAGCAGAGTTCGTCCTCATACTCTGCGAATTCAGGCGGGAGTAGGTCACCTAACAGAGAAGAAATTCCCTCATCTAAGTTGGTGTCCTCCTCGTCTTCGTGTGTATTCTCGTACTTTGTAATCTGGTGGTATGAGGTGCTGATTCATCTTGATCATTGTTAACCTCTCCACATTTTTCGGCGAGAGGCGGGTCCTTTTGCAAGTTACAATGCCACCAGCAGCACTGAAAACACGTTCAGAAGACACGCTTGCGAGTGAGCAAGACAAGTAATTTATAGCCAGGTTGGTGATCTCTGGCCACAATTCTCTTTTCCCATGCCAATACGCCAATGGGTCATCATGAATATAGACCTCTGTTGGGTCATTCAGATAGTCCTGCACCATCGACTCAAGGTTCTCCAGGGTTCCTCCACTTTGCTTTCTTTTTGCTGGGACCTTTTCAGAAGCAACCCCAAGCTGAGTTAGCCAATTGTCTTCTTCACACAATGTTACTGCTGTGTCTGGTGCAGATGATCCGGTTGCTGGTGTCTTTAACGGCTGAGAGGTCACTTCTGCCCCAGCCACAGGTGCAGGAGTGGATTCTTTGGGCTCCGGATGGCCTTCTGATGCTGATGTACTGCCTTTTCCTCAATTTGCTGCCGTTCTCTTTCAAACCTCATGGCTGACACACCTAGCCAACGTTTGTACTGTGAAACTTCTTCGTCACCAAAAGCAAACAATGCTCTGGCTGCCAGTGCCTTTTTGTAGCGTGGATACAGAATAGTAGCACAAATGTAATGCTGTTCTGTGTTGATTTTTTGAAGACGTTCATCGCAAAGTAGGGGCTGTAATAATTTCTCCGTCAAATCAAAAGCTTCTTTCTTTTCTTCATCTTTTTGAAACGTAGAAGACACCTCCTTCAGTTGGTGCTCTAGCATGCGCAACAATGGGATAGCTTTTCCCAAACAACAGTCCTCCCTGCTGACTGCACGCGTGAAGACCTCAAAAGGACGAAGCATGTCTGTCAGGCTTTTAACTAGCTCCCATTGCTCCGCATGTAACCTCAGGTCCTTCGCAGCTGTACCCAGTGTAAGGAAATACTGATCGAGTACCATAAACTGCTCATACAGACGCTCAAGCATGTAGAAGGTTGAGTTCCAACGTGTTGCCACCTCCTGGATGAGTGCTTTCACTGGCAGTCGACGTTCATGTAGCAGGCCCCTCAGATGCTTCCGGGCCTTAAAAGAATGGCTGAAATGTGTGCACATTCTTCGGCAGGTGGTCAGTACCTCGCACGCTGCACGTTCTTCACTCAAGAATTTTTTAACAATCAGGTTTATACAGTGCGCCAAACACGGCACTCTGAAATATTGACCCTTATCCATGGCCTTAACTACATTGGCGCCATTATCCGTGGAAACATAACCAATCATGCGTTTTTTGGGGGACAGCCATTTAAAGACCTTTGTGTTAAACTCCTGCAAAATGTTTTGTGCTGTATGACTTGTCTCCATGCCAAACACGGCTAGTGTTGCATGTTTCCGAGCAGCTTTAAAAACGGTGTCCGTGTCAACACCTGCCCTTAGCTTTGCTGTAACTCCTGAAAAAGGGACCCAGTGTCCAGTGATGCACATGTAATCAGTGCCTGCGTCACTGGTCCACATGTCTGTTGTCAGATGTATAGTGTGAACAGCACTCTTGTTCAAAGCTGCCCCAATCGCCTCCAGCACATCTGCATGTAGTGCTGGAACCGCAACTCTGGCAAAATAGTACCGGCTAGGAACCTTCCATTTAGGGCAGAGCGTTGCCACTAATTCAAGAAAACCAACCCCTTCCACAAAAGAAAAAGGGAGAAGGTCCAGCGCTAGCATTTTAGCCAGCTTAGTGTTATACAGACGCACCATTGGGTGGTTGCGTTCAAATGGCGCATCTGAAAACAACATGCTTCTAATGGTGGACTGGACCATTTTTTTACGGGCAGATGATGACTCCTTCGACCCAGTTACACTCGGTAATGAAGTTTTTTGCATTGGTGTCTCTCCCAAACACTTAGTGTGGCGCACAGGGGGTGTGCTGCTGACAGGGGTACTGGGTGTAGGTGAAGAAATGTTTGACGCTTCTTCCTCCTCGTCATCATCAGATGAAACATTAACGGATACAGTTTGTTGACTTCCAATTCGGGCTACCTTGATCTCCTTTAGGTGCGCAAGCCATTGGACAGTGTGCTGTCTCTTAAGATGACCTCTCTGGCCTCCGGTACCATAGTTGGTACCAAGCTTACCACGACTAACTGAAAGCTTACAAATGCTACAAATGGCTATGTTTTCCCTTTTTGTGCAAACACTAAAGAAGTCCCAAACTGCGGACTTCAAATTTCTGTGGGGGGCGGAGGAGGCAATACTGCTGGTCATGCTGCTAATGGCAGATGAAGTGGAGGATGTGTGTTGCCGAACTTTACTACGTTGTGCACTTGCATCACCACTAATTGAGGTGGAGGTGGATGGAGGTCCCTTCTGGCGAGTAAATATGGAAGCGGTAGGTGGTGGTGTACTAGTTAACTGCATTTGTGGTGGTCCCATTGTCATGTCGCCATCATCACGCTCAGCAGCATTTCGGGATAGGGTAAAAATGTCTGTTTGCTGCATGCCCGCTGAGGCTGGAGTGACGCCTATGATGACTGCGTCGTCGTCAGGAGAGTCTTCATCAGCAGGAGTATACGCCACTTCTTCTTCAGCGTCATCATCACACTCCATAACTCTGAGACTTTCGGGGACCTTCCTTTTACGCTTAGCTACCTTTGTCAGACCATGGTGTGCCTCACTCTCAGACGGCAGTGGTGGTTCCCAATTTTCATCCATATCATCAGAAAGAAGGGGGCTTGAAGAAGAAGTAGACACCATCCTTGATCTTTTCCTTGTTGGGTATCTGGAAGACAATGAATCATCAGGAGGAATGGCTTCCTCATGTGATACCTCGGCTTGAATGTCGATTTCCTGATGGGCCCCTACTTCGGGAGGAACAACTATTGTGGGCACTTGTGCCGACCCATGCACCTCTGCTTGCGCCTCTCCTTGCGCCGCCTCTCCTTCCACATGTACTTGGGCTTGTACTTGCACATGTGGTTGTTGTTGCGGCTGTGGTTGTTGAACACTCGATAGATGAGTTACAACAACCTGTGTTGATTGAGGGACATTGCTGCTACTTTCTTGCGATGAGCCAACATCACTGGTCAATGGTGATTGAACAACTATACTGGCTGCCTCTGCAGCACTCAAGGGCTTGGACCTAAGTTGGCGTGGTGGCGGTGGCACTGAGCCCAATGGAGCGGAGGTGCTGCTCCCAGCTTGGTCCCCAGCAGACCCCGCTGCTGCTGCAGGCGTACTTTTTTTTCCCCAAAAAATGTGGCGGTCGTCACACCAGTCTCCTTGGTAAGTGGTGCCAGTTGCTTCTTCTGCTCCTTACTGGCAGCTTTCTTGCTAGAGGAGCTACGGGCAACTTTTTTTGGGGCCATCTTCTTCAGATGTCACTCAGAACAGCAGGCCGCAGTTGCACAAGTTGCAGAGTTGTCTGTGGCCACACGTGACGTTGTGCTGCACACACCGCAGCAGGACTTCTTCCTGGCACTGGTGGTTCTCTTGTGCACCTAAAAGCAATGGAAGACAGAGTAACATCAGTTATACACCCCAAAAAGTCGAAAAACACATAAAAATCAGCACAATCCAATGCCATCCATGATGTTTACATTAAAGAGACCCCACAGACAGACTCAGTCCATGCACCACTCGCTCACTACCCCTGGGCAAAAGGCCCCAACAGCAGCCCAAAAAAAATCGAAAACAAAACACAAAATTCAGCACAATCCCAGGCCATCCATGCCCTCAATGATGTTTAAATTCAAGAAGACACCCCACAGAAAGACTAGGCCCATGCACCACTCACTACCCCTGGGCATAATGGATGAAAGCTAGGCAAAATGGGTGCAGGCCTCAGAACACTGCCTGTCTTCAAAATGGCCCCTTGCACCCCAAACACATGGCCAGGGACTGCCTGTACCAGCACTCAAAATGGCCACCGCCCACATGGCCAGTCCCCATCAACAGTACACCCCAAAAAAAACAAAAAACACACACAAATCACCACAATCCAATGCCATCCATGATGTATACATTAAAGAGACCCCACAGACAGACTCAGTCCATGCACCACTCACTACCCCTGGGCAAAAGGCCCCAACAGCAGCCCAAAAAAATCGAAAAAAACCACAAAATTCAGCACAATCCCAGGCCATCCATGCCCTCAATGATGTTTAAATTCAAGAAGACACCCCACAGAAAGACTAGGCCCGTGCATCACTCACTACCCCTGGGCATAATGGATGAAAGCTAGGCAAAATGGGTGCAGGCCTCAGAACACTGCCTGTCTTCAAAATGGCCCCTTGCACCCCAAACACATGGCCAGGGACTGCCTGTACCAGCACTCAAAATGGCCACCACCCACATGGCCAGTCACCATCAACAGTACACACCAAAAAAAACGAAAAACACACAAAAATCACCACAATCCAATGCCATCCATGATGTTTACATTAAAGAGACCCCACAGACAGACTCAGTCCATGCACCACTCACTACCCCTGGGCAAAAGGCCCCAACAGCAGCCCCAAAAAATCCAAAAAACCCCCAAAATTCAGCATAATCCCAGGCCATCCATGCCCTCAATGATGTTTAAATCCAACAAAACAGTTGCACCCATAACTAACCCTGGTCCTACTGGATACTGTGGCTACCCACAATATATTTTATTTAATGTTCTGAAAAAGTTCCAAAATTGTAGTTGCAGCAACTGTAATGCCCCAAACAAACTTACTTGTGAAAGTTGATTTCTAATCCAAAAGTGATCCAAAGAAAGTCAAAAAGGCCTCAAATCCAAATATCCAGCAGCATCCACAAAAAGTAATCCTTCCAGGTCAAGATCCAAATGAAAGTGACCAGCACATGAAGAAAGCACTGGGAGGAGCCTGCTGGACAGGAACAGGAAGTTTGGAGACTGTGGGGCACTTCCTTCCTCCCACCCCACCCCCCCCCCAAAATGGTCTCCTTGCAAAAAAAAGTGCATGCAAATGTCAACCTTAGGAGTTATTCTGATAAAAATCATCATTTTCAGAAGGTTTATGCTGCTTGCTGGTGGATTTATTGTGCAGAATTGCAAATTTTGCAAGATTGTTGCTGCCCGCCGCATCTACGTGTTCGCAATTGTTTACTCCCGCGATGCGTGATCGCGAGCCTTTATGACGTACTCGCGTTGACAAACTCTCGCTGTGCAAGGTGGCGGGCGCGATGACGTAATCGCGGTCGACAAACTCCCGCGGGATCACGCAGCAAGATCCAAAATGGCACAGCACACGCAAACATGGAAAAAAACAACTGTTCAAACGCTGAATGACGGTAAGTGAACGCCGCACGCCGCAATATTGTATTTGTCAAGCGCGACCAAGCAAAAAAATCTGCTGCGTGCGAATTTACGAATTTTCGGCAAATTCGCGAGAGTTCGCGGATCGCGAATTTACCGAAAATCCGCAAATTCCGTGAGCGGAACGGATTTTACGCCCATGCTTAATCTTTAGCAGCTTTCTGATATTCCTTGTTTGGTAAGTTTGTCCCATAAAAGTTCTCTATCAACACAGTCAAAGGCAGATTTAAAATCTACAAAACACAAATATAAGGGTTGTTTAGCTAGTATTGCCTTTTCAATTAATATCGTTAATATTAAAAGATTTGTTGTCGTACCAAGGCCTTTGACGAAGCCCGTTTGGTTTGGGGGTGATACCTGATTCTCTTTTGCCCAGTCAGTTAGATTCGTCAATAGAATTCCAGCAAACAGCTTAGCATCCGTGCCCTGTAAAGTAATTAAGCGATAATTTTCTGGCTGTTGCCAGTTTCCTTTCTTAAATATGGGTGTTATAAATGATCCTTTCCATTATTTCGGGATATGACCACTCTGGACCACTTTGTTAAAAACATCTGTAAGGTAAACTGACCAGAAGTCGGGCGCTTCTTTGAAAAGTGCAAAAGGGATGCCATTCGGACCAGGGGGGACTATTGGTTATAAAAATCTCACTATCTCCTTCTTTGTCGACTTTTGTGGAACTTGCGTCGACAGTACGTTGTATAAGAGACGGTTGATTTGGATTTAAATGTGTTTTGAGAAACATCACCCATTCTTCTTCGGATAGACTAGTTCCAATTCCAAATTTATTAGGTCTAGCTAGGCCATTAATTAATCTCCAGAACTCCCTTGAGTTTGCCAATGTACTTGTGTGGAATATTTTTGTCCACAGATCTTGTCTGGCTTTGCTCTTTTCATTCCAAATCAATTTCTTTAAGTTGCTGTTTGTATTTCTCAGTAAAGCAGCTATTTCTTTGTTGTACGGCGACTTCATTAAATGTCTCCTCAGCCTGTTTCGTGTACATCTGAGTTTCCTTACAGCGTATGGATGAGAGATATAATTTTCTCTACCTTCTCTTTTTTTGCTATTTGCCCCATTCCTTCATTGTACACCTGTGGTTTTGATATCATCAGTGACTACTTTGTGGGTAAAATGTTCCCATCGTTCTATGAGATTTATGCTTGTTTTTTCATCCATAGATTCTGTCACTAGTTTTTTTGTCCTTGCCATGATCTCATCCGTATTTTCGGGTTTCCATATACGTTTCTTGTAATTAATGGTACAGATCTCGCCAGGGATTGTCTGGAATGTCTCAGATTTTGGACACAATATATTTATCTCAATAATTTGCTGACTATGGTCGCTGTCCGTAACTTTATTCAAGGTATAAGATATCACCTTGTTGAACATAGATAAAGACGTCAACGTGTAGTCAATTTGTGAAGTACAGTTTTTTTAATGAAATGAACAAGCCGGTGGAGAGTCCGTTGGAAATCTGCTGTTCAATATTCTAAGGCCCAGTGCTTCCATATCCTTCACCAAGTTTATCCCTATTTTATTTTGTTGAATGACGGTTTTAGGTTCCGTTATTAGGTCAGGGATCGCCCACTGATGATTTTGCGATTGGACAAAGTCGCTCCGTACCAAAGGCATTAACAAGTTTGTATTGAAGTCCCCTGTTACAATATAATCAGCCAGTGGCTCTTCCAAAATTTGCTCCAGTAATAAGTCATTTAGGGCAGTAGTCAGTACTTTCTTTAAGGTCCGTTTCGGTGGTATGTAGACGTTTACTAGAGTCAGAGTTTTATAAGGCATAGTTTTACAGGCTTTATAACGAATTTTTAATGTGAGATGGTTTGAATTGTTCGAATGAATTAGCTCATGTTTCGCATCTAGGTCGTTTGATACGAAAATTGCTAAACCTCCACAGGGACGTCCACATTTCTGATATTTAACGGCTGGTTCAAAGTATCCCGTGTGATGTTTCAACATAAATGTGTCTATTGCCCATGTTTCCTGCAGTAGTATTATATGAGTTTGAGTTGAGAATCCTTGAATTTTAGCTTCCTTCCATTGTCCACAAATCCCATTTATGTTCCATGAGCATATCTTCAATTTTGAAAAGACCATAGGCTTTTCTTGCAATAGCTCTTGCGGTAGGGTTTGTCAGTGGTTCTTTGTACCATGGAGGGATGCCATAATCCAGTGTTCGTTTGCCCCTTTTCTGTACTCTTTCTCTAACGGGATGGGACAGGATTTGGCTTCATGATTTATTTTCCCCAAGGGATTTTTTAATATGGAGAAAACAGTGTTACTTTCACCAAACTGGTTTTTTTTTGTATTGCGCCCAGTATTTAAAAGGGGTGTTGGATAGACCTTTGGCGGGAGTTGACTTATTAATATACCCCAATCACGAAAGCATCGATGCTCTTTCAGGATAGAGTCCGCTATTGGGCCTGTGGGTACTGTTATCAGTGTTAGTGGCAGTGTGCCTTCCGGATTTGACTGAAAGCCCACTGTTTCAATGTCTTCTGTTGATATACTTTCAAGAGTTGGTAAGTTTTTCATTAACCGGAGGATATTTCCTCTGTTTAGAATGTCGTGGGGTCCTCTTGATTCATATAATGGCTTAAGTACTAGTTGTATGGTCCTTTTTTTATGTGGCATTGCCTCGCTTATTTTTTCCCTTGTTCTTCCGTTTTCTGTGTAAGTAATCTGCCTACTGTGACCTCTTTTTACAATGACTACATTATCTTGCATTTTTTCATAGATCAAATCATCAGTTGTTTCTTTTCTCATGGGACAATTTAACGTTACTCCGATATTCCCCATTCCTTTCCGTTCGGGGAAAACATCTTGTTTGTTACAAGTTCTGAGTTGACTGAACAAGTTTTTGTCATGCTGGTCGTTCGGAATTTGGTTAGGTGGACGCATGTGGCTTTGTTCGTCATTCTCATTAGACAATATGGTTCCAAACTCCCGTGTTGGCCTTGCGCTATTTCCCTTAGTCATACTTTGGGTTTGGTCGCTTTGGATTCCAGAAAGAGTGAGATCATTTATTATACAACCGTTTACATTAATTTTGGTTACTGTTACTGTTTGTGCTTCCTGTTCTATTTTTTGTTCGACCTCACTAGGGCAGAGGGTTTGGTCGGAAGTTTCAGTTGCACTAATGATATTACTTTCGGTCAGTCTGTGTTTGGAACTGAGGGCGGATGGTTTAGAGAAGATATCATAGTATTTGTCCTCTCCTTCAGCGTTTTTTGCCACATTTGTTTGGGGCATCCCATTGACTCCTCCGTTTAGTGATTTTTTCTTTTTGCTCTTTTAGTCCAAAGTATTTGTTGTTCTAGAGTATTTGAGTTCTGGAGTTCTTGCTCTTTCTTTATAGGGTTTAGCTATTTCTGTTTCAGTATGCGTAAAGCTTTCCTTATTTACCCTATTTCTTGCTTTCCTCAGTTTCTTTTTCTGTCTTTTTGTTAGTTCAAAAGCCACCGAGTCATCGTCTTCTAAGGTCCTATTTTTTGCTTGCATTATTTTCACTTGTTCAACTACAAACTTAGGGGTCTAATTGGGGATCCAAAAGTGATCCTCTACTCATAGTAACCTTATCAGTAGTACAAGGGTACGATGACAGTAACAATAACAAACCAGATCACAAGATGTGAAGAACCAGTAACGTAAGTCACCCCTGATTTAGGATTCCCATCAACGGTCTTGTAATGATCAATATTATCATTTGGTAATCCTTATCGGGTATTGTGTCTCTAGATCATTGAGACCGGCATACCCAGATAACCAGATTTCGGGGTAGCGACCCACAATCACTCGGTACTACCACATGATGTTGATATGATGGGAAGTGCAGTGTAAACTAAAAATAAGTGGTGGTCTAAAAAAGGATAGGGAGCTCAACCAGGGATACTTTTAATAATTGTTGGCCCCTTCCCTAATAAAAACAAGAACAGTGTAGTATCGTCATCGCAGTCCACACAAATAGCTGCGAGGAGACCAACATGTTTCAGCCACTAAAGGTTAACTCCTCAGGCTTTCGTCAGGGTCTCTGTTCTATGAATATACTACTGCTTACATGTGAATAAAGTGTGAAAAAATATGCAAAAAAAAAAAAAAAAGTGAAAACCAGTAAAGGATATAATGTTCCTTCGACTGTATCAACTCCTCTCTTCGGCACCTGGTTGAATATGTGCTGTGTAAAGAGGACAAACGTACAGGAAGATCACAATCAACTACACTGGTCTGTAGTAAACATAATAAATTGTTTCACAAGAATAAATCAGCTTGCTTACTCACCCAGAGTGTCCGGGGAGTGGACCTCACCTCTTCCTGGACCTGGCTCAGGATATGTGAGACCCCGCTCTACAATAACAGAAACCGACTGCGTAAATAACAAAGACCGAGAGGTCAGACATTAATCTACTCCGGCGATGTACTGGCTACGTAATCTAAGGTCTTCTGTATATGGAGCTTATTAACAACCATCAAGAGATTCACTAAACCACCCTCTCTCCACTTCACTGTCAACTACAGGCTAAACAAACAGTGGTGTTCTAAACTACTCAAATCCAGCATCTGGCTGGCAGAATGAAAAAATGCCTGGTGTAAGGCTAGTAAAGAAGGTAGAACTATATTCCTACCTGTCCGTCGTTGTCTCAAGCCGTGACTGAGTCAGGGGGAGGCACAGTCACTCCTATCCTCTGACTACTTCACAGTTCTGGTAAATGACACACCCCCAATCGGTACCTGTGGGGGAGGGGCTGGCCCGGTCGCCGCCTACACAGGGATAACTGTCCAGATCTGCCAGGGTGACTCCTCTAGAGCTTTCGTTGTCAGTAGAGCCCACCGCTATTATCAGGACTTGTATCTCGCTCAGTCCTTGCGAGTGCTCAGTTCAAAACTCATTACCGGCCTCGCGCTCGTAGTCTCGCGAGACTCGCCGGTATGAAACTACAAAATGACGTCACGTCACCCGTTTTTGTAGTTTCTAGTTGTGACTTCCGCATTTCGATCTTTGCCGAGTTCCCTGGCAAAGAACAATGCCTAACAGATGACGCAAGCCTGCGTCAATCGGTAGTTATGCTGCAATGAACCCAACCTACACAAAAAAGGGTTTTATCAACCAGTACCCAAAATAAATGCAGACCCTGAGCTAAGGTCAATTCATACCGGGACTGGATGAAAAATGTTGGTCATTTAACGGACCCGAATAATCTAAAATGGATTTATTGGCAATGCACAAACGCCCAGGGTGACCAGGCTAGATTAATACGAGCCAGGAGGCGCTGGGAGTGTCTCCAAATCACCCTGCCCTGAGAGCATAACAGGGAATAGATATTACAGGTTTACTTCTTTAGACCAAGATCAAAGTCAACAGTTCAATTTAACCAACCATTACATAGTGGGCTTAAGATGGTAGCAAGCCTCCAAAAGCCTCATGTATTTACCGTATGTACATCGTGGAGGAAATACTGTTATGTACAAGGTCAGATCATGACTGATAATTAACTCTGTCAAGTGTATAGCACACACATGCCCCATACTCGCACCTGTGTAACAGAGATATCAGGCCAAGGCGAACCACGGAATGTCATCGTTCAACCCTTGTCTGTCATCGCGGCATAACTACCGATTGACGCAGGCTTGCGTCATCTGTTAGGCATTGTTCTTTGCCAGGGAACTCGGCAAAGATCGAAATGCGGAAGTCACAACTAGAAACTACAAAAACGGGTGACGTGACGTCATTTTGTAGTTTCATACCAGCGAGTCTCGCGAGACTACGAGCGCGAGGCCGGTAATGAGTTTTGAACTGAGCACTCGCAAGGACTGAGCGAGATACAAGTCCTGATAATAGCGGTGGGCTCTACTGACAACGAAAGCTCTAGAGGAGTCACCCTGGCAGATCTGGACAGTTATCCCTGTGTAGGCGGTGACCGGGCCAGCCCCTCCCCCACAGGTACCGATTGGGGGTGTGTCATTTACCAGAACTGTGAAGTAGTCAGAGGATAGGAGTGACTGTGCCTCCCCCTGACTCAGTCACTGCTTGAGACAACGACGGACAGGTAGGAATATAGTTCTACCTTCTTTACTAGCCTTACACCAGGCATTTGTTCATTCTGCCAGCCAGATGCTGGATTTGAGTAGTTTAGAACACCACTGTTTGTTTAGCCTGTAGTTGACAGTGAAGTGGAGAGAGGGTGGTTTAGTGAATCTCTTGATGGTTGTTAATAAGCTCCATATACAGAAGACCTTAGATTACGTAGCCAGTACATCGCCGGAGTAGATTAATGTCTGACCTCTCGGTCTTTGTTATTTACGCAGTCGGTTTCTGTTATTGTAGAGCGGGGTCTCACATATCCTGAGCCAGGTCCAGGAAGAGGTGAGGTCCACTCCCCGGACACTCTGGGTGAGTAAGCAAGCTGATTTATTCTTGTGAAACAATTTATTATGTTTACTACAGACCAGTGTAGTTGATTGTGATCTTCCTGTACGTTTGTCCTCTTTACACAGCACATATTCAACCAGGTGCCGAAGAGAGGAGTTGATACAGTCTAAGGAACATTATATCCTTTACTGGTTTTCACTTGTGTGTTTTTGTTTTTTTTGCATATTTTTTCACACTTTATTCACATGTAAGCAGTAGTATATTCATAGAACAGAGACCCTGACGAAAGCCTGAGGAGTTAACCTTTAGTGGCTGAAACATGTTGGTCTCCTCGCAGCTATTTGTGTGGACTGCGATGACGATACTACACTGTTCTTGTTTTTATTAGGGAAGGGGCCAACAATTATTAAAAGTATCCCTGGTTGAGCTCCCTATCCTTTTTTAGACCACCACTTATTTTTAGTTTACACTGCACTTCCCATCATATCAACATCATGTGGTAGTACCGAGTGATTGTGGGTCGCTACCCCGAAATCTGGTTATCTGGGTATGCCGGTCTCAATGATCTAGAGACACAATACCCGATAAGGATTACCAAATGATAATATTGATCATTACAAGACCGTTGATGGGAATCCTAAATCAGGGGTGACTTACGTTACTGGTTCTTCACATCTTGTGATCTGGTTTGTTATTGTTACTGTCATCGTACCCTTGTACTACTGATAAGGTTACTATGAGTAGAGGATCACTTTTGGATCCCTAATTAGACCCCTAAGTTTGTAGTTGATCGTGTATTCTCATGGGGGATAATACTTAGGCTTGGTCTATAAACACCCCTCCAGCCCTGCAATAGAGTGTGTTTTTCCATTATTTTCACTTGTGTCATGAATTGTGTTCACTTGATTAATCACATTTGGCATTTTACTATATTCAATAGACAATTTTGTCGATTGCTCCTGTTTGTTTTCTGAGGTTGATTTTTTATTAGTTTGGTATCCCTCCTCCTTACTATTTTACGCTTTCTTTGGCATCCTCCAATATTGTGTTAACAACTTCCGGTATAAGTACTAATTTGTTTATTATTGGAGCACATGTGCATTCTATGCAAGTTGGCGCTTTTTCATTTTGTACTTTTATTATTAAGTTATTTAGGTCGGCTAGTTTATTCTCAATTCCTGCAACTGCATTGGCCATGAGACCCAAGATGTCTATTTGAATGTCCATTTTATTTGACTGTGCAGCTAAAGCTTCCAGAGTTAATACTGAGTTTTGATAATGTATAGCCCCTATTGTTCCAGCGTCCATTCTTTCTGTTTGTTTTGAGTTATGTTCGAAATTTAGTTCATTGATGTTTGAAGTGCTGTTGTTATCTTCATCATTTCTTTTGGTATCGGGAATATCTTTGTGTGTAATTGTCAATGCGTGATTTGGTGATAGAACACTCCATTTGATAGGAGCACTTTCCTTTATGGATGCGGTACGATTTGTTGATGATAATTGTTTTTTGGTTGCAAGACCATTTACAAACGATGGTTGTTTCTTGCTTCCTATTTCAATATTTGTATATTCTAAGGTCTGTAGATGAATAATATTTTCCTGCTCAATTGGTTCTTGTGAGTCGTAATTTTGCACTATGAGTCGTCCATTTACGTCTGTATGTTGGTTTCCTAATACTTGGACAAACTTTTTTCCTTCCAGGGCATTTCGGCACCTTAGTTTAGGTGTCAGTAGCGATTCTTTAGGTAGATGAGCTTGATTATTTTTTATGACCACATTGGCCTCTAACGGTATTGTTAGACTTGGGCCTTAGGGCAGGTTCACCCCTAATCTTTTTGCTTTTATTTGTGACCCTGTGTAGTGATTTTTGGGTCTTGGCGCACTTTTTCCCTGTGTCCCAGAGTGAAAGTGCGTGCGTGTAGTATGGCTGGCCTGCCCTCCCATAGGAATGCATGGGGAATGCGTGTGCCCTGGTAGTTCCTGATGTGTGGGGAGTGCAGGCTCGAGTTTAGTATGTATGAACTCGTGAGAGTGAATGCTGCGCAATGGTATGTGCGGCTTGTATGTGTCTAGAAGGGAAGTGCTACTTCTGGACATTGATGTATGTGTGCAGTGAGGATACTGGAGCGTGATTGGCTGGAGCTGGCTGGCATGCCAGGCTCCAGGAAGTCTGGATGGGTCTGCCCGGTGGTGAGTGTGAGATCAGCATGAGTGATGTGTGGGAGGAGTAGATCTGTGTCCTGGATGGGCTGGGTTTTTCCCCACACAATGCTGGCTCCGCCCCCCTGTGGTTTGTCTAATGACCCAAGCCTCCCCAGTGAATGAAAGGGGTGGTTGGGCCATCAAGGGTACTCCCAAGCCAGCTGCAACTGGTTTCCCCCCACCCTGCACCCTGAAACAAAGGATTTCTCTGTATAAAAATGGGGCTGTGTCCCCACAGAAATTGTTCTACTTGTGGATCCTTGCCAGAGGGGGCTGCTGCTGCTGGGGCCAGGAGGACCGCCACTTGGCTGTCTCCCTGCCTGGAGACCCAGTGTGCTGGCTCTGGCCCTGCCCTGCCCCTCTGCCTGCCTCCAGTCCCTGCTGGAGCTTTTGCTGTGCCTGGGAGTGCTTTTATTGGATTTATAGCGCTAGGAGCGCTTTCCTGGTGCCCCAGCGCTCAATAGCGCTTTGCTTGTCTTTCTAGCGCTGAGCGCGCTGATCCTGTGCTCCCAGAGCGCTTGGAAGCGCTTTGTCGATATTGCCGGTGCCTACCCGGCATTGGCGCCGATTTGCCGATTTTTGGAGCGAGCGAGTGCCCACCTCGCTTTATTTTTAATTTGAAGGCCGGTGCCACCCGGCATTGCCCCGTTGTGCGGATTTTATTTCAAGCCGGTGCCCACCCGGCATTGCCCCGTGTTCACCGCCGCAGCCCGGGAGCCCTGAAAGCTGTTGCCGGGCCGCTGCCTAGAGCGACCCGGAAATCCCGCCTCCTGACCCCCAGGGCCGCGCTGCCATTGGCGGCCCCGGCGGAAGTCAGGCAGAAGGACGGTGCGACGAGGCCAGGCAGGAGACCGAGGAAGCCTGCTCCCGTGTCCACGAGGCTCCCGAGGAAGAGGAGCCGTCCCGCCAGCAGACAGCCGGTGAGTGAAGGAAGGGAGGAGGGCGTCGGGGCACGCTGTCGGTGCCGCCCCTCCCCTTCCGTTTGCGGACCAAGCGAGGTCCTCGGTGTGATCGAGCCCAGAGGCTCGTGGGGCATTGTCCATTCCTCCTTGTTTCCCGAGCGGCCCCGATTGGCAGAGGGCCGCTCCAACGTGTGTGGCATTTCTTTGTTGGAGCCAAGAGGCTCCGGGGGCATTATTGATTCCTGAGTCCCCCGTGAGGGACTCCCACGTGGCCGCATTTTTGGTGCTTGGAGCCCCGAGGCTCCTGGGGGCCATTTGTTTATTTAGAGCCCGAGAGGCTCCCGCCCTACTTCTATGTTACGAGCCCCGAGGCTCGAGGGGGCATTTCCCTTATTTCAGAGCGCTGAGCTCTTAAGGGCATATTTGTTCATTTAGAGTCCTGAGAGGCTCTGGGGGCATTGTCATGATTTTAAGAGCGCTGAAGCTCTAATTTGCGCATTTGTTTTGCGAGCCCCTGAGAGGCTCCTTGTCCACCTTTGTTCTTGAGCCCACGAGGCTCCAACGTTTGCCTAACTGTTATTTACAACTGTCCAGCACTTAGTGGACAAGTTGCTACGTTTAGGCTTTTGTGTGCTGTGCTGCCTGCGCAGCCTTCCCTGACTTTGAGACTCAGGGCCTTCAGCCCCTTTCGAGGCCAGTTGGCCTGAGGGACCTTTCTAATGTTGTGCCATGTGCACCCTGCGCAATTTATGATTCCTGCTCATTTGATTTGTGCGCAAATGTTCTACCTGCACCTCTGAATGTGTTTTAATGTTACATGTGCAAGTCTTGTTGGTAATTACCTTTGCTAAAAGTGACCTGCTTAGGTGGTTCTTTATTCTTTTATTCCCCTTCGCTAAAAGTGACCTGCTTAGAGGAATGTTCGTGTTACCTTTGCTAAAAGTGACCTGCTTAGGTAATTCTTTATGTGTTTATCCCCTTTGCTAAAAGTGACCTGCTTAGAGGATTGTTTGTGTTTATTGCCTTTGCTAAATGTTACTTGCCTAGGTGATTATTTTAGGTTTCCTTCCCTTTGCTAAATGTGACTTGCTTAGGTGATAGGTTTTCCTTCCATAGGTCCTGATGATAAGGTCCTAGTTCCCTGCGTGATTTCCCTACAGTGTTTAGGGTGGCGTAGGAGGTATTTTCCCTTTACCAGTAGTTACTGGTTGTATGCTACATTTTCTATTTTCTGTGTTACAGTCATTATATGTTGATGTGCTAAAGTGTTATACCTACAAGTATTATTTCTAAAAAGTGCATACCCCTGACAGTGGTCCAGGTGGCCCTGTCCTGTACATAATCCCTTGTAAATCTTGCCCGTGCCTGTTGGCACATTGTAAAGTGTGTGTGTTATCTAATGTGTTCTTATTATTATAATACAAAGGCTATTTTTGATATAACCTTGTGTGGAGTTTCCTTTGTGGTGGGCCTTTGGTTGTTGTCGCTGGGGTGCGCGCGCAAACGCTTTACACATCGCCTCCGAGATTAGCCTTGCTGCTCGCGCCACGTTACCTAGAGGGTGAGCGGGGGTTATCTTGGTGTGTGACTCCCTTGCCCTGACTTAGAAATGGTGATCCCTGACTGACCTTGGCGCAAGCCTTGGCCAGCCAGAGGTCCCGTTTCTAACATTGGTGGCTAGCGGTGCGGATTGGACTTGCGTTTGCGTTGTACCACAGTGGCGACAGGCCACACTTCAAAACTCTGCAATTTTAGATAACCACATTTTGGGGATTATTGTTTTTTAGGGAAGTTCAGTTTTGCTTCTCCTGAAAGGTGTCATTTGTATTTTGTCCAGTCCCTTGTTCCCCGCCCTGCTCCCAGAGTTTGGTACCTGTGTCGCTAGTGGTCAGGTTGAGATAATCAGGGGTGGTAGAAACTGCCTTACCAGTCCGAGGGGAGGGTTGTGTGTGAATGAGTGTGTGTTACACTGGACAGTGGAGTGCAAGTTCTGAGATAGGAATCTTGCTGAATTGTGTTAATTGTGTACTCCTGTGTAAGCTCCGACCCCCAGGTTCCCTGTGTCAAACTCTTCTTGAGAACGTCCGCCAAAATGGAGCCTGTTTTTGATCTCTGTTGTCTTTTTAGGTACAGTAGGTCAGAGCTGGTCAGATTCTGTGAAGAGGGAGGCAGGGAGGTGAGTGTGTCGGATACTCAGTCCCAGCTTAGGGACAGCCTGATCCAATGGCAAAAGGGTCAGTGGGATCTTGAGCACAGTGAGAGAGATAGGGCCCGGGCCGCACGTCATGAGGATGGTGAGTCTGTTGGGAGCCCTGAAGAATGTGAAGTGAATGAGGATGACAGTGGATGGATGTCAGCAGATAGTGAGGACCCCATAGGTAGGGAGTCCCTTGCTGGGTCCAGTGTCAGCGCCCTATCCCTTTCCCTGTCCCCAGAGGAGTGGTTGGATAGGAAGGAAGAGAGGGCCTTGTTCAGGGAGAGTAGGTTATCCCCTGAGGGTAATTGTAATTGTCTGGATTCCCCAGGGAGGGTGGAGTCCAGTGGTGGCAGCTTTTTAAATATAAGTGTAGACAGTCCCACTCCCAGTTCCCCGAGTATGGTACCTGTTTCCCTAGAAGAGGAGTATAGGTTGCAGTTCAGGGACAGTAGGAAACTGTCTCACCAGTCTTGGGAGGAGTTTACAGAGGACTGTCAGTGTGCACTGATTGAGTGGTTAGAGGTTCCCACGGAACATGATTTTGACAAACTGTTTTGTCTTATTCTCAAGGAAAAGGTGCTCAGTCATTGTCGGCCGGAGTTGCGGCAACACCTGTTGAGGTTGACCTTTGATCCTTGGGAGCTTGCAAAGGAAGCAGACCGATGGGACAGTGCGAGAGGTTCTTTTGAGTCACTAGTGAGTGATTCCAACAATAGTGGGTCAGGTGTCTTCCAGCCCAGTGTGGTGGAGGAGGGTGAGAGTAGCCCAGCTAGGTCCTTGGTTAGTGAGAAGGGTGTAGGGGCTGACTGCCTGTCTCAGTGGAGCGGGAGTGAGTGTGTGACCGAGAGTCCCCAGATGCCAGAAGCCCTGTCACAGAGCCTGGATGGTTTCTTTAGGGAACACCAGGAAGGGAACCTAGACTTGCCTGTTAGTTCACTTGAGGGAGATCTCCTAGTGGGTAGAGGACCTGGAGCATCTGTAAGCGGAGCTTCTATGGTTCTAGAGTCTGGCAGTACCGCTCCAGGAGGGAGAGTACAGAAGTCCAGTGAAAGGAGTGATTTGGGGATAGGATGTGAGTCCCCAGAAGTCCTGGAGTGCCAGGCATTGGTTCCACCAAAGGTTCTAGACCGGAGGTTGGAAGGCCAGGTTCAGGATCCGCCTGACCTGAAGGGTGGGACTACTGTAATCAGTGTCCTGACCAGTTCTTTCTCCAGAAGTACCGCCCCGGTTGGGAGGGAGCAGGACTCTGGAAGGGGGTGCAGAGGGTGGGAGAGCCCACCTCTGACCCCGGTACCACCTGAGGGGTTAAACCCTAGGTTGGGAGAATTGTGTTTAGAGGGTACCCCTCGCAGGAGGAGGAGGAACCCTAGGAGAAGAGGTAAGGGGAGGAGAGCCTTCCCTGAGACTCCTGGTCCACCTAAGGTTGTAGACCCTAGGCTGGAGAACCAGTGGAAGTCTAGCCCTGTCTTGCAGACAGGAAGAGTGGAGCATGGCTATTATGTGCCAGGGGTTACTACCCCCCACTTTGTGAGTAGGCAGGATCCAGTGGTACCTGGATGGCCTAGGGCCTGGTCCTGTCCGAGGGCAGCTGGAGAGTACCAGTGGGGTACCCCAGTTAGTCCCTACAGTAGTTTTAGAAGGAACCCTAGGGGCACCGTGGCGTAAAACAGGAGGGTGTCCCTACAGTTGTGGGCCCGCGTCCTTGTTTTATCGCCCCAAGCAGGGAAGCCCATCACGGTGGTGATCGGTCTGCCCTGCGTTTTGGCTGGAAGGGGGTCGTGTTAGACTTGGGCCTTAGGGCAGGTTCACCCCTAATCTTTTTGCTTTTATTTGTGACCCTGTGTAGTGATTTTTGGGTCTTGGCGCACTTTTTCCCTGTGTCCCAGAGTGAAAGTACGTGCGTGTAGTATGGCTGGCCTGCCCTCCCATAGGAATGCATGGGGAATGCGTGTGCCCTGGTAGTTCCTGATGTGTGGGGAGTGCAGGCTCGAGTTTAGTATGTATGAACTCGTGAGAGTGAATGCTGCGCAATGGTATGTGCGGCTTGTATGTGTCTAGAAGGGAAGTGCTACTTCTGGACATTGATGTATGTGTGCAGTGAGGATACTGGAGCGTGATTGGCTGGAGCTGGCTGGCATGCCAGGCTCCAGGAAGTCTGGATGGGTCTGCCCGGTGGTGAGTGTGAGATCAGCATGAGTGATGTGTGGGAGGAGTAGATCTGTGTCCTGGATGGGCTGGGTTTTTCCCCACACAATGCTGGCTCCGCCCCCCTGTGGTTTGTCTAATGACCCAAGCCTCCCCAGTGAATGAAAGGGGTGGTTGGGCCATCAAGGGTACTCCCAAGCCAGCTGCAACTGGTTTCCCCCCACCCTGCACCCTGAAACAAAGGATTTCTCTGTATAAAAATGGGGCTGTGTCCCCACAGAAATTGTTCTACTTGTGGATCCTTGCCAGAGGGGGCTGCTGCTGCTGGGGCCAGGAGGACCGCCACTTGGCTGTCTCCCTGCCTGGAGACCCAGTGTGCTGGCTCTGGCCCTGCCCTGCCCCTCTGCCTGCCTCCAGTCCCTGCTGGAGCTTTTGCTGTGCCTGGGAGTGCTTTTATTGGATTTATAGCGCTAGGAGCGCTTTCCTGGTGCCCCAGCGCTCAATAGCGCTTTGCTTGTCTTTCTAGCGCTGAGCGCGCTGATCCTGTGCTCCCAGAGCGCTTGGGAGCGCTTTGTCGATATTGCCGGTGCCTACCCGGCATTGGCGCCGATTTGCCGATTTTTGGAGCGAGCGAGTGCCCACCTCGCTTTATTTTTAATTTGAAGGCCGGTGCCACCCGGCATTGCCCCGTTGTGCGGATTTTATTTCAAGCCGGTGCCCACCCGGCATTGCCCCGTGTTCACCGCCGCAGCCCGGGAGCCCTGAAAGCTGTTGCCGGGCCGCTGCCTAGAGCGACCCGGAAGTCCCGCCTCCTGACCCCCAGGGCCGCGCTGCCATTGGCGGCCCCGGCGGAAGTCAGGCAGAAGGACGGTGCGACGAGGCCAGGCAGGAGACCGAGGAAGCCTGCTCCCGTGTCCACGAGGCTCCCGAGGAAGAGGAGCCGTCCCGCCAGCAGACAGCCGGTGAGTGAAGGAAGGGAGGAGGGCGTCGGGGCACGCTGTCGGTGCCGCCCCTCCCCTTCCGTTTGCGGACCAAGCGAGGTCCTCGGTGTGATCGAGCCCAGAGGCTCGTGGGGCATTGTCCATTCCTCCTTGTTTCCCGAGCGGCCCCGATTGGCAGAGGGCCGCTCCAACGTGTGTGGCATTTCTTTGTTGGAGCCAAGAGGCTCCGGGGGCATTATTGATTCCTGAGTCCCCCGTGAGGGACTCCCACGTGGCCGCATTTTTGGTGCTTGGAGCCCCGAGGCTCCTGGGGGCCATTTGTTTATTTAGAGCCCGAGAGGCTCCCGCCCTACTTCTATGTTACGAGCCCCGAGGCTCGAGGGGGCATTTCCCTTATTTCAGAGCGCTGAGCTCTTAAGGGCATATTTGTTCATTTAGAGTCCTGAGAGGCTCTGGGGGCATTGTCATGATTTTAAGAGCGCTGAAGCTCTAATTTGCGCATTTGTTTTGCAAGCCCCTGAGAGGCTCCTTGTCCACCTTTGTTCTTGAGCCCACGAGGCTCCAACGTTTGCCTAACTGTTATTTACAACTGTCCAGCACTTAGTGGACAAGTTGCTACGTTTAGGCTTTTGTGTGCTGTGCTGCCTGCGCAGCCTTCCCTGACTTTGAGACTCAGGGCCTTCAGCCCCTTTCGAGGCCAGTTGGCCTGAGGGTCCTTTCTAATGTTGTGCCATGTGCACCCTGCGCAATTTATGATTCCTGCTTATTTGATTTGTGCGCAAATGTTCTACCTGCACCTCTGAATGTGTTTTAATGTTACATGTGCAAGTCTTGTTGGTAATTACCTTTGCTAAAAGTGACCTGCTTAGGTGGTTCTTTATTCTTTTATTCCCCTTCGCTAAAAGTGACCTGCTTAGAGGAATGTTCGTGTTACCTTTGCTAAAAGTGACCTGCTTAGGTAATTCTTTATGTGTTTATCCCCTTTGCTAAAAGTGACCTGCTTAGAGGATTGTTTGTGTTTTATTGCCTTTGCTAAATGTTACTTGCCTAGGTGATTATTTTAGGTTTCCTTCCCTTTGCTAAATGTGACTTGCTTAGGTGATAGGTTTTCCTTCCATAGGTCCTGATGATAAGGTCCTAGTTCCCTGCGTGATTTCCCTACAGTGTTTAGGGTGGCGTAGGAGGTATTTTCCCTTTACCAGTAGTTACTGGTTGTATGCTACATTTTCTATTTTCTGTGTTACAGTCATTATATGTTGATGTGCTAAAGTGTTATACCTACAAGTATTATTTCTAAAAAGTGCATACCCCTGACAGTGGTCCAGGTGGCCCTGTCCTGTACATAATCCCTTGTAAATCTTGCCCGTGCCTGTTGGCACATTGTAAAGTGTGTGTGTTATCTAATGTGTTCTTATTATTATAATACAAAGGCTATTTTTGATATAACCTTGTGTGGAGTTTCCTTTGTGGTGGGCCTTTGGTTGTTGTCGCTGGGGTGCGCGCGCAAACGCTTTACACATCGCCTCCGAGATTAGCCTTGCTGCTCGCGCCACGTTACCTAGAGGGTGAGCGGGGGTTATCTTGGTGTGTGACTCCCTTGCCCTGACTTAGAAATGGTGATCCCTGACTGACCTTGGCGCAAGCCTTGGCCAGCCAGAGGTCCCGTTTCTAACAGGTATCGGACCAGATTCGTTAAAAGCTACCTGTGTAATGTTAGAGTGATTAAAGACCTCTAAGCTTTCTGAACTTTCCACTATTCCGCTTTTATTCTCTTGCGCAAGTATTTTATGCGACAGATGTTCTAGTCGTAAATCTGTTCGGAGGACTGTTCCCTCTGAATTTTCGTTAAACTTGGCAACTATGTCAACTCCCACTTCAACGTTTAGGTCCAAACCCCCTTTCGTTCCGTTCGTTGGTTTGAGTGGGGACTGTAATGATTTTAGTTCTTGCTCCGATTGCATGGTCATAAGTGCAGTTGTTAGATCTTTCATAAAGTCAAATTTCTGTGGGATTTTTGTTGATCTTTCAAACAACCTTGCTATAGGTGAAATTAGCGACTGAGTTGGCCCCTTTATTTGCGCTTTAACACGGGTCTTTTTTTGCAAGTTGGATGCTTGATTTCTTCAAGCACGTTTCTTGGGGGAGCCCACAGTTCTTTCTTTACCAGAACGCATTTTCTAGTAGCTATCTTTCTTAATTGGATTGTTTGATGTTGTTGGCGTTGGTATTGTTACTTTACTACTGGTTTAGTTATATTTACAATACACGCTCGCGTAATAGGTATAGATTTGAGGGATGGCAAGCCAAGAACTATCACAGCAGCCCCCAAAGGGGAAAAGGAAAAAGGAAAATGAAAATGCAGAAGCAGGTGGCAGGGGGGAGGATCGTCAGGTTCAAGCTCACCACGACAAAACACAGACACTGCTTCTCTTAAAAAGCTCTGCCGCCACCGGCTCCAGCCAGGTCTCAGCACCAATAATCCAGTAATCCAGTTTTAAACCATAAGTGTCCGAATGCCTTCTTAGGAGATGGGGATTTGCTGTATAATGGTTATTTAGCAGTTGTTTACTTAGGCAAGGCCTAAGGCTGCTCGATGACTATTTAACTTTTCTGAGCTTTCTCAGCTTTCAGCTCTATGACAGGGAAATCAGGCAAAAAATCTCAGGGCTCGGGGTTCCACGGCATTACAACACTCGTGGCACCCGCGGTATTTGCAGCACCCACGGCAACATCCGCGGCACCATGGCAATTCCCACGACGATTCCCGCGGCGACTCCTGCGGCACTTCCACTATTCTTCGACGGTACTGCAGTACCAGCACCGCCCATAGCACTCACGGCTCCCGCATTCGCGGCTCCCGCACACGCGGCTCCCGCACTCGCGGCACCCGCAGCACCCGCGGCTCTATGGCACAATTGCTCACACTTTCCCCCCGCGATTGGAGCTCACCGCTCGGTGTTGGGTGATGGGTGGTGCAAGGTCCCTCTTAGTCCTGCCGCGGAGCCGCCGCTGGTGCCGCCGCCTCCTCCTCTCCTCGTGAATCACTGGATCCCGTTCCCGTTGCAGCTCACAGCTCACTGCTGCACTCTAGCGACTGAGTCAGGACGGCTTCTGAACACTGATCCCTCCGAGGAAGAGGAAGTATTACTCATGTAAAAATGTCCAACAGCCAGACGGACCTTAACAAATGGCTAAATGACGACCGTTTGTAGCAAAGATTTGGGAATTTAGAGGAGTAAGTTCAACTGTTTAGTCGTGTAAATACGCCTGGGGTCTGCCTTAGAATGTGGAGAGCAGCTCTACGTCTGCCAGGTCAGCAAGAGCTGTTTCTTTGCATTCCTAGTGGAGGGCTGGCTTCTGTAATTGAAGAGCTCATCAAGAGAGCCGGGATCTGGCACCTCCATTGAAAGGAGCAAAGTTTGAACAAACCGGTGCCCTATAGATGTGCTTCTTTGGCAATGTTTTTTTTTTTTAGAAGAATAAACTACCAAAGCGGATGTTTATTCTTGAAACAACTAATCAATATCCCCAACGCTCAAGGAGCATGGGGGCCATTGATCAATTTTACATAACAGTACCGACACATCCTGCATTTATATATATATATATATATGTATATATATATATATATATATATATATATATATATATATATATATATATATATATATATATATATATATATATATATATATGCATATTATATGTATGTATGTATGTATGTACATATATAATATATGTATACATATATATGTGTGTATATATCCATATTAATATTATAAAGAGAGAGCCAAAACCTTTGAGGCGGGTAATCTCAGTAACCACAGCACCAATCACAACACCCAATACAGCGTTGGAAAGGGCAGTTGCAGCAGAAGGACATAGGCTATGCAGACTGATAAAAAAAATTATTTAAAAAATTGCAAAAAACGACATCATCCAGAAGGCCGAGGGCCAAAATAACATCAAACAGGAAATGATGTAATAATGTGACTCACTATATTGAGACTGAGAGCCTGGAGCCAAATTGATCGTGAACAAGGGATATGCTATCCCAAAACGCATAGATTTGTGCCTGCCTGCTTGAGAAACTCCATGCTGTGAGAATTAAATAAAAAAGCACATAAGTGAAGACAAACGCGAGTTCGTCCCGTTTTTCTCCCAGCTGGGGGAATTGGTTGTGGATTTAAATGCGGCGTGGTTCTGCCGCTAGGATTTGCGAACCGGCGAGAGAGCGCTGCAAATACATTCTGGCGAAAAGGAACCGAGGGGTGTATATATATATTTTTATACAAAAGGTTTTAATTAATTATGTATTTATACTTCTAACTTGGTATTCCTAGGATTAGGATTCATAGTGGTTCATATATAATTAAAAATACTTCTTATGAGAGAGCAATGTTTATCTGGGACTAATAATTGGATACACAATCAGGGGAGTAATAATGAAATGGTAACAAAAGCACCCACATTTAAAACATAAGGAAACTGAACTCAGAAAGTGACCCATCCAAAATGAAATGAAATTATGCAACAATGTTTAGTATTGCACTAATGTATTTGTACAGTTATAAAAGTATAATGGAAACAATGTATAGAACCGCCCTTCTGTCCCTCACAAATCCCTCCCTTTCTCTCTTCTTTTTTAGAAAAAGATGAATTCGATACTGTGGTAATAATAATCTTATACTTCCGTCTGGAAGAATTGTAAAGTTACCATTTTAAAGTATATTTTCATATTTGCACTTTGGAGCACATGTGCACACAACGGGTGTAGTAGTTGGTCTGAATTATATTAATGAAAACGAAAACTAGCAGAAAAAAAGAGACCAGTCAACTTATAGTTCCTTTTAATGTCTAGTGTTAATCATGGGAAACAATGAAGTACTCTCGTTTATTAGAGGTTTGATATTATTAATTGTTATTAACAAAACATATTTCTTGCCTTTTAAAAAAACAAAATACAAGTTGTATGAGAGCGTATAGAAAATATGTAACAGTTTGATTTCCAAAAATGAAGTTAAATGAATGCTGACATTATGATGACAAACTGGGCGTCTATAAATGTATTGCATAGTATGTTTTCTGTTTTCATGGATAGCCAATGACCAATCACAGATCACTTTACAAATTAAATAATGGAGGGAACCTCATAATCACTACCAGCGAGCAAGGCGTCAGGTACGCCGAAACGCATTTGGTTAGGCACGGTAATGCACTTGAACAAATTAAAAAAATAAAGAATCTCAGCGGCTGCTGAACCTGAAAAGAGTCTGTCTCTCTCGTTTTTTGTTGGCGCCATATGGATGCGGGCGTTGAGAGTGGAACCAGGATTTGTATCAGAGAGGCCAGGCTTGGCCTCCAATAGACGGACCCCTTCACACCAAGAGGCGGGATCTTGCAACAAGCCAGCGAGGAGCAGTAGCTCAGGAGAGCTTTTAACGTTCCCAGCCCCCTGCTCTGAGTGAGGAACCGGAGGTGTGGAGACTCGGCGGTTTGGCGAACCAGCGCGACTCAGCAAGTCGGAAGACGAGCTAAGGAAGTGTCGTATTCCTCGAACCGTAAGTCTTTCACCCCAGACGGTCCATCTAATACTCGAAACGTGCAGGAGAGAAGGTACACAGAAGCCGCTATTCTGATCCCACGTTACTAAGAGAGTGGGTTTAAAATATAATTAACAGTGCTTAGTAAATTACCGGCCGAGGATGAAAATTTCTGACGGAGAGAGGGACAGAGAGGCAGATGATCTATTTGGTAATATACCGTCTATACATATCAATCAGGGAGCCTCAGTTGAAAAAACGGAGCAGCATTCAAATGTGAAAAGTTTATTAAAACAACTGGAAAAACATCATAGGAGCGAAGTGACAAAATACTGGGAAGCAAAGTCGCTAGAAAAATATCGCGAGGCAGGCAGAATACCCCGGGGACTTCGCATAATGCTCGCTCCGAGCTTTGAGAAACCAAACCCTATGCTACTAAAAGAGTGGGCTGAACTAAATCTTGATTCGTCAATGCGTATAGTATGCCTATTAATTAAGTACGCGAAAATTGACAGGGAAACGGATCTCAAAGAAATAAAGAAACTAAAGGAAACAATTGAGTCTCTCACAGATTTGAACAACAAAGACATTATAGAAAAATCTTTAAAAGACATGCACGGGCTCAAAACAAAGTTAGAAGATACAATCAAAAAAATAAAAGTATGGAAGTTCAGCCGGGACAAAAACGATTATGACAGGGGACAGGTATTCACTTTCACCAGAAAGTATGACCAGGTGAAAAGACAAAGATTAAACAAGTTGACTCCAATGATTCAAGAAAATCAAGACAATGGGAATCAAGCAACAACGTCAAGTTCTAATGCACAGCCTGAAAGCTCTAGCTCCGAAGGAAGCATTCTATCTAGCGATGAAGACTCCGACAGAGGAAGCTCGGGGAAGGCCTCTGAACTGTTGGGCCCTTTATCCTACGCGGAGGAACTAGAATATATTCGAGAGCAAAGAGTTCAGTCCCTCAGGCCGCGTCACCAACAGAAACAAAACGCACTAACACAGAAAGGAACAGGAGCTGCCGCCAACGAAGGCAAGCCAACAAAAGGTCGCAGAAATTGGCAACGGAAAAAAAAGAATTGGAATCAATAAAAACTACTGGAAATACAGACCGTACCATTGTCAATTTAACAAAAATAGATTTGAATGAGGCAGAAAAACAATTACTCACTCTAGGCCTCAGCAATTGCCTGGAAAGCAACTTTGACTTTGTGGAAACCAGAGTGGATATTTACAAATTTATAAGGAAGTTGAAATTGACTAAGTATTTCACTATAAAAAACCCGGAAGGTAAAAACCCACGAAAAACGCAAACACAAACTAATGAAACAGTGGGTATGACAGTAAAAGAAATTCCATTGTTAAGAACCTTACATACCTTGGGAAATGATTCATCCAATGACATCACCCTCAATACCCAAGAACTATTACAAGAGGAAAATATTGATGGAAACAAAGGAAGTACCAGTCCATTCAAAGCCCCATCCACATTCGTCCCAATAATGCCGAGGGATGCGGTGGATGTCTTCCACGACAGAGTGGTGGAAGAACTCAAAACTCTCCACAAAAAGACGTGCATGTTAAAGACAAAGAATTCAAATAAAAACAAGCAATACTTTCAATTAATGGCCAAGCTAAAGAACAATGATACAGTGGTAATAAACCAGGCAGACAAAGGGGGCAACATCGTCCTATGCGATAAGAATTCATACCGAGAAGAAGCCAGAAGACATCTGGATGATACCAATTGCTATGAGCTATCCAATGGAGTAGCAGTTCACAAAACGAATGAACAGTATAAAAAAGAACTGTATAAATGGACACGTGAGAAACTGTTAACTAAGGAAGAAAACACATTTTTAACAAATAATTTCCCCAAGTTACCAACATTTTATTTAATCCCTAAGATCCATAAAGGGATCAATCCACTCCAAGGAAGGCCTATCATCTCAGCACAAAACAGTAATTTTGAAAATACGTCCAAATATGTGGACTTTTTCCTACAAGACTTTGTTAAATCACTGCCTTCGTTCATCCAAGACTTCCTGGCAAAACTGAACAAGGTAGAATGGAAAGATGATTTTTTTCTGATAACATTAGACATCAAATCTCTGTATACATGTATCAAACATGATGACGGACTGGCAGCAGTTGAATATTTCTTAAGTTTACGAAGTATTCAATATCATGGACATAACAAAATGTTGCTCAGCATGATACACTGGTGTTTATTTAATAACAGATTTCTGTATGATGGTAAGGTGTATCGACAAAAACAGGGAGTGGCTATGGGAGCATGCTTCTCCCCCAGCTACGCATGTCTTCATGTGGGCTGGTGGGAGGAGCATGTCCTCAGGCGGGAAAATCAGACCCTGTATGACCGGCATATCGTACGTCTATGGCGATTTATAGACGATATGTTTATTATCTGGAGGGGTACAAAAGAGGAAGCGAGTGAATTCATTAATATCATGAATAATAACTCATTGCATTTGGAATTCAAACACCAAATAGACAAGAGTAAGATCAGCTTCTTAGATGTACAGGTCAATATAAATTCAGGACAAATAGAAACCAGTTTGTTTGTAAAACCAACAGCAGGAAATACCCTGCTACACGCAAGCAGTTTCCATCCTAGCCACACTATAGCAAGTCTCCCGTATGGGGAATTCCTCAGAGTTAAAAGAACATGTAGCTCAACACAAGCATGTGAAGAAGCCTTGGCCCTCACAAAGAAAAAACTATTAGAAAGAGGGTACAGAGAAAAAAGCTTGAAAGCTGCACTTCGAAAAGTGTCTCTCATCAATAGAGAAACACTTTTACAACCAAAAGCTGATGTTATAGATCCCAGCCCGACACCTACCAGAGAAACAGATGTAGAACCAGTTGAGACCAAAAAAGTTTGCAGGTTTATCTCTACCTTTAGTAGACAGTCCAAAATAATCAAGAAAATCGTTAGCAAAGAATGGCCAATTGTATTAACAGATGGGGTTCTGAGGGAGATTTATGTACATAAACCTACATTCACTTTTAGAAAGGCCCATTCCATGAAATCAGACCTTGTAAAAACCAGCCCTGAAATTATAAATAAAGATAACTGGCTATCCACCCGTAATGTTTTTTTTAAATGTGCATCTTGCAGAGCCTGCAAATTTGGTGCCAACACTACCACTTACACAACTGCATTCTCAGATAGACCAACTAAAATCAAAGGACATTTTACATGTAAGACTGAATATGCAGTGTATATTTTAACTTGTGTATGTGGTTTAAGATATGTTGGAAGCACTAAGCTTCCAGCACAGGCCAGAATCCTGCAGCATTTACGGGCCATAGTGAACTCGGACCCTAACTACCCCGTAGCTAGACACATAAAATTGGAACATGAAAATAATCTCAATGTTCTGACATATTTTGTCATTGACCATGTTCCCAGCAGCAAAAGAGGGGGTGACAGGGAGAAAAATCTCCGCAGACTGGAAACCAGTTACATCATAGAGCTGGATAGCAAAAGCCCAAAGGGTCTGAATATATGTGATGATTTGCACCATTTCTTATGAATTTCCCAAATGCTCAGAAACTTGGATAATATCTGTTTAAAAATGGAACATATATTATTACCCAAAATAAATTAGTAGTGTAACATGAAGCACTTTATTTCCTGATGTAGTGCAATAGATAGGAAAGCCTTTTTATATTTTATACAAAAGGTTTTAATTAATTATGTATTTATACTTCTAACTTGGTATTCCTAGGATTAGGAATCATAGTGGTTCATATATAATAAAAAATACTACTTATGAGAGAGCAATGTTTATCTGGGACTAATAATTGGATACACAATCAGGGGAGTAATAATGAAATGGTAACAAAAGCACCCACATTTAAAACATAAGAAAACTGAACTCAGAAAGTGATCCATCCAAAATTAAATGAAATTATGTAACAATGTTTAGTATTGCACTAATGTATTTGTACAGTTATAAAAGTATAATGGAAACAATGTATAGAACCGCCCTTCTGTCCCTCACAAATCCCTCCCTTTCTCTCTTCTTTTTTAGAAATAGATGAATTCGATACTGTGGTAATAATATTCTTATACTTCCGGCTGGAAGAATTGTAAAGTTACCATTTTAAAGTATATTTTCATATTTGCACTTTGGAGCACATGTGCACACAATGGGTGTAGTAGTTGGTCTGAATTATATTAATGAAAACGAAAACTAGCAGAAAAAAAGAGACCAGTCAACTTATAGTTCCTTTCAATGTCTAGTGTTAATCATGGGAAAAAATGAAGTACTCTCGTTTATTAGAGGTTTGTTAATATTAATTGTTATTAACAAAACATATTAATTGCCTTTTAAAAAAACAAAATACAAGTTGTATGAGGGCGTATAGAAAATATGTAACAGTTTGATTTCCAAAAATGAAGTTAAATGAATGCTGACATTATGATGACAAACTGGGCGTCTATAAATGTATTGCATAGTATGTTTTCTGTTTTCATGGATAGCCAATGACCAATCACAGAGCACTTTACAAATTAAATAATGGAGGGAAACTCATAATCACTACCAGCGAGCAAGGCGTCAGGTACGCCGAAACGGGTTTGGTTAGGCACGGTAATGACCTTGAACAAATTCAAAAAATAAAGAATCTCAGCGGCTGCTGAACCTGAAAAGAGTCCGTCTCTCTCGTTTTTTGTAGGCGCCATATGGATGCGGGCGTTGAGATTGGAACCAGGATTTGTATCAGAGAGGCCAGGCTTGGCCTCCAATAGACGGACCCCTTCACACCAAGAGGCGGGATCTTGCAACAAGCCAGCGAGGAGCAGTAGCTCAGGAGAGCTTTTAACGTTCCCAGCCCCCTGCTCTGAGTGAGGAACCGGAGGTGTGGAGACTCGGCGGTTTGGCGAACCAGCGCGACTCAGCAAGTCGGAGGACGAGCTAAGGAAGTGTCGTATTCCTCGAACCGTAAGTCTTTCACCCCAGACGGTCCATCTAATACTCGAAACGTGCAGGAGAGAAGGTACACAGAAGCCGCTATTCTGATCCCACGTTACTAAGAGAGTGGGTTTAAAATATAATTAACAGTGCTTAGTAAATTACCGGCCGAGGATGGAAATTTCTGACGGAGAGAGGGACAGAGAGGCAGATGATCTATTTGGTAATATACCGTCTATAGATATCAATCAGGGAGCCTCAGTTGAAAAAACGGAGCAGCATTCAAATGTGAAAAGTTTATTAAAACAACTGGAAAAACATCATAGGAGCGAAGTGACAAAATACTGGGAAGCAAAGTCGCTAGAAAAATATCGCGAGGCAGGCAGAATACCCCGGGGACTTCGCATAATGCTCGCTCCGAGCTTTGAGAAACCAAACCCTATGCTACTAAAAGAGTGGGCTGAACTAAATCTTGATTCGTCAATGCGTATAGTATGCCTATTAATTAAGTACGCGAAAATTGACAGGGAAACGGATCTCAAAGAAATAAAGAAACTAAAGGAAACAATTGAGTCTCTCACAGATTTGAACAACAAAGACATTATAGAAAAATCTTTAAAAGACATGCACGGGCGCAAAACAAAGTTAGAAGATACAATCAAAAAAATAAAAGTATGGAAGTTCAGCCGGGACAAAAACGATTATGACAGGGGACAGGTATTCACTTTCACCAGAAAGTATGACCAGGTGAAAAGACAAAGATTAAACAAGTTGACTCCAATGATTCAAGAAAATCAAGACAATGGGAATCAAGCAACAACGTCAAGTTCTAATGCACAGCCTGAAAGCTCTAGCTCCGAAGGAAGCATTCTATCTAGCGATGAAGACTCCGACAGAGGAAGCTCGGGGAAGGCCTCTGTACTGTTGGGCCCTTTATCCTACGCGGAGGAACTAGAATATATTCGAGAGCAAAGAGTTCAGTCCCTCAGGCCGCGTCACCAACAGAAACAAAACGCACTAACACAGAAAGGAACAGGAGCTGCCGCCAACGAAGGCAAGCCAACAAAAGGTCGCGGAAATTGGCAACGGAAAAAGAAGAATTGGAATCAATAAAAACTACTGGAAATACAGACCGTACCATTGTCAATTTAACAAAAATAGATTTGAATGAGGCAGAAAAACAATTACTCACTCTAGGCCTCAGCAATTGCCTGGAAAGCAACTTTGACTTTGTGGAGACCAGAGTGGATATTTACAAATTTATAAGGAAGTTGAAATTGACTAAGTATTTCACTATAAAAAACCCGGAAGGTAAAAACCCACGAAAAACGCAAACACAAACTAATGAAACAGTGGGTATGACAGTAAAAGAAATTCCATTGTTAAGAACATTACATACCTTGGGAAATGATTCGTCCAATGACATCACCCTCAATACCCAAGAACTATTACAAGAGGAAAATATTGATGGAAACAAAGGAAGTACCAGTCCATTCAAAGCCCCATCCACATTCGTCCCAATAATGCCGAGGGATGCGGTGGATGTCTTCCACGACAGAGTGGTGGAAGAACTCAAAACTCTCCACAAAAAGACGTGCATGTTAAAGACAAAAAATTCTAATAAAAACAAGCAATACTTTCAATTAATGGCCAAGCTAAAGAACAATGATACAGTGGTAATAAACCAGGCAGACAAAGGGGGCAACATCGTCCTATGGGATAAGAACTCATACCGAGAAGAAGCCAGAAGACATCTGGATGATACCAATTGCTATGAGCTATCCAATGGAGTAGCAGTTCACAAAACGAATGAACAGTATAAAAAAGAACTGTATAAATGGACACGTGAGAAACTGTTAACTAAGGAAGAAAACAAATTTTTAACAAATAATTTCCCCAAGTTACCAACATTTTATTTAATCCCTAAGATCCATAAAGGGATCAATCCACTCCAAGGAAGGCCTATCATCTCAGCACAAAACAGTAATTTTGAAAATACGTCCAAATATGTGGACTTTTTCCTACAAGACTTTGTTAAATCACTGCCTTCGTTCATCCAACGCTCTAGAGACTTCCTGGCAAAACTGAACAAGGTAGAATGGAAAGATGATTTTTTTCTGATTACATTAGACATCAAATCTCTGTATACATGTATCAAACATGATGACGGACTGGCAGCAGTTGAATATTTCTTAAGTTTACGAAGTATTCAATATCATGGACATAACAAAATGTTGCTCAGCATGATACACTGGTGTTTATTTAATAACAGATTTATGTAGGATGGTAAGGTGTATCGACAAAAACAGGGAGTGACTATGGGAGCATGCTTCTCCCCCAGCTACGCATGTCTTCATGTGGGCTGGTGGGAGGAGCATGTCCTCAGGCGGGAAAATCAGACCCTGTATGACCGGCATATCGTACGTCTATGGCGATTTATAGACGATATGTTTATTATCTGGAGGGGTACAAAAGAGGAAGCGAGTGAATTCATTAATATCATGAATAATAACTCATTGCATTTGGAATTCACACACCAAATAGACAAGAGTAAGATCAGCTTCTTAGATGTACAGGTCAATATAAATTCAGGACAAATAGAAACCAGTTTGTTTGTAAAACCAACACCAGGAAATACCCTGCTACACGCAAGCAGTTTCCATCCTAGCCACACTATAGCAAGTCTCCCGTATGGGGAATTCCTCAGAGTTAAAAGAACATGTAGCTCAACACAAGCATGTGAAGAAGCCTTGGCCCTCACAAAGAAAAAACTATTAGAAAGAGGGTACAGAGAAAAAAGCTTGAAAGCTGCACTTCGAAAAGTGTCTCTCATCAATAGAGAAACACTTTTACAACCAAAAGCTGATGTTATAGATCCCAGCCCGACACCTACCAGAGAAACAGATGTAGAACCAGTTGAGACCAAAAAAGTTTGCAGGTTTATCTCTACCTTTAGTAGACAGTCCAAAATAATCAAGAAAATCGTTAGCAAAGAATGGCCAATTGTATTAACAGATGGGGTTCTGAGGGAGATTTATGTACATAAACCTACATTCACTTTTAGAAAGGCCCATTCCATGAAATCAGACCTTGTAAAAACCAGCCCTGAAATTATAAATAAAGATAACTGGCTATCCACCCGTAATGGTTTTTTTAAATGTGCATCTTGCAGAGCCTGCAAATTTGGTGCCAACACTACCACTTACACAACTGCATTCTCAGATAGACCAACTAAAATTAAAGGACATTTTACATGTAAGACTGAATATGCAGTGTATATTTTAACTTGTGTATGTGGTTTAAGATATGTTGGAAGCACTAAGCTTCCAGCACAGGCCAGAATCCTGCAGCATTTACGGGCCATAGTGAACTCGGACCCTAACTACCCCGTAGCTAGACACATAAAATTGGAACATGAAAATAATCTCAATGTTCTGACATATTTTGTCATTGACCATGTTCCCAGCAGCAAAAGAGGGGGTGACAGGGAGAAAAAACTCCGCAGACTGGAAACCAGTTACATCATAGAGCTGGATAGCAAAAGCCCAAAGGGTCTGAATATATGTGATGATTTGCACCATTTCTTATGAATTTCCCAAATGCTCAGAAACTTGGATAATATCTGTTTAAAAATGGAACATATATTATTACCCAAAATAAATTAGTAGTGTAACATGAAGCACTTTATTTCCTGATGTAGTGCAATAGATTGGAAAGCCTTTTTATATTTTATACAAAAGGTTTTAATTAATTATGTATTTATACTTCTAACTTGGTATTCCTAGGATTAGGAATCAAAGTGGTTCATATATAATTAAAAATACTACTTATGGGGGCGTGGCTAGCAGCCAACGATGGCGGCCGCAGCTTAGGGAGGCTCCTGCGGTAAGGCGGCTTCCCACATAAATCCGGCACATATATCCTGTGCAATTCTTCTGCTTTCGGGGCAGAAAGGGTCCGGTGACCGTGCGGCGCCCCGAGTGCAAGCGGCGGAGAGTCAGAGGCTCTGCTACGGTCGGAGCTCCGAGGCGAGAGGTGGGGCCTGGAACATCCGGACAAGCAGCGCTGTGTCCTGAGGACGGTGGCCGAGCGGAAGTGAGGCGAGGCCGGGTGCTGACGCCGGAAGTGGCGCCCCCCGGCGCCTCGCGGACACAGCGAGCGGCAGCATTCCCTGGCGAACCTGCGGACTGACGGAGGGCGCCCTGCTGGCGCCGGGAACTGAAAGCGGCTCCGGAGACAGGGAGGTGGCCAGGAACGGCGCAGTGGCCCGTGCATTGGCCCGCCTGGGACCCGAACCGGCGGACCATCAAAGGGCGGGCTCGCCATCAAGTGACCGGGAAGAGGCCCCGGAGGTGTGCGGGGCGGGGATCTGCTGGGGGCCACGACTCCTGAGTGGCACCGGGGTCTTCCCCCCCCCCCTGCGTTCTGAAGCACCGGGCGGCGCTGGTGGTGGCCGTGCGTCGCCCTCACTACTCCGGCGGCCCTGTGGAAGGTATCCCCAAACGTCGGAGCCTGGGCAAGAAGGGCAGGGGTCCAGCACTACACATCCCGGACTGAGACTGTATATTACCGGGTGGACGCTAAGTGTGGGGATCATATCACCGGGCTATATCATTTCAACAACTGAGTATAGGCCCTACGCGACCAGTGCCACGTGCGAAGCAACCATATAGGGGGCGTACATCCTTCACCTGCCCCGAATCAAGCGATGACCCCGGCCTGCACACGCTCTGATTGCTGGCGGTGCATCATGGCGCAAAGGGGCCCCAGAAACAGCTCCACGCAAGCGAAGTTGGACAAATTTGCCTACGACAAGCACACTCCCCCGCAGGAACAACGCAGGCAGCCCGGGAAGGTGACAGACCCGGAGGGAGCGAAGAAAGCCACACTAGAAGACGTCCTGACGGCGCTGGCTCAGGTGCAGGCGACGGTGGGGGCGACAGAGGTCACCCTGATCCGAGCGGACCTCCAGAAAATCAATGAGCGAGTGAAGCAGGTCGAGGTTGTCGCCAAATCACTGGTTCAGGATGTCTCGGACCTCCAGATTGAAATGGGACAGCTACGGGCGGACAACAAACTACTCAAGGAGAAGCTGGATGACCAAGAAGGGCGCTCGCGACGGAACAACGTCCGCATTCTGGGAGTGCAGGAATCGGAAACAACTGGAGCGATGGACCTATACGTGGAGGACATGATCAAGAACAAATTACAACCTAAGGGCCTATCGCATTTCTTCTCTGTGGAGAGGGCACACAGGGTACCGGGGGGAAAGCCGAAAACGGGGGGCCCCCCGAGACCGATCCTGGCAAGACTCTTCAACTTTAGAGACCGTGACGCCATTCTGCAGGCGGCTAGGGTGGCGCCGGCGATTCAGATCCAAAACTCTAAAGTATCATTCTTCCCGGACTACACAGCAGAGGTGTCCCGGAGACGGAGGACTTTCCACGAAGTGAAGAGAACGCTCCGCGAAAAAGAATTGCCCTACTCTATGCTATTTCCGGCCAGGCTCCGTGTGGTAGCTGACAAAAAGGTCTGGCTTTTCGACTCCCCTGATGTGGCCAGGGACTGGCTGGAGGGCTGGCACACTGTGAGCAAGAATCGGAAGTCCAGCAGGCACGATACGGCCCACCGGGCGGACAGCCGGACAGGTTCGCAAACTTCAGGAAGAGGAGGGACGGAGAGGTCCCCAGCCCGAGACCTCGTGGAGAACGAAGGGAACGAACGCTCGGAATGAGACAATGGGGTCGACCTGACTCTTCACCTAGGAACTATTGCTTTATAGCTGCAACTGGACGCTGGCCTGCTTTGTCCTGAAAGTAAGCAGGGATGCCGCCTGCCGGGGGAGACACTCTCCCCCTTACACGCAAGTACACTGGTTTGGGGAGGGGACAAGCACTCTGCTAAGTTGGGGGGGCGGGCAGTTGGAAGTCCGTTAGGCAGGGGGGCAGGGAGGGGGGATTGTTTTGAAGTTGTTTGGAACACATATATATGGTCGAGAACTGTAACACACCACTCATGTGACATTTTGGAACGTTGGTTGAAGCGGGGAGGTGGGGGCTGCGATGTAAGAATGCGCATTGCACAAATTAGTGACGTTAACGAACGCATATGGCGGATGACCCTTCTTTTAGACGGGAGGACGTAGACCCGAATTCCCGGGGATCCCCGTTAAAATTAATGACATGGAATGTACGGGGGCTGGGGGATAAGATCAAGCGGGGACTGGTGTTGCTCACACTCAAAAGGCTGAAGCCCGCTTTAGCGATGCTGCAAGAGACGCATTTAATGGGTGGGGCGACCAAGGCCATGGATCGGAAAGGGTACAAAATGCTGGTACATTCGGAATTCTCGTCCGGGTCCAGGGGCACCGGTATCTTACTACTGAAATCCTCACAGTTTATTCCACTACAGACTAAGATTGATGATCAAGGTTGCTTCGCCACAGTACAGGGACAGTGGGAGGGTAGACTCATTAATTTAGTGTCGGTATACATCCCCCCTGCACTCCACTGGGTACAACTCCCGAAATTAGCTGAATTCTTACTGGCCCTTCCCGAGGGGGAGGTACTTCTAGGGGGAGACTTCAACGCCATTATAGACGCACAGATAGACCGGTTCCCGGCGGGCGGCCCCGCTGGCAATTCCTCACACTTCCAGCGCTTCATGTCTGCCATGGGTCTCCTTGACATGTGGAGAAGCTCCCACCCCCAGTCCCGGCAGTTCACTTTTCACTCCGCTGTACACAGCAGCCTTCCAAGAATTGACCATTTCCTTACCCTTGCAACAGCTCCCATCACATAGACACCGTAGACATACACCCCAGGGGTGTCTCTGACCACTCCCCGATGACCCTGGAGATGTCCACTCACGAGAAGGTGCGCAGGCGGATATTCCCAATACATGCTGCATACTTAAAGATCCCCAGGGTCCATAAGGCCCTTAAGACAGCAACAACACATTATTTCGCTGAGAATGTCAACTCCGTGAGTTCGTCGGAGGTACTATGGGAGGCGTACAAGACAGTATTTAGGGGACAAGCGGTAACCTCGATCGCGGGTCACAAGAAAGATAAAGCCCTGGAACTCGCTGACTTAGAATTAGGCTTACAGAAACTCACAATGACACACGAAAGGCAGCCCACACCGAGCACGGCACATGCACTCAACATCCAGCAACAACTCTACACGGATCATCTGAGGACTCAGGTGAAGGGCCACATTGCTGACACCCAGAATAGGGTTTATGAGATAGGAGATAAGGCGGGTAGGCTGCTGGCCTGGCTCGACACACGAGACGGCGGCTCTAGGGGCATCCAGCAGGTGAGAGATAGTCGGGGAGTGGTACACGCTAGCCCCGAACTCATAGTGGAGGCGCTGGCGTCCCACTTCGAGGGGGTGTACACCCCTGAGCGGGAAGTGACTTCCGTAATGGCCAAAGAAGCACTGGAAAGGATAGAGATCAGGACACTGTCGGCAGAGGCCACAGTGGACTTGGAGGCGGATATTACGGCGGAGGAGATACAGCTGGTGATTAACGCTTTGAACCCGCGAAAAGCACTTGGCCCAAATGGCATTCCTATTGAATGGTACCAAGCGAAACCCGAATTACTGAGTACCCATCTCTTAACAATGTACACAGAATGTCTAGAGAAGGGGAGGCTCCCGCCTGACCAAAGACTGGCCACTATTGTGGCTATCCCCAAACCCGGGAAACCACCGGAAGATTGCGCCTCCTATCGCCCCATTTCGCTGCTTAATGCAGAAGTTAAAATCCTTGCCAAACTTATAGCGTCTAGTATTATGCCACATCTGGCCGATCTTATACACCCAGATCAGTCCGGGTTCATGCCACACAGGAACACGGCACTGAATTTGCGCCGACTGCATGGGGCATTGGCAGGGGCAGGGGCACTCACATCAACGGCAGTTGTACTGGCCCTCGATGCCAGGATGGCCTTTGACCTGGTGGAGTGGAACTACCTGTTCGAGGTCCTGTCCCGTATGGGGTTCGGCCCCAAGATTATAGCCTGGGTGAAACTGTTGTACGCCGACCCGGCCGCACAAGTGGTGGCCAACGGACATATCTCTCGCACGTTCCCTCTGGGTAGAGGCACGCATCAGGGGTGCCCACTCTCACCGCTGCTGTTCGCAATTTCGCTGGAGCCTTTGGCCACCATGATACGGACCTCGCCACTGTTGAAGGGGATTAGCTGGGCGGGGGGCTGGGAGGACCGGATATCCCTCTACGCGGACGACATGCTGGTTTATCTCACTGACCCGGAGCAAGCAGTGCCGGCCCTTCTTCGGTCCTTCTTCATGGGAAATTCTCTGGTTACACAATCAACTGGGCCAAATCGGAGCTATTTGTTCTGAGGGGCCCGGCTCCGGCGCTGACCACGGACTGAGGATTGCGGGTTCCTCCTTCAAGTACTTGGGCATCCATGTCACTGGGGACCCTGCGGAATTCATGGACAAAAATTTGGCACCCCAAGTTGAGCGACTGAAGCAGGATGTAAAATTCTGGGCGGGGCTGCCCCTCACGCTGTTGGGGAGAGCTGCTCTGTATAAAATGAAGTCTTTACCCCGCTTCCTGTATGTACTCGAAAATACTCCATACCCCGTGAGCCCTAAGTTCTTTCAATGGGTGGCGGCACTGGTGTCCAGCCTGATGTGGGGCAACCTCCCGCCGCGTATCGCGCAAACTAAACTGCACAGAGGGTGGTATGACGGCGGGATAGCACTCCCCAACTTGACAATGTACTATTGGGCGGCACAGCTAAAACCTATCAACTGCTGGTTGCACACCCCACAGTCCGAGCCTGCATTCCAGGCAGACAGGGCGCAACTGGGCTTGAACAGCCTACTGGCCCCACTGTATGACCGTACAAAGGCGAATAAATTGGAGGGGCCTACAGGCTAACCACGGCACTGTGGCATAAGGCAACCGCAGCGTTGGGCTGGAAGGGAAGAATTACGAAACTCACACCGCTTTGGGACTCTAAAGTCTTTGGCAATCTGCGAACCAGCAGGGGCTTCTCCCAGTGGGACACAATAGGCATATCTACAGTTAGGGGCCTTTGGGAGAGAGGCGCGGTACTCACCTTTGACAGATTGCGGGAGCTGTTCGACCTTGGAGAGAGGGAGTTATACAGGTATATCCAGATCAGACATGCACTGCTAGCGGTCATTCCCCCCGACAGTACATTGCCGGAGGCATCCCCACTTGAGGACCGGCTCCTCACTGAACACATGGTTGAAAAAGCGACCTCCCTAATATATCGTAAACTACTTAACAACCTACCAGACCCACTGATTAGGCTAAAGGAACACTGGGAGGAAGAAATCGGGGAGATGGACGAACATGAATGGAACTTGGCGATAGCATCTCCTAAGGAAGTGGGTATCTCAGCTCGACTGAGACTTGTGCAACTGAAAGTCTTACACAGGGTCTACTACACTCGGACCATGCTCCATCGCATACACAGAACGCAACACCCTTTCTGCCTTCGTGGATGCGGAGAGGAGGGAACCTTTTTTCATACTGTGTGGGATTGCCCGCGTAGCCAGGAATTCTGGAGACAGGTAATGCGGACGATCTCACAGGCATTAGAGATATCACTGCTGCCTGATCCGAGGTGGTGTCTCCTGAACATATGGGAACAGACAGATGTCTCCAGGCAGGACCAAACATGGGTAACAGTGGGGTTCATGGTCGCCAAACGGGACATAGCACAGAAGTGGGGCGCGGCTGATACACCTACAACGACACAATGGGGTATTAACATGGACAGGGTCATGGTGACGGAGCGTGCAGTATACTCTAACAGGGCCTGCCCGGGGAAGTGGAATAGGGTCTGGTCCAAGTGGAATATTTACAGGGGAGGAATTTGCGAACCCTTAGAGGAGGAAGAGCTGGATGAGTCCGATGGTGAGGAGGAGCTGGGCTAGAAGGGCACGGGGGACACATTAGAAGTGGGGGACGGGGGATGGTACATGGAGTGTAGGTCACATTAGCACACTTAGGCCTTGCCCTTGGCATCAAGGGAGAATGTACATGGGACTGTTACTCGGAAGAGCCCACACACACCTGGTACTTGGGTGGGAGGTGCATAGACACTGGTGAGAGGGACTGACTGTAGGGGGGATATACCACTAAATAGCGAATAGACCTGTTCACCCATAATGAACGATCAGTATGTGTTTCTTTTAGTTTGTTGTTAGTCTTTTGTTTCTGCAAAAAAAAAAAAAAAAAAAACACGAAAACCTCACTGATTTACTGAACACTCCACTAAGTGCACCTTTTCTATGTAGCGGTAACCAACTAATGTACGGAACTATGTCGACATGAGCTGCGTTGGGCATTACTGCATTCTGACGATGTAGTGATAATGGCGGCCAGCCCGATTGGGTTGTAGGCCAATTGCTGTGTAATCTGTAAGGTGCAATAAAGGTTTTTCAAAAAAATTAAAAATAAATACTACTTATGAGAGAGCAATGTTTATCTGGGACTAATAATTGGATACACAATCAGGGGAGTAATAATGAAATGGTAACAAAAGCACCCACATTTAAAACATAAGGAAACTGAACTCAGAAAGTGACCCATCCAAAATGAAATGAAATTATGTAACAATGTTTAGTATTGCACTAATGTATTTGTACAGTTATAAAAGTATAATGGAAACAATGTATAGAACCCCCCTTCTGTCCCTCACAAATCCCTCCCTTTCTCTCTTCTTTTTTAGAAAAAGATGAATTCGATACTGTGGTAATAATAATCTTATACTTCCAGAATTGTAAAGTTACCATTTTAAAGTATATTTTCATATTTGCACTTTGGAGCACATGTGCACACAACGGGTGTAGTAGTTGGTCAGAATTATATTAATGAAAACGAAAACTAGCAGAAAAAAAGATTCCAGTCAACTTATAGTTCCTTTTAATGTCTATTGTTATTCATGGGAAAAAATGAAGTACTCTCGTTTATTAGAGGTTTGATATTATTAATTGTTATTAACAACACATATTTCTTGCCTTTTAAAAAAACAAAATACAAGTTGTATGAGAGCGTATAGAAAATATGTAACAGTTTGATTTCCAAAAATGAAGTTAAATGAATGCTGACATTATGATGACAAACTGGGCGTCTATAAATGTATTGCATAGTATGTTTTCTGTTTTCATGGATAGCCAATGACCAATCACAGAGCACTTTACAAATTAAATAATGGAGGGAACCTCATAATCACTACCAGCGAGCAAGGCGTCAGGTACGCCGAAACGTGTTTGGTTAGGCACGGTAATGCACTTGAACAAATTGAAAAAATAAAGAATCTCAGCGGCTGCTGAACCTGAAAAGAGTCCGTCTCTCTCGTTTTTTGTTGGCGCCAAATGGATGCGGGCGTTGAGAGTGGAACCAGGATATATATATATATATATATATATATATATATATATATATATATATATATATATATATATATATATAATATATATATATATATATTATAAAGAGAGAGCCCAAACCTTTGAGGCGGGTAATCTCAGTAACCACAGCACCAATCACAACACCCAATACAGCGTTGGAAAGGGCAGTTGCAGCAGAAGGACATAGGCTATGCAGAAGGCCACCATATACATTTAAAAGGTAAAAGAACCGTGCCAGCAAAGTAGTCTTGTGGGCGTCTCTGCGTTCTGCTGTGGGCGTGTGCTGGGAGCGTGACAAACGCTGGGGGCGTGTGGTACGTTCTGCCCTTCATGCTGGGGGCGTGTGTCCGGGCTGTGGGTGTGTGTCCGCCCTTCATGTCATGTGAAGCGCCAATTACGCAATTGCGCCGCATCAAGGGGCACGCTGGGGGTGTGAAAAACGCTGGGGGCGTGTAATACGTTCCGCACTTCATGCCATCTGGGTCGTACATTAATCAGATCGTCTGCTGTGGCCGTGTGCTGGGGGCGTCACAAAGACGTTCACCTCGAAGCGTGGTAAGTAACCATTCTCAAGACTCCCTTGGGGGACTGCCCGTTGTCTCACACATACTGGGGGTGCCGAATGCAGTGTGTGCCTAGGCCTGGGTGCGTCTGAAAGGGCCGAACGCAGTGTGTGGCTTGGCCTGGGTGCATCTAAAAAGCACTCGGGCCGAAGAGCATCGATGTGGGTCATAAAAAAATAAGAACAGCGGGAAACAATCATTCAAGACTCACACAATTCTAATTGTTAGACGGTCGCTGCTGGCTCTCAAGCGGGGGTACACGCGACTGAGCGTGTCTGCGGGGACAATTACTGCAGCCTCTCATGCGCGCTGTTACTGAACTATCACATTAAACCAAATTACACGCGCCTGCTAACATCAGCCAAGGCTGTAGCCGGGCTCAGGCGGCTGATCGCTACACTAATTACATGCGCCTGCTAACATGAACCAGGGCTGCAGCTGGGCCTCAAGCGGGGGGACACCCGCCTGCTAACATCAACCAGGGCTGCAGCTGGGCCTTAAGCGGGGGAACACGAGAATTACCGTATCTGAATACACACATTACACACATTCTATTTTATACCCGGACAACGTCGGGACGGGCTGCTAGTATATTTATAGAGAGAGAGAGAGAGAGAGAAATGCATATATATGATATGTATACATATATATGAGCCTTTCAAGAAAGAGACAATCAAAAGTAGAGATAAAAAAGTTATGATGCTACAGTGAGAGAAAGATTACATTCCCAGAGGGCCCCTTGGAAGGTGGGGGGCCTGGGTAAATGCCCAAGTTGCCCAGGCCTTAAACGCCTCTGTACTGCTCCACCTGCCGCTCAATTGGACCCTCTAAGGCTCGAACTGTAAGTTGTGCGAGGAAACTGCATTTGTATTACAACATCACGAAATTCTAATTCCGCTGGGTATGGTAATTTATAGGTGGGGCATTACTGCAACGTTCAGAAGTTGCCTCCCACGTAGTGGACAATAACTGTGGGAATCAGTTTTCACATACGGATTCCCTCTAGTTTTCCTCTCCTTTCTGGCCGCACTCACCCACTCACATTTCTCTAGGGCTTGCTTAGTAAAGAGCACGCAATGACATATGTTTACTGCTCAGAATAATAAAGTAAATGTTTAGCGGATGAGGCCCATATCGACAAAGCAGAAATGCGACAAATTGCTGTGATTGCAGTTTCATAAAAGACCACTAGAGGGCCATCTTGCTCACACTTGGCGAATTCGTGACTAGGAGACTTTTTTGCAGTGATAAGGAGTTTACAGTCCATGTGTGTGACCTACAAAAGGAAACTTTTCTCGGCCTGAAGTTTGTATCACCAGTTGTCATGATTTAAATTGTTTACTGGTTTGACCGTTATCTATTCTCTGGAGTCATTTTTATTAGTGGTATATTGCATTTCTTTGTAAAATACTTTGGTTTGTTACAGCTATATTGTAATTTAATTTCGAGTGATGTCTTTTAACCTTAACGTACAGCACATTGAGAAGATTTAACACCTCTTTGGGGCAAAAACAGTGTGGCTGCATAAATGGGCCTCTGAGTTGTTTGTCAGGAGAATAGGTTACATCTGCAAACACCTACACCAGGCATCACACTTTATTTTTAATTTTTTGCACTGTTATGTAGAGGGAACTCGGCCCCAGGTATTCGAGCTTTTTATGTGCGAACCAGACTATTTTACATAAAATGTGATTATTATTTTTTTAGGCATGGGGAGATTAAGAGATTTACCCACAATAACAGGATGTTGAGCCGACGCCGGATTTCCAACCAGGGGGCATATTATCAAGGCGGGCGATAAGGGATTATCGCCACTTTAGCGGCCGTTTTCGGCCGCTAAGCGGCGATAATTCTATCGCCCTATTAGCAAGCTGTCGCTAATAGCAGTTAGCGACAGCTTGTAGGTGATAGCGAGCGGTTTGGGGCCCGCTTTGCAGGTCAGCGATATTTATCGCTAATGACATGCAAAGTGGGCGTACCCAACCTGTTAGCGACTGAAAGCACACGCTAACATCGCTATCGCCTATTATCAACGCAGCCGTAGCGATGGAAATATTCGTGCTAAGCGCGAATATCTCCAAAACCTAATGCCTGCTCAGACCAGTTCTTTTCTTTTATTGCTTCAGAGATAAACGTTGCTAATAGCACGTTATCTCTGCAATAAAATCCGGCGATGTTTTGCGATAAAAAAAATTCGCTAAGCCTATTTAGCGATAAATATCGCTAGTTGTTGATAAAATGCCCCTCAGTTCCCTCAGTTTCAAAGTTGGCAGTTCGCTGCGTTAGCTTCACCTTGTCCCACTTACAATGGATACATACACAGCAATACATTTTTAGGCCAGGCTAATGTATATAAATGTAGCCCAATAACATGTTATTTTGGAGCAACTGTAACACTAAATCAAAGTCAAACATTTATTACTAAGTGCAAAGGTCAAGTTCGAGTTTATTGCCACAGTACCGCAAAACTGACAAACATTTATTTTAGTTAAACACCTTTAGTTAAAACAAGTACACATGAAAAGAATATCATAGCATAAACTACATCTGCAGAAGCATCAACTCTTGTGAACCACGGTCCCTCCCAGGGCTTTAAGTGGGCCGGGTCTCGAGCACCGGCAGTTTTTTTTCAAGGGGACCTCGAAACGGGTCTCTATCGGGCTCTGTTTTGTGCCCTGTCACAGGCAGTCCATTTTTTTCTGGACTGCAGTGACAGCAGGCACATCAATGTGCGCCTGCTCACACTGCTCTTCTCACTAGTGGAGAAGTTACGGCATGACGTCATGCCAGGTGAGCGTTGTAAGGGAAGGGAAATCCTTTCAAAAGCGTAATTTTCTCTCTGGATTTCCCTTCTCTTTTTGAAACTCAGGAGCAGCAACATTGTTGTGGTGTCACCAGGGTTTTAAGTGGAAGCTTTTTCAATATTATATACAACAAGCCATAGTTGCTGCTTATTTATCTTATGCAACTAATTACCATTGAAAAAGCCAATAGTCCTGCTTGTTGTAGGTATGATGTTACTTGTATCATATATCTGGATGCAATTACAGAAACAGCAAAACACAAGTCGGGCGGCACACTATGCTAAGCACAGATTTTTAGCTTATGGGTTTTTAATCCATGCCCTCAATTACATTGGCCACGCCCCTTTGAGAGAGCCCCCCCCCCCAAGTTGTTTCACCCCACTTAATGCCCTGGTACCTCCCCACAATAAACAAGGACAATAAATGTCAAATTACACGCTGCAGGGTGGTAAGAGTGAAAGCAATAAAACACACGCACTCCTTTGGAGTGCTAGGACAAAAAAAACACATAAACCAACTAGTGATATGCAATGGGTTGACCCACAGTCCACAGCGAGTATTGATATTGTCTGCAGCAGGTCTTTTCACAACAGACAGGTAATGCTGTCTGTAGGGACGACAAAACAATGGCCTTGAGGGATACACTAGTGCCGAACACAGAAGAGGGAGAACACAGTGCACCTTTGAGGGTCACCTCTGGGAAGGGGATGGCAAGGGGGCCAGGGAAGGAACTCTCCCACAGGCTCCATTCACACATAGAAACCCATTTCCTCCATCCACATGTGGGCCTGCAGGGTCATACCTAGCATGATTACCCTGCACTCTGGCCTAAAGCCCATCATAAAGGGTTGTTGAAGTATTTTACTGCCCCCATCTCCGGGGGAATCAGAACCCTCATTAAAAGTTAGGGTCATCTGGAAGAAAACAGAGGAAGGCTTGAACTCCTATTCTGTGCTTCCTTGCTTTGCCAGGGCACCCATTTATTGCCAGCAATGAGCAGACGCATCAGTGGAAAGAGGACCTTGCACCCATTTTGCTAATCTGAGCCCCAGCTTCTCTGACATTAAACTTTTAAATATTTCTCTTAGTTATAAAAACCTTCTTTTCACATTCACACAGGGTAGATCAGGAAAGCGTGTGAGTTTGTTCCCATCGTCTTTATTTCACAACTAGCGACAGTGTTTAATTTGTAAAAGAATGGGTGCCGGTCCCCAAAAGCCCTTCTCAGAAGCCCGCAGCCAGTGCTATTGAATATCAGCACTCCGATTACCAACTTTGCAGCCTTCAATCCACCTCATGCCTCTTTAATCCACTCTTAGACTCCCCGTCCCCTTTATCTCAGTTTTGTAGGATCATGTGTTCTCTATTTGAGACAGCTTTTTTGTCTTTCTCTACCTCCTTTTTTCCTATTTTCATGTTTTCCCCCTCTAGCTCTTTGGAAATGTCTGATATGGAAAAATAAGTGCTGGTTCGCAAAAATGAGTGCCGGTGGGCCCCACTGACAACCACTGGCTCAAATTAAGCACTAGTCAGAGACTGAAGAGCTCATGTTTTTTCATTTCAATATTTGTTAGACACAGTTGCAAGAGTCCTCGATAAATTGTATTCAGATCTGGCTCTCCACTACTTAAGAACTTGTAGTCAAGATATTGCATCACAGTTTGACTTTCTCTGGCCTTTTTCAGGGTAGCTAATTCTTAGCATTTTGACCTTAGTATTCCTTGTGCAGCTATTTTAACCTTCATACATCACATCAGAGTATTTCTAAACCAAATCAGCACGAGACGTCATTGCTCAATTGAGAGTAATGGCGTCTCTCGTAAAGTACCTATATATACATTGACAGGTCTTCAATGACCAGCGTCTATTCCTGTCACTAACAAGCACAGCTCTTACTCTTAAAACACGACATTTGCAAACTAATGTATATTTTAGCCATATACTGTGGGCCTAATTACAAGTTGCAGACTACTCGGGCGACATTAAAATAGGTGGTGATTTCACTGTTACTGCAGGGGCAGTTCCTCCGCTATGGTGGAGGAGGTTTGCCCCTCCTCCCCCGCCAGCAGCCAAAAAAAGGAAAAATAAAACGATAATAAACTTTTATTTATTATTGCCTTGCCTTTGCTTTCAGAGCCGAGGCTTGGGGGCAGGCCCAGGGGATGACAGACACCAGGGAGAGTGGTGGGCACTGCTCTCAGTGTGCATGACAGGTTGGCTGGCAGTCTCAGGATGACCAAACCGTCATGTGCACTGAAGCTCTCTCCAACCCGAGCTGTGGTGCTGGTGTGATGTGTTTCCTATGGGAACTCTATCGATATTCCTGTTTCTGACCCTTGTCCGGTTAATAAATCACTAGTGACCATATAACGGCACAGAAACCCGTTTTCTGATTAGGTCATAGCGCATGCTATCACATTAGGCAAGCACTATCCCTCCAGCCCCCCTAGAAAGCATACCGAGTTCTCAAAACAAATCAAACCACCAGCAACCTGGGAAATCCCCTGCAGCTATTGTTTTGATTTAGCCAAGAACTCCAGTAAAGAATGTAAGAACGACCAGTTCTTATGACATCCTTATTGACGTATTTATGTCCATGCTTACGTCAATCTCGGCACCTTTCATGTATAAATAATACTGACATTGCCCTAAGCAAACACACGGTGGTGACGAGATTGGAGCAGCGCGACTTGCCGAGGAGCCCAGCTGATGCAGAAAGCCCACGGACGCTGCCCCTCCCTTTTGACGCGCTGAGAGAGACGCTGCCTTTTCTCTTGCCGAGAAATCCAGCTCCGGCGTTTCCAGCCGCCCTCGCAGGCAGCTGGGATATCAAGTCCTGAGATAGAGATACCAGCCCTCCAGCCTTCTAAATCCCAGGTACTGAACTGAATAACCCCTTACAGAGAATTCTTGAGTCAGACCCTTGGCAAAGCAAACTTAACTTAAACTGCTACTTATCTACTCCCGCCCACGTGTTAGGCTTAGGTCAGGTACACTGGGGTAGGCGTAGTTAGAAGCACCAGTTGAGTACGATTAGTCAATGTATATATGTATGTATCTATTTTATCCATTTTAAAGTATCATATGGCTAAGAAACCATATCAATGCTTTTACAGTATTATTTTATAATTCTGCTTTTACTGTATGCACTGTACTTAACTATAAGTATTGCAATAATAGCGATTAATTTCTCTTGTACGAGAAAAGAGACTGATCAATAAATAACACCTTTTTATTGAACACGCCCGTCTCTTCCTTTTCTCTACAATCTGGTGAAACTAAGAATGCACGTACTGACTGAGTAAAATAAGTTGTATTTTGTTTTCACACGACTCTAGAGATATACTCTTGATTAGGGGGAGCAAAGTTGTCATGTTCTATGGTTGTCAGAAACTAAATCCCTTCTTGTCTGTCCAGGGAGGTTAAACTCCTCCTTGCCTATTCGAGAAAGTTTCTAGTGAACTCTGAGCTAGCTGGCACACATAACTTTAAGTCTAATATCGTCAGTAGAAGACCTAGTTAACCACAGTCCTACGTCTATACTATTGAAGCTATTATTCCAATGCGCAGAGCCTATTGGGATAATAGGAACTACACTACACTGGAATGGAGAAAGCAGGCACAGACCCCCGGTCTAACAGGGAGTGCAAATGGAGGGCACTCAGGCCAATCCTCAAGCTGCTCTCATGCAATAAAGCTGCTTCAGAATAGGCCAGGGGGGAGTCTGGGAGTCTGTGCCTGCAGTGGAGAGGAGCGTGGTGCAGCAATACAGCAAGTAAGTAGTTTTTTGTTTATCTATGTTTATCTCACCATCCATCCACCCCCCTGCCCCTCCACTCTATTGAGATCTCTCCGCTACTGTGTTACTGTGCAGTAAATCTACTTTAGTATAGTGTAATTACGAATAAAACCTCATCAAGTGGGGGAATTGCCATGTGGGACACAGTTTCTGAACATTAAAACACAATTCTGTGGGGTTTTCACACATGCATTTATCACCTACTCTGAGCAAGTGATAAGTATGTGCAGGAACATGGTGGTGGAATGTGGAGTTGAATGATAGGGGGGGAAGCAGGGGAGGGAAGTAGAAGGTTCTTTCTGGCCATGGAGCATGCCTTCCCCATCAAATAAGCATTGGCAACAGCTGTAGGTTTTGCCATTGAATGCAGAGCAGATGCTTTATGCAGATTCTGTTTTGCTTCAGCAAAAACGGAAACACATGTTAATTTGTGGATGCGAAGCAGAAAATAGCAAACAAACAGAGGTACTAATACATTGAAGGCTGGCCCTACACACTCTTTAATATGATGATCCTCTCCAATATATTGTATGTCCTAGGCAAAAGAATCGCAGGCCCAGGAAGGCGAAGCTAGACCCTTGAGGGTGCCTTAACTAACAACACTAGGGCAGCTGGTCGCAAAGGGTGGGCAGTCAGCTGCCCACAAAATCCCCCAAATGGCATTAGCGTTGGGGTTCAAAGTGCACAATCAGGTGTCATTGGCATGGTTGGCATGAGGCTAAAGAGGGAGGAAAGCAGAGGCTGAGCAGTGTTATCGCGATTGTCGTTGGATAGATTGTTGTTGTAGAGCGAGTCATCACTGCTACTCTCATCGCGTTGCTGGGATTGCAGTCCCGTTGCCATCCGAAAATGACTGGAGCATCACCTGAGAAGCGATAGGGGGTGAAGACACAGGGGATTGAACCCGGTTTAACAGCGACCAACATTAGCCTGGTGGCAGTAGCGTAGGCATGGAAGCAGGTGCGGACATGGAGGCAGCGGTGAAGAGGACATGCCACAAGCTGGCCTGCTTCCGAGAGATAGAAGAAAACTCTCTCCCAGCTGGCGTGGCCCCCTCAGTGTCTCCGGGCTGTGTGGCCAGAAAAAGAACAGCGCGGGCGCAACAGGACAAATCAGCGCAGCTGTGCAAAAACTAAAGTAAAAAAACAAACTGGCTCCGTGGAGTCGACAGGGGAGGTAAACTGAAAGCGCGCGATGCATGCGCTGCCAGCCTCCGGGGACAGGAGATGTGCACGCGTACGGAGTGCACATCTCCTGTCCGTACGCGTGCACATCTCCTGTCCACGTGTGCCGTCTCCCTTCGGCACAGAAAGCTGCAACAATAGAGCCTCGCAAGGTGAAGCAGCGCATGCGCTGTTTTCGATAGCGAGACCTAAAAAGGGGGAATAAGGTTTCCCTGCTGCTACAGTCAAAGCCTCATGCAATATTGCCCAGCCAAAATTTCCAGCTGGAAATATCGGGTATGGTTCTCCCACACTTGGTAAAATTAGGTATGTAAAACCTACCCCACTGACTCAGGCTGAGCAAAATTTGATCTGTTAATTTTGCTCCACCTGCCTAAGAAGTGGGCCAAAGCAATTCTTTTGGGAAGTTCAATAGCCCTTTCGTATATTTATTTTCCATTTGGATCTGGGGGCAAATATACAGAACATTTTAACAGTCACAAACACTCCAGTTAGCTAAATCATAGGGTTTGCGACTGCAAAAAAAAGCATTTTTTGTATTCACTTAACCCATTTACTGATTCAGAAAAGTCTATCCGAATCAGTAAACACATTCAGAAATGGATTACGTGTTGAGGCATCCCTTATAAATTGCTTTTCATAACATGATATATCAATGATTTGAGACCGTAATTCCAGTTGTAAACCTCTGAAAAGTGACAGACTCCCAACTTTGGGTGGTAACTGATTCAAAAAGAAGAAGGAGTAACCTTCGAAGCCCTTCTTCTGGCTGTGATCCAGAGAGCCATTTCTTGCTTTCACTGAAGCTTTTCAAAATGAAAAAAAGCATTTTGTCAAAAGCAGCTCTATATACTTTAAAGAATTCAGGCTGCATTAAAAAACAATCAAATTTGAAAAGCAAAGACAGACATTCTACTGACCCTTCTGCCACTATCCCTATGTGTATAGCCAATCGGAGTAATTTGCAATTTATGATCTGTCTAATGAATATTAATTAGGTAGGTCATTCTGCGACCAATTCTGATTCCTTATTTTGCCAACCAACCTATTCAAACAAAGGACGGTTCCCAGAATAATTTGATGCCCGTAAAAAGTCAGTATGCATTTGGCAACCTCTTTTGGCGACCAGATCTTTAGCGCAGCAGGTCCTAGAGCTTCACGAAAGAACGCACCAGATTTTTGCATCACATGAGCTCGGCAAAGTTGATTTTACTCTATACATTTTCTATGAACCCCTTTGTAGTATTTATGACCTGCTTCATATATTTGTCTCGATAATGTGCTTTTGCCATTTCTAAGTGTGATTACATTTATTAGTATTACCAAGCTTATTGTTACTCAACATATCACCCTCAGAAGGGTGAATGGTAGAGTTGGCCCAGCTGTGATTAAAAATCATAACCTGTAGGTGACCCACACAAACGTCAACATTTTTCTTTGGCCAATAAATCATTAAATTGTTTACATACAATAGTTTAGATCTAAAACCATGTGACCTTCGGCAAGAACAGGGGAGTATGAAAGTTTTTTGTCCATACAAATCCCCAAATAATTAAAGTGATCTTCTAAATCTATTCTTTGTCCTACAAAACACACCTTTAACTAGTTCTTAAAATATGGGTTACATTTGTTGTGTTTCTAAGTGGCTTCATATCACATTTCGCTTTTTTCTAACACTCTTCATGTGGTCTGTTGTATGTTATTATGGTTTAGAGATTTTTTTCAGACCTGTCGAACAAGCAAGACACTTTTAAAACGAATTAAAAGCTATTTAAAATGTAATTACATATTGAAAATAATATAAATGTTATCCTACATAGCTGTCAAAGTTACATTGAGTTATTCTTGCAACATCTACAACTTCATGATTTTTTTGTACATATACTTCAACTCTGACGTATTAAAGCACTGTATGGATAGAAGTTATTTGTTCTCAACTCAACGGTATTCCTGTCTGGGATCAGAAAACATTATGGTCAGTTCCACCCTTCCGGCTCTCACAGATATGCATTTATTATTTCAAACCTTCAAATGACTCTCTTTGTTTTTGAATTCACATTTTGCCAGGTTGAGTGGGCAAATGGTTTCTGAGGCATTTATGAAATGATTAGGGTAACCGTAATCCTCATTCTTGCTAACCTCTGTGCTCTTAGAGGGCCCCATGTGCCCCAAAGAGGACATGGTCACCCAGCAATTTGAAGACCTCCACCTTAAGTTTAGGAGAATATCCCAGTGTGGGAATATCAGTCGGCTGGCATCTGGGGATCGCTTGAAGGTGAAACCCTCTTTGAGCAGATGGGGCGAGTTCGGTTTACATGGAGATGACAGTGACTGAGTGATACAGAGGTATGAAGTATGAAAGGCCAGTGTACAGAATCCATAGAGAGTCATATTTGCAGCCATGTTCTTAGACCAAGCATTCTTTCAGACTACAAAGTCGCTGAAATTGATTATACGTTATTAACAGATTGGAGGGTTCAGGGCCGGACAAGTAAACTGGCATTTTCCCAGTGGGTTGCAGGCTAAAGGGCTGCTTCCAGAACTTGACGGGCTATTGACAACCTACCATGCCCACCTAGCCTGGTTGTACTTTCATCCTCAGCAGCGTGTGGCTAGGGGGATGGAGTGATGCTGAGAGAGCACGAGTTTGAAAAAAATGTATAAGTACGCCATATTTACAAGCACGTAGTTAGTTTAAACATGTTTTGCACACGAGTGTTTTATATTCAGGAGTGAAATATACAGAGTGTTTTATATTCAATAGCGAAATGTATAGAATGTTAAGTAGAGTAACCATAATTATAACGGTGTGAGATTAAATGTAGAAATGTTGGAGTATATGTGAAAACCTCATGTTCTCATGTTAAAAAGAGTCATGTCCGAATTAAATGTAACTTTGAAAATCCAGTATTATGTGTAGGCCTTAGGGCAATTCACAGCAAACCTGAACGTGCTGCTAAAATAATGTGAAATAAGGTTGACATGGTTCTTTCCAAATGTACTGTTGAACTTAGGGTTAAAAGTATATGCTTTATAGATGTGTTATTTTAGAAACGTATGCTAGTTAAGAATGTTTGCTGTTTAAATCAAGTTAACGTTTTAAGAGTGCAGGAACCTGCTGCATGTAAATCAAGTAGACCAGAGCAGATAATGTCATGTAGTTTAAATTGCCATGTGCTCGTTAGAGGAGAGGTCGTGAGGTGTCCAGCATGAGAGTGTTTTATGACCAAAGATATGGTGGAGTCTGGAATTTGAGGCCCACTGCAGGATGAGTTGTATGCAGGTGCAAGGGTCCTAATCAGCTCGAATGAAAGGGACTTTGTTCAGTGGCGCCTTGCGCAGGCCTGTAGGAGTTTCCAGGAATTTCAGGGGGTATCAGCGCACTGAAGAAGCCGCCTGGGAACCAAGGTCAACTATAACGAGGGTCTTCAAGAGTACCATCATGGAGTTTTACCGCGCAAAGATGTACCACGTGAGGGGCGTCCCAAGGGGCGTTTCTATTGGAAATGTGATTTGGTATTAGGGAAAGTGACCCGGGAGGAGAGCAGAGCAGATGATTTTGGGAGCCTAAGGAAGCGGATGGGTAGGCAGATAGGCTGATCAGGAGAGACCCATTATCAGAGAAGAGACAAAGAGAAGTGCGTGATCTTCTTAGGAAGTCACCACGGCTGACACCTAGAGGGGTAAAGATCTTGCTAAGTAGGGATGTCATTTAGTGTAGTGTAGGGACAGACTAACCTTAATTTTTCTTTTCTGTAATGACTTTGAGGTTGCAACTTGTATCCATTTTAGCAACCCTGATGGTTTTCGAGCTTGTACTTATTATTTTGTTCTTCAGACTCAGACTATTCAAAAAGTTCATGTTCATAGTGATACCGATTTACCTTCTTAATCTCATTTTGAGAAGTTTGTATCTTCAGTTATCTTTGACTTTATATTAAATCTTTAAAACTTAATTTTGGTCAGTGGTCATTTAGAGTGGTGTAAGTTCTTAAATTGATTGCTTTATTGCGAGATTACCTTTTACTCAAGACAGGTACCAACGATTCAGTCGACAGGAAATGGGATTTGGTAAGATAATTAGTAACCAGTAATCCCGCGTTAGCAGTTGGTAGCAGAGTGAGGATGGTTATCTTCTTGAGGAAGGTAATCTAGAGAGGTTAGTTTACCCCAAGGCCCGAGACGCCGAGAGACGAGCAGCGGAAGAATCGTGTGCCGAAAGGTGCAGACGGTGCGAGAAAAGCAGCAGTATCGGAGAGTGAGTATAAAAAGGGTCATGCGTGAACAGATTGCGGTTTTGTGTTGTATTTGTATTGTAATGTCTTGCGGAGTTGAATGCCTGTAGTGTGAATGAGAGACGGTTGTGAGCGCTGTGGTATATAAATAAATAATACCGGATCTATTTTTGAATGAATGAATGAATAACAGATAGCTCAATAAAATAAGAGTCAAGATTCGAGGTAGTAGGAGTTTCTGCAGGTTTATTACAGCATAAGGACAAGATCAGGACAACCTGCATAGGAACAGAGGTGACAGGGCCCAGCAGGACAACTGGGGCCCAGCAGCTGCCGGGGCTTGATCTGGGATGAGCGCGCTAACTTTTAATAACAATACATCAACTTATATACATAGCGCAAACACATAGCATTACATTGCAGTAGGCGTAGCAGTGGGTGGAGCAGAAGGCGTGACGCGTAGCAGTCGCGAAAGATAACAGTAAAAAGAGGTGTAACTGGGAGTATACTTAGGCATGTGATGAAAACGTAACAGAATATGTCATGAATGGGCGGAAACATAGGAGGGGGCTACCTAAGGAGCCGGGACCTCTAACCTAATGGTGCGCGAAAACTGGCAATGACGTGTTACTAGGAGAAGCTGGGGGCTACGAACTCTGTGCTAGGAGCAGAGACTAGAGTCTGGAGGGTCGGAGCGACATGTACCTAAACCCTATCTGGTATCTGATGTTTAGGGAACATGTTGATATAAACTAGGAGTCATGAGGGGAAAAGCTAACTTGGTTCTAAGACTGGACCATACATTATTCTACATGAAATGCGTGATGAGGAATACTAAATGACCATTAAATACAGTATTTCTCTAACGTGGAGACGTGAAGGCTAGACAATGACGGAAACTATTGATGCAGTTCAGTAGTTTAGGAATGCAGAGAAGGAGGACTAAACTGATAGCTGGAATCATAACATACTTTTGGCAGACTCAGAGGCAGAGCCAAGCTGCACCGGGCACTGCGAGGCAGGAAGTAAGTGAAGGGTCGAGGATACAGGTGGGGGCTGTATCGCTCCTCAGCGAGGCTTTCAGGAGACAGGAGCTGAATCTGATGTCCGGGCCCTTTTGAGGCCTAGAAACGGGGACTTTATACTGGAATAACGTGCATACTGAGAAACGTGGCAACATTACTTTACATAGGCATGATATTCGTAGTATTCACGAGGACTGGAAAATGTCATACCAGAGGTGGACACAACTATAATTGCGTCATTAATCAGACATGGGGAATAACATATGCATATTGGTCATGCACACATAACATATGATGGATGAGGCGTAGGGACACAGAACATGGCAAAATTTACTTTTCCACATTCCCTCCTTGTCACTACGTTTCCATCAGGAAACATCAATTTTCATGATACCGTCTATCATTTCATACAGTATCATTTGCTCGTCTCGAATTATCCTGGAACGGGACTTAGAACGGAGCTTGGGACTAGGAATACAAGAGGTAGCACAAATGCCGCAAATCGCAGGGCCACATTGTATACAGAGGCAGCAGCTAAATATGATCGCTACTGCAATACCTAGAAAGGACAGGACTTTCCAACCCCATGCGGAAATTATATTCCAGAACCAACCGGACCATGTCCAGGTGCCTGGGTCTTGGTGTAACAGATGGGCAATTTTATGGAGTCTGGTTATAGCTGAATAAACAGACGGCGCGTTATTTGGAATGAAAATGCAGCAACTAGATCCGATGACTCTACAGGCCCCGCCCCTATCGGCCAGTATGACGTCAAGGACGAGACGATTTTGCAAAACGACAAATCTCATAGCAGATTGTTCTTCGGTTAAGTTACCTAGAGCAGAGGCAGTCTCATTTACTACAGCTTCAAGGGTTCTTGTTAACCTACGGATCAGTTTACTATTCTGGACAGGTCCTACAAAGAAGAAGAAACCTTTATTGAAATCGGTATACTGTTCTAGAGTAGTTTCAGTATAATCGACAATTGGGGACTCCCTTCTATGTCTAATGTGTACTAGATGTGTGTTTCTGTGATAATCAGATGGGGCTAGAAAAACAGGTGGCAGTAGGAAAGCAATGTAACAGGTTCCCTCCCAATCGAGGGGCAGACGGACATATGCAGTTTGACCACAAATAAAATAAGAATGACGTGAAGCTTTGAAAACAGATTTCCTACTGTCACTATACTGGATAACAGTAGTACAATCACTATGTCCTACGTGTACGGAACCATAACTACGGACACATAATTCGCCTTTGACAGGTAATACTGAAATAGCAGGTAAGTCTGCAGTAGTATCAGACTGAACATTCAGGACCATGAAATTCGACGAATAATTACCTAAATTATATACTTCATTTTCTAGATCTAAACCTGTTCTGTGGGGGAGACCTTGCTTGTCTGGAAAACATGTACTGTTAAGAAAAGACATATCTGTTGAGGATGACGTTAACGTGAACCATGCTCCACACGAACCATTATGTGAGAATGGATAAGGAAACAGTGGCAGAACTCCCTTCGGTGTCTGGAAAGGGGGGAGTCGACCACACACCCAACAATTAGTGGCATTGCTGGTCTGGTGTGAGTAATGTAACATACGGATAAATGAGTTGTTGCGCATAGCGAGGCGGTATGAATATTCGTGAGGAGGCAGATCACTAAACGTGTGCTCTACTGTAGCATTAGCAGACATATTTACATGAGGAACTGGAAAATACAGATAGAACGCATAGCTGGTGCAGGAAATCATAATGCTGATGAATAATACGAAACTCAGAAAAACTATACATTGAATTGAACTTCGACTGACTCTCTCACTATGGGGGTCTATTTTATACATGTCAGAAACAGTCTAACCGTTTCACCTAGGGGAGGACTTATACAATCAAACTGACTGACTTATTTTACTAGACCTGAGCTTTAACTTATACTCCTGTTGCGGAGTTTTCTCTAACAAGGGAGGGGTTGTAATAATGTCTTGTGCGGGACAGTCCTTAAGAGCAATATTCTGGCAGTCCTTCAAATCCTGGGAAATGTTTTTAGAAACGGATTTCAGTCCTTTAAAAAGTTTAACATGAGACAGGTGGATCCATCCTTTTCTGCCTTCCAACTTCACGGCTGTACGGGTGGTCAAGAGGACCTGACGTGGCTCCTTCCAACGAGGCTCCAGTGGACTTGATCTGTCAAAATTTCGGACCATCACAAGGGAACCTGGAACGATTTCATGCGGTGCCACCTCGGTATTGTCTGGAAAGGCGGCAGCAACCTGTGAACGACATGAGTTGAGGGCAGACATCAAGGAAGCTAGGTAATCTGTCAGCATATTACATGAAACATCGGTAATACTTCGGGGTCTAGGAGTACCCCACATGTTAGGGGGGCGGCCGAATACGACCTCATACGGGGACAGACCTGATCTGGAATGTGCGACCATGCGCATATAAAACAAAGCGACTGGCAGAGCTACTAGCCAGTCCACACCTTTTTCTTTACAGACTTTGGCAATTCGGATTTTCAGAGTCTGATTATGTCTCTCTACGAGACCGGCTGCTTCAGGATGGCGTACACAATGGAACTTCCACTGGTACCCTAACAAAAGGGAAACGTGCTTCATCAGTTCAGATGAGAATGGCTGGCCGTTATCAGAATATACGACTCTAGGGAGTCCATATCTAGGGAAAAACTCACGAACCAACTGCTTGGCAGTGGTCGCGGCTGTGTAATCTGGGACTGGATATGCTTCTGTCCACCTGGACAAAGCGCATACTACTACAAGGACATACTTGAAACCTCGACATCGCTCCATTTGAATATAATCCATCTGGAGGACCTCAAAAGGGTGGTCAGGGGGCTGGAAACCACCTTGTTCCACCGGGACACTTTTACCTGGATTAAACTGACAACATATCATACAGGTACGGACTTTCTGCTTGGCTGCAGCTCGTAAATGCTTGTTGAACCAAATATTCTGGATACTGTCTAACATAGCTTTTTCTCCTAAATGTGCTGGACTATGTGCGGTATTGATAATGACTTGAACCATAGAGTCGGGGAGAAACCACGTGGCTCTACCCTTCGTTAACCATCCTTGATCTGTCTGGACCCCTCCTTGTTCAGACCATTTCTTGATTTCTTCGGGAGTAGCATGTAACTGTATATCTATGACGTCTTGAGTAGGGTCCTTAACTGTCATGCATGTAGTCGGATCTGGAGTATGTGTCTGATTAACTGGAATGTCTGGAGTCTGTGCTGTAAGCTTGGCTGTGCGGTCTGCTAGATCATTACCTTGGGAAATAATGTCAGTGACTTTCGTATGTGCTTTGCACTTCATGATAGCAATAGATGTCGGTAAATGTATGGCATCTAACAGGGCTTGAATAAGGAGACCATGCTGAATCTTGGTTCCATGAGAAGTCATGAAACCTCTCTCCTGCCAGAGCACTCCGAAGTCGTGTACAACTCCGAATGCGTAACGTGAATCTGTGTAAACATTAACTTTCAGGTTCTTGGCGTGTATACAGGCTTGTGTCAGAGCAACTAGCTCTGCTGCTTGAGCGGACAGAGTGTCAATACGGTGTGTCTCAATAACTTCGGTGTCAGTAGTTACTGCATATGCTGCGACTAATTCTCCTGTACTAGTTCTCATACATGAACCATCCACATAAAGTGTCAGGTCAGGATCTGGTAACGGAATGTCTGTCAGGTCTTGTCTTGGCTTTGTCGTAATATTAACTACTTCCACACAGTCATGTGGGTCAGGATTTGAACTAACTAATGGTAACAGTGTAGCAGGATTCAGAACGTTGCAGCGTCTGATTTCTATGTGTGGCTGGAACAGTGTCAATTCATAACCTGTTAAACGTGCAATTGTCAAGTGCTGTGTTTGTGTTCGGTTTAAAAGAACTTCTACTGAATGTGGGACTTGTACTGTCAGGGAATGTCCTAAAACTATGGAATCACTTTGTCTGATAGCTAGTGCTGTGGCTGCAACTGACTTGAGGCACGCAGGCAACGCCTGGGCGACTGGATCTAATGTGCTCGAAAAATAAGCACAGGGCTTGTATTGTCCTGCTTGATCTTGTGTGAGAACAGATAATGCTGTACCTTCGCGTTCAGTAACGAAAAGTGTAAAAGGCTTACTGTAGTTCGGTGTAGCTAGAACTGGAGCTTGACATAGGGCTTTCTTTAACTCATTGAAACTAAGTGTATGGTCAGATGTCCAAGGGAGGACAGTCGATACGGCTGCCTCCTGTGTCGTTAACTGTATCAGTGGCTTGGCTAGAAATGCATACTGGGGAATCCATTGTCTACAATAAGAAGTAAGGCCGATAAAGGCACGTACCTCCTTCTGGGTTCTGGGCTGGGGAAGACTCGCTATTAACTGGATACGGTCTGGTGTCAACTGCCTACCCCTCTTGGACAGCAAGTGTCCTAAGTATACCACTTGCTGAACACAGAATTGAAGCTTCGAAGGTGACACCTTGTGCCCCATCTCGGCTAGAAAATACAGGACTGTAAGGGATGCTCGCTCGCAGGCACGTTCAGAACGGGCTGTGATCAGTAGATCATCGACATACTGGAGCAGGGCAGTGTCAGTTGGCATGTGAATATTGTCTAGTTGTCTCTTGAGTGCCTGACTGTAAATACTAGGACTTTCTGTGAAACCTTGAGGAGCGCGTGTGAACATATAGCTCCTTCCGTTTAAACAAAATCCGAAAAGAAACTGGCTGTCTGGATGAATTGGAACACTAAAAAATGCATTCTTGAGGTCTATGACAGTGAAGAACATGGCTTCGGAATCAATGGCTGTTAACAGGGAAGAGATGTCTGGGACAACTGGGTACTGAGGAATAATCCATTTATTAAGCTCTCGTAAATCAATCACTAATCGATATACTGGGGGTGCATTCGGATCAGTACGTTTCATGACTGGAATGATCGGAGAATTGCATACATTGGAGTCAGTTTCTACAACTACTCCTTGAGCCATGAGCTCGTCAATAATTTTGGATAAGGCTGCTACAGCCTCAGGTGGCAATCTGTACTGTCTGATTCGTGGTAACACTACACCTGGTTTGAGAGTCACACGATGGGGTGTGATTTGCATGTAACCTACATCAGTTGGACCTTGCGCCCATAAATGCTGCGGAACTTTAGACAATCTCGAATCAAAAGCTCGTAATACATAGTGACCCTTGAAGTCACGTAGGAACAATCGTATTCCCTCTGGGGAACAGCAAATAACTGCACCTAATTCTTTCAGTGTCTTAATGCCTAATAGATTTTCTGGACATGACTTAGTGAGTAACAGATCAGTAGTGCGGGACAATGGACCTACTTCTAGAGTAACTGGCTTAGATATCTCATTAACTATTGGCTTTCCTGAAAATCCAAGGGAAACATTTCTTGAGCCTGAGAGCGGAGCCCCTGGGACTTCGGCATGACTAATTGTGGTCCTACTTGCCCCTGTATCGATCAAAAACTTTCTGTCTTTCCCTAATACTTGACTGTGAACATAGGGACCTTCTTGATCTACAGGTATCTCGATGAGAGGCAAGCCTACCTCCCTCTCCAGGCTGTTTCATGAATATGGCTGGTACTCCGGATACTCAGACTGTGCATACTGGTACATCTGCGATGTAACGTGCTGTGTTGCAGCAATAGGCTGCGGTGCGGAAACTGTCTGTTGTGCATTCTGTGACTGCGGAGTCTGTGAAACTTGTTCTTGTCTAGGCGGACGTGGTCTTTCTTTGGTCTTACCAGTAGCTATATTATGTTTCAGAACTGCACACTCGTTTATAAAATGACCTGGCTGTTTACAATAGTTGCAGTTCCCTTTAACGGGAGCTGCAGGATGACTGGCTTGATTCGGACCCCTCTTCTGACTGTCTTGAGGAACAGTTTGTGCAACTAGCACTTTCATTTTCGTGTCCTTCATACGTTTTCTCTCGTGTTCTTGCTCTTCCCTGATTCTATTCTGGTGATACTGGAGCATCTGGAGCATCTGGGACGGGGTATTTGCTTGCCAGGTGCTTTCGACTTTCAAAACTCGGTTTTTAATTTGTGGACTTGAATTCTCGACTAATTTGGTAACGAAAAGGTGAGGGTATGACTCACTACTTGTCTTGAGACCACTGTTAATACTAAAACATTTTTCAAATCTAGAATAAAAATCACTAATATCTTCATCTTGTTTCTGTTTACAGGCTGAGATTGCATCCCAGTCTTCCTTCCTAGTTGTCAATAATCTGGGTAAAACTTGAATCAGTAATTCTGGTAATTCTTTACATTTATCTCCAAGACCGGTACCTGGTACTCGTGCCTTGTCTTCAGCTTCTAGAGCTGCCCAATCGATCTTTTTCTCTCCCACCTCCCATTCCTTTTCCTTTAACTTTTCATACACCCCTGCGGGTAACAGAACCTTTAACATTTTAATGATATCTGGGTAAGTGTATTCTCCCATACGGAGCATGTCTTTTAATTCTCTATGGAACCCTGCTGGATCTTTGTCATGACAGGGAATTAATTTCTTCATTTCAAGAAGTTCCATCTTTGAAATCGGAGTGTATACAAACACTCGTTGCATTACGCCACCCGCCCCTTGGACTGGGTGGACTTCTCGTAACGGATTCTGTCTGTCTATGTAGAATGATTTACTTTCTGGGGGTGAGACATGAACAAAATGCGGGTTCAGAAACGTTCTGTATTTGTGACACTGTTCTAGAATGACACTAATTAAATCGGTACCTAGACCTCTCCATCTATACTGGAGTAACTCGTTCAGAATATCATGCAACGGACCTGGATCAGAATGTTGACCCTCATACAGAGTGATGAGGTGCTGGATCATATACATACCCACCAGTCGTTGCTCGGCTGGGGGCAGTTTCAGAAACATTTGTGCCACTATTTCGTCTGGAAAAGTGGTAGAATCAGTAATCCATCGGACTGCTGATCGGGCTAGTTCTTGTTCATGCATGGTACTTAATTCACTGTAACCGACTCGTGATTTCAAAATGTGATCGGTAGCTTGAAATACTTGTTCTAGAGAACCTTGTTCTGGTGCTGGATGATGAAAAACAGACTTGTGTTCTAGACGTAAATGACGATCTGGAAATCTAGATTTTCCTACATACGCTATTCTGGCGGAATTCTCGTCTTCCTCTTCAGGATCAGAGATACTTTCTTTCTCGCTTACTTGTGCTGCTTTACGCTGTTCGTGTATCTTTACTATCTCTTTACGAATTTTCTTGTACATACTCTCCATGGCACCGACGGTCTTGTGCTTACCCTCGGCTATATTATCACTCCACCTTGTCAGGATTCTCATTTCGGCAGAATCTTTAGACGGGTAATCTTGTTCTCTTATTAGACAATTGATCAGGAACTTTAATATCATGAGCTGGATCTCGGCTTTCCTTTGAGACATAATCTCGCCAATACTTTCTGGGTCATCCCCTGTACGGATGAAACGATATATTCTGTCTAGATCTTCTTTCATATTCGGCAAGGTGACTAGATACTCGGTCACTCTCCTTACACGTAAGGAATATAAAACCATATTATATTCGCCTGGAACCGGATCATAGACACATTCGTTAAGGGTTTGCCTGATTTCTGTAACAGACTGATGTTTGGGCGTGCGCTGTAACGCTTGAGCATGTAATTCGAGTAATGTTAAACGCTTGTGTGGCGGAGGGGTTTGAGGAAGACCTCCTCCCGCGGCCCCTAAACCAGAATCATCAACTGATGCTTTTTGTGCTGGCAGGGTCGGTAATTGTAACGTGGGCTGGACTTGTATGGCAGGCTGACCCGGGGGAGCTGTTAAGGGCACCCCGGTGCCTGGAGGAGCAGGAACTACCTGATTTACAGGCACTGGCGGAGCGCGAACAGGATTTGCATATTCGGGGACTGTGTCGTCCAGATAGGACGAAATAAAAATATCAGCTGCGGTCGGTTTGTGACGTAGCTTGGTCGGAACTAATGGTGGCGGGAAATTACTAGATGCCTCTGGGGTCGCTTTTGGCACACCTTCGGCAAGAAGAGGATACATACCCTTAATGAGGGCATGCCTCTGTCTGTCTGACTGTTCGGCTTTGACTTGTTCACCTATCTCGATTAATTCTCTTTCTTGGGCTCGTTCCTGGGATTCTCTACTTAACTCTGACTTTCTGACTTCTTTCTCGGTTCTTCTATGAGCTTCCTTACGCCATAACTCGATGGCATCTTTCTGTGACTGTCTGGCTTTCTTTTTCCATAATGCTTCTTCCACTCGCATGATACATTCGGCATCCCATGTACCCGATACGGGCCATCTATACTTTTCTTCTAACTGTTTGGTATACTCTACCCATAAATCTAGATACATTATGGCGCTTATGCCATGTTTCTGATACATAAAGTGACCTGGACTGTCCCTAGGCGGGACAGGAACCGCTTCCTCTAACAGACCCTTTCTAGTTTTTAACTGACGTAACTTGGAAAATATAGGCATGACTGAACTGTAATCTGGACACAATACAATACACAATAAAAACACGAAATCACATCGCACTCATACCACAACAGTAAAATACATGAAGAACATTATAAATAACAGTTCGAACAGAATATTACCTGGAATACTGAGAACAGAAACAGAACAGAATTTCTCGAGAACGGAACAGACTAGAATTACTGGATGCACTGCTGTAACAGTACGGAACATACCGGTCCCATAAAGGGACGCATCAAGACCCGTATCCACCTAGGTGAACACTTCGTTTGTGAGTCTGGGCACCACCAACCCACGGACCAGGAGTCAATTTAGATTGGTCCTGTCTAGATACTACCCCAGCAATGGTACTCACCGGGCAGCACGGAACGGAAGGCCTCGGACTGGACTGGATTTCTACGACGACGAACTTCGGACTTCAGTTACGGGTGGGCCTCCGGATACCTCGGACCTTGGACTCTCGGCTTGGGCTCTGGTCGGGACTCGCCGCGTTCCTCCACCGTCTCGTTCGGATGCTGGACCGCCTCCTCCGTCTCCTCCGTGGGCCTGAGGGATACTTGGAGCAGAAATATCTGCCAGTGCACGGTATGGTTCCGTCACGACTGCAGAGGGTCAGGGGGTCGGCGTGGCTTCACCGACGCGTGGGGAAAGGGCAAGTCCCTATTCGGGCGCCATTATGTGGTATATAAATAAATAATACCGGATCTATTTTTGAATGAATGAATGAATAACAGATAGCTCAATAAAATAAGAGTCAAGATTCGAGGTAGTAGGAGTTTCTGCAGGTTTATTACAGCATAAGGACAAGATCAGGACAACCTGCATAGGAACAGAGGTGACAGGGCCCAGCAGGACAACTGGGGCCCAGCAGCTGCCGGGGCTTGATCTGGGATGAGCGCGCTAACTTTTAATAACAATACATCAACTTATATACATAGCGCAAACACATAGCATTACATTGCAGTAGGCGTAGCAGTGGGTGGAGCAGAAGGCGTGACGCGTAGCAGTCGCGAAAGATAACAGTAAAAAGAGGTGTAACTGGGAGTATACTTAGGCATGTGATGAAAACGTAACAGAATATGTCATGAATGGGCGGAAACATAGGAGGGGGCTACCTAAGGAGCCGGGACCTCTAACCTAATGGTGCGCGAAAACTGGCAATGACGTGTTACTAGGAGAAGCTGGGGGCTACGAACTCTGTGCTAGGAGCAGAGACTAGAGTCTGGAGGGTCGGAGCGACATGTACCTAAACCCTATCTGGTATCTGATGTTTAGGGAACATGTTGATATAAACTAGGAGTCATGAGGGGAAAAGCTAACTTGGTTCTAAGACTGGACCATACATTATTCTACATGAAATGCGTGATGAGGAATACTAAATGACCATTAAATACAGTATTTCTCTAACGTGGAGACGTGAAGGCTAGACAATGACGGAAACTATTGATGCAGTTCAGTAGTTTAGGAATGCAGAGAAGGAGGACTAAACTGATAGCTGGAATCATAACATACTTTTGGCAGACTCAGAGGCAGAGCCAAGCTGCACCGGGCACTGCGAGGCAGGAAGTAAGTGAAGGGTCGAGGATACAGGTGGGGGCTGTATCGCTCCTCAGCGAGGCTTTCAGGAGACAGGAGCTGAATCTGATGTCCGGGCCCTTTTGAGGCCTAGAAACGGGGACTTTATACTGGAATAACGTGCATACTGAGAAACGTGGCAACATTACTTTACATAGGCATGATATTCGTAGTATTCACGAGGACTGGAAAATGTCATACCAGAGGTGGACACAACTATAATTGCGTCATTAATCAGACATGGGGAATAACATATGCATATTGGTCATGCACACATAACATATGATGGATGAGGCGTAGGGACACAGAACATGGCAAAATTTACTTTTCCACAGCGCGCGCAACCTGGTAAACTGGTAACCTGGTAAACGGGTGAACTGGTGAAATCTTAAGTTCAGGCCAGAGCTTAAGTGGTTTTGGGTGTATCGAACATCCAGGGTAGTTGTCGACCATAGTACGGAGGTCACGAGGTACCATTGACCGCCGTGGATCCAAGATAGGGGGAGTGTAAGAGTGAGTGTATGAGTAACGGACGCTGGTCGAAAGTTACTGTGTGTGAGTAACCTATCGGAGAAGGCGATTGTCTGGAAGTAATCGGAAAGACATTTCGCCAAGTTAGGGTGACAACTACAGAAAGACTGTGGGCGTACAGTCAAAGAAAGGTGATCGCTTGGACGGAAGTAATCATTTTTCAGAGTATGAATGGGACGCGTGCATGACCGAGGAGACGAGCTGAGAAAGGAGGGGAACTGCTGCGAAGGGGGACGGGTGACGTCGGCTAGAGTCGCGCTGTGATTGAGCGGTTGGTGTGACGTTAGCTAGAGCCGCGCTCTGGTTGGGCGGCTAGCGTGACGTCGGAGGAAAGTCGCGTACGGATAGGCCAGTTAGTGAGAACGGCGCTGAGATTGGTGGAGTGTCATCAGGAAGTAAACAAACGCGGAGAAAAGAGAAATCATGAAGTGTTTTAAGTGTTTGAAAGGGATTTTTAAACGTAAACGAAGTGAACATTATTACGGGGAGGAGGCTCCCCCAGAGGGTACGCCAGCTCATTATATGGCAACGAATGTTGGGCTGCATACGATATTGTGGATTGGGGCTTGGAATAAGCTTACGGAAGGGAATGAGGAAATGCAGTTCCCGAAGTACGGGACGTTTAAATTAGAGGTGTTACATCGGCTGAAAGCAACCATGTCCTCATTGAAACCCTCGCCCAGACCAACACAGTTTGAGGCTCTTAATGCATGGATTAAGGCTGCACACGACCGAAATTTGAACAGGCGTCAACAAAGGCTGACGCGATCGGTAAGGGCAGTGCGAGATTCCAAATGGGATGAGGAGGAAAAGCGTTGGAGAGTACAGACTATTGAGGTGGAGAAAATGTATCCGATGAGGGAGGTGTCAGGAGGAGGAAACCTCATGGAAGAAGACGAGGAAAGCGAGTCGGAGGACAATCTGATAAACAGATTGTTAATGGATAGACCACCTCCGAGAGTGGAGTTGATAAAAGATAGAGGGCTCGCAAGGGAGGATGGGAATGAGATAGAGGGATATACACCACTCCCTATATCGGAATGGACACCTAGCAAAGGCGGAGAAACACCTCCAAACAACACTGTACAGAGTGTAGTGGGAAGGTTTGTGGTGCAGAAAACGCCAACCACAGAAAGGGTTGAGTCTGTGGGATTGCCAGACGCTCTTCAAGTGCCTGTTACCATAGGACCCATAGTTTCGATCTATAATTCTGAGAGAGATAGAGGGGAACAACAAAGGCAATTGGATAGGGAAAGGATTGAGATGGAAAGGAGGAATAATGTGACGAATGCATGGAAACAATTGCCAGGTTCGGTAACGTGGAACACCCCATTAGACACAACTGTCGGTCCCAATTCAGAACAGGGAGGTCCGAGAGGACCAATGGATCTAAGGGGACCGCGGCCAAGATCTTTTTCAGAGTTAAGAGCTGATTTGAGGGAATGGGACGGGTCCATAGTATCTCCGAGTAACAGGACAAGAACGGAACCAGAGTGGGAAAGCAGGGGTAACGGGACAGTATCTCATTGTGGGGCCAGCGAAAGCAGTCAGGGCCGGGAAGGCCAAAGTCAAGAGAATAGAGGGGATGCAAGTCCTACAAATCAGAGAGAACAACCGGAACAGAATACTAGGATTGTAGAATGTGAGGAAATGTCCCGTCTCTGGGGGAAAGGAGGAGATGAGGCGGTACGGGCTTTTCAGAATAGGTTTAGGTGCCTTCATCATACACTCGGGGAAGACGTTCAACATTGGAGAAAGGAGAACAGCGATAAGTCCCGCCACGCCTCGAATAATCAGGAATCACAGGGAAGTAGGGAAGAAAGAGGGAGTAATGGAACATCTTACCCTGCATCCCGTGAAACTAGCCCGGAGGGGGAGAGAGGGGCTATGAGGCATGAAGGAGTGTTTCACCACCCACCCCGAGAAGACGGAAAGGCATGGGATCTAGAGAGATGGGAACAGGGGAGGACTCCCTATAATTCACCAATACCTAAACGTAGATCTCGGAGCTGGGATGGGAGAGATGCGGATGGAGGAGCTAAATTGAGTGTCTTGAAAGCTGAAATTAAGGCAAAAAGGCTTGATGTTACCAGTTTAAAATCAGATGTTGATGAGATAATAGATGGAACATTGCCTTTGGAAAGGATAGAATTGTACGAACAGGATGAGTTATTGTTCATGGCAAAGGATATTACTAGGAAAGCTAGAGCGTTTCATGAAAAACTGACTGATTTGGCAGACAAGTATGCCGTGGATTTGTCTAGGACAAGGGCATTACAGAGTAACCACAGATTACAGTACGCAGACCAGGATCTAGATGAGAAGAGAACTACTGGATTAAAAACACACATAAGAGAGCTGGTAACAGGGATAAGAGTGTGGAGAGAACTGGATAAATGGGAAGAAAGGTGGTCGAAAAAGGGCACAGTTAGGCGAAGTACAAATGTGATGACCCCTGAGGGAAGGGTAATGCAGATGGAGGCATTCCCTTTGCGAGAAATATCAAATGGAAATTATGTACATGTGCCCTGGAGTAGAGGAGACTTAGCCGCATTTACCAACTCATTTCCGAAGTTGCGGGACAATCCAGTCGAATGGTATAAGAAGGTAGATTGGTTTGTTAAAATCTCGAAAGTACTGTGGATAGATTTGAACACGTTGTTTGACATCGTGGTCCCATCTGATTTGTGGACCCCGTGCAAGACTAGTGTCGAATGGCCAAATGCTGAACCATTGAGGGATGCTCGAACAAATGGACCATCTGAGATTGTCATGCGAAAGTATGAAAGGGTAATAGCATGGCTGAAAGATAAGGTACCACCACAGGACATAGATTGGGTAAAAATAGACCGAACAAGGCAGGAACCCAAGGAGACAGTTCACGAGTTTTATGAAAGATTGTTGAAAACATTCAAGCAATACAGTGGACTAGATGTAATGGATCCCAAAGACATAGGGCAGTTCGTGTCAAAGTTTGTCTTGGGGTTGAGACCTGATATTTGTTTGATGATACAGCAACATTTAATCTGTTGGCAGAACAAACCACTAGATGAGATTTTACGATATGCGAGGTACTGCAGTGACGAGATAGATTCTAAAGCCAAGAATCTAAAGGAGAAATTGATGGTGGTGCAAATGCAGTCCGCTGGGAAGGGTGGCCAGCAGAAGCAGGGGATGGGACGAAAACCAAATGGTCAGAGCAAAGATAATGAAGAAGGGCAGAGACCTAGGATAGACTTTGCCACTTTAAAGAAAACGACAAAGTGTCATCAGTGTCACCAGGTGGGGCATTGGCGACGCGAGTGTCCCTTTAACCCTGAAAATGGAGAGCTAGAAGTAGAAGAGCAGGTCCAAGAAGACCCAGTGCAAAAAGTGACAGTCCCAAGTAATAAGGTGGCCAAAGGGGGGACTTCGGCTCCACGGGCCCAATTCCCACAGCCACCGAAGATAACAGCTGGAGGAAAGGTCTTTAAACAAATGCCTCTGTTTATTGAGGAAGAAAAATGTTATTACATTGATCCATTGACAGGACAACGGGTGAGCAGTGAAGAGGACTGTACCCTCGGGGCAGTTCTAGAAGTGGATCAGAGAGGGCCATTTGTTGAGGCAGAAGTGGCAGGGTGTCCCACTACGTTCTTAGTGGATACTGGGGCTACTCGTTCGACTCTGAGATCAGCGGTGGTTCCAGACTTGCCGATGTCAGGGGAAACAATTCAGGTGGTAGGAGTCGCAAATAAAAGAATGACTAGTCCGTTGACAGAACCAGTATCTGTGAAAATAGGCAATCATATGAACGAACATCAGTTTGTGGTTTGTGACTCGAGTCCGGTATGTCTGTTAGGAAGGGATTTGTTGTGCAAATTGAACTGCACCATATACTGCACCCCGCAAGGAGTGGAGGTACAGACTACCGACGATGATGCTACCTTTAAGGTGGCCAATTCAAAATTCTGTGTAGAACTATATCCTACTCTGACTGTAGAAGATCTTCCACAAGATTTAAGAGATGCAGTGGCGTCAGAGGTGTGGGATTTCACAGGAGAAGATATAGGATTGATTAAAGGGGTAGAACCGGTAAAAATTCTGGTAAAACCAAATGTTGAGTTTCCAAGAACGCCTCAATACAAATTGTCCCAGGAAACGATTGCGGGAATAAAACCTGTGATCGAGTCAATGATACAGCAGGGAATATTGAAAGAAATCGTGGGCAGTCCTTGTAACTCCCCGATTATGGGTTTGCAGAAACCTAGTGGGAAGTTTAGGATAGTTCAGGATTTACGAAAGATTAACAACATAGTCGTTTCATGTTGTCCCGTGGTACCGAATCCATCAGTGATATTGTTTCAAATACCATGTCAAGCAGAATGGTTTACAGTGATAGATCTTTGTCAGGCTTTCTTTTCAATCCCATTGGATGAAGAGAGCAGGTACCTTTTTGCGTTTAAAATGGAAGATCGCGTTTTAACATGGTGTCGAATCCCACAAGGATTCACAGACAGTCCATCCATCTTTAATCAGTTGTTGAAGAAGAATCTTGAGAATCTAGTGCTGCCACAGAACTCGGTTCTGGTACAGTACATAGATGACCTACTTGTTGCGTCAGAGACAGAGGAAGCTTGCAAAGCAGATTCAATTGCCTTACTGAATCATTTAGCTGAAAATGGACATAAGGTATCTCCGAGCAAGTTGCAGTATTGTCTGACAGAAGTACAGTATCTAGGGCACAGGTTAGAAAAAGGGAAACGTAAGGTGTCCCCAGAGAGGATTGAGGCGATAATGAAAATGAATGCGCCTACAACACAGAGAGAAGTTAGAATGTTCCTAGGAATGGTGGGTTACTGCCGACAGTGGATAGTTAACTTTTCACTGAAAGCAAAGCCCTTACAGAAACTGACGCACAAGGAGGTGAGTGATCCGGTACCATGGGATGAAGAATGTCTGGTGGCGTTTTTACAGCTGAGAGACGATTTATGTCGTGCTCCGGCTCTGGGAATGCCAGATTACGAAAAGTCATTTTCACTCTATTGCTGTGAGAGGGAGGGATGTGCTTTGTCAGTCTTGGCACAGACCCACGGTAATGCCCGTAGACCAGTTGCATATTTTTCGGCTACATTAGATCCAGTAGCCGCAGCGTTGCCCGGATGTCTCAAATCCGTTGCTGCAACGGGTGTCAGCATTGAAAGGAGCGAGAGTATTGTGATGGGACATCCAGTGGTGGTGTATGTACCACATTCAGTTGAATTGCTAATGACCAGGACGAAGACGCAGCATCTGACCAATAGTAGGCTCACGCGCTACGAGCAAGTTATACTTGCCGCAGAGAACGTGACTCTCAGGAGATGCTCTGTCTTGAATCCTGCTACTTTGATGCCATTACCTACTGTAATAGAAGGCGAAGGATGTGAAGACCACGATTGCCTTGATGTGACTGAACTATGCACGAAACCCAGACCAGATATTGTGGATGAGCCATTGTCTGACCCCGATGAAATTTATTTTGTTGATGGCTCATGTTTAAGAGACGATACTGGTCGGTTGAGAGCAGCTTATGCTGTTTGTACTATTACTGGAGTTGTAGAAGCCGCTTGCCTGGAAGGAGTACATTCCGCACAGGTAGCAGAAATTATTGCCCTAACTCGTGCCTGCATAGCAGGAAATGGAAAGAGAGTCACCATCTACACGGACAGCCAATATGGTTTCGGTGTGGTTCATGATTTCGGGCAGTTGTGGTCTCAGAGGGGTTACATGACCTCCTCTGGTTCGCCCATTCGAAATGGAGAATTTGTGCGATTGCTGATAGAAGCATTACAAGGTCCTGTTGACATTGCAGTGGTGAAGTGTGTAGCTCATACTAAGAATACAGATTTTGTGTCACAAGGTAATAGATATGCTGATGAAGTCGCACGCTATTGTGCGGAACAAAGTTATTCTTTCTCAAAGGTGGAAATAGAAGGTGCAGAAGAAAAGACTGAATTAAGTATGATGTTAGAAACGGTAGACACTTGGGAGGATTTAAGAATAATGCAGGAGAACGCACCTGAAACAGAGAAAAAGGCATGGGAAACCGCAGGTTGTGTGCGAAGTGAAATGGATTTCTGGGTTTCAGCAGATGGGAGAGCTGTGTTACCTGAAGAATTAGCTAATCCCATGGCGAGAGAAATACATGGTCCAGTACATCTAGGAAGGGATGCTATGATGAGAGTGTTTAGGCAAACTTGGTATTGCCCTAAATTTAGAATAGCAGCAGAATCAGTATGTAAGCGATGTGTTACCTGCCAACAACTGAACGTAGGCAAACGAACACCAGTCACACTGAGTCACATTGGGAGGTCGGGGGGGCCTTTCAATAGAATGCAACTAGATTTTATCGAAATGCCAAGAGTCAATCGCCTTCGGTATGTGTTGGTGATTGTATGCGTATTTTCCAGATGGGTTGAAGCGTACCCTACACGTAGGTGCGATACACTCACAGTGGCTAAATTGTTGCTCAGGGAGTTGATACCGCGCTTCGGGGTGCCTGCCTCTTTGGAATCTGACAGAGGAAAACATTTTAACAGCGAAATAGTGAAGATGTTGTGCTCCACGCTGAATATCGATCAAAAGCTGCATTGTAGTTATCGACCAGAAGCTTCAGGAATTGTGGAACAAGTGAATGGCACTTTGAAGAATAGATTGGCTAAAGTAGTGGCATCCACATCCTTGAGTTGGCCAGATGCTCTTCCTTTAGTGCTCATGAGCATGCGCAGCACACCAGATAGGAGGACAGGTCTCTCTCCCCACGAGATCCTGATGGGGAGGGCCATGAGACTTCCTACAGTTCCAACTACTGCTCTATTGAATATTACAGATGATCTGATCTTGGATTATTGTAAAGGACTGTCTGACGCCATCCATTCTGTGTCCCTTCAGGTGCATGCGGCTGAAGTTCCAGCAGCGAGGAACCTGTGTCATGACCTGAACCCAGGGGACTGGGTCTTAGTTAAAAAGCACGTCCGGAAGAACTGCCTAGATGTTCGCTGGCGTGGGCCCTTTCAGGTAATCCTGATCACGAACACCGCGGTGAAGTGCGGGGGGCTGCCAAATTGGATCCATGCATCCCATACTAGAAGAGTTCCAGCACCTCTAGAAGGAACAGCTCCCATCCCAGACGAAAGCCCGGAAGTGGAAGAGGAGTCGCAAGAAGGGATTGAGGCAGCTGAGGGGGTGTCGGAAGAAGTTGGGAACGCATCGGATTCAGAAGAAGAGCGAAGGCAGGACGGCAGTGAGACAGAAGACGCAACTGAAGGAGAGAGCAGAAGTGAATACGACTCAGACTCAGATCCGTATCGGAGCGACCAAGAACCAAGTGAGAGGACAAGGAATAGGAGAATAAGGCTTGGAGCTGCCACTTGGCCAACAAGGAGAAGAAGGCTAAGTTTGAGGTCGGCCCAGGAAGAAACGCTTACTCCTATATCCGAAGACTCAGATCCAGAAGAAGATATCCAGGATCAAGCCGAGGAGGGTCTTAGAAGATCGAGTAGGGTGCGAGTGCCTAGCAGAAGATACTCTACTCCCGATTGGACCTACCTTGTTGCAGATGTCTGGGAGACACAGAACAGGGAGGATCAGGGAAGTGGAACTGATCAGAACTGACCCGATCATCACAGTGCAAATAAAGTTTCTACTGCCAGGAGCGGAGACCGAAAGGTTGCTGACACTCAACATCGTTCATCCTGCTCTCCTGAGTGGAATAAGAAAGTTGATTTTAGAAACAGTTGAGTTTCCAGTTTGCTGTTCACGATATCCAATATTGGAGGGAACTCTTCTTCGTTTGAAAATGCTTGAACGAGTAGTAGAATTGCTAGGAGTGCTTATTGTTGTGGATTAAGACCATATTGTGAATGTCCTCAAAGGGGCGCAGAACTGGAAAGGTGAAGAAAGTGATCTTGATTAGAACGGACCCCTTTGTAATTGTGGATGTAGAACTGATAGTACCAGGACTAGAAATTGAAAAAACGCTAACTCTCAATTTTGTCCGTCCACTTGTCTTGAGCGAAATAAGGAGAATAATCCTAGAAAAAGTTGACTTTCCATGGTGTGGTACGAACTGTCCAGAACCTGAGGGAATGATACTTCGAATGGACATTTATGAAGACGTAGTATCACTCCTTGAGTCATACATAACTTCAGACGAAAACAAGACTTTTGAAAAGAAATTGTAAAATTGTTGCAAGATAACCTAGCGCCGAGTGGAAGAAGAAAATGGTAGGGGTTTCCTTTTAGCGGATGGAGAAGGGCTAGGGTTGTCTAATTTCTACTGGACTTTGAACTGTTTTGCGGAAATAAATTGTCAAGCTTCCAAGTGTTCAAAGAAAGACATTGCAAGAGAGAAAGACTTTGTTTGCAAAGAAGAGGAAGTGAATGCTGGAAGAAAGTCAAAAACTACACTGTTTGAGAACATGGAGGCTGGCAACCCGAACCGCAGGGCGAAATGTATAGCTGTTACACTTTTAGGAGTAGTGGTTTCTCTTATAATTTTAGTGGTAACTGTTTCACTCCTAGTGGGACACGAGGGGGATGAAACCGCAGTCAAGGAGGATACGGGAGTGTCAACACCGAAAACTACCATTATTAAGGAGAAGGGAAACATCAATGAGAAAGACAAAGCGTTGTTAGATGCAGAAGTAAAAAGGTTACACATGGATGAGTCACAGGGAAATTACAAGTCAAATGCTTATGCTAAATTGCTTTATGAATATGTTGATGCCATGGAAGTAAAGGATTGTTATGTTTGTATGCAATTACCAGCTTCAGTGGAGGAGGGTATCAGATACCATCATCTCCCGTTGACATATGGAATAACGTGCAGTTTATTGTTGAGTATGTTTTATGGACGAGACGGATTTGAGTATTACTTCTCGAATTTCGACTCGACATTGCCAGAGGTTCCGAATTTCAAGCACTTGAACAAATGGGACTACTACAAAAGCGAAGATAGATTACACAAATGGTTTATTCCATGGAGAACGTTAGATACTTCACATGCTCGAATCAACAATCTGACTTGTCAAATATCAGAAGTTGAGAAAAAGTTTATAGCTCAGGTAGATACTAGATACAGGAAGCAGAAGGTATTGAAGGCATCAGGACAAGGGGAAACAGATTGGACCAAGGAGGAAAGGGCACAACAACGAAAAGGTAGTATTGGTCCAATTGCTTTGGATAAGGAGAAACGGGGGAAACTGTGCATTCACAGGAGTTACTCCTATTATGAAAACGTTTATGTAGGACAAGTCAACTGTGAACATGCCTTTCAATTGGAGTACTACTCTAAGAACTTCATGAAAGGGATGCAAGCAATACCAAATGTATATTTTGTATGTGGAAGATATGCCTATGTGAAGTTACCAGATAATTGGTACGGATCATGCTATCTGGCTGTTGTCTTTCCTAAAATATATCATGTTGAGAATTTAGACACGCCTAAGAAAGAAATATCAACTAGATGGAAGCGAGGGCTGGGTGCAGCAGAAGTAGTTGGAGATGTAATAGGGGCTGCATTCCCTTTCTTAGGATTGATAATGAATGACATTAAGATCAGGAGGTTAGCTACAGTCGTAGATAGGCTATCTGCCAGTACTGCAAGATCCTTGATGCTGATAGAAGGGGAGATGCAATCGATTAGGGCAATGGTTCTTCAGAACCGACTTGCTTTAGATGTTCTGTTAGCAAAAGAGGGAGGAGTCTGTAGGGCCTTGAAGGTCCAGGAATGCTGTACTTACATTCCAGACAATTCAAAGCCTCTAGAGAAGTATATACAAAACATCACTGCCATACACTACGAAATTGAGGACCTGGCAAAGGTAAATGTGTGGGAAAAAGTAGGCCATGGAATGGGTAAAGTTGGAAGTTGGTTTGCCAACTTAGGAAAGGGTATCGTTTGGTACATACTGGAACCCATCATCATAACTGTGATTTGTGTAATCACTTTGTGGGGATTGGTGCGCTTGTATCAATGGTATAGAGCAAATAGGTTACAGAGAGCTATGAAGAAACAGGAAGAAGAGTTGACAGCGATGCAGGACACTCAATATAAGAGTCTGAAGGCATTGGAGAGTATGAAAAGAGGTGGAACTGCCCTGTCTTCACTTTAAAAGGTTCTACATTTTTAGTGTCTTGGTGATGATGACCCCTGAAGGTCATCAAAGGGGGGACTGAGAGAGCACGAGTTTGAAAAAAATGTATAAGTACGCCATATTTACAAGCACGTAGTTAGTTTAAACATGTTTTGCACACGAGTGTTTTATATTCAGGAGTGAAATATACAGAGTGTTTTATATTCAATAGCGAAATGTATAGAATGTTAAGTAGAGTAACCATAATTATAACGGTGTGAGATTAAATGTAGAAATGTTGGAGTATATGTGAAAACCTCATGTTCTCATGTTAAAAAGAGTCATGTCCGAATTAAATGTAACTTTGAAAATCCAGTATTATGTGTAGGCCTTAGGGCAATTCACAGCAAACCTGAACGTGCTGCTAAAATAATGTGAAATAAGGTTGACATGGTTCTTTCCAAATGTACTGTTGAACTTAGGGTTAAAAGTATATGCTTTATAGATGTGTTATTTTAGAAACGTATGCTAGTTAAGAATGTTTGCTGTTTAAATCAAGTTAACGTTTTAAGAGTGCAGGAACCTGCTGCATGTAAATCAAGTAGACCAGAGCAGATAATGTCATGTAGTTTAAATTGCCATGTGCTCGTTAGAGGAGAGGTCGTGAGGTGTCCAGCATGAGAGTGTTTTATGACCAAAGATATGGTGGAGTCTGGAATTTGAGGCCCACTGCAGGATGAGTTGTATGCAGGTGCAAGGGTCCTAATCAGCTCGAATGAAAGGGACTTTGTTCAGTGGCGCCTTGCGCAGGCCTGTAGGAGTTTCCAGGAATTTCAGGGGGTATCAGCGCACTGAAGAAGCCGCCTGGGAACCAAGGTCAACTATAACGAGGGTCTTCAAGAGTACCATCATGGAGTTTTACCGCGCAAAGATGTACCACGTGAGGGGCGTCCCAAGGGGCGTTTCTATTGGAAATGTGATTTGGTATTAGGGAAAGTGACCCGGGAGGAGAGCAGAGCAGATGATTTTGGGAGCCTAAGGAAGCGGATGGGTAGGCAGATAGGCTGATCAGGAGAGACCCATTATCAGAGAAGAGACAAAGAGAAGTGCGTGATCTTCTTAGGAAGTCACCACGGCTGACACCTAGAGGGGTAAAGATCTTGCTAAGTAGGGATGTCATTTAGTGTAGTGTAGGGACAGACTAACCTTAATTTTTCTTTTCTGTAATGACTTTGAGGTTGCAACTTGTATCCATTTTAGCAACCCTGATGGTTTTCGAGCTTGTACTTATTATTTTGTTCTTCAGACTCAGACTATTCAAAAAGTTCATGTTCATAGTGATACCGATTTACCTTCTTAATCTCATTTTGAGAAGTTTGTATCTTCAGTTATCTTTGACTTTATATTAAATCTTTAAAACTTAATTTTGGTCAGTGGTCATTTAGAGTGGTGTAAGTTCTTAAATTGATTGCTTTATTGCGAGATTACCTTTTACTCAAGACAGGTACCAACGATTCAGTCGACAGGAAATGGGATTTGGTAAGATAATTAGTAACCAGTAATCCCGCGTTAGCAATGCTGTGTGCTCTGCCGTACATAATTTGCCCTGTGTGCAGGGATGCAAATAGCTGCAGTACATTTTACATTTTCAGACGGGAGATAGTTGGAATGGAGTGGCTGATGGGGGAGTCCCTCTGTATCTTCTTGAATAAATAGCAGCAAAACACGTGTAATGGGGACATAAGCATATCATGTGCCACAGGTGAGGTTCTCCTGCTCCTACAACTTTCTAAACGTCTTTAGGGAGAGGGTGCATGTTATAACTTAGAGGAGACAGCTTTCATTTTCAACAGCTCCATATTAGATGGATATGTATATAATTTGTGAAAGGAGTTACTTCTAGTTATAGCTTTATGTGAAGGCTTTAATGTTTTAAGTTTCTATTTGTTGTAAATTCCAGTGTTTTTTTTCAATGTTTTAAAACATTGCAGAAATCAGTGGTTATCACTGTTTACTCTTTTTAGCTCCATAAAAAGTCACAGGCCTTGTATTTTCCAGTGCTTATGAATAGTTTTGCTTTTATTTCCTTCCTTCTCCAGTTCATTCCTATCGTCAATTGTACCATCCTTCTATTTTACTTCAGATGTCCTTTCTTTGTACCCTTTCCATGAATTTCCTCCTTCAAGTAATGTTTCATTATTTCCTCACAACCATGCCAGTCTCATTTCCCCGCACTCAATTCCTTTGGAGTAGTTCAGTCCCACCCTTTGAAAAACATGTGCATGGATGTGTTATGTTTGCACCTCGTTAAGGTTTGATTGCATGTTCCTCACTTGTAGTGTTCACAGATCATGCACTAACTTGTAGATTTTATGACTTAATGTCTGCAAATTAAGTAGCAGGGTTTCAGCAAAACCATCGCATGTTCGCCTTCCAGGCCTGAGCATGAGTAATGGAAATGTTAAAGATATAACCGGAGGCCCTTTTGTGAGGGGGGATATGGCTTCTATACGCATGAATTTCAGACCATCATGATGTTAAACTAAGTACAAAAATGCTCTGAGCTGAGCTTTATCTAAGGACTTTGATTCATCTTTTATTTGTTTGCACAGTGAGCTTTGGTGCCACAGTCCTGATATCTGAGCTTTCAGAAAGCAAAGCTCCATCCAGATCCAGCTCTAAGTGAAGGAGGATGGTAACATGGTAGTGGTGCTTACCGTTGAATAAGACACTATTCCGAGTTCAGCTGGAAACGTCCTGCTCCTGGCCACTACACTGCAACGTGCAGTGAACTGAAGCCATGAAAGAAAAAACATGCTCTTAAATGGGAATGGATGTAGGTCCTGGGATCTAATGAATGGTCTCAAAGGCATATTAAGTGGCTTACAATGGCCAGATTGGGCCATAGCAGGAGCATCGAAGCAGCACCAATGCAGTACAAATGCAGTGACTACCTCTTAGCACATAATAGTGCCTAGAGGTAGTGACTGCACTTTTACTACTTTGACACTAAAGAGCAGCAAGGCAGTGAGTGTGTAGCAAAATCCTTTTTTTCAGGTTTCAACTCAAAAGCAAATACTTCCTTCAGTGGTGTTTTATCAGTTATAACTGGTTTTACTTGAAAGCTGAAATCCGGCTATGTGTGTGGTATTGCACATTTACACAGACACAAAGTATCTACTATAGTAAATGAAGTGTTTAGGATAGGACGATTACCTTCAACTTGATTTCATACCTCTACTAGCCTCCCAAAAAGCATTTGTACTCACCTTCATAAATCAAAGAGAAGGGGATCGACAGGTAGATTAACCTTGGATATAAATGGGGTTTTACACATGATTATGTGCGGTATACCACTTGAACCATATTAACTTTATGGGCTCGCCCTTGAACACCAGAAGTGATTTACTCTTGAGGCAATATGCCATTTGGCCTTAGTAAACCATCAGTGTTACCATTGAAACTATGTGCAGTTTCCCCTTGGATTCATCTCAGAGTTGTCCTTGGACTCATATGTGCTTTGCCCGCAGAACTGTAGGCGCTTTACCTTTGATATTGAGAGTGGTATGCTCTTCAGACTAAATGAAGTTTACCCTCAGGACTGAAGTCAGTTTGACTCAGGGACTGGAGGTTGTGTACTTTGTGGCTGTATCTGTTACGCAGTGGTGTTTTTGAGACAGTAGAGCTTTGACGTTGGTGGAGTAGTGCTTTGCTTTTGGGACAGTAGTTCTTTGCAATTGAGACAGTAGGGCATTGCCGTTAGACAGTAGACTGTTGCCTTTTGGACTGGAGCAGTTTGTCTATGGGCAGTAGTGCTTTGCTTTCGGAGCAGTAGAACATTATCTTCTGAAATGCAAGTGTTGTTCCTTTCAGACAGTAGTGTTTTTATTTTGGAAGAGTAGTGCTTAGCCATTTTGGACTATAGCAGCTTGCCTTTGGACAATAGTGTTTTTTCTTTGGAACAGTAGCAGTTTCCCATGTCTGAACTGGTGTGGCTTAGTGAGCAAAATAACGATGGATTAAACCCAGATCTGTGACTGGGGGTGAATGTTTTGCCATTGTGCAACATTCCGTCCATCATCTTGTGTATTTTGCTGTTCACCCTATGTGGCAAGGGTATGCCCAGACGTGGGTCCCGTGCTCACTAAGCCACTGGAGTCAAGCTATCCTGGCTAAAGACGGCTGATAGCCAGAAACCGGTCCTAGAATGCTTGATTCCGGTCCAGGGAAGACATGGCTTGGCAGTTCGGGCTGGACTGTGCCCATGAGGCACAGGGTCAAGACTGATTTGCATATGGCCATGTCTGAACTGGGGTGGCTTGGTGAGCAAAATAACAATGGATTAAACCCAGAACTGTGACTGGGGGTGAATGTTTTGCCATTGTGCAACATTCCGTCCATCATCTTGTGTATTGTGCTGTTCACCCTATGTGGGAAGGGTATGCCCAGACGTGGGTCCCGTGCTCACTAAGCCACTGGAGTCAAGCTATCCTGGCTGAAGACGGCTGATAGCCAGAAACCGGTCCTAGGATGCTTGATTCCGGTCCAGGGAAGACATTGGCTTGGCAGTTCAGGGTTGGACTGTGCCCATGAGGCAGAGGGTCAAAACTGCTTTGCATATGGCCATGTCTGAACTGGGGTGGCTTGGTGAGCAAAATAACAACGGATTAAACCCAGATCTGTGGCTGGGGGTCAATGTTTTGCCATTGTGCAACATTCCGTCCATCATCTTGTGTATTGTGCTGTTCACCCTATGTGAGAAGGGTATGCCCAGACGTGGGTCCCATGCTCACTAAGCCACTGGAGTCAAGCTATCCTGGCTGAAGAGGGCTGATAGCCAGAAACCGGTCCTAGGATGCTTGATTCCGGTCCAGGGAAGACATGGCTTGGCAGTTCGGGCTGGACTGTGCCCATGAGGCACAGGGTCAAGACTGATTTGCATATGGCCATGTCTGAACTGGGGTGGCTTGGTGAGCAAAATAACGTTGGATTAAACCCAGATCTGTGACTAGGGGTGAATGTTTTGCCATTGTGCAACATTCCGTCCATCATCTTGTGTATTTTGCAGTTTCCCTTTGGGACAGTTGTGCTTTGTCTTCAGGACAGTGATGTTTTGACTTTGGTACTGGTGTACTTTGCCTTTGGGATTGTAGTGGTTTACATTCAAAACAGAAGTGCTTTGGCCAGTAATGCTTTGTCTTCAGCACAATAGTGCTTTGCCTTTGGGGCTTTTGTTGGTTGACTTCTGGATTGTAGCTATCTGCCTTTGGAACTGTGGCATATTGCCTTTACCTTCGGAACTGGAAGTGGTGTGCTGTTGGGACAGTAGCGCTTTGCAGATCGGACAGTAAGTAATGGTTTGCCTTTGGGACAATAGTGCTTTGCCTTCTGGACTGCAGCAGTATCCTTTGCACAATAGTGCTTCTTCGCCTTTGGGACAGTAGTATTTTACCTTCAGAACTGAAAGTGATGTGCCTTTGGGACAGAAGGAATTTTGCTGTCAGACCCATGCCCAGTTTGTCCTCGGCAGTGTGTTGGGGTCTGCTTTTGGGACAGTAGCGCCTTCCGAATTACAACCAGCTGTACAGACCTCAAACTCTGATCAGATCACCGCAGTTCAACCTCTATATGAAACCTCTCTGCGTTGGGCCAAGAAAACTTGTCTCCCATAATTTTTCCGTAATTTTTAAAGTTTTTCTCTCTTTCACAGGAAATCCTCACCAGTAGCAGTCATCTCAGATAAGAAATAATGGGCCTCATTTATGAGGCCGTGCGTCACTTTTACGTCGCCGGTGCGCCACTTTTTGTGACACACCAGCAGTGTAAAAAATGTGCCTTGTTGCACCATATTTACAAAGTGACGCATCTAGGTAGATGCGTTACTTTGTAAACCCCTGCGCTACATTATACCTGCGCCAGATAAAATGTATGCAGGGGGGCATTCTGATGCAAGAAAAGGTCATAGAAGTGACGCGCCACTTCTAGGACACAAATGCGTCAATTTCTTAAGCCTGCCTCACAGCAGGCGTAAGACTGACGCAGGCCCTTTCACATGGCATGACACACTCCAGCAATGCGTCGCTTTTGCGCCATACAGATACGTCAGAAATACTGACGTTTCTGTAACTCCTTGCGCAATGATGCGTCATACTATAAATATGACGCATCATTGGTGTCGCAAGGAGGGCGCAATGAAAAGTGATGCATCGCTGTTTTCACGCAGCGATGCGTCACTTTTCATAAATGAGGCCCAATATTTTTAACTGAACTTGTTTTAGTGCTGTCTATTGGGGGCATCTGAGCCATCAGGGGAAGGTGTCTCGAGTTCTAGGAGTCTGCTTAAACTGAAGAAAAACACATTTCCCTCATTGACCACAGTAATTTAGCAAAGGTATAATTCTCATTTACTTTTTAACATTTATTTGAACAGAACAAGGGTGACAAACGCACAATATTCCTTTATCCTTTTTATAAAATGTTATTATTTTTTTCCACAAGATATTCTCTTTTATTTCTTTTCATATATAATTTATTCTTTTTTTCTTTCTTTCATAAAGGTTTATACTACCTTGTGTCTATGTTCATAAACAGTTCATAAATATTGAACATGAAATTTAATTACAGATTCATACAGAAAAATGTATTTTGCATTTAAATATACGCATAATAAAAAACACCAATGTACAAAAAAGATTATATATCATAAAGCAATTACACCCCCTGGATAACACCACTCTCCATCAGTCAGTCTCACACAATCATACCCTCACTACACTCATTCAAACAAAATATGTACAAGGGCTGGGTCTAGTTGGCAGAGAAATCTCTGCCAATAGAAAAATCTCAGACCACAGTATGAGATTCCGCACTTGGTCGACGCGCGTTTCGGTGGTACAGAGCCACCTTCCTCAGGACCTCTTCCAGATTACACAACCACACTTGCCCAGGAGACCTATAAATACATGAAATGTATGTCACCACACATAAACTCCAAAAGAGGAGGAATATAAAACACCATAATTAGCATAGACCCAACACAAACCTCCCCATGTGACCAACCAACATGAATTTAACCTACTAAATAGGAGTTCAATGTAAGAAAACATGAAGAAAAAGCAAAGCAACAAACGTAAATAGTGAAATTCATACAACAACCACATACTATAAAATGTAGAGTTAATCTCCTATATGGCACATCGCCTACATTTTTTAAGAACACTTCAAAACTTACATCAAATAAAAACCCACTATTCTTGTCCAATATCAGAGAGTTCAGCAGCTGGTCCCCGCTACAGTATACAATCTATAGGCCTATAGAGTGTAGAGAGAGCTACCTAGAAAATGGGAGACCACAATGTCAGCCATTAGTGTCGGGTCACCTCATAATTAAACCAAGAGCCACTTAGTAGAGCAAACATATCTTACCCCAAATATCGTAGCATGGCCTACTGTATAAGTCACAAGATCGGTTCGGGTTCAGGATGCAAACATCTGTCTCATTAGCTGCAAAGGGACAACCACAAGATAGTGAGAACGAGGGGTTCACACGATTTAGAGGTGAAATAAATGGTCCAGTGACTACTTCAATGAATTGGACCGACCTTTTTGTCTCCCATTCGGTTTTATATCATATATATTTCCTTATGGCCCATTGTTATATTGCACCTCAGTATAGCGCCATATATGTGGCTATCATCTCAACCTCTATGACACCTGGGGAGGAAAAACAATGCTACGCGTTATGAAAAGTCAGATGATAATCGTACAGAAAAACGTCTGCCCCATAGTGTACAGCTACGTCCTGAAATAATACACTATTGGCTGGATATAGTTACTAAAAGGGCGCGGAGATTGCATAATGGTAAATCGCCGTGCCTTATTTACAGTCCGTGATATCCTACGGGTGCTCAATTATTGGTTATAGGCTGAAAACCCAACATCAAAGTCGCCGTAATATAGGCTAAGGGACGCAAAGATGACGTGGAAATTGAACGACGTCCCTATCACGGCTATTGTTTTCAATCCGTAAATATCCCACGGGTACACAGATTACATGCTGAAAGACGGCATAAATGTAACCGCTATCTCGATTGGTGGGCGGACCTACCCTAGTAGCCCAGTCGTTAGCAAAAAAGGGCGAACTGCACGCTTGGAAATAAAACCTCGGATAAAACACCCCAAGGCGTTACCGTTCGCCCTAACAAGGCTTACCTCAGTCAGAGGTTGTAGCGGGCCGTCGTGTCTACCAACTTCATGACACGTATCGAAGTTGAGAGCACCCGTAATATTACCGTATTTATACCCAATCCAAGTTGTCAAAGCCCTCGCGATATCTGCTTACTTCCGATGTGACACCCGTACGTTAGCAAAAATAGACAAGGGACCAAAACACTGCCATTTTGTGTGAGGAAGACTTTTGTTTCAAGAACCCGGCCATGCCAAAATCAACAAAGGACTGCAAAGCTGCCATAATGAAACGGGGAAGAAAAGATAATAACAACTATACAGCAACAGAGTCGTACATGTCAAGGAACACCTCTCACACAGAGGTAACAAGAATAAACTATAAACTACGGCGCAAATGAGGAGCACTCCGGGCCACAGTGCGAACATATATTATGAAGGCAACTGAATGTGTGTGACGTATCACAACCACGCAGTGTACGAAAAAAAGGAAAAATTATGCTCATGAGAGTAATTGTAAATTTACCGCATAGTGTAGCAGACAAAGGATCATAGGGTTTTTCGAAGAAAGAATGCACAAATATGTACATCTTGCACTGACCAAAAAGAAAGAGGACCCCATATAAAGAGCCACAGGAAAACAATATAGATGTGGGAATACGTGTGCTAGCCTTACTAGTTAGGTAGTGGAAGCTAAAAGATTTACTGAAGTCAAGCACGCAAAAGCGCGATAGGGCCAAAACAGTAGGAGGGAAGAGATGTTAGCCAATATTCATGTCCCTGGCTTATTTAGTTACATACCAAGCAATTTCTTCATTCAGACCATGTTTAACACAATTCAAATGAAACACCCAAAAGGTCTCCCGCTTCTTACGTGTGACTTCGACTGATTGACCCAATTTAATTTGATTTTCTCAAGGATTGATCATTTTAATTCCTTTTCGCAGTGGTTCATATCTAGACAATGTTGGACCAAGGGTGCCGTAAGTCTTTTTGTTCTGATAGCAGATTTGTGTTTGCTGAACCGCAAACGAAATTCCCGGCCAGTCTCCCCTACATAGGCTAGGCCGCAGGGGCAGAAAAGAATATATACAACATTACTGCTCTGACAATTAGTAAAGTGACGTAGCTTGATTTCCATATTGTTGTAATTAATTATGTCCGATACTAGAGCTGATTCACAGGCATGGCAGGAGCCACATCTGTGGTTGCCCATTATGACGGGTAGACCTGTGACGGATTTTTGGCTGTCCAAATTTTACCTTTTAAGGTGGCGAGTATGGACCAGCTTGTCCTTAAGATTCTTGTTTCTTCTGTAAGCCACCAAAGGAAGTGGGATGGAAGGAACGCTTTCATCAGAGTTTAAAATTCTCCAATTTTTGTTTATAGCATTCCTAATTTTGAAATTAAGAGTGGAATGATTCATAACGCATGCAATGCGAATTTGGCTTGGACGCTTAGAAACTTGTAGGAGTGCCTCTCTATTATAATACTTGGCTCTCTTGTATGCCTGGCGTACAAGACGATGAGGGAAGCCTCTACTCAATAGTCCATCCTTCAAGGCATCTCCATGCACATGAAAGGATGCTATATCCATGCAATTACGCCGAATGCGTAAAAATTCTCCAAAGGGAATTGATTCCCTTTGGCAATTCGGATGGTAACTATCGAATTGTAAAATAGTATTCTTGGCAGTTGGTTTCCTGAAAAGACTTACCTTGAGTTGACCACTAGTACCATCAATCTTGATGTCCAGGAATTCTACCATGGAGTGACTTTGGTTAGTTGTAAACTAATGATTAGTGTCACTGGCATTAAGCCAAAGAATAAATGCCTGTAATGTATCCGTGGGCCCGCTCCAAATAAAAAAAATATCATCTATGAAGCGTCTCCACATAGACACGTTTTCAATGAAGGGTGCTGCCTCATTATAGATATTTCGTAGCTCCCATTCACCCATGAAGGTATTTGCCACACTAGGGGCACAGGATGCCCCCATCGATGTACCTTTGATTTGTTTATAGAGGGAGACATTATACTCAAAAAAGTTATTCAGTAGGACCACTTCAAGGCATCGTAGAATAAAGTTCTCTGGACGGTTGTCTGGAAATCTTTGCAAAAGGGCTGCAACCGAGAGTAACGCTCGACATTGAGGAATATTGGTGTATAAAGCCTCAATGTCGAGCGTTACCAAGGTGTCAGTCGCTGGGTTGAATGGTGCCCCCTCTATCTTGTTAATGATATCTCCTGTATCGCGTATAAAAGAGGCATACTTATGTGTGAGCGGGCATAGAAAGGTGTCAACATATTTGGATAAAGGCTCGGTACTCGACCCGATTGTTGAAATGATGGGCCGCATAGGTGGATCAGTTTCTGACTTATGGGTCTTGGGCAGACCGTAAAGAGCAGAGGTCACCGGACATGATTTATTTAAAAATTTGTATTCATCATCACAAATATAACCCTCTGCAAGAGCAGCTTGAGTCATTTCTAGAATGTAGGTGTTCAATCTATTTAATTCTCTACGTTGTGCTGGTCTGTAGTGATCGGTGACAGCAAGCATATCAAGCATTTTTTGATCATATTGGTTTTTATCAAAGATGGCGATCCCGCCACCCTTGTCGCAAGGTTTGATGACTAAATTAGAGTCTTTTTTCATTTTTTCCAGCGACATGTTCTCTGGTTTAGATAAGTTAAACTGAGGTTTATAAGGGTGTTTGACAATACGAGCAACATCCCGTAGGACACTTTGTTAAAAATACTGACATCAGCCCCTACCATACATGGACGACCTGGACGTTGCTTTGGGTGTAAGCGGTGTGCTTACCAATTCAGGAGATCCAAACAACAGAGGTGATAGCGGGACAGGTGTTGAGGCTCGCTCTGGTGATGAGGCTTCCTGGGTGGTGGTCTTGCCTCCTTCTACAGCGCTGTGACCTGTGCTTTGTTTCTCTTTTTCCCTTCTCTTAGTTGCTGGTGCCCTCTCCTCCCTTGCTGGTGCTGGAGTGCGTGAGGACTCTCCTGTGGAATCAAATTGACATAGAGTCAATGTTGTTGTTCACCTGTGTGTAGTTCTTAAGTAAATTGTTTACACACCTTTGCACAGTGTACATTGTGTGTTTGGTGATGTGTGTGGCATGCCTTGCTGAGTCTTGTGGTGTATGCATTGCATGTATGTACTCATGACTACGTCTACCATGATGCATTGCCGGCCCCAAGTATGATCTGTTCTGCAGTGTAATGATTCTACACATTGGGGTACGGGTTCAGGTAAATGGTTGTGGATTAGGGTACATGCATCTTACCTTGTTTCTTTGTTGCTCTTGCTGTACTGTCCAGGTCTCCAATCCCATGGATGCATTCTGGCTCCATGGTGGTTTCAACAAGCTCCTCCATCTCAGTCAGTTTTGGTGCTTTGCTCCTGCCACCTCCTGTCACACCAGCATCCTTTTTTTGTGCAGCAATCTTCTTTTTGGTTATGATGCGCAGGTCATACCATCGCTTTTTAATGTCCTCGATCTCCCGGTGGGTCACACCAATGTCATTGACTTTGCCCTGTATGTCAAGCCATATGTTCCTTTTCACAGACTCTGCAACATGCAGAGACTGTTTACCGAATATTTGGTTGTAGTGACTTACAATTTCTTCAACAGCCACCTGGGCTGAACTTTATCTTTCTTTTGCGCTCCCCACCATCCTTTTGCCCTTACTGAGACTCCATTCTGTTGCACTGCTTGGCTCTGGATGCTCAGCTCCTCTCACCTCAGCTCAATTGTTTGTTCAGTTGGTGTGCAACTGCATGGATGTGGCCACTCCCAGGTACTGGGGAGGGGTGCTTCATTCTGATTGGTTGGATTCTCTGGGCCTTGGTTGTGGGGTGTGTAGGGTGTCCCTGATTGGTTGGCAGGCTCACATGTCGATTTTCATACGTCCGATTCGGTATTTACCGATTTGGTAAATTCCAAATCGGTATGAATGGGTTTTACCAATTCGGAATTTACCGATTTGGAATTTACCGAATCGGTAAATACCGAAATCAGATACCGAGTCATTCCGAAACGGTAAGTTTTACCGATTTCTTACCTACATACCATTTTCCGATTCTGAAATACCGATTCGGTATGAGTCGGTATTTAAGAATCGGAAAATTAAAATTACCTACATCTGGGCCATAATCTTTTTTGTACATTGGTGTTTTTTATTATGCGTATATTTAAATGCAAAATAAATTTTTCTGTATGAATCTGTAATGAAATTTCATGTTCAATATTTATGAACTGTTTATGAACCCCCTTTTGTACCACCTGTTTATGAACATAGACACAAGGGAGTATAAACCTTTATGAAAGAAAGAAAAAAAGAATAAATTATATATGAAAAGAAATAAAAGAGAATATCTTGTGGAAAAAAATAATAACATTTTATAAAAAGGAATATTGTGCGTTTGTCACCCATGTTCTGTTCAAATAAATGTTAAAAAGTAAATGAGAATTATACCTTTGCTAAATTACTGTGGTCAATGAGGGAAATGTGTTTTTCTTATGTTTCTTCATTCCCCTCTTTCCCTGACCTGCTTTAGTTTTGAGGGGGTCCCATCAATTCTGCTATTGTCTGTTTAAACTGAGCCACAAGCAGCACACGGTCCAGAGGCCTTCAGAGCTCCCCTGCCTCCGTCCCCGCTTCAGCAAAGAGTGAATGGTTTGGCCCATTCTGACTGCTCGCGGCAGTTTCTTGCTACAGTCTAAGGACAATCCTCAGGAATTCCTGCCAACACTCGACAGAATTGCATCAGCAGGAGGAATATATTAACTGTAGAACTCAGAATAAAGTCAGTGGCAAAAACTGCTCACGTTTTGGATGCCGATTCCCTTAGGACAGAAACGGGGAGTGGGATGTTCACACATGCGACTATGTGACCATGCGTGGGTAACCCTGCTTTTAAAGAACTATTCAACAAAAGGAAATCGAGCTGCACCAAAATATAAAACGAGCATTTTGACAGTAGCCAAGCACCGGACTCCCGAGGCGTTCCTACGTTGTTGGCAGGGCCGGCTCTAGGCTCACGGAGGCCCTGAGCAGGGAGTGTAGGTAGGGGGCCCGAGGCCGCCAAATCCCTGCCAGGGGCCACCACGCAAATATGTATCTAAGGATATATATTGGCGTGGCGGCCCCTGGGGTTTGGCGGCCCTGTGCAGGTGCACAGCTTGCACATGCCTTAGGCCGGCCCTGTTGTTGGCATCAGTGGCGGCCGACATGAAAGTGGTAGAGCAGGTGGAGGGGGAGTAGAGAGGGATGCGGGGTGGGGGAGGGGATGCACGGGAGGGGGAGCTCGGGGAGGACCTTCACCTCGACACTCTCACCTGATATCAGTATATCCCTACCTAAGCTCTCGGCTATCTGCTGTATTTGACTCATTTCCCCAGCATATTAACACAGATACTCTGTACAATGGAGCTGTCACCTCCCTCGCCCCAGGAGATTCACCCAACCTCTCTCAAGCTGATATAGCAAACCTACTTGCAAGCTACAACACCCTGACATTATTGAACCCCCACCCACCTTACTGCCACTACCTCAGACAACTCAAACTAATGGCAAATTAAGATTATTTCCCTAACTCAGTCCAAACACTAGTCTCTCCCAAAGCGCACCCTGGCCAACAGAAATATACTTCTTATTGAAACCAAAGACACTCCTTACACCAAATCATACACATCGGTTCTACATTGCATGCTTCATAATTGCAGATCAGCAATGAAACACAAGATTGACATTTCTGACAATATTACATACTATAACTTAGACCTGCTAATTCTCACAGCGACCTGGTTGAATGACACATTCCATTCCATATTTGACCTTCTTCTTCCTCCGAACCACTCCATCATCAGGAATTACCATAGGTAGAGTTGTGGGAGGTGTGGCTGCCACCTTCAGAGACACCCTGCTAGGAGCTTTGCAGCAGACCCTTTTCCTCACTCCAATAACTAACCTTAAAACCACAAATGCAACACAATTCCCCTTTCAGACTTAATGTCATCTATCACCCACCAAGTGACAACTCTGTATTTACCACGGAATACATTGATCTCGCAAGTGACCAATCAACCCAAAGCAAAGAAGTGATCTTTCTAGATGATTTTAATCTTTAAGGCAACACAGAAGAGGTCTCCTCGCAGCTATTTGTGTGGACTGCGCTGATGCTATTATACTGTTCTTGTTTTTAAAGGGGAAGGGGCTAACGTTTATTAAAACTGGTTTGTGTTAGGTTCCCTATCCTGTTTTAAATCACCACGTTTTTTTGCTTTTGCACTGCACTTCCCATTGTATCAACATCATGTGGTAGTACCGAGTGATTGTGGGTCGCTACCCCTAACTGGTTGTCGGGGTATGCCAGTCTCAATGATCAAGAGACACGATACCCGATAAGGACTACCAAATGAGAATATTGATCTATACAAGACTTTTGATGGGAATCCTCCACCAGGGGTGACTCACGTTACCTGGTGCTTCACTTTTTGGTGGTATGGTTTGTTGGATTTGCTGTGTTTGTTTCTCATGTACTGTTGACATGATTACAAAAGCATAGAATTACTTCCGGAGTTCTAAATAGACCCCTAAGTTTGCTGTTTCGTAACACAGAAGAGTAAGCAGTCAACCAGCTTGCCACATTTCTCTCCGCAAATGATCTGATACAACACAATTTTAAACCAAAGCACAAGAAAGGCTCCATACTTGATCTCATAAGCTGCAAAGCCGACCTGCTCTCAGTCAATGAACCCATTCTGGCAGACCGGTCTGATTATTTTCTTATTCCTTGCTCGTTACAACTCTCTCGCCCTGACATGAGGCCATCCAAAAAGAGAAACTTCCTGGTTTTGCAACAACAAGAACACTGATATCAGCATACTTAGCAATTCCGCAATGAATGTACTACCCCCATAGTCCGGCCATAGATGCCAATGTCTTCACTGCCCACTGCTTTGACAGTCTCTCTATTTTGCTTTACAAGGCAGCCCCACTTCAAAGCAAACAATAGACCAAGACCATCTGATCCATGGTACAATAAAGCCTTATAAGAGAAAAGAAAAACATTGAGATCTCTGTATAAAAATTGAAAGAGACACATTCCACCAGTAATCTTGCGTGCCTCTAAAAGTCAGGATCACTTTAGCAAAGGCATATATTTCATGAGAAATCAGATCACTTCAGATCCCTTCTTGACTCAGTCAAGAATCAGCCGAAACAACTCTTTGACTTGGTCAAAACAACCACCAGCCCTCTCTTGCCACCTTCCATCAAACTAGATGACTCCTCCAAGAAAATAGAAGTTTGCACAATTTTTTGATTCCAAAGTGATATTTCTCCTATGTCAAGATGAACATGCAATTACCGCAGTTGATTGCACAGCCAAGAACACCTGGCAAACCTTTGACATTATTGGGAGGCATGTATTACCCAAAAATATGATTCCAAACCCTCAAATCACTTTGTGGACCTTATTCCAAGTAACATTTCCAAAGATCTTCACATATATATGCTCACTAACTGGACAAATCTAGTTTATCTTTCAGTCAGGGATCATTTCCTGACTTCCTCAAAACTGGTCAAGTCACCCCACTTCTCAAAAAACCCTCAGCCGCTGTGAATGACCTTAATAACTTTCGCCAACCTACAGATTCTTGCAAATATTGTTGAATAATGTGAAACGGAGCAACTCACTCAACAACATTCTGGTCAAATTCCAATCGAGCTTCAATCAAGGGTGCGGTACTGAAACAGCACTGGTTTAGGTTTGCAATGATGCTCTTCAAGTCTTAGACTCGGACAGCTCCAGCCTCATTCTTCTCAACATGTTGGCAGCTTTTGGTACAGTACATCAACGTAGGCTTCAAGACACACTAAAACATCGGAAGGGCATTGATGGTGTGATTCTAAAATGGATTAAATCTTTCTTCATGAGCAGGTCAAAAACTATCAAAATTGACAACGGTCCATATTTACTGATGGCCGTATGTCAAGGAGTACCACAAGGTTCTATCCTTGCTTCTACTATGTTCAATCTCCATATTGAACCTCTGGAAGTTCTACTAAGAAAGGCTGGGATTCTCATCAATATGAAGACGACAGCCATCTCTACTTAAAAGTCTCATCCATAAATGGCATCTCTCATCTTGCCGACAACCTAAACTTCGTTCAAGATTGGTTAACTTCTCGCAACCTAAAACAGAATTCCTCCTGATTTCTTCTTCAAATTCACCAATACCTGTACAATTCTGGTTGGATACACCCAACATCCTCAACAGCTAACCCATCATCGTTGACAGTGCAAAATCTCTGGAAGTCATTCTAGATAAAATGCTCAACCTTCAAACTCAAATCAGCACCATGACCAGGAATGTACAATATCAACTATGCATTCTTTGAACAATCCAACATTACATTCATGAGCAAGATCTGAAATCTCTCGCTCAATTCCTGTTTTGTCCAGAATAGACTATTCCAACTCTCTTTTGACAAGTCTCCCCAAGACCCATCTCTCAACTCTGAAATCCATTCTATATTCAGCAACTCACTTCATCTATGTGGCAAAAAGTAATTACTGTATCTCATCAATATTTGTCACTCTTCGCTGGCTCCCAATAGAAACCAGGGTGATTTATAAGATTGCCTCTATCACGCACAATGCCTTACATTCATCCAATCCTGGCTACCAAGCGAAGAAACTGAAGCTTTTGGGAGGCACCAGAACACCACGAAATGCAGAAGATATGCTGTTAGAGCCTCTGGCCTTCTAAAAGAAACAACTCATGGTACACACTTTCTCAGGTAGTGCAACTAGAATATGGAACTCTCTTTCCCCAAAACCAAGCACCACCACCTCATTGACAAACTTTAAAATGGAGCGGAAATCCCTTCTCCGACAAAGTAACTTTGGCCATTTGTCACCTTAACCAACCTCCCCCATGAAACGTACCCTCTCCAAGACTGAGACTAACTGCTCCACTCCTGTCTCACATAACCTTACCTTCTTGCTACTGCCTACACTATGTACATTTTCTTATAATCGGTAAGTCCATGTCTTTGTAACGCTCAAAATAAGCAAAAATCATTGATTTTGACTCTCTACGTTATGCCTTTTGTAATGATCGTAACTAGCAACTGCTTGTAACTTTGTATCTCTTGTAATAAAACCTGTTTTATCGTAAACCAGCTAAATATCTTTAGGGAGTATCCACGCTATTTATAAATGCACAAATAAATAAATAGGGTTTATCAAATTCATCGTCCCTTGGGCACTAACTGGTATTTGAAAAGCATTGGGCTAGGCTAGCTCAGCTGGAGGGTACTCCTCAACATGATGGGTCCCACATTCGCTAGCTTGCAGCTTGTTTATATTGTCAGGCACCTGGTTAGGTGTCACTTACCCAGGCAGCGACTTCACCAAAATCTTACAGCGGATTCCCCTTCATCTGCCTGTGTATTTTCATTTTCATTTTTGAGGGCCTGCAAGCTGCCATGTGCTGCCAGGTAAATGAGCATTCAATATTATTTTTTATTTACTGATCCAAGTTGTGTCCTCTACTTTGCTAGGAAATAAAAACGAAAAAGAAAAGGGAACCCACGCCATTGTGCTGGCCTTCACATAGCAAAACACACAAGATGATGGACGGAATGTTGCACAATGGCAAAACATTCACCCCCAGCCACAGATCTGGGTTTAATCCATCGTTATTTTGCTCACCAAGCCACCCCAGTTCAGACATGACCATATGCAAATCAGTCTTGACCCTGTGCCTTATGGGAACAGTCCAGACCGAACTGCCAAGCCATGTCTTCCCTGGACCGGAATAAAGCATCCTAGGACCGGTTTCTGGCTATCAGCCGTCTTCAGCCAGGATAGCTTGACTCCAGTGGCATAGTGAGCACGGGACCCACCTCCGGGCATACCCTTCCCACATAGGGTGAACAGCAAAACACACAAGATGATGGACGGAATGGTGCACAATGGCAAAACATTCACCCCCAGTCACAGATCTGGGTTTACTCCATCGTTATTTTGCTCACCAAGCCACCCCAGTTCAGACATGGCCATATGCAAATCAGTCTTGACCCTATGCCTCATGGGAACAGTCCAGACCGAACTGCCAAGCCATGTCTTCCCTGGACAGGAATCAAACATCCTAGGACCGGTTTTTGGCTATCAGACGTCTTCAGCCAGGATAGCTTGACTCCAGTGGCGTAGTGAGCACGGGACCCACGTGTGGGCATACCCTACCCACATAGGGTGAACAGCAAAACACAGAAAATGATGGACGGAATGTTTCACAATGGCAAAACATTCACCCCCTGTCACAGATCTGGGTTTAATCCATCGTTATTTTGCTCACCAAGCCACCCCAGTTCAGACTTGGCCATATGCAAATCAGTCTTGACCCTGTGCTTCATGGGAACAGTCCAGACCGAACTACCAAGCCATGTCTTCCCTGGACCAGAATCAAGAATCCTAGGACCAGTTTCTGGCTATCAGCCGTCTTCAGCCAGGATAGCTTGACTCCTAGGAAGCTTGTTTCCGGTCCAGGGAAGGCATGGCTTGGCAGTTCGGTCTGGACTATTCCCATGAGGCACAGGGTCAGACTGATTTGCATATGGCCATGTCTGAGCTGGGGTGGCAGAGTGGGCTAAAGAACGGTGATGGATTAAACCCAGATCTGTTGACTGGGTGTGAGTGTTTGATTCGTTCAGATGCTCCATCCATCACCACCCCCTTTTGTACTGCTTTGTTCGCCATAAGTTGGCAGGGTATGTTCACACGTGAGTCCCTTGCTCACTTTGCCACTGGATTCAAGCAAGCCTGGCTGAAGATGGCTGAAATGCCAGAAACCGGTCCTAGGACGCTTGTTTCAGGTCCAGGGAAGGCATGGTTTGGCAGTTCGGGCTGGACTGTTCCCATGAGGCACAGGGTCAAACTGATTTGCATATGGCCATGTCTGAACTGGGGTAGCAGAGTGGGCTAAAGAACGGTGATGGATTAAACCCAGATCTGTTGACTGGGTGTGAGTGTTTGATTGGTTCAGATGCTCCATCCATCACCACCCCTTTTGTACAGCCTTCACATAGGCACTCATATGTTATCATGCATGTTAGCGAAGCAGAAAGACCCAGCTGACAAAATAGTGTCACGCCATTGTGCTGGCAAATCCAATAGGTAAACAAGGTGAGACCTATTGACACTTCAAATGCTTATTTATTGGTGCAGTGTGGCCTAAGAGCAATTTCCCGTTGTTAGTTATTCATGTATTCGCTTGCTGCATTGTTTGAGTCCCCATAGGTGGTTTTGTTGTCCTGCTACCAACCACCATATTTTCAGCCTTATTTGAATGATCACTATTTATTGGGCAGAGATAAAATCTCTAATTTGGAAATGATGGTGAGAGATTTCACATGAGTGGCAGTGCATCATAGGTTCTGGAAGTAGGGGTGCTGAGGGTGTGGGAGCACCTCTAAAATAACAGTGCTGGAGTTCAGAAGATGAATGAGCACTAAAAGAGACCTTTACTTTTTAGGTTTCGCCTCGCCGAAAGCTGCGCAGCAGACTTTCGCGCAAGGCGAAAACTTTTGAGAAGAGTATGTGGCTTGGTCACCGCCTCTCACTTCCATTGGCTTGCCCCATAAATGGAGGCTAGCCATTGGAAGTGAGATCTGTCCGTCACGGTCCGAGGCGATTCGTGGGCATTCCGGCGATCTTTTTCTCATCCTGCCCCTTTTCCTACGTCATGCGGCGGTGGGCGGTGGTTTATTTTATTTTTTTTCAAGCTTTGTTTTCGCCATTTTGGAAGTGTGGTTTTCAGGGGTGGGTTGCGCGATGTCCCGCTGTCCGTTTCCGCCACCCCTCCCGCTGTCCGTGTGTCCGTTCCTGCCCCCCCCTCCCGCTGTCCGTGTGCCCGTTCCTGCCCCCCCTCCCGCTGTCCGTGTGCCCGTTCCCGCCCCCCCTCCCGCTGTCCGAGTGCCCGTAGGTGCTTGTTGTACTTGCAGCCACAGTCAAACCATTCTCAAGATGGCCCCCACAGAGATGTTATCATAGGCCCTGGGCCTCCATACAGCCATGCAACCGCATTCAGCAGATCTCTTCCCCAGCGCTGCCTCACATTTACATTGGATCTCAAAGTCTCGCCTGGGCAGCAGAATGCTTAGCAGTCATCCATCTCCTCCCACATTGCAGGCCCGCTCGCTGTGTACTCACTAAGCTCATCAGCCACGCTGGGGTAGCGGGCCCATCCTGCATCAAGCCCCTGTCATCTTACACAACTTAGCGCTGGGGGTCTTGTGGTCAGCGCACTCTGAAGCCTCTCCCCGGTGAGTGTTTAATCACTGCAGCGGCCTCCGGATGGCCGTTGGTCGGCCGCACTGGATGGTATTGCTTAAGGCTGCCGGCAGCCCTCAAGTTAATTCGCCAGTAGTGCTCGTGTACCTGCCCTATACTGAATGTTTCTGCTGCTGGTGTGCAGCGGTCACAGCACTTGGTAGCAGTCCTACCTTCACCGCTATTGCCGCTGTCATCGCATAGCCGCGCCATCCGGCACCCCTAGTGGGTACCTCCAACAAATGTAGTATTAGGGAGCAATGCAGGCTATTGTCTGACAGCGCCTGAACAGCAGCTCCGCTATAGTGTACCTGCCGGCAGGTCTCCTTCGTGTGGCTCGGGCGGTTACCTCTCTGTGTCAAAATCCCGTCATCTTGTTCATTGTGTCCAAGGTGCTGCTTCTCAGCAGTGCGATAGTTCTGTGCTCTCTGTTACGCTAATAGCGGAATAGCGCAATAGCGGTTTGCGGGTTGCATGCTGGGGATGGCTACGGAGAACCATGCCTCCGAGTAGCCACAAGTGGCGCAGCCCTGCCCCCTGCAATGGAGTTTTGGCGCTCAGTGCTTGAGTGATCACGTCACGGAAATCATGGAGCTCTGTGTTGGTTTACGGAGTGCCTAATGGTGGCCCCCTTGATGCCCTTTGATGTCCGGCTGATGCGTTGATACGCAGCGTTGTGTCCGAATCTCACCACTGGCTGTTCTTTCTTTGGACCGGCATCCTAACAGCTGGAGGTGCTGGTGAGGTACCGGCAATTGAAGTACAAACGGCGCATTGAAACCTCCTGGAGTGAAGCTACCGGGAAACTGCCTGGAGCTTTCACAGAGGTTGCAGACTGCAGAGGTCGGAGAGGCAAGAGGTGAAGTGCAGACCTGTGGTTGGAGCCAGGAGGTAGGAGGAACGGACTAAGCTGAATTTTTTAAATCAGATTAAACTAGCCTTAATGCTTAATTGGTGCATAGGACTTTCTTTGAGATCAAGCATTTTGCTCTAGGTAATGGCCCAGGGCACCCAGTTGTGCCCCCTCCTCCATTGCTACAGGTAATATCTCCCGCCTCTTTGCTCCATGTGCCCCTTCCCATTGCTGTCTGCGCTCTGATGCTAGGATGCATGCAATTTAGTCTCTCCAGTGATGGGTGCATTAGTGCGCAGAATATGTAAATCTGTGGGCTGGAAATCTTGTGGTTTCTGTCCGGTTGTCCAGTGTGAGGTCACATGGAGTGCTAATGCTGCTCCTTGCCTTCTGTGTCGCTTGCTATTCTTCCCTTCATCCTGAATCCCAGCCTGGGCTTCTTTCTTCCACCCCTGACAACTTTCATTCCCACTCTGCAGATCCCACCCATTCCTTAACACCCACTCAGCCTTTTTACCTCCTAACCTGTTGCCAGACCTCTTCATGTGCCACACACCTTTTCAATCTCTACTACTCATATTCCTGTACCTCCTTTATATTACCCAGTTACTTTTTATCTTCTTTGCAGCCTTGGCTGGCTCTGTGTGTGTGTGTGTGTGCGGCTGGCTCTGTGTGTGTGTGTGTGCGGCTGGCTCTGTGTGTGTGTGTGTGCGGCTGGCTCTGTGTGTGTGTGTGTGCGGCTGGCTCTGCGTGTGTGTGTGTGGCTGGCTCTGTGTGTGTGTGTGCGGCTGGCTCTCTGTGTGTGTGTGTGCGGCTGGCTGTTTGTGTGTGTGCGGCTGGCTGTGTGTGTGTGTGTGTGTAGCTGGCTGTGTGTGTGTGTGCGGCTGGCTGTGTGTGTGTGTGCGGCTGGCTCTGTGTGTGTGTGGCTGGCTCTGTGTTAGACGGACCGGGAGGGTCGGCCGAGGATGCGGGGAGAGGTCTCCGGGGAGAGCCGTCTCCAGTAAATCGTACAGACAAGCAACTTCCCCCCCACAGACGGACACCACACAATGATAAAGTTCAATGATACTTTATAGACAATTCTTCACGTACGGTAGGATGGTACAAGGAGGTCTGGACTCAGGGGTCCCCTCTATTCTGGTCTCTGTTTGGGAAAAGGGTAGCGGGACAGTCTTATTACCAAAAAGATGGAAAATAGCTCTCAATCCTCGAGCTCGGTGGTGTAGATGAACGGGCCGCGGCGGAGCCAGCAGGTCCCGAGATGGATGAAGGAAGACGACGGTCCGCGGCAGAGCCAGCAGGTCCCGATGAAGGTGGTGGTTACAAACGGTCCGCGGCCACGCCAGCAGGTCCCGACGATGATGAAGGATAGGGTGGTTCCCAAAGCCGCGGCAGCGCCAGCAGGCAAGACGAGGGTGCACAAGGCAGAGCTACGGCAGCGCCAGTAGTCCGTCAAGGATGAGTTCTTCTTTGCGTCTCTCGACTCCAAGATACAACTGCCCTCCTGCTCTGGAGCTGCCCCAGTTATAGGGCTGGTGTGCTTTGATGTCCGGACCCTCGCACTTGGAGGTCGGGAGGTCCGGGATGAGGGGGTTCAGACACCCAGCAGGGGGGTGGAGCCAGCGCCCGGGGAGGCGATGGGCGAGCGGCACTTGGCGGGGGAGAGCCATCGACACCTCCTGCTCCCATTGACTGACCAAGTAGCCCGCTCACCTCCTGGGTGGATGTTGGTGCCGGAATGTCTGAGGCCGGGCCAGGCCCAGGGTTGAGGTCGATCGGGGGCCAGGCGGCCTCGTGGTGGAGTGTCCAAGATGGCGCCCAGGATGGGCGCGCAGGCCGGTAGTGGGTCGGCCTACGCGGTCAACAGGTTCGAGTGTAGGGGTCCCTGCGGGGACGGTGGACGTGCAATGGTGGTGTGTGGTACTTGCGTGGCTGGTTCGGGCCTGGTTGGGCCGGGGGAGAGCGGCCCTTCATGTGGCCTGTCCAACATGCGTCCCCCCCAGCTGAAGGCGGGGAGAGTTACCCATTCTCTTGGGGACTCTTCTCGTCGAGGCGGAAGAACCGGGACAGGCCATCTGCGTTGGCGTGATCGGGCCCAGGCCGATGTTCAACTGTGAAGTCCATCCCTTGTAGGGAGATGGACCAGCGTAGCAACTTCGGGTTTTCCCCCCGCATCTGCATCAGCCACTGCAGGGGTCGGTGGTCGGTCTGTACCCGAAAGGGTGTGCCAAAAAGGTAGGGCCGGAGCTTCTTGAGGGCCCATACCACCGCGAAGGCCTCCCTCTCTATGGTGCTCCAGCGTTGTTCCCGTGGTAGGAGTCGCCGGCTGATGAAGGCCACCGGCTGGTCATGGCCTTCGGTGTTCACTTGGGACAGGACTGCCCCAATGCCATGGTCGGAGGCATCCGTCTGGACGATGAACTCCCGGCTGTAGTCGGGGGCCTGGAGCACAGGGGCGGAGCACATGGCGGCTTTCAATTGTTCAAATGCAGCTTGACACTCTGGGGTCCAGTTGACTTTCTGGGGCTGATTTTTTGACGTGAGCTCTGTGAGGGGCCTCACGATAGTACCATAGTCTTTCACGAACCTCCGGTAATAGCCCGTGAGGCCCAGGAAGGCTCGTACCTCGGTCTGGGTAGTGGGGGGCTGCCAGGACTGGATGGCGGCAATTTTTAGCTGCAGAGGGGCCACCAGGCCGCTTCCCACCTGGTGCCCGAGGTAGGTTACAGACCCTTGCCCAATTTGACATTTGCTGGCCTTGATCGTGAGGCCAGCTTGCTGAAGGGCGTGCAGTACTGCTCGGAGGTGGTGGAGGTGCTCGGACCACTGGTTGCTGTATACAGCGATGTCGTCTAAGTAGGCGGCGCTGAATCCTTCGAGCCCCGCCAGGACCTGATTGACGAGCCGTTGGAACGTTGCTGGGGCATTCTTCATGCCGAAGGGCATGACTGTGAAATGGTAATGGCCATCGGGCGTGGAAAAGGCAGAACGTTCTTGTGCCCGGGGTGTGAGGCCGATTTGCCAGTAGCCCGCCGTCAGGTCGAAGATACTGAGGTAGCGGGCAGCTCCCATGCGGTCGATTAGTTCATCTGCCCGGGGGATGGGATGTGCGTCTGTCCTGGTGACCGCGTTCAAGCCCCGGTAGTCGACGCAGAACCGGAGTTCTGGTGTGGTGCCGGGGGCAGCTGCTTTGGGGACCAGTACTACAGGGCTGGCCCAGGGGCTGTCTGAGGGCTCGATGACCCCGAGCGTGAGCATTTTGGCTACTTCCTCCTGGATGCAGGCCCGTACCCGATCTGGCACGCGGTAGGCCCGGTGGCGGATAGGGGGGCTGTCCCCCGTGTCCACATCGTGCGTACACCAGGAAGTGACACCTGGGGTGAGGGAGAACAGGCTGGCGAATTGTGACAGGAGAACTTGGCACTCCTGGTGTTGCTCTCGGGTGAGGGCCTCTGAGAGTCGGACCCCATCTACGGAACCGTCTTTCTCCCGCGTTCGTAGGAGGTCCGGGAGGGGCTCGGAGTCCTCTTCAGCCCCATTGTCTGTGGCCATCAGGAGGCTGAGTTCTGTCCGTACAAAGTGCGGTTTCAGTCTGTTAGCGTGGAGGACCCGGAGGGGGTTCCGGGAAGATTCCAAGTCGATGAGATAGGTAGCCGGACCCTTGCGCTCGACCACTTTGAAGGGCCCTGTCCACTTGTCTTGTAGGGCGCAGGGTTCAGTGGGGGACATCACCCATACCTGTTGCCCAGGTTCAAATTCGATGGAGGAGGCATTCCGGTCATACCACCTTTTCATGTCCTCCTGACTGGCCTCTAGGTTGGCTTTTGCTAGTTCTCGGAATCGCCGGGTCTGGTTGCGGAGTGTTAGGAGGTAGCGGAAAACATCTGGTGGGTTCTTTAGAGGGGGCATCTCCCAGCCTTCCTCAACTAGGCTGAGCGGCCCGCGCACGGGGTGTCCATATAGCAGTTCAAATGGGCTGAAGCCCAGGGACTTCTGGGGAACCTCTCGATATGCGAAGAGAAGGCACGGCAACAGTACATCCCACTGGCGACGGAGGGGCTCTTCCAACCCCCCGATCATCCCTTTGAGCGTGCGGTTGAACCGCTCAACGAGTCCGTTTCCTTGAGGGTGATAGGGGGTCGTGAACCGGTAGGTAACCCCGCACTGTTGCCAGAGAGATTTCATATATTTCGAAATAAAGTTCGTGCCTCTGTCACTGACGACCTCCCGGGGGAAGCCCACCCGGGAGAAGATCCCCATCAGAGCCCGGCCGACTACCGGGGCTGTCACAGTCCGCAGGGGAACAGCCTCCGGGTAGCGGGTGGCGTGGTCCACTAGCACCAGGATGAATCGATGGCCTTGTTTTGTGCGCGGGTCCAGGGGCCCCACGATATCGATTCCGACCCTCTCGAACGGGGTGGTGACCACGGGAAAAGGTTGCAGGGGGGCTTTCAGTTTGCGGCCGCTCTTCCCACTGGCTTGGCACGTGGGGCAAGATCGGCAATGCTGGTGTACATTGTCCCTCATTTTGGGCCAGAAGAAGTGGGTCACCAGGCGGCTATAGGTTTTGTCTTGACCCAAGTGTCCTGCCAGGGGGACATCGTGGGCCAGGTTTAGCAGAAAGTCTCTAAAACGGAGGGGTACCACTAGGACTCGGCTGGCCCCCAGCTCCGCGATTCTTTGCTCACTGTACAGCAGATCATTGTCCCAGTAGACCCAGTGAGTTCCGGAGGTATCCCCTGCGCTTTGGGCTAGCGCTTGCTGGCGGAGTCCCTCGAGGGAGGGACAGGTCTTTTGTTCTTGGCGAAATTGTTCTTGCGTGGGCCCCCCCTCTTGAGGCCACTGGTCGAGGTTAGCGAGGTCTGGAGGTTGAGCTGGTTCGGGGGGGACGTCACGGTCGGTGGTTTCGGCGGGGGCGACCGGAGGCGGTGGCGCCGGCCATTCGAGTTCCTCTGGGCGGGTGTTGGCACGGGCGGTCATGGACCGGGTGGTGACGCACGCCCAGTCCGGGACGCCCAGCATCCCCAGGTGCTCTTTTCGTTCGACTGCTGCCCATGGAGAGCTTTCCAGGTCATTACCCAGGAGGCAGTCTACGGGGGCATCATCTCGGACCGTCACCTTCAACATGCCGGAGACCCCTCCCCATTCGAAGGGGACGTAGGCCATCCGACACAGACTTTCTGAGTTATCGGCTGAACGTACAGGGCAGAGAATGTTTGGTAAGTATTGTTCGGGGGTCACCAGGTGACAGCGGACGGCTGTTACACTGGCCCCAGTGTCACGAAGGGCTTCAGCCCGGCGTCCATTGATGCCCACCCATTGGCTGTACTTCTGGGTATTAGCGGGTAGGGGGACCCGCGGGACCATGTCTCTCCCCCCTAGGCAGGCGAGAGCCATGGCGGCTGGCTCCCATTCTTGGTGTTCCTGTTCATATTCTTCTTGTTCCTCTGAGATCCGTTCCTCCCCCAGAGCAGCAGCGGCTACTTGGCGGGGTCTTGGGCTCTGGTACTGGGGGCAGTTTGGGTCGTTTGCATAGTGTCCGACTCGTTGACAACGATGGCAGGTAACATTGGCTCGATGTCCCGGTCGCGCTGGGGTGCTGCCCCGGTTGGCCGGGGGGGTGGGGCTGGTAGTGGGGGTGACCGGAGCGTTGCTTCTTCCGCGTCCTTGGCCTCCACCTCCTCGGGGACGGTGCTGACCATTGTTGTTCCGGTTCTGTTCGGAGGACCCATTTCGACTCACTCTGGTGATCTCCCACCGGTCTGCTTCGGCTGCGAGCTGCCGGGGATCCGTTAACTTGCTGTCGAGGAGGTGCTGGCGAAGTTCAATGAAGCAATTGTTCGACAGATGCTCCCATACCATAAGATTGAACAGTTGTTCGTAGGTTGTGACCTTGCTTCCTTTGATCCAGCCCTCGAAGGCTCGGCTAAAGTAATTGACATAGTCCACCCAAGTTGTACCTGGGATGCGGGTGCAGTCTCGGAACCTCTGACGGTACATCTCGGGTGTGAGGCCATAGCGGGTGAGGAGTGCAGCTTTCATATGGTCATAGGAGGTCATCTGCTGGTCCGGGAGTTGCAGCAGGGCGTCGCGGCCCTCATTGAGGAATCTCCCCCACAGACCGGCCCCCCAATCGCTTCTATCGATCCGGTGTGCAGTCATAGCGATTTTATAGGCCTTAAACCATTGCTGGATGTCGTCCTCTCGGAAGTATTCTCGAACGACATCCTTGGGGATGTGTACCTTCTTCTCTGTTGCCCCTGGAGTGTGGGGTTGCTCGGGCACCCCTGTTTCTTTATTCTGTTTGCGTAGGTCGATTTCAGCTAATTTCCGCTCATGTTCATATGCCAGTTTCTTTTCCTCGAGCTCCCTTTGTCTCTGTTTCTCCTCTCTTTCTTCTCGGAGACGCAGGTGCTCTAAGTTGATTTTCTGTTCGGCCAACTTTAGTTCAACGTCCATTTTGAGCCGGGCCATTTCCAGCTCGTGTAGTCGGGTTCTTTCTCGTTCCTGGATCTCGTCTGGCGAGAGACCCGTTCTTCGTTCTTCAGGGGCCATGGGGGTTTGTGCTGCGATGTCTTGATCGGGGGTTCCGGCAGCCCCGGTTTCTGCCCAAGATTCCAGGGCCTGCTTAAAGTCATCTTTGGTATTTAGTCCGGTGGTAGCGATACCTAATTCGATACAGAACTGTTTAAGTTCACGATGGCTGTACTCGCCCAATTTCTCCATCTGGAATTTCTCCGTTGATCCGCTGTCTTTAGTTGACATCGTGATTCGCCGTGGGGTGAGCTACTCTCTGTACGGTTTATGCGGTGATTCGGATCCCGTCGCTGGCCACCAATGTTAGACGGACCGGGAGGGTCGGCCGAGGATGCGGGGAGAGGTCTCCGGGGAGAGCCGTCTCCAGTAAATCGTACAGACAAGCAACTTCCCCCCCACAGACGGACACCACACAATGATAAAGTTCAATGATACTTTATAGACAATTCTTCACGTACGGTAGGATGGTACAAGGAGGTCTGGACTCAGGGGTCCCCTCTATTCTGGTCTCTGTTTGGGAAAAGGGTAGCGGGACAGTCTTATTACCAAAAAGATGGAAAATAGCTCTCAATCCTCGAGCTCGGTGGTGTAGATGAACGGGCCGCGGCGGAGCCAGCAGGTCCCGAGATGGATGAAGGAAGACGACGGTCCGCGGCAGAGCCAGCAGGTCCCGATGAAGGTGGTGGTTACAAACGGTCCGCGGCCACGCCAGCAGGTCCCGACGATGATGAAGGATAGGGTGGTTCCCAAAGCCGCGGCAGCGCCAGCAGGCAAGACGAGGGTGCACAAGGCAGAGCTACGGCAGCGCCAGTAGTCCGTCAAGGATGAGTTCTTCTTTGCGTCTCTCGACTCCAAGATACAACTGCCCTCCTGCTCTGGAGCTGCCCCAGTTATAGGGCTGGTGTGCTTTGATGTCCGGACCCTCGCACTTGGAGGTCGGGAGGTCCGGGATGAGGGGGTTCAGACACCCAGCAGGGGGGTGGAGCCAGCGCCCGGGGAGGCGATGGGCGAGCGGCACTTGGCGGGGGAGAGCCATCGACACCTCCTGCTCCCATTGACTGACCAAGTAGCCCGCTCACCTCCTGGGTGGATGTTGGTGCCGGAATGTCTGAGGCCGGGCCAGGCCCAGGGTTGAGGTCGATCGGGGGCCAGGCGGCCTCGTGGTGGAGTGTCCAAGATGGCGCCCAGGATGGGCGCGCAGGCCGGTAGTGGGTCGGCCTACGCGGTCAACAGGTTCGAGTGTAGGGGTCCCTGCGGGGACGGTGGACGTGCAATGGTGGTGTGTGGTACTTGCGTGGCTGGTTCGGGCCTGGTTGGGCCGGGGGAGAGCGGCCCTTCATGTGGCCTGTCCAACACTCTGTGTGTGTGTGTGTGTGTGTGTGTGTGTGTGTGCGGCTGGCTCTGTGTGTGCGGCTGGCTCTGTGTGTGTGTGTGTGTGCCTTTGTGTGTGTGTGTGTGGCTCTGTGTGTATGTGTGGGTGCAAATGCAATAGGTCTCACATTTGCGAGATATTAAGCTAATGGCAATGTAAATGACAATGCCATTTATTTATCTGTTTTCAAAACCAACACATAAATACAAATTTTGTCATTTACAATGCCAATAGCTCTAACTTTTCTAAAGGCGAAACCATTGCATTGTAAATGCTTGTTGTTTATATCTGGGCACATTCGTGGTGCTCTCAAAGACCGAGGTCAAATCTCAGACTGTCATCTGACAAATTGCTGCTTATTATTTTAACATGGAGATGGGTGTTTACCTTTCTTTGTCTAATTACAAAGTTAGTTCATTTTGTAAGGTAAACTATCTCCAATCTTGATGGGGTAAAGGGAGTGTGAAAGAAAAGGCTGCATGATGTCTGTTTTTTCTAACACATAACACAATTTAAATACCTGTAAATGACCTGAACAAATATTTCAAACGACCTAAGCAGTTAAGAAAGCATAAACGAAGCACATTTTATGTAATTCTGATGTTTGATGAATACAAAGATTTTGATGGGATCAAAACAAATCAGGACAATTTATTTGGCAATGTGCAATTGATAAATATTTCCTGATTCTCAGTTTACACACATTATCGTTTATTTCATGCGCCATGGTTTACCAGTGAAACTACATGTCAATCCGAATTCTGTGACCATTTCAATGGAAAATGTGCTCCTGTAAAAGCAATAGATTTGCAACAGTATTCTCCAAAATGCACCACCAGCTAAATACGACACTCTTACCACTGTTGCTGAATGGGCGTGGCTCATTTGCTATACTTATTACAGCTCCCTAACTCTGAAAATTGTACCAGCACCAATGTAATACAGATACAGACAGCCGCAGCACACTAAAAACCTGAGGCACTTATTTATAAGCCCATTGCCCCGCCAGTGTCCCACTTTTTTGGACACACCAGTGGTCCAACTGGCTTGCCCATATTTACAAGGACAAGTAAATTCACCCTGAGTGACTTTTCATGGACTTGTAAATATGGGCCCCTTTCATACATTACTCTGCATGCAAGGGATGTTCCATTGGTGTTGCTGTGGGTGTTTCCACGCAACATCGATAGAACCTAACACAATCCCAGATTTACAATGTTTTGTAAAACTGGGAATGTGTCAGAATCCTACACCTCCTGCAGGGGAGACATAGTAATGGCGCAATGAGGAGAAATACGTTTATTTCTCCTCGTTTTTCCTCTTTCTGTATATGCTGCAATCTGCAGCATGCATAGAAAGAGGAAAATGCAATTAATGATTGTTTTTGAGCAGGAAGGTGAGAAAAACCCGTTCAGGAAGGTAAACAAGTCTACTGATTGCTGATCCACAAATGTAGAACAAGTAATTTGCTCACATGTTCATGCCGACCCCTCCAATCCCATCCAGGAGTAAACTATTCATCCCTCTTCCTGGGCAATGTTTGGCTACATGGCTGACATCTGTGTACAGAGTAACTAAGGAGACTGTTTAGGAAAATATTGCAACATACAGGCACCGAGTACAGTTCGTTTTTCTGACAGATCAGAGGGTGTTCCTCACATACAAGGGTCTTTAACTGCAACGCAGCCAGAATCGATGTCATCACCAAACGCATAGTCTAGTCCAGTTTTTCATGAAAATGACACATTTTAGTCCAATTGCTTTAATTAATATATAATAAGACTACAACTCCCTAGACACATGCGGTTGGTAAACAAAAGTCCAGGACCAGATTTCTTGGAGTTATTTAATCCTTGAAAAGCTCTTAGAGTCAGGTGCTCTCTTAACTTGCTCATTAGCGTGCCCACCTGCTGCAGGGGCGAATTACACAAATATTGACTCAAAAATATTGTGTAACATGAATGTCAAAACTATTATCGCTACAAAAATATTGAGTGGCAAAATATAGAAGGTAAGAATATCTTTTTTATGTAATTAATATTGTTTTTAAAAAATACTGTAACATATACTATTGTTTAATTTAATGTCATTGTATAAAATATTGTTTTAAGTTAATATATATATATATATATATATATATATATATTACTTTTTAAATCAATTTTAGGTTTTAAGCAGAGGCGTAGCAATGGGGTGCGGGGGCAGTCCGCCCCAGGCGGCACGAGTTTTAGGGGCAGCAACCCCCCTGCTTTTACCGGCGTGCGTCACGGGAATTGAATCACCATCACCCCATGCGGCAAACGTAGGGACCGCCATGGGCAGTACATGGTCTAGCTACGCCACTGGTTTCAAGATTATTATTATTGTATAATGAAAGGGATCACCACAGTAATATTTCAAAATTGCCAGTCTTAGGTCTTCTATCGGGTCTTTTATGGAGTTAGGAGTGCTTCCATGGAGCTCAAGAGACTGGGTAAAAAGTGACTCCTCGCCATCTGTCCCACCACCTGGTTGTTGACAGCCTCCCAGTGGAGGATGAAGAGACTCCTGAGGACCATCTGGGCACCATAACCATGTCACATGCAGCCCCACAGAATGCTTCACCAGGTGGAGGCTTGCTCCACTACAAATCTCCCTCTGGTCGGCTGCACAGAGGTGGCTGACCTACCTTGATTCATGACCAGTATCCTCAATGTATCTCCCACCTGTGACTGCTGCTCCAAAGGATGGTGCCCACTGTGAACCAACAACACTCAGGATTTTACTTTATGTTACTCCTGAGCAGGTTTGCAGGGCATAGTCCTTTCAAGATGTAGAGATGAATTAAAATCAGAGGGTTCTCTTTGATTCAGGCCTCTCTTGCTTTCATCATGGTACCCTATAAGCAATGCCTGTTTGATGATGTTGCTTGCATATGAATGGAGTGAGGGACTGAGTTTTGATGGCACTGAAGTTTTCAACATGGTCCCCTATGGGGTTCGAAGTATTGTGGTAGATATGAAGTTTTCTCTGCAGGTTGCCTTCATCAATGTGTGTCATTTAGAGCAGGCTGCTACCTTGCACCTTGACAAACATGAAGGTGGCCATGTTGGAAGAAAGAATGGCTGATTGGCCATCCCCTATATTTTATTTAATGTATTTATTTTAAAGGTTTTATATAGCACTGGCTAGACCCGGAGGTATCAGAGCGCTTTACATGAGCATCAGATCATAGTTGCAGGTTACATCGTTACAAAGGTTACACATTTATTAGAGCATGGCAACATAGTTACTTGTAAGGTCAAGATAAACAATAAGCACAAATACGAAAGGGGAAAAGCAAGCAAGGGGAAAGATTCAGGGGAGGGGGGCAGGAGCTGGGGAAGTAGACAGGTAATGAAGGCGGCATAGAGGAGGGGAGGGTGAAAGACATCTCATGGAAAGAGGAGGGGGAGGGCGACGGGGACACAAACCGGTAGATGAGTCAAAGCAATGTCCAAAGTCCAGTAAGCTGTGATCCCAGGAGACGTGGTATCACTTCCCTATCTCTGTTGCAGGAGGCTCCCTTTACGCAGTGGATTCTCTCAGAGGGGTCTCTGAGACTCCAAGGCCTACATACTGGATCCTTCCCCAAAAAGGGGAGAGGGAGTGCCTTGGCAAGGGGTGCCATACCATACCTCAGCTGTGAGTGGCTCCCTTGGCGCTGTGGACTCTCTCAGCGGGTACGCTGAGACTCCAGAGTATAAATATTGGATCTTTCCCCAACAAGGGGAGAAGGAGTGCTTAGTCAAAGGCACAGAGGACAGGGGGCTAGGCAGACTAGCAGGTAAGGTGAGAGATTCAGGGGAGAGTGGATAGGAGCTAGGGAGGTAGACACAGGAAGAAAGAGTACTAAATGGGAACAAATGTAATTAATCAGACCCTCCAGCTTATCGCGATTTCGCGATTTGCAAAAAAATCGCGAAATCGCGCGATCTCCGCAAATGCCGCGATATTTGCCATAAAGCCCGCGAAATTTGCCGTTTCCGCCCGTCGCCCCCGTTTCCGCCTTAAAAGAGGAGAAGACGGCAGCCGAGCGAACGGAGAAGACCAGCACCACACCAAGAGGGGGAGGAGAGAGCACGAAGCTGCAGCGACGACACGAAGACTCTTCCTCAGCAGAGACCGGGGCTCGGAGCAGGAGGAAAGCCGGCCGGCAAACAGAAGACAGGTAAGTCCGGTCCGTCCTACGCTGGTGGGGCCCCGCCGCACACATAGGGGAGAGCGCTGCCCTGGTGGGAGGGGGGCAGCGGAGATGTGGCCGACCGGCCCCGGGCTGCGGAGATGTGGCCGACCGGCCCCGGGCTGCGGGTTTCTGTGAGAGCGCTGGCCGGGTGGGAGGGGGGCAGTGCAGGGAGGCGCAGGGAGTAACAGTGCCACAAACTGTGTAAAGCGCTCGCACATGTTTTTATCTTTGATACTTGCTCAAGTGCCACCTTGCCTACATAACGCTTGTTCGTGTGCCTGAGTGTCTAGCACCTTTTGCAGTATTACGCCTCAAATGATACTTTGTTCTCTCTTGTAACTGCACATTTGTCAATTTTTTCTTCCTGTGCACTTTTTACTACCTCATGTATTTTTGCCTGCTCACAATTCTCACTACCTCATGTATTCTGTGTGCTCACAATTGTTACTATTACCTTTTACTTTACTACCTCATGTGTTTTTGGTTGCTCAACATTTTTACTACCTCATGTATTCAGTTTGCTCACAATTGTCATTATTACCTTTACTACCTCATGTATTTTTGGTTGCTCACAATTTGTGTTCCATTTATGTTCCTTTTGTGAAGCGCTCTGACACCTTCGGGTAAAGTCCGCGCTATGAGTCACAGTGGGTATCAGGGTTGCAAAGGGATTTTCTTGCCAGGGAAAGCTCTGAGCATTTGCAATCCCTGCCATGCTAGGAAAGATACCAAGAATATTTCTCTAATTTTACGTGTGGGAAATTTTGTATGCACCTGGGAAAATGTTTGCGGATTTTTTAAAGTTTATCTTTATTGGCTGAGCTCTTCTGTGCACACTGCCAGAAGAACACCATGGCCCGATCACAAAATAGCAAAAAATCCCGATTTGGGGAAAACTCCTTTTTGCGTTGTAAAGGCACTCCAGGGTCCAGGGGAGACACAAATATTGGGAGGAAAGAATGATGCGCTATTTGTGCACCCTGGTATACTCTACAATACCTGCTTGTTTTTCCCCATTCCAAACTGTACAGCCCCACATTGTGATGTATGTCATTCCATTATTTGTTTCTAACTGTTCTCTATGCAGGGGATGGTGTTGGGGTGGGGGAGTGTGTGTGTGTGTGTGTGTGAGTGTGTGCGCGCGCACCCTGCTGCTGCCTGTGCTGTACCGGTTATGCAAGGGATGCTTGCACTGATGCTGTCTGTGCTATATCTGCTCTGTGTGTGAGGGAAGCTTGCACTGCTGCTGTCTGTGCTGTATCTGCTCTGTGTGTGAGGGAAGCTTGCACTGCTGCTGTCTGTGCTGTATCTGCTCTGTGTGTGAGGGAAGCTTGCACTGCTGCTGTCTGTGCTGTATCTGCTCTGTGTGTGAGGGAAGCTTGCACTGCTGCTGTCTGTGCTGTATCTGCTCTGTGTGTGTGAGGAAACTTCAGTTTCAAGAGCCATTTGGCCCAGCTGCCGCAGCGCACTGGTAAGTTTGGTGTCCTGGGCACCTGGTGAGTATCCTAAGTCTTTACTTGTGTTCTTTTGCAGAGCATCACTGGGAAGAATCTGCTTTTGCAAGAGCCAGAATTGGGTCAGCTGCCGCAGCGCACTGGTAAGTTTGGGGTTGTGGCCACCTCTGGGGAATTTCATAATTGTTTGTTTTTGGTTCTGGGGAATTGTTGTGTTCTCTGGACTGTACTGCATTTTTTTCCTGAATCTTGACCCTTTGGCCTGATTTTTTACTGTCACTGTTACTGATTTTTTTGTCCTGAATCCTGACCCTTTGCCATTGATTTTTACTTGCCATTGGGCCATTGTTTTTACACTACAACCAGCAGCACAATACTGGTCTTGATTTGGAGTGCTCGGAAGAACTTACCGTACTTGCCCAAGATTAACATGCCTTTTAATTAAAACAAATGGGCTGAATTGTAAATAAACAAAATGTACATAGCTCCATGTTGTCAAATAACTCAAACAGTAAGATATCTGTGTTTGGTGTTGCAAAAACCACAAAATAAAATGCCGCTAAATGCCGCTAAATTTCCATTTTTGTGCCGCTAAATTTTCATTTTTGTGCCGCTAAATTTGCCTATCCATGCTGCTATATCCTGGGGGGTCTGATTAATGAGTTATTATATAGCGCTGGCTAGACCCGATGGAATCAGAGCGTTTTACATGAGGGACAATAATGTTGCAAATTACATCAGTTAAGACAAGGGTAAAATAGTTACAGAAGAAACCAGAAAAAACTTTTTAGGAGCATAGAAGAAAAGGAAAATGGGGTGAGGACCAGAAAGGGGGTGAGGGCAAAAGGGGTAGTGTATAGATACAGCAGATAGACGAAGGGAACGTTTCTCCAAGGTCCGGCTGGGTAGGTGACGGCCGAGGGGGAATCCGCAGCCCATTTCCTCTTCAGCTATCAGGTAGCTCCACCGGGCATCTGCCAAGTGGCTAGGTCTCAACAGCAAAACATTAAAGGGGAAGAGGGCGAGAAGAAGGGAGAGTAGAGGGGTAAGGGGGGTGGGGTGAAAGGGTAGGAGGGGGAAACAACAGAGAGACGAAGGAAAGTATGCCCAGAATCCGGCTGGGTAGGTGATGGCCGAGGGGGGAACTTGTTTTGAACTGCTTAATGAAGGCACACTAGTTCAAACGTTCCTATCCACTATTATTAATTCAGATCATCATGGTAAACAAGCCTGTTAAATATATACACATAATAATTGTAAATGAGTCGACCTGGAACTGTTTTGATGGGGGTACACAACTCTACTGGACAATTGATATTATTATATATGTTCATGACTATATAGACCCAAGTTCAACCTGGACAGGTCTGGCTGTGCTCCATGGCGATAGACAATTACTGCCCAGTAAGCTAGCAGATTATATGTGTAGACGCTATCACCAGGAGGTTTTTGGCTTATTTGTTGACTGAAAAATGAACCTCTCTGGAATGATTTTACTGTATGTTCTAATGTAACTAACCTTAAGAGCCCATGTATTGTAACTGTCCTTATTGAAAGCACTATGTTTTATTTGTATTTCATAAAACTGTAAATAAACGAATAAGGTTCAGTTGATACCTCTATGTGTCTATGTGTGCTTGCGATCACACACACTCACACCCACCACACACTCCAATTGCAGGCAGTCTGGATTTAGGTGTGGAGATATAAAATGGCCATAATTATTGTTTCCTTTTGGGATCCTCGCAATTAGATCTGGAAATTACAAGTTATTTGACGAGGAATGAGGAAATGACATGCTAATCCAAAGTTACCGGGTCAAAAACAACATGCAGATCCCTATTCCAGGCATTATAATTGGCCGTGCTCTATACCTCTTTATCACCTTGTTTGAGCAGCTGTATACTGTGAGGGTAACATACTAGTTGTTTTCTCAAAACAACAAGAGGTGAACTATTTTCACGAATTTCAGAGACAAAATCTAGAAATGTGTGCATCCATCATTTTTGATGCAAAACCCTATCTACTAACAATAACAGACAGGGGTTTGACCCCAAAAATAACACCACTTGAAAGCAGGCTTTATAAGGAGAAATACATTTATTTCTCCTTTCTTTTCCAACTTTTCATGCATGCTGCACTGTAGAGCATATATACAAAGTAGGAAAAGTTTCACAGCTTATCCAGGCAGAGTATTTTATTCTGAAAGTGTATGCTTCCAGTACAATATCTATGCTAAACTCACAACAGATGCCCTTGCACTATGGTGCAAATGTGTGTGTCCGTGGAACATGGCTGCTTGATTGTGCACCGGCGGTAGGGAGCGGGGAAGAGAGTGCCACATAATGCTGCACAGCAACTTTGGATGCTGCGCTGCATTGTGTAACAGGTACGTAAATCTGGGGCTAGAAGCCCAATGCATTGTTTCATCAAAATATCAAAGGGTGATGGGTGGAATGCTTTCAAACCTCTCACCCAGTGGAGTCGCTTGGGAGGTCACATTCTAGTCCATCATTTTGTGTGTCTACTGCCTTACTCCAGGCAGGGAATAACCATAAGCAGATCATTTTTCACTGCTCCCTATTAGGATAGTTCTCATATGCGACACAGAGTGCCAATATGCTCTTAGCACAACAATCTTGTAAATAGATTGGTTGATCATTTGTCACTGCTGAAGCCCAGCTCTGTGGCCAGTGTTCTGTACTTAATCCAACAAAGCATTCATTCAGAACTATGAACAGCTCAAACTATGAACAGCTCAATTTTCAGTGACTTCACCATTTCATTCTGCATGGTCTTTAAAGTTCAAATCTCTAGATGAGAGGAGGCAAGGGCTATTCTGCTCTGCCTGGGTTCTTCATTAAATAGTCTGGTTCATTGGAAAAGGTAGGGTTTTGTTCCAGTATATCAGCTTCTGACCTTAAAGGCCAGAGTCTGAGTGTAAGGAATAGTTCGAAGATATATGTTGCTGCTTTTATACCAGACACATGTTTGTTTTTGACCTGAGTATTGTTCTATGTTTAATTTTTCATTGGCTGTTCTCTTACTCCGAGAACACACCTGTGCCAGGTGTAAGTTTAGGCCAGCCGAACTCCAGTTCCTACTGGGTAGACATCCAAAGTGCCCTCCACTCAATTCTGAGGATAGTGATCTCCCTTGCCTTGTTGTAGGGAGACCACCTGGTTGAAGGCAGTCTGTTATAGGTTGAAGTAGAGTATTTTTATTTAATCGACCTTCTTCCATATAAAATCCATCCAGTCCTTCATCCCAAACTTGAATGTGTGGAAATACTGTGTTACTACATGGGCTCATCAGTACAGGAAGGATTCATGCTTGATGTACTGTGACTTTCCGTCAGAGGCTAGCCCTGTGGACGTGACATTCTCCAATGAAATCTTGCCAGCAGTCTCTTTGATCAGGCGAGGAGTTATTAATGAGGGTCTTCCTTGGGCCTGGTCTAAATATTCTGAAAGCCCAATCAGTTTGTCTTGTTTGCCCTAATAGGAATCCTGTGAAAAAGTCACCTTGTACTAGTTGGGAGCCTGATCCTTGCCATTCTCCGCTGTATTGAAATAGTGGGTCACTGCAGACATCACTTGTGAAAGCCACAGCCTGAAACGGTTGTATGGCATTACAACGTGGGCTTTTACCCCGTGTGCCATTACAACGCTGTTTTTATAACGCAAGTCGTTACAGCGACTTGCGCTGTAAGCGCTGGATAGTGGAATAGTTTAATTTTCTATTCCAACTCCAGCACACGTTACAGTAGGGAAGGTGTTGGAATAGAAAATTAAACTATTCCCTATCCAACAGCGCCCTCCAGCGCAAGTCGTTGTAACGACTTGCGTTGTAAAAGCAGCGTTGTAATAGCAGCGCGGGGTAATGCCCGCGTTGTTATGGCTGTTTACGGCCTGAAACAGTGCATGAATCTGAAGAGTGATTCATAGTGCAGCACGCTGCCTATTCGTACTGGCCAGATCAAGTGAGAAGATATTCAACCTTGATCCTGACCGAATGTGCTTGGGAAAAGCCTAAGCATGTGGGTGACATCAACTTCACCCCAGAACCACAAGCCTGATATCCCCACCCGTCACCCAGGAGCCAGGTCCATCTTTGCCATGATGAGGACTGAGCAGAATGACCAGGATATACCTGAAGTTGGTAATTTAAGAATCAGTGGAAGATCCATGGCTCTATGTGGGCCTCAGTTGTGGAATGCTCTGTCCATTATTCTTAAGTCTATATCATCTCATATGGGGTTTAGGAAAGCTTTAAAAACATCTCCTGTATGTTAAGCCATAATTTGGCTTCTATGTTATGTTATGTTATCTAGTTTTATAAAGTGCACACTCACAGAAAGGTCTCTTGGCGCTACAGCTACAGAAGTAAACCTACAGTTACACACTCTTACTGGTTAATCATAAGCCACCCTGAAAAGCCAGGACTTCGGGAGTTTTCTAAACTTGAGATAGCAGGAAAAACCTAATATCAGATGGTAGGGTGTTCCAGATACGGGGACCAGTGTAGAAAAGCTGGAACCGCTCAACATCTTTTTATTAAAAGAGGGGATGGACAAAAAGTTCAAATTAGAAGATCTTAAGTTACAACCAGGTGTATATTTGTGGTTGCAGGCCGAGATAAAGGCCAGGCTACTATTCTGTAAAGATTTAAAGTCAATACAGGAGGCTTTGAAGACTGAGCATTGCTCAACTGGTAGCCAATGCAATACTGTAGCAGGAGTGTGATATGACACTTCTGAGGTACTTGATGCAAGAGCCTGGCAGCTTGAGTCTGTATCAATTGGAGTCTACCAACTGCATTACGTTTATGTTAGTGCCAAAATGATATTTGGGTGAATAATTGCGCTTAGTAAGTCTTTATTGATATGTTGATTTATTATGATGACAAATGAGGGTAAACAGCCTGGAGCAAGGATATTGCTTCTGAGAACAAACCATTTGCACTAAATAATCGTTCCCACCACCCTTGTTCAGACTTCCTGGACTACATTTCACTTCCCCTGGTGGGAATGGCTTAGAGCCGAATGCTGTGGCATCATGGTCCAGCAATTAGGGGCCCTCATATTGGATACTGTGATCATAAGCATTGGCTGGCCCACGCTTACAATTAAGTGACCCGGGGCCTCATTTATGAGAAATGACGCATCGCTGCGTGAAAGCAGCGATGCGTCACTTCTCAGTGCGCACTCCTTGCGACATAATTGATGCGTTCTATTTATAGTATGACGCATCATGTCGCAAGGAGTTACATATACGTCAGTATTTCTGACGTATCTGTAAGCGCAAAAGTGATCCATTGCTGGAGTGTGTCACAAAAGTGACGCAACTCCAGCAATGTGTTCTTTCACATGGGGCAAGCCCCATGTGAAAGGGCCTGCGTCAGTCTTACGCCTGCCATGAGCTAGGCGTAAGATATTGACGCATTTGCGTCCTAGAAGTGGCGCAGTGAAATCTCATATATTTCACTGCGTCACTTCCAGGACCCGTTCTTGCGTCAAATCGCCCCCCTTGCATACATTATACCTGGCGCAGGTATGATGTGGCGCAGGGGTTTACAAAGTGATGCACATACCTAGATGCGTTACTTTGTAAATATGGAGCAACCAGGCACATTTTTTACGCTGCTGGTGCGTCGCACCGGCGGCGTAAAAGTGACGCACAGCCTCATAAATGAGGCCCCTGCTTTCTACATCCACTAATCCTTTCCAGAGTAGCCAACGAGACAGTAGTGACCTACAGGAGAAAGAAAAGATGACTGTGTTATGTTAATGGGTATTTAATATAGTGCAAAATGATTCATCCCCAAAGGAGTATCTTGGTGATGTAGCAGAGTCAGTCAGAAAAGCCAAGTTTTTAAAAGTTTTTAAAAACTTTTGAAGTCAGTGCAGGAGCGGATATGTAAGGTAAGCCTATTCCAATGTTAGGGGGCCAGGAAGGAAAAGGATTGGCTGCTATATTTTGACATGCGAATGTGACGGCGACATAGTAGCAATTTATCTTTTGATCTTAGGTTTCTGCCAGGACAGTAATAGGTGAGTTTCTCTTGTAGGTATGCTGGACCTTTACTGAGCATGGACTTGTGAGTTAGGCAGAGCAGTTTAACGAGTGCTCCTTTCCTGATAGAGAGCCAATTAAGGGTTCTGAACAACGGAGTTGGCAGCGTGCCTAGCAGCAGTTTGTTAACCAGGTGGGCAGCAGTGTTCTGGACGACCTGAATTTTAGAAAGAAGAGATTTATTGGACGCAAGTATTAAGGCATTTCCACAGTCAAGAGGACTAATCATTAGTGCTTGATTAAGAGTTCTCCTTGAACTCAGTGAAAGCCACTGAAATATTTTCCGGAGAAGGTACTTCATTCCAAAACAGGTACCAGTCAATCCAGGGATAGGGGTCTATGAATTTTCCTTGTGCACCAAACCTTAATTGCAGAGTAGCAGAGAATCAGAGTACAACATGGTCACAACAACATTGAAAGCATCACTGTTGCATTTTAAGATTCAGTTAGAAATTGGATTATTATTTGGGGTGGACGACTCCCACCTCATAGAAAAATAACAAAGTTTGTCATGGTGAATCTTCAAAGTCATTAAATCAACTTGAGATATGGCACAGAGGAGACAGTTTTAACGAGGTTCAAATTGTAAAGTATTTATACAGTACAAAACAGTAGTAAAGTAAAAATGCAAAACACTAAAAACGCCAATGAATTAGAATATAGAGTAAAATTTAATAAACAAAATGACTCTAACATAACAAAAATCCAATAAGGGGAACTGTAAATATGAATGTTTTTAATTTTAAGTAGAAATACTGCCAAAAAGCACAATATGCCAATGACAGGCAATTGTTGCAGTAGACTGGAACTTAGGCACAACTTGTGGTGGTCCCAATGAGGCATGGGTCGGGATACACCAACCATGTCCAATCCCTTCTAACACTTTACTTTCTGATTTACTACTGTAAGGCCCAAATCACCCCCAGAGTACCCATTTGAAGCCCCCCCCCCCCCCGCCCCCGGAACCTAAGGGGAGGCTCGTAGAAACTCACAGGTTGACAGGTAGAGACCAACAGCAGTGTCCTATACAGATCCATTTGCCACTGGTCAGCTGGGTAATTCCAGAAAATGGCCTCTTGTAGCTTGCTGTATCCCTGTAGCTTGAACAGAAGGTCACCCTTATGACTCTTGCAGTCCATCTCTTTGTCCTACGTACAAAAGGGAGCAGGTCTAGTCCTTCGGTCTTCTCTCAGATCACAGACAGTAGATCCAGTCATCTTCTGTTCTTCAGCAGGTCCAGAGGTGTTCTGCCACGTGCTCCTAGAGGAGCCACATTTACACATGGCACTAGCTAGTGAGTGGGAATAATTCCCTTGGCAAACCCTAACCAATGAGGTAAGCATTCCGGGAGTCAACCCTGCCAACTATGAGCATTTTCAATATGCCCAACATTGGTAGGGTTGAGCGACACTATACTTGGGCTCTGAGGGTGTATTCTATTGTGATCTGAGTGACCTGCATCCTCAAACATTAAAGTCTAGTTTCGAGAAGGTACTGTACCCACAACAAATCTAGAGAGTGTTTAGTAGGAGAAAAGCGGAGTCTTTCAACAACCAGAAATTTGATCATCAAAAATGGTCTTGGAATCCTGTCCATCCTTCTTTCAAGCATTCTCTAAGGGTTATGTGTGAACCCAGCTGACCCATCAAGCAGGTTTTGACAATAAAGCAGGATTTGACATTGTCGTGTCAAAAAGGATGCCCACAGCCTCCACCCTGAATATTCTGTTAGTTTCAGAGGAGTTATCGATGCCCAACCTGAACAGTCTATTGTTTGCTCCTGGGAGACATTTCACACATATTCACACCTGTTCAAGGCCAATTATTGGCTGGGACAAGCTGTAGAGCCACTGCAAATTAGCTTCCAGGAACTTCACACAGGGAAACTGTAACTTTGTGAGAAAAACTGTGCCTTAATGTTTATTATAAATTCGAATTCACCATTGAATTGGAGTTTAAATAACTATTTAAAATAGTCATTTAATTATTTAACTCGCTTCTTCCATTTTCTGTGATACAGTACTAGTATTTTGATTTGTACGGTGGTGTTCTACATAGAACAGCTAGGACTGCCACAGTGAAAGTTGTTTTTGGGTGGTAATCACTGTAAAGACATGTTATCATGAAACATTCTACATATCCTTCTTTTAATTACCATGCACCCTGACTTGTGGGCTACAAGGACTACATAGGGGTGACATATTAATATTTGAAAGGAAGGTTTTGACCTCTCAAAGGGGTTTATTTTGACAGGTCGGCAGCGCTGGACTGGTTGTGGTGGGCATTGGGTGTTTACCCAGGAGGCTGGACTGGTTGGGACTGCTTTTGGAGTGGTGGGGGCCGCTTTAGTTACTGGAGTCTGGTTTTGTAGCAGTGCTGCAATATTGGACCCCAGTAACAAAAGCAGCAGTGCTTCACACTTCAAACCACCCAACTCCCCGACCCGGTGCTCGTCTGGCAAAATTTCCAGGGCTGCTTTGGGTTTCCAGTCCAGCCCTAGAAGTAGGAATGCAGAGGGTATTGTAGCATCCCCAAAAACAAACATGCTGAAGTTCCAAAGGTGAATGGCAAAACAAACAAGATGATGGACAGAATGTTGCACAATTGCAAAACATTCACCCCCAGTCAGAGATCTGGGTTTAATCCATCGTTATTTTGCTCACAAAGCCACCCCAGTTCAGACATGGTCATATTCAAATCAGTCTTGACCCTGTGCCTCATGGGAACAGTCCAGCCCGAACTGCCAAGCTATGTCTTCCCTGGACCGGAATCAAGCATCCTAGGACCGGTTTCTGGCTATCAGCCATCTCCAGCCAGGATAGCTTGACTCCAGTGGCGTAGTGAGCAAGGGACCCACGTCTGGGCATACCCTTCCCACATAGGGTGAACATCAAAACAAACAAGATGATGGACGGAATGTTGCACAATGGCAAAACATTCACCCCCAGTCACAGGTCTGGGTTTAATCCATCGTTATTTATCTCACCAAGTCACGCCAGTTCAGACATGGCCATATGCAAATCAGTCTTGACCCTGAGCCTCATGGGAACAGTCCAGCCCGAACTGCCAAGCCATGTCTTCCCTGGACCAGAATCAAGCACCCTAGGACCGGTTTCTGGCTATCAGCAGTCTTCAGCCAGGATAGCTTGACTCCAGTGGCGTAGTGAGCAAGGGACCCACGTCTGGGCATACCCTTCCCACATAGGGTGAATATCAAAACAAACAAGATGATGGACGAAATGTTGGACAATGGCAAAACATTCACCCCCAGTCACAGATCTGGGTTTAATCCATCGTTGTTTTTCTCACTAAGCCACCCCAGTTCAGACATGCAATATGCAAATCAGTCTTGACCCTGTGCCTCATGGGAACAGTCCAGCCCGAACTGCCAATCCATGTCTTCCCTGAACCGGAATCAAGCATCCTAGGACCGGTTTCTGGCTATCAGCCATCTTCAGCCAGGATTGCTTGACTCCAGTGGCATAGTGTTCAAGCGACCCACGTCTGGGCATACCCTTCCCACATAGGGTGAACATCAAAACAAACAAGATGATGGATGGAATGTTGCACAATGGCAAAACATTCACCCCAGTCACAGATCTGGGTTTAATCCATAGTTATTTTGCTCACCTAGCCACCCCAGTTCAGACATGGCCATATGCAAATCAGTCTTGACCCTGTGCCTCATGGGAACAGTCCAGCCCGAACTGCCAAGCCATGTCTTCCCTGGACCGGTAATCAAGCATCCTAGGACCGGTTTCTGGCTATCAGCCGTCTTCAGCCAGGATAGCTTGACTCCAGTGGTGTCGTGAGCAAGGGACCCACATCTGGGCATACCCTTCCCACATAGGGTGAACAGCAAAACACACAAGATGATGGACGGAATGTTGCACAATTATCAAAACATTCACCCCCAGTCACAGATCTGGTTTCATCCATCGTTATTTTGCTCACCAAGCCACCCCAGTTCAGACATGGCCATATGCAAATCAATCAAGCATCCTAGGACCGGTTTCTGGCTATCAGCAGTCTTCAGCCAGGGTAGCTTGACTCCAGTGGCGTAGTGAGCAAGGGACCCACGTCTGGGCATACCCTTCCCACATAGGGTGAATATCAAAACAAAGAAGATGACGGACGAAATGTTGCACAATGGCAAAACATTCACCCCCAGTCACAGATCTGGGTTTAATCCATCGTTGTTTTTCTCACTAAGCCACCCCAGTTCATACATGTCATATGCAAATCAGTCTTGACCCTGTGCCTCATGGGAACAGTCCAGCCCGATCTGCCAAGCCATGTCTTCCCTGGACCGGAATCAAGCATCCTAGGACTGGTTTCTGGCTATCAGCCGTCTTCAGCCAGGATAGCTTGACTCCAGTGGTGTCGTGAGCAAGGGACCCACATCTGGGCATACCCTTCCCACATAGGGTGAACAGCAAAACACACAAGATGATGGACGGAATGTTGCACAATTATCAAAACATTCACCCCAGTCACAGATCTGGTTTAATCCATCGTTATTTTGCTCACCAAGCCACCCTAGTTCAGACAGGGCCATATGCAAATCAGTCTTGACCCTGTGCCTCATGGGAACAGTCCAGCCCGAACTGCCAAGCCATGTCTTCCCTGAACCGGAATCAAGCATCCTAGGACCGGTTTCTAGCTATCAGCCGTCTTCAGCCAGGATAGCTTGACTCCAGTGGCGTAGTGAGCAAGGGACCCACGTCTGGGCATACCAATCCCACATAGGGTGAACAGCAAAACAAACAAGATGATGGACGGGTTGTTGCACAATTATCAAAACATTCACCCCCAGTCACAGATCTGGGTTTAATCCATGGCTATTTTGCTCACCAAAACACCTCAGTTCAGACATGGCCATGTGCAAATCAGTCTTGACCCTGTGCCTCATGGGAACAGTCAATCCCGAACTGCCAAGCCATGTCTTCCCTGGACCGGAATCAAGCATCCTAGGACCCGTTTCTGGCTATCAGCCATCTTCAGCCAGGATAGCTTGACTCCAGTGGCGTAGTGAGCAAGGGACCCACGTATGGGCATACTCTTCCCACATAGGGTGTACAGCAAAACAAACAAGATGATGGACGGAATGTTGCACAATGGCAAAACATTCACCCCCAGTCACAGATCTGGGTTTAATCCATTGTTATTTTGCTCACCAAGCCACCCCAGTTCAGATATGGCCATATGCAAATCAGTCTTGACCCTGTGCCTCATGGGAACAGTCCAGCCCGAACTGCCAAGCCATGTCTTCCCTGGACCGGAATCAAGCATCCTAGGGCCTGTTTCTGGCTATCAGCCGTCTTCAGCCAGGATAGCTTGACTCCAGTGGCGTATTGAGCAAGGGACCCACGTCTGGGCAGACCCTTCCCAAATAGGGTGAACAGCATAAAAGATTACTTTGAGTTTTGTTTTTATCTTTTCACATTTGTTGTGCATTCAAAGACAGTAGTTAAATTTAAATGTCATGGTACTTATAGAGCGCACTGTCACCAGACGGTCACCTTGCGGTGTCGCCTATTCGGCTTCCTGGCGCTGATACTCATACCACTGTGGAACCCCTCCTGGCTTTCCCTTTGAAGTGTCCTCTCCTGGGCGCCCCAAGGGTGAAGCCAGGCATCCTTATCGCTGTTGGGGCCGGTGTGGAGGCTAAACAAGCTATTGCCCAAAGTTGCAGCGTTGGGCCCGTGATTAGAATAGGCACCGAGGCGAGAATTAACAGGTCGAAGGAAATTGAGCCCAAGACCCCGCCGAGGCGGGAATCGAACCCTGGTCCCTGGCCAGAACTCTGCATCAGGGTCTGCCGCTCTAACCATTGAGCCACACTCCTCCTCCAACTGTCAGGCTATGTGTTCTAACATATTGCTGCTTATTCTTTTAAAAGTAATGTTGGTGTTTACATTTCTTTCTCTGATTGCAAAGTGAGAGGATTTTGTAAATTGAACTATGTGACAATCTTGCTGGTGTGGAAATGAAGGATGTGTGCTTTTTTCTAACACACAACAACATTTAAACACCTATAAATGAACTGTGTTTGTGACAGTGTGCTCCAAAATGAAACGCTACTTACATACTTCACCCTTGCAACTCTTTTGCTGATTGGACAGGGCTCGATTGCAACACTTGTTCATTGTGTGATGCTTGAATTTTTCAGAATCCTTTAACTTAAGTAATGTAACATTCATTGCCGCACCCCCACACGTAAATTTGTTTAACAACCACTGGATACTGGTCTCTTTTCTCGGTCAAGTACCCAAAACTGCACTTGTGAGCCAAGAGAGGCTTGGCGAGAGAAACAAACAAGTGATTGGTGGAATGCTCCTCAGAATGGTTGAGACTAATGTAAGCACTATTTTAGTAGAAGGTATATTCACAGAAGTGAGGCCTGAGCTAACTGCGCCATGGGACCAAGGCCGGACCAGCAGTAGCGGGCATCAGGCATTTCCCCAGTAGGCTGGAAGGATGGCGGGAGATTTTGCAGATGTCGGGCCATATTTGTCGGGTGGCGGTTTTGCATCGCCCCCAATAACAGAAGCAGGTGGGGCTGGTCCATCAACATTGTCAGGGCTGCTTTGGGTTCCCAGTCCGGCCCTACATAGGACTAAAGTTGCACTGTGATGATGATGAACAACAAGGATTAAACAGGTATGTTCCCATACAAAGGGGATGTGAAGCAGCAGTTTGGGCAGGATCACCCAATTAGAAAAGGGCCAAGATTGGTCCCTCATTGTAATTGCACAGATGAGCTCAAAATGATGGACTGAGATTGTGTTTCTTTGAAAAATTTGATTTTTTTACAATACTACTCAATTTTGCTCCAGGTATGACATCATATGAAGGAGGAACTTAGACTGAGATTCTGATGGGAGCAAAACCCTCATATTGTGCCCCTACCACTTTTTGATCATTGTCGTAAGTCTAGTGGTAACTTCTGCAGGGTTGGCACATCCTGGTGGTGAGTTAGAGAAGCTGTCTTATGGAGCTACCTATTAATGTCAACAAATCATTGGAAAAGGTCAAGGACATTTTATTTTTTTAGGTCTATCGCTAGCCAAGATTTTTTGGTTTTACTAAAATCATATTCAGCAACAGTCATGGATTCTAGCCAGCACTCTTCATCCATCAGTCTCTTGGGGTGTCATTCACATATTTCTTCCACCAACTACAGCATGCAGCTTTGAGCAGTGGTTCAGCCCCCTTCAGCCACTGACTAACTTCCCTGCCAGTGATGGCTTTCTGCTCTTACACAAGGAGCACAACAGTCCAGAAAGAAGCTCCCTTGGGTTCCAGGAACGGACAAAGTGTACTTTTTGAGACCAAAATATTTTGACTTATGGGCAACGTTTTTTTTCATACATATTGGTGGGGAACATGGTAAACAACAAGCAATAGTAAAATCAAAATCTGGCCTCAAAGCACCGCAACTAATGACTTTGCCAATGCTTGTTAGTGTATGGTCAGCCATCCCGGCAGAAGAACTATTTAACCTGGAGCGCTCAATATCGCACCGTTCGTGGGTATCTGTGGTACTTTGGGACTGATCGCCTGTCGTGCCGGTGCTTGGCCCCTCTGGAAATACGACCTCCTTCCCTCTTCATACAACCAGTAATAGTAAATGCCCGAATTTCGTGCAATTCAGTAAAGTGTGAGCGCGAGCCAAGTCAGACGTGCACGTGCGTATCTGCAGGTTTCATGCGAGGCTGCCCGGGGCCTATGACTCAAAATAATACGCATGATTGGGCACCAAGGGACCCGGGAAAAGACAAAAACATTAAGGCATTCATAGAAAGCCCGTTCCCTTGAAAATAACAAAATTACAGACCACGGTGCTGGTAAAGAAGCCTTCCCGCGGCAGTGCCTTTGAGTCGCCCTCTAACCCCAAGGAATTATTGATTGTTGCGGGCCCTTCTGGTTACAATTGTGGCGTCATTCGAGCGGGCATGCACATGTGTTCTTCATCAATCGGAGACTGCTTGTACTTACTATGATAATGATGTTTGCAGTACATTCGCCGGGGTATGTTGCAAAACACATCCTGGCATCTTGCTTCACACTTTTTTTTACTAGTAACATTTAGCAATTAGTTATTTTGAGGGCAAACTTACTGTTCTAAAAGCGGTTAAGCAAATAAGAACGGTTACCATTTTAAAGTGAAATCCACTCTCTTAGGCAATAACTTGTTTTTTCTGTTTTTATTGTCGTTTTCCGTGAGAGCAGCTCATCAGCAGAGATCTGAGCGGATTTCACCCTGGATACACCAAAGGATTGTGAGTTAAGCTCTTATCCCACCTGTGTATTGCTTAGTGGTGCCATTGCCAGTGCAGTTCATTTGCTTGGCATTTCCTCCTGTAGACCAATAGACCTATATGCCGCTGGGGCATCTTGCAGCTGTTGACCTCTTTTAGGTCGAGCCTGGGAAGTGCACGCGCTGCTCTGCGAGGCATGCTGTATTCGAGTATGGTCTTGAAGCTCTGCCCAATCTCCGCCCATATTTGTAATTGGCTTGTATCATTGTCCCTTGCAAATGCTGGCTTCTAATTTGTTCAATAGGCTTGTTAGTCCCTCCTTAGTACCGCCTTGCCTTCACCTGTAACCTCCCATGAGGACTGGCCCTTTTACTTCTGTTGTTACATGGTATGTCTTATTTAGTCTGTAAGCACTATTTTCTTTCATGAGTTTCTACTACTGCTATACCTCATGCCCAGGTTCCGGTGGGAGTAATAGGGCAAACCCCTAGATTGTGGAGCTACTATGCCCAGCCTAGTCAGGCTGCCGAAATCAGACCACCAACTTTGGCACAACACAGAGAGCCTTGCAGGCCGATCAGCCGGTTACCAGGAGACACTGCCACCCCAGGACCCCGGCATGCCCACCTCGGCGGCTGGACTAGGGCACCATGGGCAACCTGCCGGACAAACACAGAGCAAACTAAGGGCCTGGTTTAGGTCTTGGTAGGCATGCTACTCCATCACAACAGTGACGGATATCCCGTCCACCAAAATATAAATCCAATAGGATATAATAAGAGTCAGATTGCAGCAGATGGGATATCCGTCAATGTTGTGACGGAGTAGCCCATCCGCCAAGATCCAAATCAGGCCCTAAATCGTCAGAGCAAAATTGCAAGACCATTCCACAAGGCCCCAGGTAACTCTACAACATTCTACATAACAATCCTTGATAAGGGTACCACCAAGTCAATTGTCCACAGGCAAGACAAGTATCACAAAGTGGCTGCTGTCACCACCAGGAGTATAGACACAGCAAAATTCCATATCAGAACATACGACAAGCCGCAAATAGCAGAAGAATGCATCAGAACTGCATGTCCCTCTGTGAACAAAAATACAAGGAAATAGCATCAGAAAGTCACAGAAAGGAACACATATGACATAATATTGAAAGCCAGGTAAGCAGTGGCGTCTTGTGAAGTTTAAGATTAGTGAGGCGTTAAATGAAACCATGAATTTGCATGAGCGAGTTAGTATGAGTGAGTGCCCGTCCTGAGAGTTAAAGAACACTAGGGTAATATTGGGCATTTTCCGACCCGTTTTCTTTAAAAATGGTCAAAAATCAATAGCTTTTACTGGGATTTCTAAAGGAACACTCATAAAATACTCCAGAAAATTCGTGGTTTGCAAAGGAAACCTGAACCTTCCACTGGTGTGGGCAGCTAGGTAAGAGGTCTTGGGATTGGAATTAATTAAAACCAAGCATTGGCATTGCCAATAGGTCTCGCTTGTGGGACCTTATAAGTATTTAGTTTTGCAGCACAATATGATGAGTGGCGTTGCGTGTGTGAGTGGCGTTGCGTGTGTGAGTGGCATTGCGTGTGTGAGTGGCATTGCGTGTGTGAGTGGCGTTGCGTGTGTGAGTGGCGTTGCGTGTGTGAGTGGCGTTGCGTGGGTGAGTGGCGTTGCGTGGGTGAGTGGGGTTGCGTGGGTGAGTGGGGTTGCGTGGGTGAGTGGGGTTGCGTGGGTGAGTTGCGTTGCGTGGGTGAGTGGCGTTGCGTGTGTGAGTGGTGTTGCATGTGTGAGTGGCGTTGCGTGTGTGAGTGGCGTTGCATGTGTGAGTGGCGTTGCGTGTGTGAGTGGCGTTGCGTGTGTGAGTGGCGTTGCGTGTGAGTGGCGTTGCGTGTGTGAGTGGCGTTGCGTGTGTGAGTGGCGTTGCGTGTGTGAGTGGCGTTGCGTGTGTGAGTGGCGTTGCGTGTGTGAGTGGCGTTGCGTGTGTGAGTGGCGTTGCATGTGTGAGTGGCGTTGCGTGTGTGAGTGGCGTTGCGTGTGTGAGTGGCGTTGCGTGGGTGAGTGGCGTTGCGTGTGTGAGTGGTGTTGCGTCGATGAGTGGGGTTGCGTGGATGAGTGGGGTTGCGTGGATGAGTTGCGTGTGTGAGTGGCGTTGCGTGTGTGAGTGGCGTTGCGTGTGTGAGTGGCGTTGCGTGTGTGAGTGGCGTTGCGTGTGCGAGTGGCGTTGCGTGTGTGAGTGGCGTTGCGTGTGTGGGTGGCGTTGCATGTGTGAGTGGCGTTGCGTGTGTGAGTGGCGTTGCGTGTGTGAGTGGCGTTGCGTGTGTGAGTGGCGTTGCGTGTGTGAGTGGCATTGCATGTGAGTGGCGTTGAGTGTGTGGGTGGCGTTGCGTGTGTGAGTGGCGTTGCGTGTGTGAGTGGCGTTGCGTGTGTGAGTGGCGTTGCGTGTGTGAGGGGTTGCGTGGGTGAGTGGGGTTGCGTGGGTGAGTGGGGTTGCGTGGGTGAGTGGCGGTGCGTGTGTGAGTGGTGTTGCGTGTGTGAGTGGCGTTGCGTGTGTGAGTGGCGTTGCATGCGTGAGTGGCGTTGCGTGTGTGAGTGGCGTTGCGTGTGTGAGTGGCGTTGCGTGTGTGAGTGGCGTTGCGTGTGAGTGGCGTTGCGTGTGTGAGTGGCGTTGCGTGTGTGAGTGGCGTTGCGTGTGTGAGTGGCGTTGCGTGTGTGAGTGGCGTTGCGTGTGTGAGTGGCATTGCGTGTGTGAGTGGCGTTGCGTGTGTGAGTGGCGTTGCATGTGTGAGTGGCGTTGCATGTGTGAGTGGCGTTGCATGTGTGAGTGGCGTTGCGTGTGTGAGTGGCGTTGCGTGTGTGAGTGGCGTTGCGTCGATGAGTGGGGTTGCGTGGATGAGTGGGGTTGCGTGGATGAGCTGCGTGTGTGAGTGGCATTGCGTGTGTGAGTGGCGTTGCGTCTGTGAGTGGCGTTGCGTGTGTGAGTGGCGTTGCATGTGTGAGTGGCGTTGTGTGTGTGAGTGGCGTTGCGTGTGTGAGTGGCGTTGCGTGTGTGAGTGGCATTGCGTGTGTGAGTGGCGTTGCGTGTGTGAGTGGCGTTGCGTGTGTGAGTGGCGTTGCGTGTGAGTGGCGTTGCGTGTGTGAGTGGCGTTGCGTGTGTGAGTGGCGTTGCGTGTGTGAGTGGCGTTGCGTGTGTGAGTGGCGTTGCGTCGATGAGTGGGGTTGCGTCGATGAGTGGGGTTGCGTGGATGAGTTGCGTTGCGTGTGTGAGTGGCGTTGCTGTGTGTGAATTGCTGGTGGGGGAGTGGGGGGTGGGGCGGGGGAGCAGCAGGCAGATGCGAGTGGAGCGCGCGCTGGAGAGGGAGGGGGTGGGAGGACTAGGCAGCGGGAGAGAGGGAGAAAGGAGCGCGAGGGAGGCGTTTTTAGATACATGAAGCCAAAATTACAAGTGAGCATGTTACAAAAGCAAACGTTACGTTACATGAGACAATAGTGACAGTTGTGCAAGTATCAAGAGCAACAAAATACAAGAGGTAGCAAACGATATGCAATAGCATATCTGAGGGAACACGGCCTGGAGGTAGCAAACGATATGTTCTTAGAGGAAACAAGCTTCTCGGCATTGCTGGTTGGGGGAGTGGGGGGGTGGGCGGGGGAGCAGCAGGCAGATGCGAGTGGAGCACGCGCTGGAGAGGGAGGGGGTGGGAGGACTAGGCAGCGGGAGAGAGGGAGAAAGGAGCGCGAGGGAGGCGTTTTTAGATACATGAAGCCAAAATTACAAGTGAGCATGTTACAAAAGCAAACGTTACGTTACATGAGACAATAGTGACAGTTGTGCAAGTATCAAGAGCAACAAAATACAAGAGGTAGCAAACGATATGCAATAGCATATCTGAGGGAACACGGCCTGGGGGAAGCTGGCTGGGGAGGGGGAAGAGAAATGAAAGGAAGGCTGTGTTTGCGGGGAGAGAGAGGGGAGGTGCTGGTGTGGGAGGGGGAGGTGCTGGTGTGGGAGGAGTGCTGCTACGGAAAGGCTGTGTTTGCGGGGAGAGAGAGGGGAGGTGCTGGTGTGGGAGGGGGGAGTTGCTGGTGTGGGAGGAGTGCTGCTAGGGGAGGAGAAGCCCTGGCCGTGAATGCTCGTGCATGTTCACGTGAACTGCAAGAAAACGCCGGGCTGAAACCCCTTAGTTTGAAGAGGATTTTGCCGACATGAATTCGATCCTATCCATTCCTGCGGAATGGGACAGGCTCGACCTAAAAAAAAGTTCTCTTACCTCCATGTGCATGTTCGTCAGGCTGATACATCCTTTTGCTTAGGCTAACAATCACTCGAGGAGAAAACCGGATACAAGCCTCTTCTTTAGCTAGGATAGGATGTTGAAACCGACCTGACAATGCAACAAATAAAATAGTCAATAAAACGTTTCTTTATTAGAATCCCCTAATGTAGTAATGCCTACTCTTCAGAGCTTACACCCAGTTTTAGGTATAAGGCTGTTATCAGTGCAGCAGGTGCAGTGATAGTAACTGTCATGTCCCCGGTGGTGGGCCCCTGACCCCGAAGAAAACCGGGAAGCAGGCAGTCACGGCCGGCATTACATGCGGATGGGGGTGGAAATGGGGTCACGGAGGGGATGGGGTAGGCGGAAGCAGTTTAAGGGTACTATTTAACAAATAAATAAAAGTAAAACTTACCGTCCCGCTGAGACTCCCGCCGTCCTGCGTTGAAGCTGCAGCACACGTCATCAGGAAGGCAGCCTCCCTCCCATCCACCAATCACAACGCTGCAATGGCATCGTTGTGATTGGTGAGGCAGCTACCCCACATGCGTCATTTTCTCTATGTAGGCTGCAGCATACATAGAGAACAAGGAGAGTGGGCGGTATTACTCGAGGGCAGGGGGAGGGGCTTGTCCACTGTTCTTCATACTGACTGTTTTGGCAGCCTGAGGCCGCCCAAACAGTCAGTATGAACAACAGTGGGCAAGCCACTCCCCCCTGCCCTCGAGCAACACCTCCCACCCCCAACCAGGAACTTCTGCTTTCTCGCCGTGTGAGAAGGCAGAAACATAAATGGTAGTTATTACCATTTATGTTTCTGCCTTCTCGCATGGCGAGAAAGCAGGGGGGTGGTGCCCAAACGCCCCTAAAGAGGAGCCGCCTGCAAACCAGAACAAAGCACCTACCTATGGTCAAATTACACCATAGGCGCAAGGCCTCGCTTGAAGTCTAACCCAAAAGACCATAAATCAAAATGCTGATGAACCTCACATGTAATAAGATTGCCTAAATCACCCAGACAGGTCCTGAACCCCTGGTACCAGAAGGAAAGGGAGAAACCATAGACAAGTGCCTGCCCCAATAAGCACTTGCTCTCAGCAGCCTGCCGGCCTTCTCAAAACACACAGCAGTCGGACCTCTCCCAGGACTACCACAATAGCACTGACAGCTCACACACTAGCTAGGCAGAAAACGCAGAAGCACAGCAACACAGGGGCAGGCCAGACTTTCACATTTAAATCTGCGAAAGTTATCCCTCCGTTGCGTCCTCCACAGGTGCCCAGCAGCCCTGGGGACGCCAAAATCTCACCATCCTGACCAATAGAAGAATGTCGAGCAGCTGTTCATCACAGCAATACAGCCATTCACACCCCGGCAAGAGGAAGGCAAAGTGGAACTTTGACCGGGTAAACTCAGCCCTCTGCAAACCGGTCACATTCACCCCGGCTGTAGAAAGGCATTGCAGACCACAGGAAAAGTCTGCCGCACCACATGCTGACGCCCCTCCCACAGCCACGGCCGGTGGTAGGTGTAACTGCAGGGCGGTGACGTATGGAGGGGGAGGGGCAGGGTGGGGGGTTGTAATGTATGGATTACGGACTTTAACAGGTAAGTACACATATAAATTAATAAAACGAATTTCGTTGTGTGCACTGCATCACCAAATGCGATGCAGTGCGTGCAACGAAATTCGTTTTATTTATTTATATGTTTACTTACCTGTTAAAGTCCGTAATCCATACATTACAACCCCCCACCCTGCTCCTCCCCCTCCCTACGTCACCGCCCTCCAGTTACACCTACCACCGGCCGTGGCTGCCCTCCCAGGAAACTCACTACTGTACGAATTGCCAGCTTCTCACCAGGACCAACGCCATAATGCTGCGCCCAGGCTCACCTGGTCTGGTCGCAGTGATAGATAAGACACTGACCTGGCTGGAGCATGTGCACCGCCCACTGGCATATAAAAATCCTCCAGCTATTCACCTCCACCAGGTCCTGCAAAATGCCGCCAAACCATAAAAGTCAGGAAGACTAAATAAACAAACCATTACTGGGGCTCATGTGCCACACTCACCATACTGTGTCTACAGACATAAACAAGCATTTGCAATGCAATTGGTCTCGCCTTTGGGAACTTATATGTATTAAGCTATGCAGCACATTAGCCTGGGTGCTGAAACATCTACTGTTCTTTAACATTGAGGGAAAGTAAGCACCAACCTGCGTGACATGCCAGGTATGGGAACACATGGAGAGAAATATTACCTTTCAGTGGGAAATGGTATATTCCAAAGCTCTGTTTTAAATATAAAATCAGGGCTTTCGGGGGTCATATCACTGAAAATACAAGATTTGAAAAAATATTATTGTCTGTGGGTTCCTCGTGGAAGATAATTTCTATGGACTGGAATCTAGAGAATGCTAAAGTGATTCTGGTATTTTACTGACCTATACTGGTCATTTTCTATAAAGACAGTTAAATAGAGGCAGTTGAACAGAAAAAAAAGTCCCTAAGCGGAAGCAGACAAGTGCTTGGGCTGATCTCCAGAGCCCACAAAGTACATACACATATAAGTATATACTAAAGTATATACAAGAGGTCTCGAATGCTCGACCTAAAAAACAGGCGCTGCGGTGGAGGTGGGCGCTTTTTATTATATTGGAAGGGGTTGTCTACGAGGCACAGGGGCCTCCTTGTCTAACGGAGATAAGCGAGAGGGAAGAGGAAGTAATAAAGTACACTATGCTGATTTTGTGTGCCAAAATATATGCTCAACCTTCTAGTGAGATTCTTATTGCTTGCATTTAATGTAATTATTTGTTTAAGCCCGGTGGGGTCTTTGATCTCAGTAACAGGTGGGCCCGACTAAACTGATTGAACCTCTCCTTCCTCTTCATTCCTTAGTGAGGTAATTGCATGCTTGAATCCTAAGGAAGCCCCCACGAAGTCTAATGATTTAAGGAATTTGAATGTCCCAGAAGGGTGGTGTATGGCACTTATCCTTCAGAACACACACACGCTTTTCGAGGATCCCCACCATACATCTTTACTTGCCTCCCAACGCTTCCCAAGGCACACAGGTCTACTGTGGGCCAGTTTGACAAACCTTTGGGTGAATGCTGCTAGAATGATCAGTTGGTGTCCCTTCGTAGCAGTCCTTCTTCTGAGATGGCTTTTTCATGGAATATTTTCACATAGACTGCTAGAACTTTGCTTGACATTGGATGTTTAGTGTTTATTGTTTTCTAGTATGTTCTTCTCTCTGTTCTAGAGCAGGGCTTCAGCTTCTGCTGGGAGACTTACTCATTTTACAGGTCATCTCCTCAAATGTATTAGCTCTGTTTAGTGTTGCATCAATCTGGTGTGTGATATGTTCCTCACTGTGTTATGTTTTGTTAAATCAATTTAATAAAGCGCGCAAATCACCCTAGGGCATTTTGGCACTGCCTGGGGATCAAAGACAGAACTCCAAGTGGGTGTTATTAAAATAGATGGGCTTTAAGTTGTTTCCTAAATTTACAGTAACTAGGGCAAAAACATACATGAAGGGGGAGTTTGTTCCAGTACACAGGGCGGAATAGGAGAAAGCCTTACCGCTGCTGCGTGTGAGATGGATGTGAGGGATCCACAGCAGAGCTTTCGAGCTAGATCTTAGATTTTGGCCAGGGCATACGCTTTTATTCTTTTCTGAAGATAAAGTGGGCCTATGCCCTTTAAGGCATTATATGTGAGGCAACAGATTTTAAAATATGAGCGTTTCCTCACAGGCAGCCAGTGTAGTTCTTTCAGCAGAGGGGCCGAAAGGGTGCCCAAGGGGCAATTGAGCACAAGACTTGCAGCAGTATTTTGAACAATCTGAAGTTTAGAGATCAGTGTTTCACTGACATTGGCCAACATGGCGTTGCCATAGTCCAGTCTGCTTATTACTAAGGCCTGAACCAGCGTAGATAGTGGTAGCAAACCGTTCCTAGTTTTACCATCTAAATTGGGCAGGCGGACATGTAGACATTTCTCCGATGGCCCTCACTCCCCAACGCTATCGGAGAAGCTATGCCACGAGGATACCGAACTAGTCTCTGCTGTGGCCAAACTGAAGGTCTGGCCAATTTAAATATGGTTGGTGGATTTTCATGTTGGCGGTATGTACACTCCGTCGCCATGGCGATAGATTATACATATTGCCAACATATAAATCTCCCCCTGTGTCTCTTGCAGTTTGCATGCGGCTCATTGATGCAAGTCCATAACTCACTGTGCTATATTTAAAAGGTTGTAACTTATGACATGCAGTTAACCAAAGGATTACTTCAACAAAAGCAGTAAACCCCTGACCTACCTGCATGGAATACAAATCAGTGATCTGCATGTTACTCATGTTGCTTTGCAGCAGACACATTAACACTTTTTGCTATTTTATGAAGTGTCGCGTATGACTAGACATACAGATTTCTGCATCAAATGCATTAACCATAGAGTTATCTTCCAGAATCCCATTGAATGGTCTGCACAAAACTAGGGCAGAGCAGTTCAATTTCTTGGGTTCAGGCATCACCCTTGTTCACTATTGTCTCAACCAGAACAGGCGCGTCATTTGCCATTTGGTCTCTGGGCCCCCTACCATGTCCTTTTTCACTTTGCTTCATCACTTCATATTTCTTCCTACAGGGACTTCCAGGTTCAGAAGAGGCCCACCACAATGTCTCCAGCATATGTTCCTTTCCAAACGTCTCTTGCAGTCATAATGGCTTGGATTATCCCACGTTATGGTGCCAGCAGGTTCAAATCAGCCTTCTCCTGTTGCCCAACAGCACTCTGCACCGTGTTCCTTGCTGCCAGTGAAACGCCTGCAGTGGCTCAACACCACCATGGAGGCAGACCAGCAGGACCATCATCTATCAGGAAGCCCCAGATCTCACTTTGGGGACTCCCATAGCCTGTTGGTCCATCAGGCCACCCCTGGCATGCAATGAGGTCCATGGTCTCTGTACTGCCTCGTCTGGCCATTCAATTGCTCCCTTTTTGACCATGAGGCAATGTGGCTGAGCCTTCCGCTTGTCCGGTTCCTTGGTAGACGTCAGTTTGCTGGATCCATCACAGCCCCGATCAGTCTCTAAAGCACTTTGCACACCATCTCCTGATTCCATGCAGGGCTGATGAAGGCAGAGGGGCACCGCTCTCTCATCAGCCCCTCTCCTCCTGTGAGCTTTCTCCATGGATGCATGTTCACACACCACAGTCCGGGCATGTCAGTAGAACCTGGAGAAGCAACACAGTTCTTCGTCTCTCAAGATTATGCAGGATGGTGGTGGATTAATCTCTGGAGCCAGTAGCTGCTTTACTGTGATGCCATTTTGTTTGTCATCCAGGTCACACCCCTTATCCACTTGTTGACTCTGTATACATGTGTGTGGAATGGAATGGAGGCAATAGAGGCGTATTGTTAGTAATCACAACAAAATGGTGTCCACGTCGGTATGAATGGTGTAACACCCATTAGATGCCTGTGGAATCCCACTCTATTCATGGACAATACAGGATCTGGCTTAAACCAAGAGCTCTGTTTGGATGGACATACAGGCCATATGCTGTCAGAGCTAAGCATATCCATGATGAGCTGGACAGCTTCTTCATGGTGTGAAACACAATGCATACGAACACTTTTCTTAGCTGGTTCTCTGAGCAACTTGGTGATGGTGGTCAATTGTGTGGTTATAATTTCAAGACCGTAACTAGGAAACAGTTGACTTCTGCAATGATTCAAATGATTTTCACTTTGCTACAGTCTTCCTTGACACCTTAAAAAGGAAAAAAAAAGTATCCTAAAAAAGTAGTGTGAATTTCAGTAACTTAATTTTATCATAGTGATAATCAAGCCACAATTACAAATCCACTTTAGTGTTACTTTTGTTATTTCAAGATTACTTACATCTACTGTTCAGCAATATCTGGTAGTCGTGCAAGACACCCGTATACGATGTTTTGGAAAAATCTTCCGTAGACCGTATTCTGGTTATAGTGCAGTGTTACCTTCACATTTCCACAATGATCGAGAAGGTTGGGATATAACCTGAGTCTCTTTTGAATTCTCAGCTGGTTGTATTCCTTGTTAAGATAGATCTTGAAGAACCATTTATCACCAGTAAGATGCCTATCATTACCTCTCTCACGTTTATCTCTGCTACCGTTACCTCCACGATGTTGCCACTATAACACCATTGCACCTCCTTCCATTACTTCTACTACTATTTGCTCATCAGCATTTATTCATCATTTATTTCAGCGATGTTAAAACCCCTTCACCTTGTAATGATTGTTTCCCCATCAAAGCTGCTTAACACGGACCCTATCACTTAACAATTATATTGTTTATTTGTTGTATTAATGTCGTTCCAATTGCATTATTTACCATTGATTTAAAATAAAATAAATACTCTACCCTACATTTACTCTATTGCCAATCCGAGCTCTAGTGTTAACCTATGCTAAATATTTAGTAATAATTTAATTTAAAGCCTTTAAAATTGGTGTTCTTTTCACTAGCTCTAAAACCATTGCCTAACAATAGAAATATTTGCATTATGTAAATATGAAAAATAAATCAACCTAATTAATTAACCTAATGCATACCTGTAACCCAATGTGAGCTTAACCCTAAACATTGTGAAGTGTATAAATTCAGCAATATTTTTAGACAAAATAGTATCATTACCCTAATAAGGATTCTAAGGCTCCTCCTAACACGACAATTGTTTCATTTTTAATTGTATCAATTAAATTACACGTATTTGTATTAACTTAATTTGAATTACTTTAACTCCATTTAAAAACAAAACCCTTATCCTAACCCTAATGTTATCCCTGAACCCTACACCAATCCAAACCACAACAAGGTCAATATTTTTGTTGTTCAGGTAATCAATTTAATATGAGTTAAATCATGTTTTAAATTATGTTACCTTTGTGTCAACCCATATAATGTTACTAACTCCAAACCACACCAATGCTAGAGAATTTATCATGCATGTAATGGCAGGAACGTGGTAATGCTGGGGCAGAAGTAACAGTGTAGAGGTTGTGGTCACAGGAAATACAGGTACCGTAGAGACAATGTCAGATGAGGTAATGGCCTTGTAGAGGTAATAGTGTTGAGATACTGGTCAGAGGAGGTAATGTTGGAGAGGTGTAGGCATGTCCCCCACCACTGATGGCTATAGTGATTTAATTGCAGGTTGGTGTAACACGCCTCTTTCTAAAGTGCTTTACTAGGGCGATTCACAGCTACAGAGATAGGCTGCTAATCCGGCTATTTGAATTTCTTTTTGACCACGATACAGGAGTTTCATGGAATGGTCCACCGCACCTGCTCAATAACTCCAGCTATGGGTGCAACTAGCAATAGTGCAGCCGGTGCAGTGGCAGGAGGTGTTAGTGACCAACTTCATCCTAATTAGTGATTGTTTTTTACTATCAAATCTTGAGATGGGTTCCCAAGATCCCTGCTTGTATTAGGGCCCATCACCCTTGCTACCATTTACTCTTACTTTCTCTAAATTATGCTTGCACATGCTCTCATATGTGATATATAGTTGTTTCAGTTCTCAGAGCTATGGGCTCAGTGCCCGTTCTAATGCCTAGCTCTTTGTAATGCTTCGGGATGCCATCCACTTCATTGACACTAACATTTAGAGTAAACTTGATCAGTTCTAATTTCTTGGTAATGTAAGAGTTCCAATTCCGGTTGCTGTGGAGGAAATGTTGGTGGTAACACTCTTTTCTCCTTGTTATATTTTGCTCTTGTAAGCACAGATTTGGATGTTCATCCGTTCTAAAAGAAGTCAAAGCCTTGGCTGCTACTTCTGTGTAATAACCATGGCACTGACTTTAGCGAATATTTCAAATAGACGTGATATTTCTAGATCCATTGCTCTAACTGTGCCCTTTAGTTGTTTTGCTGGGCTTGTGGCCTCTTTGGTTAGTGGGATAAAGTGAACTTCTTCGTCATACTCATCATCTTGGGCACCGCCCTCGAGGGCACTGCAGTCTTCCTTTTGTACCAGAACACTGCCCATTTCATTTGGTTGTGCAAGTTGTCCTTGATCTACAATCTTTCACTAAGTGGGTTAATCCGTTGCATACTAAACATCTCTGCCACTTAGCTGGACAGCGGCCTTAATCCAGGGTCATTCCGCTGCAGTACTCATGGGAGTCTTTCTCTTCTTCATTCTGGTGCTGTTCCCCCCCATTGGCTTAGGTTCCTTCCTCGTTCAGTTGGTCAGCTCTACTTCTTCTTTGTTTCCTTCGTGCTGAAAGCTACTTCCATTGTGGCTCTCAATACTTTGCGTAGCTCTAGGGCTCATCCTTTCTGAGCCTTTTTTAGAATGGCATCCCCAGGTCCCTCAGTATTACTAGCTGTCTCACCTTTGAGGAATGGCAAGATCAACTCATCTGGGCCCACAGTTCTTCTCCAAGGTTTCAGGTGCTGCACTAAATGGCCAACTCTCTCATTTGCCCATTGGCTTTCCTTGGCTCCTTGGACGGCCTGGCACATTGTGTATATCTCACTGCCAGAGTTTACAAGTTGTGCGAAGTGCTTCTCCAGGACAACCAGGGATTCTCCATAATCAGTACTGTCACCTGCGTTGGAAAAGGCCATGGAGCTTTTGTTGAACTCTTGCCACCGTAATGATGGAGTGACCGTCTAGTAGAGTGATTGCTTTCCTTTACCAGTGGCATTCACTTGGTGAACTGCACTCCCCAGCTCCTAGTGAGCCAAGGAGGCGGAATGGAAGAAGGGCTTTAGTTGGTATTTTCTTCATCTGTGTTGTTCTGTATTCTGGGTGATCTATTGAGTACAGGAGGTCTTTAGGGGGCGACTCGAGGTTCCCATCCTGGTTTCCTAGCTGTTGTAATCAAACAGCTCTTGGAAATACTGTAAAATGCAAGCTTCATTGAACAAGTACCAAGTGTGTTACATCCCCTATTATCTCCTCAGGAGTAACTACCACCATTAGGATGTTCAGACCTAGGAACAATTTGACACCAACCAAAGTCTGCCGTGGGAAAGGAGGCGAAAGCGGAGTCCATAACAAAGAAAATAGGAATAGATGTAGGCAGTGTAGAGTCCTAGCATGAACACGGTCTAGTGTTCAAGAGTGTTTGTATTACACTTTACACCCACCCACCACAGACGTCATGGTGTCACATGACGCTGGCAATAAAAGGGGCCGAGCGCACGTGCTCGTGGCCATTCCCACTACCCCTAACTGGTGTCTGTGTGCATGTCATTGCTGCTATCTACCATGCGGGCCTAGGGCCCTTCCCAACACTACACTGGCGACGAGGCCGGTAGTGCAGCCCATGCGTGCCACTACCCACAGCTATTCTACAAGAAAAAGGGGAAGAGAGCTGCTCGCCTAGAGGGCATCCCCTGCAGCAGGGCGCAGCGCGCCGAGAAGCCGGTGGGCACGTCGGAGCCCCGCAGCGACCGGGAGCCCCACAGCAAGCCGACCGGAGCCCACCCGCGTCGACCGCCACCACCGAGTGCCGCCAAGCAAGAGCGGACCGCCCAGTGCCCACCTGCGACGGCCGCGAGGCTGCAACCCCCACCGGAGAGGTGCACGGGCCGGGCGGAGCCCACCCGCCACGACCGCAACCAAGCATCTGGCCCGCCGGCCGAAGGTGAGCCCCAGGGGCGAAGTGCCCGCCATGAACAATGCCAAGGTATAGGCAGGACCGGCGGAGCCCACCCGCGGCCTGCCCGAGTCGTCCCCTGCCCCCGCCGCGTGTGTGCTTAGAAGCGGCGGGGCACAAAGACTGAAGACGGCGTGGAAAACAGTGCGGCCGGACCCGCAATCACCAAAAACAACGAGGGGGAGGGAGCGGAGTAGCTAACCGCCTCCCGACCCCCCTCGCAATGTGATCCGGGCCAGCGGAGCCCACCCGTGGCCCGCCGGTAGCGCCCCCCAAAGGAAGACTCTGCAGCACCAGCGGAGCCCACCCGCGGCCTGCCGACGGCACCCCCGAGAGGAAAAGAACTGCAGAGCCAACGGAGCCTACCCGCGGCCTGCGACGTCCGTGGCAGGTCTCCGCCGCGCAGCGTGTGCAAGTAGGAGCTGCTGCGGCGGGAGACCGGAGAGTGGAGCCTGCAGCAGCTGTTAAATAGGCAGAGCCGGCGGAGCCTACCCGCGGCCTGCCTCAAGCGCCCCCGCCCAGGGAAGAGTGACCGGAGCGACGCGCTCCCCGCCTGAGGAAGCATCAACACCCCCCCCCGCCGCGCGAGGACTGCCGAGGCTGCAGCGGGCGGGGAGGGGAAAGAAGGAAGCGCCTACACGCGGCCAGCGCCGCCGCAGATCAGAGGAGCCTCCACCTCGTGGGCTCCATGGAAAGCAGAATAATCATAAAGCGCCTGTGAGCGGCCAGCGCCGCTGAAATGAACTGCAACTGTGCCCCAGAGACAGCGCTGAAATGAACTGCAACCGTGCCCCAGAGACACTGGCTGCCAGGAGCCTCACAAACCGGAGAAAGTGAAAGTGCCGGCAAGAATCAGAACAGTTGCCCCCCTGACCAAAAACTCTGCAGTGTCTCACTTACATGCACAGGCACTCCTATGTGCCCCCACCCTGTGAGCAACACAGCGATGCAAATAAAAGAGACTCACCGGCTCGCAGCAGCAGCAGCTCCAGCCCCCTGTGCACTGTGACAATAGAGTGCACATCAGGGGAAGACAAGACAGGCTGCTACCAAATCCAGTAACACTGCCACCCAGTGGCCAAATGCAAAAGTGCACTTACATCCACCAGTACTAAAACAAGCATGGTACAACGCAAGAGAAATTAACAGCATCTAGAGGCAACAGACTGAGTAGCGCCCCCAGGGAAAGCATCTGAACTCCCGCAGCAAGAAAGTGCGCAACAGCGCAGAAGACACCCACACCCACCAGCAAGGAGTCGGCGGCTGCCACTTCCAACGCGACGTGGGAAAGAGCGCGAACGTCTCACTTAACATCCAAGCACTGACGTCTGGAGGAAATGACTGCCAAGCACTGGAAGAACGTCCAGGGAAAAGACTGCCGCGATCGAAGGACGGAGAGAGCAGCGACGCCTTGTGGCCACAGGCGCTCACCGCAGCATCAACTACTCCCGCCAACGGTCCGAAGCATCAAGTATGCGACGACAGCAAAAGCAGCAAGTACCCAACGTCACGCAACAGGCGTCCCAGAACCCTGAACAGTAAGTGCGCAATCAACGCGCCACGCGGCAACGCACAGCCGCCGCAAGCAGAAAGAAGAGTGCATGCAGCGCCATCGCGCAGAACAATCTTCGCGGACGACCCCACGACATGGCGCCTCCAAGGAGCCGATCGCAGAACGATCGCCCATCAAGTGCCGACCCGCGACAGATCCATGGCGCCTCCCAGGAGCCGATCCGCAGAATGATCGCCCATCAAGTGCTGACCCACAACGGGTCCCCAGGAACTGTTGTAGCGCAAAGTCCGACCGAAAGCAACCTGCCAGGCATCGGCAGGAGTGGACCACCAACCGGTCCAGGACGTTCAACCATGAAGAGGTCTACGGACGTGGACCCCCGAACGTCACCAACAAGCATCAAGAAAAGAAAGCATCAAGAAAAGAAGGTTCGCGACACCAACTCTGGCTGCTGAGGAATAAGGAGAAAGTGTCCCCGACGGGGACAAGACCAGGGGTACACATGCAGAGTGCGCGCACTGCATGGAGGACCCAGGTCAGGAGAGAAGACACAAGATCGGACCAAGTGATGTTGCGATGCAGGAGGAAGAAAAGAAGATCCGAGTGGCACGTCTGCCACTGCGAAAAGGAAGAAAGAAAAGAAGAGATCTGAGTGGCACGTCTGCCACTGTGAAAAGGGAGGAAGAAAAGGAGAGACCTGAGTGGCACCTCTGCCACCGCGAAAAGGAAGGAAGAAAAGAAGAGATCCGAGTGGCACGTCTGCCACTGCGAAAAGGAAGAAAGAAAAGAAGAGATCTGAGTGGCACGTCTGCCACCGTGAAAAGGAAGGAAGTATATCCATGTGGCCTGTTGCCACAGTTAAGAGTAGAAGGAGAAGTCAGGGCGAAGCAACGTCCCCACAGTGAACCAACTTAGGAAAGAGAGAGGAGTGCAGGAAGACCACTCACACTCCCGAAGAGAAGGGAGGCGACAAGTGCCAGGACAACGGTGCGAGGAACACGAGGCCGGAAGAACACCAGTGGCAAAGAAGACCAGCTGACAGACGATGTTTCCGCACACCCAGGATCTGCGGAGAGGAGCAAGCGAGACCGTTTGTCACATCCACCTTTGGGGTCACACGGACACTGGACACATGCCAGCCGTGGTGACTCAGGGGCAGAGGCCTCCGGGACGCAGTCCCCGCGACGAGAGACGGTCCTCCGACGCCCATCCGAAAGGTCCGGGGAGGGCGAAGACATCGCAAGCAAAGACAGAAACCAACAGCTACCTCGGGACGAGGCTGCGGAATCTGAGGTGAGGCACATGGTCTGCTACATACCCCCACTGACGGCGGCGCAGGAGCAACCTGATGTGGCACATCCAGCCCAGCGCAAATCCGAGAGAGAGGACCTCAAGGATATCCCGTGGCAGGGGAACACCGACGAGAGGGGTCATCCTAGTGAGAGGGATGCCTTGCAACGGATCTGCCTTTTGCCAAGTAGGACACAGACTACAAGTGAAGCTAAGGCCGAGACCGGAAATCGTGCATCATTCCCCGGCGAACGACAAGAACTCTAACTGCACCCGTCGCCATGGAAGTGAGCTAAAGAAGGACTGTGAGGACGATCTTGTCGCAGAGTCGTCAATAGACTGGTTCCATCGAGCACCCCCAAACCGGTGCCACTGTGAACTGACGTTCCCCGCGGCAGATTGAACATCATCTGTGATGCCAAGCGGCGGCGGATAAAAGGACTCAGCGGAAGTTGAACACTTTACTGCATCCTGATACAGTTTGTTTTTCCCACAGGTTGATTTCTGTAAGTGGGTTTTTGCGATTAAAAAATGGGAGGGATGTAGAGTCCTAGCATGAACACGGTCTAGTGTTCAAGCGTGTTTGTATTACACTTTACACCCACCCACCACAGACGTCATGGTGTCACATGACGCTGGCAATAAAAGGGGCCGAGCGCACGTGCTCGTGGCCATTCCCACTACCCCTAACTGGTGTCTGTGTGCATGTCATTGCTGCTATCTACCATGCGGGCCTAGGGCCCTTCCCAACACTACAGGCAGCACCTCTGATACCTAATATTAATAACTACTATACAATATAACCAATGACATTGACATAACTTTAGCCCCAGCAGCTCCCGTGATGCGGGGGAGGGGGGTTTGTTGAGCTCCAGGGTCCCTGGCTTGAGAGCATCTGACTGGGTCAGGGAGAGGGGGTGCTCCCTCCATGTACTTTCCAAGATGGTAACCCTGAAGATGAGTTATGCAACTGGATATAACACTCGAGTTAGGGGGATCCTTGAGTTTTTATCAGCACACAGCCAGAGATGTTTTAAGGCATGCACAATCAGCACACAGCCAGAGATGTTTCAAGGCATGCACAATTGCCCTGGGCAACCTTCTTCCATAAGGTCCCCTGGGAAGTAAACATTCTGTCTATTTGACCTCTGTCCATTTCACTATCTAAACCTCTCTCCCTCTCTCTGCCTGCACTTCTTACTCTGTCGCTGTTTACCCAGGGTGTTCTTCGGAATTTTCATGGTCGCGGGCAAGATATTTTTGTGTGCCCTGGTAACTGAAAGTTTAGCATATAATTCAGCATAGTTTGGGAATATGAGGGACTGATGTTGACGGTAACGCTTAAGAAATGTCAATTTTGTTCCGAACAGGGGACCCCACATAGGTTTTACCAAGGGCCCCCAAAGTCTTTAATATGAAACTTCACACAGCACTCACGAACAAATGAGAAAAGGGGTCAGGCTGCCGGTTCACACTGTACTTTAATTATTTATCGAGGGAGCAGATGCGTGACATCACATGCGTGAGCCTGGAGCCACCATGCCACAGCCTGGTGAAACTGAGAACTATGTTACAATATGTCTCAAACTCAGGCTGATGTCATCAAATAAAGCGACATTCCAGGATACCTATTGCTGAGGATTGTTGCAGGATTAGGTAAATATTATTTTATTATTTGGATGAGATTCTAGCTACCTTATTTTTAGCCCCGTTTACTACCGCGGCTTACGGTATTGGGCATTTCAGAAGAAAGATTTGTTTTGATAAATCAATGTTGGTTGTTTCAGTGATGTGTTCGTATTCAAATTGCAAAACATCTGAACGAGTACAGGAAAAAATCCCCTTCAACTCAATCAACTGTAAATTGCTGAGAAAACGTCAAAATCGAACTCTGTGTTTCTGAAAAGAACGAGCTTTGTAACTGTCACTGAGCTGGCGTCTGATGAAGACTGTTACTTTAAGAGACCCACCCTCCCCCGCTTTTCTCTACTCGCTGCCTCCCCTCCCACTTGTCCCCCTCCCCGCAGGAAGGAGGGATGTGATGCAGAAACCATCATCGCTCTGGGAAAGTTTGGAGAAGTTTTGGATTGCTGCGGGAGAGGCGGGCCGGAGCCAGAAACTGGGACAAAGGGCCTGAAATTAACCAGGAAATCAAAGTTTAGCTCGGGAAGGGCCTGCAGCAGTGAAGGAGAGACCCCCGGGGGCCACTACGGGAAGACGGAGGGGCACAGACACCCCACCACACGCACGACCAGACTCGCCTGGAAGTTGCAAGGAAACACGGGGGCGCTAAATTTCACTTCGGCCTCGTACGGGGCGCAGGGGCGCCCTATGAGCAGTCCCTACTACTGGCTATTTGAGATGCGGGTTTCCTAGGTGGCGGCTGTGCGCCTCGAAGCCTTGGAAAGTGGACGGGCGGCATTTCTGGAAATCAAATAAGAGGTACGGCGTTTTATTCTCTTTCACGTGGCACTCTGCTGTCTTATGTTTTGTAGCGGTTTGTTTTAAGAAATATTGAAGATTCTATCCTATTGATTTACTTGTAGAAGAGTTAGGAAAATATATTTCTGTCGGTGAGGTGACTTTGTTGATCGGCAGTGTTTATGTCGCTGTGATCCGTTCACATTGCATTGCCTGATCTACTTCACTGCGCCTTGTTACCGATTTACTCCACTGCAGTGTGGCTTGTGTGCTTCGTGCTGTGTCTAATCTCCTTCACTGCAGTGTTTATTGTGCCTGGTGTACTTGGCTGCAGTGGATTCAGTCCCGATGCTTTTCACTGCAGTGCTCTATACACTCACTGGATCGAGATGTGTGCCTGCTGTATTACACTGCAGTACGTTTGCTTTGCGTGACTTTTATGCGTCCTTGCATAGGTGCTTGGCTTTAGTGTGCTCAGTCCCTATGATCTAAAGTGCAGTGTGTCTTGTGCAGTCACTGTCCTCTGTGTCTAATGCCACTACATATACATATGCGCTTTGCCAGTTGCCTTAGCTCAGTGAACTTTGTGTCTGGTGTAATATGTGGTAATGTCATTCTCTTTGTCTCCACTGTAGTGAGTTCATTCCCGATGTTCCTTCACTGCAGTGTGTTTTATGCTGCACTGTGCCCAATGTCACTACCCTGTACAATCATCTTGGTGTACCTCACTCCAGTGGAGTTTGTGTCTGTTGTACTGTATGTCAGTGTGTCACTCTCTTTGTCTGTACGGCAACGTATTCAGTCCTGTTGCTCTTCCCTGCAGTGTGTTTTATGCTACACTGCACCCAATGCCACTGTGTTGTGCAATGTGTTAAGGCATCTCATGGCAGTGTGTCATTCAATCTCTTTGTCTCCACTGCAGTAAGTTCAGTCTTGATGTTCATTCACTGCAGTCTGTTTAATGCTCTACTGTGCCCAATGTCACTACTATGTGCAGTGCTCTTGATGAACCCCACTCCAGTGTACTTTGCGTCTGTTGTACTTTATGGCAGTATGTCATTCAATCTCTTTGTCTCCACTGCAGTAAGTTCAGTCCTAATGTTCCTTCACTGCAGTCTGTTTTATGCTTCACTGTGCCCAATGTCACTACTATGTGCAATGTTCTCAATGTACCTTACTTGCAAAAAACACAGTTGATGGACAGAATGTCGAACAATGTCATACATTCACCCCAGTACAAGGATCTGGGCCTAAATCCATCGGTTTTTTTGCACTCCACACCACCCTGGGTTAGACACTGGCTATATGCAAATCAGCTCTGACCCTGTGCCTCTCCACACCACTGGAGTCAAGCTATCCAGGCTGATGAAGGCTGATAGCCCGAAACCGGTCCTTGGATGCTTGATTCCGGTCTGGGAAAGACATGGCTTGGTAGTTCGGACTGGACTGTTCCCATGAGGCACAGGGTCAGAGCTGATTTGCATATAGCCAGTGTCTAACCCAGGGTGGTGTGGAGTGCAAAAAAATGATGGATTTAGGCCCAGATCTCTGTACTGGGGTGAATGTATGACATTGTTCTACATTCTGTCCATCAACTGTGTTTTTTGCAATTCTCAATGTACCTTACTCCAGTGGACTTTGTGTCTGTTGTACTTTATGGCAGTATGTCATTCACTCTCTTTGTCTCCACTGCAGTGAGTTCAGTCTTGATGTTCCTTCACTGCAGTCTGTTTTATGCTCCACTGTGCCCAATGCCACTACTTTGTGCAATGCTCTTAATGTATACCTTACTCCAGTGGACTTTGTGTCTGTTGTACTTTATGGCAGTATGTCATTAATTCTCTTTGTCTCCACTGCAGTGAGTTCAGTCTTGATGTTCTTCACTGCAGCATGTTTTATGCTGCACTGTGCTCCACGCCCAATGTCACTACTATGCGCAGTGCTCTTGATGAACCTCATTCCAGTGGACTTTGTGTCTGTTGTACTTTATGGCAGTATGTCATTCATTTTCTCCACTGCAGTGAGTTCAGTCTTGATGGTCTTCACTGCAGTGTGTTATATGCTGCACTGTACCCAATGTCACTACACTGTGCAATGCTCTTGATGTACCTCACTCCAGTGGACTTTGCGTCTGTTGTAATTTATTGCAGTGTCAGTGTGTCATTCTCTTTTTCCACTGCAGTGTGCTCAGTCCCGATGCTCTTCAGTGCAGTGTGTTTTATGCTGCTCCGTGCTAAATGTCACTATGCAGTACAATCCTCTTGATGTACCTCACTCCAGTGGACTCTTTATTGCAGTGTGTCACTCTCTTTGTCTCCACTGCAGTGTGCTCAGTCCTGATGCTCTCCATTGTAGCATGCTTTGTGCTGCAGCGTCCCCTTTGCCTAATGTCCTTTACTGTTTGAGGCGCTTGATGTACCTCAGTCCAATGGACGTTGTTTTCGATGAGTTTCAGGGCAGTGCCATCCTCTTTGTCTCCACTGGGGTGTGTTCTGTGCATGTTGTGGCTCACTGGAGTATGCTTAGTGCGGGAAGCACAACACTGCAGATGTACTTCACTGCGCCGTGCTTCACTGTGAAGTGTTTACCTATAGATTTACACCACTGCACTCTGCCTCTGCGTGCAGTGCCGGCTGTGCCTCTATGCAGTGCCCAATATACTTCCCTAGATTGTGCTTGGTGCCTGATACACTCTGCAGCGCCTCCTGGTCACAAATGGCGTGTGGTCAGTATGTGATGGATTTCACTGCAGTGCATTCAGTAACCTCGATTGTGTTTGGGGCATGATGGGGTACATAGTATATTTCAGTGGGTTGTGTTCAGTCCCCGTTGTACTGCAGTGTGTCCAGCACAGTGTGCAGTTCACTTGAGTGAGTCATATTGCCTGGCATTCTTCTTTGGACCTCATTTTCTGGGTGCAGCAGGGACTGAACACCCGTTCTGGCTGGAGTGTGTTTAGTACTGGTGTGTTCGGCTGCTTTGTGTTGAGTGTCTGCTGCGCACCTATTAACTGTGTTCCGTGCCTAGTGTACTTCCCTGGGTCATGTTGGCTTCTCTGGATTGCATTTAGTGCGTCGTGCACTTGTGTGAGTTTTGTTCAGTACCCGAGGCACTTCTCAGGCCTTATGTTTATCTTTTTATTGTGGTAACCTCCAACCGCTGATGGACGTGGTTGGTTGTTATCAGCGCCTCATTTACTTGTCTACAGTGTTTTGACTGTTTGTCGTCTCCTTTTAGTTCAGTGCCCGACGTCTCTCTGGATGGAGTCCTGTACGCAGGCCCTTGCACATCTCTTCTTGCCATTGATAAAGATTAGTTTGCCTGCAGCATGTACTTTTTTTTAATTAAATCTCCAACAACTATGTGTTCCTTAATCCTCAGGGAATAAATAAATGGAAGTACTTTTTTGGCACTTCACTGAGGTCACAAATGTTCTGTTGTCACAAATCGGACCCCATGTCTGTGCCATTCTCAATTATGAGAACTTCTTTGCAGAGTCAACCCTCAGACCAGCAAGCAATCACCCACTGTTTGCCTTGCATGTGATTGATGCAGCTTCACTTACACATTTGTGCTGTTTCATAGGATACTGTTGGGCCCTGAAAACTTGATTGGTTGGGATTCCCCATGAGGCATATGAGCTGTAAATTATGAAAAAACAAAGAGTCCACTCAGAATGTACAAAATAAAGTGCTAACCTTCCAAAAAGTGACTAAACCCAAGTGAACCGTTTGGTTACAAACATGGGAAAGCAATAACGTTTTTTAAAATAACCCTCACCCAAAAAAAGGTCCCTTGGTGGCATGCTTCATCATCGGGTTCTTCCTGCCCGCTACGGGGCATGCTACGACCGACGAATACGTGGGAGCACTTTGGAGTAAAGTAAACTATGTGTATGGGTGTGAGAGTGGAAGGGTCAGGAATGAGTGAGTTTAAAAAATACCTGGCTTTATGGAAAAACTAACCTTTAATGCTCCCTATAGCTGGTATTGATAAAAAATGGGGAAAGAAGGAGGGAAAAAAGCTTTAATGAGCAGCTCCCTCGCTTGTCGACATGTTTCGAAGCCTACCCCTAAGCTTCTTCTTCAGTACCAAATACAATGATCCTTGTTACCACTCTGACTAATGCCTAGTGCTGTTAGCCCATTAGGTGTTTCTGATTAATATACTTCTGTGCAAGACATTCGTTCGATACCTACTTGGTAATATTCTTTACTAGAGCGAATATACAATTTCTTAATTTTGACAATCTGGAAGGATAGAAGCAAAAAGGAATTAGTAGTCTAGGTGCTCTTTGATATTATCATTACATATCTTCACCCTAATTATTTGAAGAAAAAATTGTGATATATTTTTTACTTCATGCACAATATCGCGTAAATCATGTGAATCGTGCTGCCCTCTGTTTAAAAAAAAATGACTATACAAGACATAACAATACATATAACATTTAAGCAAACACACGCTCTCGCATTTTTATCAGTTGTGTAGAGACCTTAGCCTTTTTAAAAATACCCATCAGCCTAAAAATTGTAAGGTAGTGAAGATGGTTTTTCACTCCTCAATATTGATGAAAGAACATGGTAGAGAAATGTACATTATAGGTTTCCTAATCTGACCCCATGAGCATAAACACAGGAGGGGAGGAGCGCTTGTAGTCAAACACTGTTGGTTTCAACGAAAAAGATTTGATTTAGAAACTAGGTACAAAGTAATGCTTATCTGTCCCAGTGTTGAGGTCAGTAGACCCCAATAGTATGGTGGCCTAAACTATCGGCTGTGCCGTACTTACTTCGTCAAAGCGTCTCTCTCACCCAGAGAACAATGCCCGCCCGTGGCTCCGTCGAACGCTTAATGCTTGCAGAGACCCGATATTTGTATCCAGAGTATGAGCTGTAAACTCAGCAAATTCATTGGCATTCTCACTTCTTCATCTTGGATAAGAGCGTCAAGGCTCAGAAATTGCCCAACACAGGTTTTCTTATTCAACAACTGAATGCTTACCATCCCAGTCTGTAATGGGTGACGTGTCACTTTTTTATTTTCAGCATAAGATATCTGACGAAAGAATTTAACCATTTTGATAAAATAATCATTTAAGCAATAAAATAATCATTTAAGCAATAAAATAAACAATCTTTTCCAAAATATTGCTTTGCCCAGAGGCTATAACAGATCTTAGAAAGTGGTGGGCATAATGCTTGCCCCAAATGAAACTGAGTAAGTCCGATTTCTTTCAGAAATATTTTTGAAAAATTACCCCCCAAAAAATTTGAATACAAATTCATGTAAAACAATGCATTTTTCTCATCATTTTTTTTAAAGCAATTGACCTGTCAATCAAATGAAGACTCTTACTCTCTAGGATTTGACCACTTTTGTTTTTCAGAATCTGTAAGTGTACCATCTGTGTGTCAGTAATTACATCCACTGTGCCATAGCCAACATTTTGACATGGGTGCCCTCCATGTGCCCTCTTATGCCAAGATTTATATGCAATATGCCAGTACCAGATTTTTACCCTTTATGCCATCCATGTACTGTTGATGACCCACATGCTAAAAATTAACTACACTATGTTAGGCCAGCATTTTTTCATGGTTAGCTGAACCCCTTCCCCAACATCCTATAAATGCCCCCTTGCCAAGAATGATCTCCATTATGCCAGATTGCAATAGATGACCCATTTGCCAAGAATGACCTCTAGTGTGCCAGTGCCAACAGTTTGCCATAGGAAACCCTTATACAAACATTACATCCTATATGCCAGCCCCAGCATTTTGCCACAGGTGCCCCTTATTCCAAAGATTATTTCCAAAATGCTAGCCGCAGCATTTTAACATGCGTATCCGTTATGCCAATAATTTCCTAAAATATGCCAGCATCTTCCCAGGCTGTCTCTTATGCCAAGAATTACCTTCAAATTGCCAGTGCAAACATTTTGCAATGGATGGACCTTTGAGCTAGCACCAGCACCTTGCTGTTGTTGCTCCTTATATAAGAATTGCGTCTGGTAAGCCAGCATTTTTCCTTGGTTGCCCCTTATGCCACGAATTACACCTAGGGTGCCAGGCCAGGACCAGTATCTTGTCATAGTACCGCTTATGACGAGAATTACCTCCCATATGCCAGTGTTTTTGCCATGGGTGCTCCTTATGCCAAGAATTTCCCCTAATATGCTAGCATTTTGCCATCAGGCCCCTTATGACGAGAATTAACTCCAATATATCACTCTCAATTTCCCTATCTCTCTCCTTCAGATTATTGACCGTCCCCACAATGGAAGATTTATTTTATTATTATTTTAATTATTAATTTCACCTTTAGTTGGCCACCTGTTTGGGCCCCCTGTGAGCTCTCTCTGATGTGACGCATGCATGGTATTTGACGGCTCGGCCGTTTATTGTCAGTCACACTATAGCGCGTGACCATTGGGCCTTTGGAGCCCTCAGAGGCGGTGCTTCATTACAGAGTTTTGAGGCTTGTTTGAAGGACCACATCTGCTCAGACACAGCACCCTCTGTCAGCTCTCTATATGAACTTCAGGTGACAGCCTGGATGTTATTCTCTCTTCTCAAAATATGCACATTTTGTGCATTGTTTTCTCTTTCCAGCGTGTGTCTATCTATATATATATGTATGGGGAAAAGGTTTACTCTTATACACTGACGGCGAAACAAGTGGAGGGACAACACCCAAACGCCACAATGAGAATTTTGTATTGCTCCATAAGAATAAAACCTACTAAACATCTCATTCGTAAATATCATTGCTTTTTTACAAGTCGTTGTTACTCATGAGGGTCAGACAGTATGCCTTCTCCTGAAATTCTGTAGATAATACATCTCCTTCTAGGTCAGAGCTTGGGGTGAAACCTTTGCCTTCTTTGAAACCCCGTTTTATATTTGTATCCTCTGGATACCTGTCACAATCATAGAATGCACAAGGAAACCTGTTTAGAGCTCAAGGGAGATCCACTTACATGTTTTAAGCATTTGTGGAAAGAAAGTGCAGGTATATTCTGTCTCACTTTCATCTTTACTCTATTTTCTCCAATAGCTTTGCCCATTATTCTGCTAAATGAAACGCTCAACTATCCATGCCACATCATGTCCATCTTTGAGTTGGTAAGGCTCCGCACAAACTCCCATTAGTTTAGACAATCCCTGCTTCATACAAGAACACATCAAATTAATCAGGCTTCAATCAGTTATGGCACCAACAATTCCAACAACACCCCTGTTTACCACAGCATCTCAGTGAGGGACCACTGCATTCCTGTCACCGCAGCATCCCAGTGACGAAACGCTGCATTCCTTCAGAAATCAAACTGAATTAGGGGTGTGCCCTTCTCCTAAGATTTCTCCCAAACTTAAAGGGTTCTGGGATCTTTATTACGCTCTGTGCGTGACACTCTGTAAACATAATGCATCGGCAGCTGAGAATGCATATGTATGTGGACAGGAAACAGTTCCTCCATCTCTGTCAGGTCAGTCGCTTGTGAGTCCTGCCCTTGCTCTGTGGAGGCCCGGTCCATGGTGGTCCTCCAGGGAAAATGTTTTCTAAGGGTCTGCCCCCTGTCCATCTTCCACCATGATGAAATGAGGTTACAGGAAAGGGGGGACTTGGGGACCATGAGCAGAATTGGGGTTAGGGCCTGGGGGTCCTGTCCACTAGAGAAACACGGAGAAGACCCCAGGCTAGCATCAAAATATTGAGCTTACTCAGGTGAGTTCGCAATTAAGGAATACTTTCCCATTCATTTCTATGGGCCAGGACCCTCACTCACCCTCACCCTCACTCACCCTCACCCTCACTTACCCTCACCCTCCCTCACCCTCCCTCACTCACCCTCACCCTCCCTCACTCACCCTCACTCACCCTCACCCTCACTCACCCTCAACCCCTCACCCTCACCCTCACTCACCCTCAACCCCTCACCCTCACTCACCCTCAACCCCTCACCCTCACTCACCCTCAACCCCTCACCCTCACTCACCCTCACTCACCCTCACCCTCACTCACCCTCACTCACCCTCACTCACCCTCACCATCACTCACCCTCACTCACCCTCACTCACCCTTACCCTCACTCACCCTCACTCACCCTCACTCACCCTCACCCACCCTCACCCTCACCCTCACTCACACTCAACCCCTCACCCTCACTCACCCTCACTCACCCTCAACCCCTCACCCTCACTCACCCTCACCCACCCTCACCCTCACTCACCCTCAACCCCTCACCCTCACTCACCCTCAATCCCTCACCCTCACCCTCACTCACCCTCAACCCCTCACCATCAACCCCTCACCCTCACTCACCCTCACTCACCCTCACCCTCATTCACCCTCAACCCCTCACCCTCACCCACCCTCACTCACCCTCAACCCCTCACCCTCACTCACCCTCAACCCCTCACCCTCACTCACCCTCAACCCCTCACCCTCACTCACCCTCAACCCCTCACCCTCACTCACCCTCACCCTCACCATCACTCACCCTCACTCACCCTCACCCTAACTCACCCTCACTCACCCTCACTCACCCTCACCCACCCTCACCCTCACTCACCCTCAACCCCTCACTCACCCTCACTCACCCTCACTCACCCTCAACCCCTCACCCTCACTCACCCTCACCCACCCTCACCCTCACTCACCCTCAACCCCTCACCCTCACTCACCCTCAACCCCTCACCCTCACCCTCACTCACCCTCAACCCCTCACCCTCACTCACCCTCATTCACCCTCAACCCCTCACCCTCACTCACCCTCAACCCCTCACCCTCAACCCCTCACTCACCCTCACTCTCACTCACCCTCACTCACCCTCAACCCCTCACCCTCACTCACCCTCACCCTCACTCACCCTCACCCTCAACCCCTCACCCTCACTCACCCTCACCCTCACTCACCCTCAACCCCTCACCCTCACCCTCCCTCAACCCCTCACCCTCACTCACCCTCAACCCCTCACCCTCACTCACCCTCAACCCCTCACCCTCACTCACCCTCAACCCCTCACCCACCCTCAACCCCTCACCCTCACTCACCCTCACTCACCCTCACCCTCACTCACCCTCACTCACCCTCACCCACCCTCACCCTCACTCACCCTCACTCACCCTCACCCTCACTCACCCTCACCCTCACTCACCCTCACCCTCACTCACCCTCACCCTCACTCACCCTCAACCCCTCACCCTCACCCACCCTCACTCACCCTCAACCCCTCACCCTCACTCACCCTCACCCTCACTCACCCTCACTCACCCTCACCCTCACTCACCCTCACCCTCACTCACCCTCCCTCACCCTCCCTCACTCACCCTCACCCTCCCTCACCCTCCCTCACTCACCCTCACTCACCCTCACTCACCCTCACCCTCACTCACCCTCACCCCCTCACTCTCACTCACCCTCAACCCCTCACCCTCACCCTCACTCACCCTCAACCCCTCACCCTCACTCACCCTCAACCCCTCACCCTCACCCTCACTCACCCTCACCCTCACTCACCCTCAACCCCTCACCCTCACTCACCCTCACCCTCACTCACCCTCAACCCCTCACCCTCACCCACCCTCACCCTCACTCACCCTCAACCCCTCACCCTCACTCACCCTCAACCCCTCACCCTCACTCACCCTCAACCCCTCACCCTCACTCACCCTCAACCCCTCACCCGCACTCACCCTCAACCCCTCACCCTCACTCACCCTCACTCACCCTCACCCTCACTCACCCTCACCCTCACTCACCCTCACTCACCCTCACCCTCACTCACCCTCACCCTCACTCACCCTCACCCACCCTCACCCTCACCCTCACTCACCCTCAACCCCTCACCCTCAACCCCTCACCCTCACTCACCCTCACCCACCCTCACCCTCACTCACCCTCAACCCCTCACCCTCACTCACCCTCAACCCCTCACCCTCACCCTCACTCACCCTCAACCCCTCACCCCCTCACTCACCCTCAACCCCTCACCCTCAACCCCTCACTCACCCTCACTCTCACTCACACTCACTCACCCTCAACCCCTCACCCTCACTCACCCTCACTCACCCTCAACCCCTCATCCTCACTCACCCTCAACCCTTCACCCTCACTCACCCTCAACCCCTCACCCTCACTCACCCTCACCCTCACTCACCCTCAACCCCTCACCATCAACCCCTCACCCTCAACCCCTCACCCTCACTCACCCTCAACCCCTCACCCTCACTCACCCTCAACCCCTCACCCTCACTCACCCTCACCCTCACTCACCCTCACCCTCAACCCCTCACCCTCACTCACCCTCACTCACCCTCACCCTCACTCACCCTCACCCTCACTCAGCCTCACCCTCACTCACCCTCACTCACCCTCACCCTCACCCTCACTCACCCTCACCCTCACTCACCCTCACTCACCCTCACTCACCCTCACTCACCCTCACCCTCACTCACCCTCAACCCCTCACCCTCACTCACCCTCACTCACCCTCACTCACCCTCACCCTCACTCACCCTCAACCCCTCACCCTCACTCACCCTCAACCCCTCACCCTCACTCACCCTCAACCCCTCACCCTCAACCCCTCACTCACCCTCACTCTCACTCACCCTCACTCACCCTCAACCCCTCACCCTCACCCTCACTCACCCTCACCCTCACTCACCCTCAACCCCTCACCCTCACTCACCCTCACCCTCACTCACCCTCAACCCCTCACCCTCACTCACCCTCAACCCCTCACCCTCCCTCACCCTCCCTCACCCTCCCTCACCCTCCCTCACCCTCACTCACCCTCACCCTCACTCACCCTCACCCACCCTCACCCTCACCCTCACTCACCCTCAACCTCAACCCCTCACCCTCACTCACCCTCACCCACCCTCACCCTCACTCACCCTCAACCCCTCACCCTCACTCACCCTCAACCCCTCACCCTCACCCTCACTCACCCTCAACCCCTCACCCTCAACCCCTCACTCACCCTCAACCCCTCACCCTCAACCCCTCACTCACCCTCACTCTCACTCACCCTCACTCACCCTCAACCCCTCACCCTCACTCACCCTCACTCACCCTCAACCCCTCACCCTCACTCACCCTCAACCCCTCACCCTCACTCACCCTCAACCCCTCACCCTCACTCACCCTCACCCTCACTCACCCTCAACCCCTCACCCTCAACCCCTCACCCTCAACCCCTCACCCTCACTCACCCTCAACCCCTCACCCTCACTCACCCTCAACCCCTCACCCTCACTCACCCTCACCCTCACTCACCCTCACCCTCAACCCCTCACCCTCACTCACCCTCACTCACCCTCACCCTCACTCACCCTCACCCACCCTCACCCTCACTCACCCTCACTCACCCTCACCCTCACTCACCCTCACTCACCCTCACCCTCACTCACCCTCACTCACCCTCACCCTCACTCACCCTCACTCACCCTCACTCACCCTCACCCTCACTCACCCTCAACCCCTCACCCTCACTCACCCTCACTCACCCTCACCCTCACTCACCCTCAACCCCTCACCCTCACTCACCCTCAACCCCTCACCCTCACTCACCCTCAACCCCTCACCCTCAACCCCTCACTCACCCTCACTCTCACTCACCCTCACTCACCCTCAACCCCTCACCCTCACTCACCCTCACCCTCACTCACCCTCAACCCCTCACCCTCACTCACCCTCAACCCCTCACCCTCACTCACCCTCAACCCCTCACCCTCAACCCCTCACTCACCCTCACTCTCACTCACCCTCACTCACCCTCAACCCCTCACCCTCACCCTCACTCACCCTCACCCTCACTCACCCTCAACCCCTCACCCTCACTCACCCTCACCCTCACTCACCCTCAACCCCTCACCCTCACTCACCCTCAACCCCTCACCCTCCCTCACCCTCCCTCACCCTCACTCACCCTCACTCACCCTCACTCACCCTCAACCCCTCATCCTCACTCACCCTCACCCACCCTCACTCACCCTCACTCACCCTCAACCCCTCACCCTCACTCACCCTCAACCCCTCACTCACCCTCACTCTCACTCACCCTCACTCACCCTCAACCCCTCACCCTCACTCACCCTCACCCTCACTCACCCTCACACTCACTCACCCTCAACCCCTCACCCTCACTCACCCTCACCCTCAACCCCTCACCCTCACCCCCTCACCCTCAACCCCTCACCCTCAACCCCTCACCCTCACCCTCACCCTCACTCACCCTCACTCACCCTCAACCCCTCACCCTCAACCCCTCACCCTCACTCACCCTCACCCTCACTCACCCTCACCCTCACTCACCCTCACTCACCCTCAACCCCTCAATCACCCTCACCCTCACTCACCCTCACTCACCCTCAACCCCTCACTCACCCTCAACCCCTCACTCACCCTCACTCACCCTCACCCTCACCCACCCTCACCCACCCTCACCCTCACTCACCCTCACTCACCCTCACCCTCACTCACCCTCACCCTCACTCACCCTCACCCTCACTCACCCTCACCCACCCTCAACCCCTCACCCTCACCCACCCTCACTCACCCTCAACCCCTCACCCTCACTCACCCTCAACCCCTCACCCTCACCCTCACTCACCCTCAACCCTTCACCCTCAACCCCTCACTCACCCTCACTCTCACTCACCCTCACTCACCCTCAACCCCTCACCCTCACTCACCCTCACCCTCACTCACCCTCACCCTCCCTCAACCCCTCACCCTCACTCACCCTCACCCTCACTCACCCTCAACCCCTCACCCTCACTCACCCTCACTCACCCTCAACCCCTCACCCTCACTCACCCTCACCCTCACTCACCCTCAACCCCTCACCCTCACTCACCCTCAACCCCTCACCCTCACCCACCCTCACCCTCACTCACCCTCAACCCCTCACCCTCAACCCCTCACCCTCACTCACCCTCACTCACCCTCACTCACACTCACCCTCACTCACCCTCAACCCCTCACCCTCAACCCCTCACCCTCACTCACCCTCACAACACATATTGTGTTAAAATAGGTGTCACATTTGCGAAAGATAAAACTATTGGCATTGTAAATAACAAAGCTATTAATTTCGCTATTTTCAAAACAAGCACATAAATAAAAAATGTGTCCTTTACAATACCAATAGCTCAAACTTTCCTAATGCGAGACCTATTGCATTGCTGTGCTTCTCTCCCCTGCTGCACTCTCCTGCTCTCTAGAGATGTGGCCTAACGACCAGAGCTGCCATCTAATTGACGTAAATACAAAACATGTTGCATTCCAAATGCTATAGGTGTCACATTCGCGAAAGTTATAACTATTGGCATTGTAAATGACAAAGCCATCAATTTAGCAATTTTAAAAACCAACAAATAAATAAAATATGTCATTTACAAGACCAATAACTCCAACTTTTCTAATGCGAGACCTATTGCATTTCCAATGCTTGTTTAAAAAAGAGTGACTAAATTGCACCCCTACAGGCTGAGATTGCCCTCCTAAAATCCAGTGTTGATAGTCCATGTCACTTGACCAGGCCCAGCTGTGGTCTCCAGCTGTGTGTCTTCGGCAGGGAGTATCAAAGATGGTTACTGCCCGTGATCTGGAGTTGGACAGTACCAAATTGATTGAAAGCACCTTCCCAGGCTCCTTTCTGCGGGCAGCGGGGAGCGGTGCAAGAGTGCTCCTGAATATTGTGCTCCACCGGCCAAGAAGGCCTCTTGAGCTTGGGCATGTATATTGATGGAGAACAAACTAACTGCAAGGATGAGTGGAAGGAGAGATCAAACAACAAACCAGTATCTTACATCCGTCTCTGCCTCCAGTCCCATTTGATGTTTGTCCTTCTGCTACTGGGGAAGCAGTCAAGGCCAACGAGCTGCAGAGGTGCCTAAAAAAGTGGAGGATGCTTGCTCTTCAGGTGCAGCATGGGGCTTTAGGGAGTGAGGTTCAGGGTGCTAAGGAAGGAGGCTCCACCCGGGAGATCACGTGTGGTCCAGTGCATTCCGCCCACAGGTAGGGGCAGTAGTGTCAAGGTGGTTTTCATTGGACACTCGAGTACAGAGAAGGGAGAGCGAAAGTTTGATCCTGACGGGGAGGTAAATCAGAATCTGCTGCTATTGTAATCCACCGACGATGGCTGACTATTGGAAGATTAGGAGGTTAGTTACAGCACACAGTGGGCAGGCTCAGAATCTACTACACGTACAACAAGCCCTCCAGGCTAAGCACCCAGGAAACCGAGCAAGGGACGGTGGTGAGCTGCAAGGCAACACACAGTACACCTGGGGATCCAGGCAGGACCAGCTTTAGCGTTGGTGGGGGCCTGTGCGACATTCATTTTTGTCGCCCCCACACCCATGACCGCCTCCTCGGATTCTCTCACTACCACCAGGCAAATGTGCCCCTCATCTCTCCAATCGTAAGTTATTACTAAACACAGAGCCCCACCCTGAGGTTAGCGCCCCCTCCACAGGTCAGCGCCCAGTGCGGCTGCACCAGTCGCACTGCCCTAAAGCCGACCCTAGATCCAGGGCAACCTAGTGCACCACGGTTCACACCCATCCACTACACTAGAAGAGAAGAGACAATACAGCACTACCTGACCAGCTGCAGTTCTGCACAACATGACCTGTGAGTGGATCATCACCACAGCACTCCTCCTGGAGAGTCTAACCCACACAGCAAACATCTGATCCGAGAACACAAAGCACCCTTGCATCAATGTTCAGCCAAACTCGCAGGCATCAAGCACACGGGAGGAATTAAAGCACAATATGAGGAGATGGTGAAAATAATATGGAAGAAGAATTTGAAAGGAAAACCTTACCACGTGCCCCTACTGAGTCTATTCATTTTAGTTTACAATAGCAGCAGTGAAAATGTAGTATTTACGCGATTGTTCTACATACTACTACATTTATATACTTTTTGTGCCTAGACCTATCAGTAACGTAAAATGATGGGGCCCCATGCTGAATGTAATTAGGGGCCCCTGAGTCTACCATATCTCTTAGATATTCATTGGCCTTGGGCTGAATGAGGGCCCCCTTGACCACAGGGGCCTGTTACGCCCCTGATGCATATTTTACATGTTGAATGAGATATTTGAGAAAACATTTTGAAACGTGAAAAGCAACACCCCCTGAAGCAAAGCCACTGTAAGCAGTTTTTCTTTGATCGAATACATGTTGTTCAAATGGCATTTTAAGTACCGGCTAAAATTATTACAATTAAAATGTGCCAATCGTATGAATTTGTGAAACTTTTAATTTACAATTTGTGTTTGTTACTGTGGAGCAATAAAATATATATTTTTTTAAATGTGGCAATCACAATGAAATATTTAATGTATATAAAAACAGTAAACTCCATTGTTAGTTTTCTCTCAATGACAGTATAGCAGTAAGGGTGTATTTGCAACAATTACTTCTCAGTTCCAGTGTCAGGTTGAATCCACCCGCTTAGAGAAAATAAAGGAAATGTGGCACTTTGTTTAATTTAATGTTCTTGTGGCTTGCTGCAGGCATAGTATGAACAAATGTCTGCAGCGTCATCTGATGTATTCAGGCGAAAGCTTTGAAAACCTTTATAATAGCCCTGCTTTTATTTTTAAATGTGCCGCTAGTATACTTTGCAAGCAAGCTCTGAAACTGCTGTAGCCTCATTGCACATCCACAAGCATTGGAAAAGCCATTGAGAGCCATTGGCTTTGACAGTATTTTAGCCATGCATTACAGCAGCCCGGATGCTTAGCAGAGAGTCTATAACTAATTTTAAAAAGCACTGTGATACAACCAGGGCTTATGCACTTTAGTTTCTTTAAGTTTAAAATTGGTATATTTAGTGATGCCACACAGCAGCCACACCATTGTACAGCATCACTTTAAATTATTGGCAATCTTGGCAATGCCCATGCAGTACTGCATGAACAAATGGCAGTGGCAGAGCAAATAGTCTCAAAGGCAAGATCTGTTGCCTTTGTCAATGTTTGTTAGGTCCCGGCAGAGAACACCTGTGATTCTGAGCAAATCAGTGTGTTGAAATGTCCTTCTATTATGGAATCCAGTTGTGTAATGGGATGACATCACTGGAAGTTCTGTAAGTTGGAGTCAGTTAAGATGCTGGAGGTTATTATGAAGCTGCATTGTCGTACTTATGAATAAATAAGCTTCTACCTACATACCACCCTAAGCGTGGTTACTACATATTTTTGGCGACGAGCAATCTGCGCAGGGGACAGACTGCAGAATACCGTCCACCCCTGGAAAAGCAGTAAACCGAAGGATTCTGCTGAAGAAACTCGGAATTTGGAAACTGTGAGTTACATATGTTCAATATTTTTGGCAGTTGATTTAGAGCTCCACAAGAGACTTGCTCCTTAATATCGTTTTTACATGAGGTGGATCTAGGTGGTTGTTATTGGTGATGGACATTAATTTTTTTATTGATTTTGTCAGAGGAAAAAAAATGTGATGCTGGCTGTCTATCGCGTATGCCTATTGATGATGAGAATAAGATTTCTTTTATGGTAGAAGTGGACTCTTTGTCTACACTGATTGATGGGGAATTAGCATTGGGACATGAAGAATGTGCTGAGGCATTGGGTGCTGATGAAGTATACAAAGAGTTAAAATGTGCGATAAGTGGTGGTTGGCAAGATATTTCGTCTTTGAGTGAAGAATTGAAGCGGTATGTCAAGGTGAAAGATCAGTTAAATATTCAAGCTGATTAATTAATTAATTAATTAATTAATTAATTGTGGGTTTCTAAAGCGCTAGAATCGACTCCCGAAGGAGTATCTCTGCGCTGTAGACCGCTGGGGAACCCGTCCTGGCTTTCCCTGTGAGATGGTCCCTACTGGGTATCTCCAAGGTGAAACCAGGCATCCCTGGCGTATGTGGGGGGCCGTTGTGGAGATGAGGCAAGCTAATGGCCAGAGTTGCCGAGTGTGATCCCTGGTTAGAGTAGGCACCGAGGCGAGAATTATCGAGTCCGCTGACCCTGGTCCACGACCCTGCCGCATCGGGAATAGAACCCTGGTCCCAGGCCGACCTCTGCTTCCGGGTCTGCCGCCTCTAACCAGTGATCCACACCACACCACGTCTGATAAAGTCTTAAGATGCAATCGGATTATTCCGCCTAAGGTACTGAGAACACAACTGATTAGGCTTGTGCATGAAGGACATTTAGGGAGGAGCATGAGCAAAAGGAGATTAAGGCAGTGTTTCTGGTGGCCTGAAAGGGATAGGGAAGTTGAGGAGGTTGTCAAAGATTGCTGTGCATGTAGCAACAGTGATAAGTGTAGAGTTGTTCGTGAACTACCGTTGGGGTGTGTAAAGGTCCCTGATCGACCATGGGAGAAATTAGCTTTGGACATTTTGGGTCCAATTGAAAGGTTGGGTATTAGGAACACATTTTTAATTGTTCTGGTAGATTACCATAGTAAATGGTTTACTGTCAAACCTGTTGAGAATATTACATCCATGGAAGTGATCGAGTTTCTAAAGGAAGTGTTCTTAGAAGAGAGTATTCCTAAAACATTGGTCACTGATAATGGAGAGCAATTGGTGTCCAGTGTAATGTCTAAATTCCTTGCTGAGTTGGGGATCAAACATGATAGAGTGGCATTATTTAGGCCACAGGCCAATGGATTAGTGGAAAGAGTTAATCAGATAATTGTTGGCAACATTCAATTATCCCTGGCTAATTGATTAATGTGGAAAGATGAGTTGGATAAGATGATGTGGGCCCATAGGGTAACTCCTCATTCCGCCACTGGGGTTTCCCCGTTCTTTAGTGCAGGGAACCTGCAACCAAGGAGTCTCCTGTTGGGCTGCAGAACAAAAAAACAAGTTTGGGTGGATCGTTAGTGTATTGCTGAGAGGGTTAAGGAGTCTCATGAGCGCAACAAGGAGAGCTACGATAGAAGGAAGGGTGTGAAGGATGTTGACATGAAGTGTGGTGCTTGGGTTGTTGCAAAGAGGAGGGGTTTTGTTTGGAAAGGTGAGAGCAATATTCTCAGCCGCAGAGAGTAGTTTTGATTGTTTTATTGTATTTATTTTTCTATATTCATGTGTTTTCTTCGTCAATTGTTAGGGATCATTTGTAAGGGGGGAAGATGTGTGGACATGTCCTTCTAGTATGGAATCCAATTGTGTAATGGGATGACATCACTTTAAGTTCTGTAAGTTGGAGTCAGTAAAGAAGCTGGAGGTTATTATGAAGCTGCACTGTTGTACTTATGAATACATAAGCTTCTAACTACATACCACTCTAAGCGTGGTTACTACATATTTATTCTCCCCATGTAGGAAAGATAAGGAATTTGACATTTGACAAAAAATCCTATTACATAAATAAAGTTGTAGCACCTATATCCATGTCTTATTGAAAATACATTTGGAAGCAGATAACATCTGTTGTCTCAATAAACAAACATCCATTTTGAAGAAGAAAAGGGACTTTGGGGGCCATACATAACATAAATGTATAGGTAGGTAAAAGTGCACTACTGGGAGCTTTTCACCACTGGCTTCTGAGTGAAATTGTAGACCACTCCAGTTTCTCTCTCTTCCTGTGATCAGTTACTGTTTATTAGCATGCAGGCAAACTTTTATTTTCAATATTGATAGAAACAAGTAACAATAACTGCCATAAAACTCAATGGTCAGGTGACTTTTCTTCCTCTTTTGCCAATTGGAGATGGAACATGGGCGTCAAATGATGTGTTATGTTGTCTGTTGGCCCCATTGTTTTGGCTAAATTTCCTCTCTCCTTTTGTGATAGATTGCTTTGTTACATTGAAAATTATTGTACCCATCATCAGAACAAAAACATTTCAGGCCCTTATTTTGACTGAGTGTAACTCCAGACTCAAGTGCAAACATCGCTTTGTGCCTGTGTCGTGATTTGAGGTTTTCCAGTAATTACAGAATTTCACAATATTCCTATACACACTTCTCCGGAATAAGCCTCCTAGAATTTGTTTGCAAAAAAATTAATTGGATAAAGGCAAAACGTGCAGGCTGTGTTACCGCATGTTATGTCTCATTCTGACATCTCCATTTTATATGCAGAACTTGGAAAGGGTGGGAAAATAAAACACACTGTAAATGCCACACATTTTGGCTATTATCTTTCACAGGATGTTGTATTGCCGCCCAAAATACTGAGGCTCTTGAAATGCGGCTCTAACTTGGCAAGTAGCCAATCGGGCTGGCTTTGATATGCTCACGCATCTAAAGTCAGGAGTTTGCAAATACTGTTTGCATACATTGCATCCCATCCCAAATGGTGCTAACCACATTAAAGCCAGAGCTATCCTCTTTGCCAATGCTTGTAAAAATAGGTTGCACATAGGACATAAAGGGCCTCGCCCCCTCTAGGCCACGCCCCCTCCCAGCGACCAGTATAAAACGCTGATTGCTAGCGTCTGGCGCTCAGATCTTGCTTGTCCTGAGGCGGAAAGCCGGGACTGTTGTTCGCCATTTTAAAATTTTATCTGTGTAAAGAACCTCTTTAAAAAAGCTTTTACTGTGTTTAGACTATTGTGTGTTTTTAACAGCAGCACTCTTACCTGGGCACTGCAGAGCGGACTCGGCACGGGCGGCAGACCCTAGCGTGACCACGCTGCCTTGACCCTCTCCCACGCCCCCAAAAAACTCGGCACCGCGAGGAGGGTGGCCACGCCCCCTTTAGGCCACGCCTCCTGGCCTTTCCCCTCAGCAACCAGCCACAAAATGTGCCTGGCCAGGAAGCGCAGCGGACGAGCGCAGCGGGAGCGCCGTTTGCGCGCCGAAGGCGCGCCTAAGGCAAGCCCGTCTGCGCCCGTCCGCGCCAGACCGAGCCCGAGGCCCAGGACCCCTGATTCAGCCAGTCCCATTCCCCTCAGGTATACCCGGGAAGCCCTCCTCAATATCAAGGACTCTATCCCCACTCCCTGTCACAGCACGACCCCTCTAAAGGACGGACAATCTTGCTGTTTAATCCGGACAATCTTGCTGTTTAATCTGCCCCTACAGGCTAACACCTCGTCTTCCTCCAAAACCACGTTGGATCAAGATGGCCCTCCTTAACTGCAGATCACTTCCCAAACATCAAACGGAAATTAACATGATGCTGCTAAACTCGGAGTACGAGGTCCTCTTTCTAACCGAAACTTGGATCAACCCTAACTCAGACCCAGACATGGTGCAAGCTCTACCTCCGGGCTACCTCATTAAACACCATGACAGATCCTCGGGGATTGGAGGCGGAATAGCGATCGTCTATCGTGACTACCTATCCTGTCATTTTAAGGACAGCCCAATCCAGGACTGCGAAAACACTTTGTTCTCAATTCACCTACCCCCATCCACAACCCTATCAGGGATCCTAGTTTATCGTCCCCCAGGGCAGCAGAAACTTTTCTGCAACTCCCTTTTGGAATCAACCTCCTCTCTTTCATGCTTGTTCCCGAATTTTACGATCCTAGGAGATCTAAACCTCCATTTCGACGAACCCTTGGAGAACTCCGCCGCAGATTTAAAAAAAGACCTAGCCTCCCTTGACCTCCACTTGGTAGGTAATCTGCCCACCCACTCCAAGGGCCACCTACTAGACCCAATTTTTACCAACGTGTCGAGTCTAGTAGCGAGCACCCCCCTCCCTGTCCCTTGGTCAGACCACTTCGTAATCCCGTTTAAGATTCTACTTCCTTCCGAAGTACTGGCTAAAATTCCTCCCCAAGAACCAGCCCGCCCGTGGCATAAACTGGACACAACTTCTTGGACTCAAGCACTCATCTCTACTACTCCTAGTCTTGACCCTGACCCTTCCAGAGCTGATACCCAACTCTGCGGTTGGATCAGTCAATCCCTCGATAACATCCTCCCAGTCAAACCCCTCCCCAGTAAAAAGAGAACTTCTAAGTCCCCCTGGTACACGCAGGAACTGCGCGGACTAAGAAAACGATGTAAAAGGCTTGAACGCCTCTGGAGAAGAGACTGGGCTACCGAAAGCAAGAACGAGTACAGGACTGCTCTCAGACAATATAAAACCTGCATAAAAAATACCCAGGCATCCTTCTTTGAGAAAAATATTCTAGCTGCTGCCAACTCGGCCAAAGAAACGTACCACATAGTACGTCTCCTGACCAAAACTCCAGTCCCCCCACCTATGCCAGACCCGTCCGGCACGAGATGTAACCAGCTAGCTGAGTTCTTCTCTACAAAAATTCTTAACATCCTCAATTCCCTCCCCCCACCCATCCCCCCCATGTCTCCTATCACCCCCCTCCCCGGTTCAAATGCCCCTTGCCTCCAAACCTTCGGTCAGATTACCATCGAACTTTGCTTGTCCACTCTGCAATCAGTTAAGAGTGGGGCTCCATCTGACCCAGCCCCTATGAGTAAACTTAAACTGGTCGCTCCCACGATTGCCCCTCCTGTCACCAGTCTCATCAACGCCTCCCTAGCACTGGGCATAGTCCCAGACAACTGGAAAAAAGCCACAGTCAGGGCACTCTTAAAAAAACCTCACCTTGACCCCTTGGAACCAGCAAACTTCAGACCCATCTCCCTCCTCCCCGCCATCAGCAAGGTGGCCGAGCGCATCGTTAACCACCAACTGTCTCTCTTCCTGGAGTCCAACAAACTTCTGCGCCCCTCCCAGACGGGGTTCAGACCAGGACAGGGAACAGACACTGCCTTACTTGCCGTGGTCGAGGAGGCAAGAACCATAATAGATCGAGGAGGATCAGTGGCAGTGATCCTCCTCGATCTGAGTGCCGCCTTCGACACTGTAGACCATGCGATCCTTATCCATCGGCTCAGCATGGTAGGTATGTCTGGCACTGCCCTGTCCTGGATCAAGTCCTTCCTGGAAGGGAGAACATTCCAAGTGTCTGACGGCACGGTCCAATCAAAAGCACTCCCGCTTCAGTGTGGGGTCCCCCAGGGCTCATCCCTGAGCCCCACACTTTTTAACGTATACATGTCCCCGCTAGAAGATATCACATCACCATTCGGCATAAAAACAGTTATGTATGCCGATGATACACAACTAGTGGTGTCCATCAACCAATCCAATAAATGCCTAGACAACCTGGCAGCCTGCCTGGAAAACATCTTCCAGTGGATGTGCGAATCACGCCTTAAACTGAATGGCGAGAAGTCCGAGATCCTCTTCCTGGGTAACCCTCGCAATCTACCGCCATCCCTCAAATGGCCAGACTGCATGGGCCCTCCTCCCACCCCCAAAACAGAAGTCAAGAGTCTTGGTATCTGGCTAGACCAAGACCTTAACTTCAAATCTCAGGCTAGAAAAACTGCAGGTACCTGCATTGGCCTCATCAAGACAGCGAGGAAGGTCCTCCATCTACTCCCTCTCCAATCTAGGAAGCTGCTTATGCAGGGCCTAGTAAACTCCAGATTGGACTATGGGAACGCCCTTTACTTGGGAGCCCCCGCCTCGGTCATTTATAGACTACAATGTGCCCAAAATGCGGCGGCCAGAATCTTAACAGGGACCAAGTCAAAATGCTCAGCGAAACCAGCCCTCAAAAGCCTGCACTGGCTTCCAGTGCATCAAAGGATTACCTTTAAGACCCTCTGCATCTCACACAAGATAATGCACGGCAGAGGTCCACCGATTCTGAGCACTCTCGTCAAACCCCATCAGTCCAATAGGCAACTGAGATCAGACGCCCTCTCCCTGGCCAGCACCACCAGAATCCACAAGACCCGTTCTGGAGGAAGATTGTTCTCATACAATGCCCCAAAGTTATGGAATTCCCTGCCAATCTCCATCCGTAGAGAACCCAACCTCCTGGCCTTCCGTAGACAACTCAAAACATGGCTCTTCCCTTAGTCTTCCTCCCCCTCTGGATACATAGGTCGATCAACAGCGCTGGGACGCCCTAGGGTAGCTATGCGCTCTATAAATCCGCTTCCAAATTCCAAATTTATGAGAAATGACGCATCGCTGCGTGAAAGCAGCGATGCGTCACTTCTCAGTGCGCACTCCTTGCGTCATGATTGATGCGTCATATTTATAATATGACGCATCACGTCGCAAGGAGTTACAGATACGTCAGTATTTCTGACGTATCTGTAGGCGCAAAAGTGACGCATTGCTGGAGTGTGTCACAAAAGTGACGCAACTCCAGCAATGTGTACTTTCACATGGGCAAGTCCAATGTTGTTAGTGCCTGCGCCAGTCTTACGCCTGCATGGAAGCAGGCGTAAGATTTTTACGCATTAGCAGCCAAGAAAAGGCGCAGTGAAAACTTATAGATTTCACTGCGTCCCTTCCATGACCCTTTCTTGCGTCAAACCCCCCCCCCCCCTTGCATACATTATTCCTGGCGCAGGTATAAAGTTGCGCAGGGGTTTACAAAGTGACGCATCTACCTAGATGTGTCACTTTGTAAATAAGGCGCAACAAGGCACATTTTTTACGCTACTGGTGCGTCACATAAAGTGACGCACCGGCGGCGTAAAAGTGACGCTCAGCCTCATAAATGAGGCCCAAAGAATTCAGCTAGCAAATAATGTAATGGTTCGTTTTTAGATATGATAGTCCCTCAAGCATTTAAGCAACTGCAATAAGGTGGAATGATGCACCAAACAGAATGAGGTGAGAGGGGTACTTGACATCCTGGGTGCACCGTAAGTGAGTTATGTGTACATATATTTTTAAGAACTTGTTAGAATAGGATGCACAAACAGCTGCACTGTCCGGCCAGACCTAACAACCGTGTTGACAGTCTCCCTTTTACTTGGCAGTTACCAGATTTCCTTCTGAGATCATCACGTGCAGTGGTTAGTACTTAGTTACTACTACCCCTCCCTCTCCCCCTTCACTCTGTAGACGTCATTGGTCCCATTACAAGATGAGAAATGGGCTGAGTCTGATAGGCCCTGTGTGTGACCCGGAGATCGTGCCCCTGGGAGCGAGTCGTCCAGATTCAGCAACTCCAACTGAGATTCCTGGAAAATGATCAGTCCGAGGGGACGTGATAAGACCCAGAGGCGAGCAGCAGGCTCCGATATTCATTCTGAAGTCATGTGCTGGCCCGGCTCACCGTGTTCAAGAAACCAACCCCCTTCATGGTGAGGGCTCTGCCTTCAAACACATTACGAAATCATCCGTGTGTTTTGTTCTGTGCTCCTCTGATTGAGTTCTCTTGGTATCTGAGGAATTCTCAGATTGAGGAACGCTCAGGGCGAGGGAAGGGGAGGCCAATCTGAATACAGCTTTTTTTTTCGTAGCAGATAAACATCTTGAAAAACTTGTGACTGTGTTAAAAAAAACCTTTATCCTGCTGTGCGTGATTATTTCGAAGGATTGTTGGTCGTCGTCTGAAATAGAACATTTTGAGATGCTCGTTATTAGAAATTGATAACAAAGAATGTCTTATTCTACGTGCATGTTCTACATAAGAAATCCCATGTTAGATAAATGTTGTGCTTCTTACTGAAGTTAGGTGAATGCCACATCCCGCTGCTGCACTTGGATAACGAGAAATGGATAAGGACGTCATGGCTGTCCAGCCAGGGACACTGATGAGGACTTCCGGTCTCAGGAGGACCCACAGTCTGCATGGCAAATCCAAGAAATTAGCCCCCTTGAGCCCTCCCTCTCCCATCCTCACCCAGGAGGTAATATAAACACTTACATAGGGCCCAATTCACAAAGGAAATCCTAGACTTAAAGCTTTAAGTATACCTTTGTGTATCGGGCCCTTAGACTTCGGGACTAAGTTTATCTTTGTGAATCGGGCCCCAAATGTACAATTGGTCTATCAGTGATTGTTAGAAATAGGGTCTCCAGTTGGCAGAAGTATGCACCCTGTCCAAGTAGGGACCGACACACTAGTCAGAGTAAGTGTAGTACACACTAAATGTTTACTTGTGCTCACCCTCTGGTAGCCTGACCCAGAGCAGTCAGGCTAAACTAAAGATGCACACACACACATACACACACACACACACACACACACACACACACACAGTGAAAATATATATCAAAAGTACTCCACACCACTTTAGAAAAATATCCTATATTTATCCGAATAAAACAAGTCCAAAACAACACAAATTCCAATGTACACAAGTCAAGATATGAATTTTTAAAGATTAAAGCAAAATGCAGTGCTTAGTAGTCTATAGCTCCAATTAGGGCTGTCTGATTGGGCTTGAGCGGGAAAAATCCAAAAGTTCAGTCCGACTGCGATGGAGTGCGGGCCGGATACAGGAATCACACAGATTCCCTTACTGAAACGTGGCTGCTTCGGGATTCAAAGAAGATGCATCACGCAGGGGTGGTGAGGCACCATGGGTTGCATGTGATGCGTCAATTCCTTAAGGGGTTGCAGGGTTGTTGAGCTTCCACACTAAGGGACGATGCTTTGCACAGAGGAGAGGATGAGTCAGTTGCGGGTGCAAAGCCTCTGTTCCTGAAGGTGACACTGCTGTAATGATGCGTCGATGTCAAGAGCACAGTGCTTCGATTCTGCGGTGTCAAAGTCAAGTCGCTGGGCTGAAGGTGATGCGTCAGTCGAAAGCCACACAGGGTTGGGGCTGCATCTAAGTCGAATCGGTGCGTCACAGACTTCCGTTATGCGGTGCTCTAGACTTAGGCAGCAGCATTTCTTTGGAGGCGCTGTATCAGCAAAGTTGGGGCTGCATTGAAAGTCGAGGTTGTTGTGTTGCGCACTCAGCGAGCTGTGTCCATGGCTTTGGTGCAGGCAGCGGCAATATGTCTGTTTCGCAGGGATGCAGCAGTTCTGAACTGATGCTTTGGGTCAATGCATTAATTTCTTGATTGCAGCACCAAGGGCCAAGTACTGGTTTTGGCACTACTTGGCCAGTCAGGACTCACAGCAGAAGAACCCAGTTGCTTGTTGCAAGATGCAGGTGAAGTCTGTGATGTCCCTGAGACTTCAGCAACAGGAGGCAAGCTCATTCAAACCTGTGGAGAACCATAGAAATATCGATGCAGAGAGCATAGTCCAGTCCTCTCACTCCCAGTCAAGAAGGCAGCAGACCGAAGGCCAGCACAGCAAAGTGGTAGTCCCTCCTGGCAATACAACAGTTCTTCTTCCTGGCAAAATGTACTCAGTCCAGAATCATTCTGAGTATATGGTGTCAGAGTTGCAGTACTTTCACCCATTTTAGGTTTTGAAGTAGGAGGACTTCAAAGAAAGGTCTTTCTAGTGCTCAAGACCCTGCCTTTCCTGACACTGGCTCCAGTCACACACGGGGAGGGGTATGCAGCTTTTTGTGGGGGGACAAGCATAGCCCTAATCAGCTGCAAGTGTCAACCCCCCACCACTCTAGCTCAGAAAGACCCATCAGCCTTGTGATGGGTCATCAAGATATGCAGGGCACACCTCCGCTCCCTTTGTGTGTGAATGTCTAGAGTGAATTCACAAAGCCCAGCTGTCACCATGCCCAGACATGTATTCTAGGGACAGGTAGAGGCACAGAATGGTTAAAGGAAGAAAATGCTAACTTTCTAAAAGTCAGACCTGCAATTTAAAAACCAACTTCACTAAAAGATGTGTTTTTGAATTGTGAGTCCAGAGACACTAAACTCCAATTTTCTATCTGCTCCCAATTGGACTTACACTTATAAAATGTTACAGTGCAGCTCCAATGCTAACCTATGTGGAGAGATAGGCCTTAGCAGTTTTTCACTACCATGACATGTAAAACTCAAAAGCGAATGTCCTACCATTTAAAGACATTGCCCATGGGCCTACCCAGGGCCTAATTTAGGGGTGCCTTACATGTAATAAAAGGGAAAGTTTGGGCCTTGCAAATAGGTGAGCTTGCCATGTCGACATGGCAGTTTAAAACTGCACACACAGGATCTGCAGTGGCAGGCCTGAGACACGTTTGAAGGTCTGCCCATGAGGGTGGCACTATCAGTGCTGTAGGCCCTTTAATAGCATTTGATTTACAGGCCCTGGGCATGTGTAGTGCACTGTACCCGGGCCTAATTAGTAAAACAAATATGCCAATCATGGAGAAAGCAAACATACCATGTTTAAGAGGAGAGAGCATATGTACTTTAGCACTGATTAGCAGTGGTAAAGTGCCCAGAGTCCTAAAGCCAACAAAAAGAAGGACAGAAAAACAGCGGTAGAAGGCAAAATATTTGGGGATAACTCTGCAAAAAGTACCAGGCCACCAGTTATGTACCAAAAACACCTATTAACTGAAACAAGAACTCTTGCTTACGTTCTTTTGCTGTTCGGGCCCATTCATGCGCTTAATCGCTTTAGAAGCTTACTGAAAGCTTTTTTGTTCAACAGAAAACATATCTGGCCTTGGTAACTCGTTAGCTTTTGGTTAATGAGCTGCATGAAATGTTGATATACTTTAGCTATGGAAATAACTGTTAACATAACAGATGTCCAAAGCACCTGTTACTTAACATCCATATTGGATTTGACACACTGTGCCTCCTCTGTGTTCACTTGGTCAGTATGTTGCCTTAGCAACTCTCCTCTACAGCAGGATTGAAAGGCCATGGTGGCTGCCGCAAAACACCAAATCAGGCGCAGTCCCTTGCCATGAGGTGTGGTAAAGTGTTATGCTGTGACATGTAAAACCCAGGAGGCTGCAATAAAAGACTAGCTCCTGGGAAATGAGGAATCTTGACTCACCACAAATGTTTGAAACAATCTGCCATCTGCCAATACATACATACCTTTTGGGTTTATTTTTTCAATAACTTGAATTTTTAGGTTTGAATAATTTCCATGACTGTATACATTAAAGGCCAATGGAATCCATGGAATATCCTCATTCTTGGGCGGTCTCATCAGCTGCTTTCCTGGTTAGCAAATGAGGTTGATTCATTTCATCAGGGGTGGTTCGTGCCTTAGGGCATTGGGTCGTTGCCCCATTGATATTTGGCCCCCCTCAGCCCTAGTACATGTGACTGAATATAAAGAGTAAAGTACACTTACAATAATTGAAAGCGATTGAAAAAGCGCAACTCGCGAGTCGGCATTCAGCTGCGGGCACGGCAGCGGCTCTGAAGGGGGATAGGGCTTCAAGCCTCCAGCTCGACCAAGCAAAAAACCGTCCGAGAAAACTGTTTGAGCTAATCAGATCACAATCCAAGGATCAACCCCAACCACTCATCACTGCGCGTGAGGCACCATCCTGTGAAGACTTCGCTGCTTTCTTTACCCAAAAAACTGACAACATAAAGAGCGATCTCCTCATTGACGCAAGCCTCTACTCCAAACCCCAGTGCCTAGCAGCCACTGAACCAAAAAACAATGCAACATGGTCAACCTTTGGCACATACTCAGAAGAAGAAATTGGCAAACTGCTCAGCACCCTGAAACCATCCAATCACCTCACGGACCCCCTTCCTGCTGCAGCAGTAAAAGACTTTACCCCCTTTCTTATCCCTCTCTGAACTAAAATTATCAACAGCTCTCTCCAACAAGGTAGCATACCTGACTCCCTAAAAGTTGGTCAGGTCACACCTCTCCTAAAGAAACCTACAGCCGATCCCTCTGATCTCAACAATTACCGTCCCATTACCAATATTCCCACTCTCGCCAAACTGCTGGAAAAATGCGCACAACTACAACTGTCTAAACACATTGAACAATTTGATCTCCTCAACCCGCACCAGTCAGGCTTCCGAGCAGGGCACAGTACAGAAACGGCTATGACTCACATAATTGACGACGCACTTCAAATGCTAGACCAAAACGACACCTGCCTCCTCATCCTCCTTGATCTCTCCTCAGCATTTGATACCGTTAAACATGAGAATCTACTTGAGCTCCTAAACACAAGAATGGGCTTATCTGGAACTGTTCTCAAGTGGTTCACCTCCTTTCTTCACAACAGGTCGCAGAAATTCAAGAGCAACAACCTGATGTCTTCGCCAATACCCGTAATGCTAGGTGTCCCCCAAGGATCCTCTCTATCCCCAACTCTGTTCAACCTAGTCATGGAACCGCTCACCACCTTGCTACAAGCATCCAATGTACACTTTCACATGTACGCAGATGATACCCAACTTTATCTCAAATTACAGTCCCCCAAGGACATCTTGCTCCTGAACTCAACGATCAGATGCACCCAATCCTGGCTGGCAGATAATCATCTCAAACTCAATGCCCTGAAAACAGAGTTCCTTCTGATCTCACCTCCAGCGAAGGTCTCCACCACTCAAATTTGGCTTAAAGACCTAACCGCACTCAATGTCCAACCCACCATCGTGGACTCAGCAAAATCCCTAGGCATAACACTCGACACCAATTTGAACATGCAGCAACATATCAGCAAGGCAACAAAGGGAGCAAACTTCCAGATCAGCACTCTGAGGAAACTTAAACCCTACCTCCCAGCCAAAGACTTCCAAACGGCAGTACAAGCACTAGTCATCCCTCGAATTGAATACGGCAGCGTCGCCCTCTGTGGACTCCCCCTAACTACAACCGCACCCCTAAAAGCTTCTCTAAACACTGCAGCGAGACTCATCACTGGGTCAAAAAAGCACTCCCATATTACCCCTGACCTAAAATCCCTGAACTGGCTGCCATTTGAAGCTAGAATACATCTGAAAATCGCCTGCATGACACACAAGGCGGTACATCTAAACTCACCCGGATACCTCGCTCAGAAACTGACAATCTCTGGAGGAGCTAGAAACACCAGAGGCGCAAACAATCTTCTGTTGAAACCTCGAAGATTCCGGAAGGAAAAAACATATAAGCGCTCCTTCTCGGGAATGGCGCCTAGGATCTGGAACTCTCTCCCGCCCGAAACCAGGCTTATCTCTTCCACCACACTCTTTAAAAATGAAGTAAAAGCTATCCTCATGGCTAAATACACCTGAACTATTATCCTGACCACTGTTAGTACTCTGCACCGATCTATACTACATGTTTGACCCTTTTGATTATTTGTATGAACTGTCATATGACTCACATGTTTGGCTTTGTAGCCACCGATTTGTACCATTTTGTACTCATGTCATGTTGGGCTTAGTTGCCACCTATTTGTATTAATTGACCTAATGATTTATCTGTTAACCATGCTCCCTCATGTACTTCTCTTTGTAAAGCGCTCTGATATCTGCAAGGATCTTGTCCGCGCTATATAAAACTTTCAAAATAAATAAATAAATAAAATTAATTTGATAGGCAGGCACACTTGGGTCACAGGCAGCGAGTGCACGGCACCTAGGCCACAAAGTGTGCATATCAGGTTGGACGCTGCCTTTCTCTGGCCAGCCCTACATGTGCACTAGAGGCTTTTCCACTCTGCACATTAGTGAGCGGGGTTTACTCAGAGCTACAGACCCCCAGTCTCCTAATGAGTGGTGAGTTTGTCCGCTCAAGCCATTCCTGGCACTTCTCTCTTGCTGTGTACCAGCAAAGACCATTAAGATCAATGGGGTAACCCTGTTTCCCTCGGAACCTGGGTATCGCATTGCAAATCTACAACTTGTTCCATTGGGTAAGCACCACGGGGTGCTTATTTAGAACCAAACCATTTCTTCAGAATCAATTTTAAATTCTACAAAACAGTCCTGAATGTACCACACCTACAACAAATTAGCAAAATATATAAATGTATTATTTTGTTTTGATTTGCTTTTTTTGAGCAAAAACAATTTTGCTCAGTAAACAAATACGGTCTGTCAAAAAAAAAGATAACACTAACAATACGAAGACATTCAATGTGTGACTGTGGGGACAAAAAGTGAAATGAGTGACCTTTCAAATTCAAACACAAACAAAACAATAACATAGATTCTCTGTCCTTCTCTGGTCTTTCACTCTAGCATTCACTGTCTTTTACATTTCTAGCTATAGTGAGCATGGACATGAGACAATTTCACGTTGACGTTTTGAGCCTGTAGATATGTGTGTCTGTAGATACATGAGATAGAGTCTTCCTCAGGAACAAACTAGACTAACGACAACCCATGTTAGTTAGATTTTCGAAAACATGAACCTACTCCTCCGACCCCCGACGGAGCTTGTCACAAAAACTCTTTATAGATGAGGATCATCCATGTGTCCCCATTCGTAAATCTGGCATCAGCTGAAATCCAACTCTCTGATGCGTCCCCCAGTGGTTGTGTTCATCGACCTACAGGGGGTATAAAGAAATTCCACTTGTGATTGCTGCTATCCAATCCAATTATTATTGAGAGTCAATTGGCTGCAGCTACCCGCACCTCCATGAGTTCTCGATTGCCGGGCATCAATGGTCTCTCTCCTTCCAGCCGCGGGATCAAAGTGATTCTGAAGAAATGGTTTGGTTCTAAATATGCAACCTGTGGTGCCTACCCAACGCAGCCTCTTGTAGCTTTGCAGTGTAACATCAAGGAATCAGCGTCAGGTTTGGCTGAGAGACGCAGTTGCTGGGGCATAGGCTAGGCCTTTGGTGCACAGTTTGTGCAAATGGCACTGCGGGGTGGGAGATTCTGCTCATGAAGCAATGACCAGTCACTATAATGCTTATTGTCAAGCTATGCAGTGATTGGCTATTTCTGCCATTTGCAGGGCGGCTGCTCGGCCACTGCCTGTCTCGCTCTCTCGGCGAGCGAGCAGGGGGTAGTCAGATCACACATGTGACCCTACCGCTGCTGTGGCCAGTCAGGCTCGAGTCTTATGTGGGACTGTGATCACCACTACGAAGCTCTGACTCGGGATTCAAGTGGACAGTCAGCGGACCTGGGTCACTGCCCCTTACCCTGAGCAAAAGTAGGTGGCACACATTATTGTGTAAAAATTTTATATTGTCATTATTGTGTATATTATCTGGAAGTGGTACTGGATAAAAGAAGGCAGCAAGGGTGTCTTGGCAAGTGTTTAGTGGTAAATTGGAGGAGAAGCAAGGTGAGGTTGGGTTCAGTAAAGTTCAGTGAGGTTGGTGGTTTGGTCGGGTCATCACTAATAAAAATTGTGTGTATGGAACTGTTGAAGAGTTGGTTTAAACCCTCCTTTCCTCTGTCTCTCCACCTATACGATCGATGCGCCTTTGTGGTCGCCTGCTGTCTGGAACCTGGATACCTATGGCCTTTGCCACCCTATAAATTCGAGCTCAACTTCAGTCACCTAACACAGCCTCTAACTTCCTTTATGTGCCAAGCTAGAGCATTGATGACATAGGACTTTCTAGGCCAACCGGATTTACCATATTTGTCCTTTGTAGTGCACTATAGAGTGCTAATCATGTGGCAAAACGGTAATAACATGTCCAAACTGGTTGCCAAAATAAATCACCTGTGTCCACTTTGCCCCAAATTTCCGCAAACTGTGAACAAACCACAAAACGGTAGCTGTCAGTGGCACAAATGTTATTTGTATGGAAAAAAGAGGAAGAACCCTATTGACTGAAGTAGGGAGTGGGTAATCAAACAAGAAAACTAACAAGGTCCCTACCTACAACTTTGTGTGGATCATGTGTTGAGTTATGTAGTGTTACAGAAATCACTATATTGACACTTGTACAACGATTATTCTGACACCAGTTGCAATGGAATTAACATAGTTAAATCAAACATTCAAAAGAGGAACAGCATATAAAATAATTCAGTTTTTATTCATAATTATAAAAAGTTTGTTTACAAAAAGAATTTTACACAATTAAAATCAAGTTAAAATGGCAATTTCATAATATTGAGCACAGAATGACAAATAAATAATAAGTAAACACAAAATATTAATAAAAGCTAAGAAAACTACAGAGCAGTAAACGCGGCGTTTCGGTGAGACATGGATCAACCACCTTCTTCAGGACAGTGTTTTCTAAAAACAATGTTGGATAATACAACAACTTACTGAACATTTTGTGTACCCTTTGTAGTGTGGAATTTCCAGCTCTATTGAATTTAGTATAGATCAAAGCGTAATTGGGGTAACTAATAAAATAGACTGCACAGTTACAATTACAGATGATTACGCAAGGGGAACACGCAGAGCGATATCTACTAGGATTAACCTGTTGCTGGTATTGTCCCCTGCGCATGCGCTCCAACAAAGCTGCCTTGCGCTTGGCTGGATCTTGAATAGCATGCACCGCTGCACGCCTAGTTTGTGTTTCACTAGCGCCGGAGCAAAGGCAAAGTAAATCCGGCCAGGTGACCTGGAGGGATGGAGCTGGGCCATACAAGGGCCTTCGACGCTTTTGAGGGTTCCATGATGCTACCATTCCCTTGAAGAATCGCACCTGAGTTGGGTGTGTTTCATATGAATTTCTTCAGTTTTGACTGAGCTGACGGTGACCCGAGGTCCTATGATCATTGATTTCGCATTATGTGATGTACATAGAAACCTGGGTCCCCATTTGGCCTACCTCTAGAAATGGAGGGTTTAATAAACCAGACTGTGCAGTGCGCACTGCTGATCTGAGTATATTTTGTTTGGCAGATGTCTTAGAGTCGAGTCACATAGTACATATGCGCACTACACACGTCAGCATCAGGAGGCTGCTTGATTGGTTGCATTTTCATTTTCATTTATTCACTTGGGGCATGAGACCAACGGTACTATTGCCTCTTCAAGAACAAAGATTCCTGGTATGACGTGAACACGTTTAATAACTAACTCACAGGAGACCTTGCTTTGTTCTTTTGTTTTCATGTTTTTGCTTTCTTTCATTTGTCTTCGTATTGTGTGGCCAGTTTGCTATTATTTCTATTTAAGCTGGCAGTGTTTAGTTGAAGAGAAAGAGACACTTTAACCCCTTGCATGCTCGTGACGGAACCACTACGTCACGAGCCACGGTGGTGCTGTGCTTGTGACGGAATCGTTCCGTCACGGCCCCGCCCGCTCAATAGAACGCGCCGCGCAGGCGCGAAATCACTGCAGCGCAGGCGCGGCGGCCGGGCCGTGACGGAACCATTCCGTCACCAGCACAGCACCACCGTGGCTCGTGATGGAGTGGTTCCGTCACGAGCATGGCAGCGCCGCTCGGCCCCCCTCCCCTCTAGCGCCGCGGCGGAATTACCGCCGCGGCCAAGGGGTTAAGACATTCCTCTGTTGAGGTAACTACAGCGAGGATAGTAAAATGATGTTATGCGTGTTTATAATTGAGGTGGCCGGGTATTGTGATGGGACAGTCGGCCTGGCACACTCTGCATGTCTTACCACGAGAAGAGAAACACAGGCAGAAGAAAGACTTGGAAGACATCTTTCTTTCTATGGAGTATGTTGATTGAGTAACATGTTATTGTCCCCTCATGAGCTTTCGTGCAGTAAACCAGCCTGCTTAACTGGAAGCAGCTGAGTGTTAGTCAGCCCAGCTACCAGCAAGGGGAGCTATTGGAATTCCATCATCAGGATGGAGGTGATGTGATCATATTTCTTCATCCCCCTGAATGAAACGTACAAGGCTTTTTGGGGTGGCCTACTACCTTTTGATGTTTATTCCTTGCTGTATCATTGTGTCCAGTCTGACAAATCACAATAACTTGAATTTACTCAGTAGATTTCATTTGTAAAGGTAATAACAATATATTAGGAAATCTGTGAGGTACTCAGCATTGTTATCTCAAAGTCTGTTATGAAGTTCTGTGGTTATGCTTAATAAGCATCTGCATACATCATTATCATATGAAGGTTTTTTTATTGATATCATACTCATAACTAAAGTTTAACAACTCCCTTCTTGCTTTGTTAAATTTGCTAGCAAATGAACCATTTGCCCTCCCACCCCACAAACTCCATTATGACGGTTGGGCTCACTTGTTCGCTAAAGGTCACTCATCCAGAACTTTTACGCCTCACCACTTTAAAATGTCACTAGCCACCACTGCGTTTCATGGAGCCCAGAGTCCGGCAGATGGCTCTGGTGAGAGAGGAACCCAGTCCATACATGCCAACATTTTCAAACTGGCTAGTGGGAGATTTTGAAAAAACAATTGGAGGAATGTATTTTTCCGATTTCCCATTGAGGCAGAGGCAATTTTAGTTGGGAGACACCTAAAATAAATCCAGTTTTGGCTTAAAAAATCGGTACCTAACGCCAGTGCAGGAGATGAAAGGAGTGAGGCCGTTTGAACACGTCACATTCACAGCTTGATTTTTATTCATCTCGTTCTGCAGATTAAGCAGACTTGCAGGTTTCTGCAGTGGGCACGCAAGTTTATCGCGTTTTCTTACCTGCTGTCAAGAGAAGGTCATTTATATTTTTCCAATATCTGCCCACCTTCAAAATATAGGATTTTATGCTCCCCAAATGCAGTGTATTATCTTGCGTGACTTTTCCACAATGCTACAATTATGTGGTGTTTTCGGTCTTTCCTAGAGACAGTTTTAGCTGTCTAGACAGCATCATATTTTCCAAAAAATGTATAATAACTATACACACACACACACCAAGCACTCATATAGCTGCACACACTTTATCCTCATATGCAGCTGAGCCCACAGGGGCCTATCAACCTTTAGTAATCAAATGAAAGACAGATGACTTTCCATGCCCAGCCCTTCCAACAGGGGCTGCTCCTCCACTGTGGCCGAGGAGCGTCGCCACGCCCGCCCACCAGCAGCAACAACTGCAAAACTTGAAAAATAAAACGATAATAAACCATGTTTATCTGTTGTATTTGTCTCCTACCTTGTCATCTTGGGGGCGTTGCCACGGGATGACAGGCACTCAGGGGGAGTGGTGGGCACCGCCTTCAATGCGCATGACGGTTTAGCCGGTTGTATGTGGCCGGCCAAACCGTCATGCACCGTGAAGCTCAGCTGCGTTGCCGGGTTCGAGAGCAGACAGAGACTCTCAGTCTCCCTGGGAGTGCAAATCGAGGGTGCTCAGGCCAATCCTGACGCTGCTCTCATGCTGTGAGAGCAGTGTCAGGATTGGCCACAGGGCAGGCTGGGATCCTGTGCCTGCATTGGAGTCAGAAGAGGGACGATGCAGTGATGAGGTGGGATTCAGGTATGTGTTTTTGTTTATTTGTTTTTTATTTTGTCCCGCGCCCGCCATTTTCCACAGACACCAGCCGCGACTGCCTACCAACCTCTTTGATCAAAGGTTTCTGACTCAGAGTCTGCTCCGCCCTTCTTTCGGTGACACTAGAGGAGGTTGCGACCAATGTTGTCTCAAATCGTAAATCATCAGCCTCTGTAGAAACACTGACCTCCCCTATAATTAACTGTGTCCGAGCCCTACAGTGTGACTGACTCCAACCCTTCCCTACTGCCTGCCCAGGGACTCTAACTAGCCGTGTCTGTAATCAGAAATGTGCACTGCTTTTCATCTCAGTGCCCTCATCTGCATATAAGACTAAGATGCTCCTGGCACAGGTGCACAGAATACAACAGAATCTTCCCCAGCCCCACTGACTTTCCAAAGGAACTCATCTGATATGACTGATTACAACCCAGCTCTGCAGGCCTTCCGTGAGCCAGAGGCAGGCATGACATCTGATTGAATGGAAACTTGCCCTGGTGGTCTCTCAAAGATCTCATCTTGTAATTGTATCTCTGCTACAGACCAGGTAGGCTCCTGTTGGACATATGGCTGACTCTGCCTGTCCACTCTAGCCTGCAGGAAGTAAAGTGCTTCTTAACCCCTTGCCTGCGGGGCTAATTCCCCCGCTGTGTGGGGGGGGGGGGTCGCACAGCGCCCCGGTGCTCATGATGAGCTCATCTCGTCATGAGCCACAGTGGCCGTGTGCTCATGACGAGCTGAGCTTGTCACGGCCACACCCGTTTCTTCAGAATGTTCAGCACAGCAGGGGAATTAGCCCCGCGTGTGAGTGTTCTAACCGTTATGACGAGCTCAGATCGGCATGAGCACACAGCCACCGTGGCTCATGATAAGCTGAGCTCGTCATGAGCATGGGAGGGGTTAAAGACTTCATGTATCTAAATATGTCTCGAATGTGCCAGGCTGGAAGGACAGCATAACGCAGCTGACTTGGCCTTAAATATTTTTTAATTACCAGTATATCCTGTGACAGCCTTTTGTTTGCATGAATGTTACATGCTTGCGTTTTGCACATAAGAACTAAGATATCCATAACTAAGATTTGTTTTTCTGCTCTTTAGGATGAAACATCTATGGACATTATTGCATTATCTCTTATAGAGAATAGTCAGTACAAACGTTTGAAATTCTGACTACCAGTGTAAGGTTAATCCAACAGTGACAGGCTGACATAACGTTTTTAGGTAACTGATAGTAGTGGGAGATAAAATATTTGCATTAGTAAACAAAAGGTTGTGCACATTTCTTACAGAGCTCCCTTCATTTTTGCCTGAAGAAGTGAACTTGTTTGACTTTTTCAGGCAATTATATGACTTTGTTAGCCTAATTGAGGTATTGATTCTTTACTTTCTTCAAATCTTTGCTATTTATCCACTCCGTGGTACACAGAACCCGAACTATCTATCTATTTATCTGTCTGTCTGTCTGTCCGTCGCCTCTATCTCGGTCTCCTCTGTCTCGATCTCGGTCTCCTCTGTCTCGGTCTCCTCTTTCTCGGTCTCCTCTGTCTCGGTCTCCTCTGTCTCGGTCTCCTCTGTCTCGGTCTCCTCTGTCTTGGTCTCCTCTGTCTCGGTCTCCTCTGTCTCGGTCTCCTCTATCTCGGTCTCCTCTGTCTCCATCTCCATCTCCTCTGTCTCCTCTGTCTCGATCTCGGTCTCCCCTGTCTCGGTCACCCCTGACTCGGTCTCCCCTGACTCGGTCTCCCCTGACTCGGTCTCCCCTGTCTCGGTCTCCTCTGTCTCGGTCTCCTCTGTCTCGGTCTCCTCTGTCTTGGTCTCCTCTGTCTCCAGCTCCTCTATCTCAGTCTCCTCCGTCTCGATCTCAGTCTCCTCTGTCTTGGTCTCCTCTGTCTCCAGCTCCTCTATCTCAGTCTCCTCCGTCTCGATCTCAGTCTCCTCTGTCTTGGTCTCTCCTCTGTCTTGGTCTCTCCTCTGTCTTGGTCTCCTCTGTCTTGGTCTCCTCTGTCTTGGTCTCCTCTGTCTCGGTCTCCTCTGTCTCGTTCTCGGTCTCCTCTGTCTCGTTCTCGGTCTCCTCTGTCACGGTCTCCTCTGTCTCAGTCTCCTCTGTCTTGGTCTCCTCTGTCTTGGTCTCCTCTGTCTCAATCTCCTCTGTCTCGGGCTCTGTCTCCTCTGTCTCGGTCTCTGTCTCCTCTGTCTCAGTCTCCTCGGTCTCACCTATCTCGGTCTCCTCTGTCTCGATCTTAGTCTCCTCTGTCTAGGTCTCCTCTGTCTTTTCTGTCTCTGTCTCCTCTCTCTTCTGTCTCTTCCCTCTGTCTCTTCTGTCTCTTCCCTCTGTCTCTTCTGTCTGTCTCCTTCTCTGTTTCTGTCTTTTCCATTTCTGTTTCTCCCTCTGTCTCTTGTCTTTCTTCTGTCTGTCTCCTCTGTTTCTGTCTCCTTTGTTTATTTCTCTCTCTAGGTCTCATCTGTCTCTGTCGCTATATTGCCTGTACAACTGCGCAATTCCACCTAATACGTTGTCCACCTCAGTGCCAGGGCTCTCTGACCACTCTCTTTTCCTTGTGCTTTGTTTTCATATTTATCTCTTCATTTATGTTTGGAGTTTCTCGTTTTTAACTTGTTTTTTGTTAACCGATGTATGCCTCCTTTATTCTGTTGCATTCTTACTTTTTTTTGCTTATACAGTTTTAACACCTATTTCTGACCTTTGTTATGAATGCAGGGTTATCAAGGCCAAACCTGTTGGCTTTTTAGGGGAATTGGAGATGATTCTCATCATTTTAAGATTCGACACAGCTCCACTCATTATAGTTTTTTTTCTGAAATAAGAATCTATGTGATTGCAAGCGATTTGGAGAGATTTGCTTGAGTTCAGGAAGAGTGGATAGTCTTAAATCTTTCTTAATAATGTTGATATTCACCACAAACTCTACAATTAATGCATTATCCTAATTCTGAATGCCTTGGTTGTGAGTCCCAAAAGCAGTTTGTGCGCTTACATTTCTGTGTACAAATGAATACATTCCCAAATGTGAAAAAACAAGTTCATATTCAAGGAATCCGTAGTTGTGGATTTCACATCTGAAACGGGTATATGCAAATGCAAGAGTTCCACCATTGAAGTGGATTTGTGGCATGTAAATGTATAGGAGCCCTGGTTTGTAGTGATTTCTTTTTGCATGGCCTTCGTTGCTAAAATACATTGAAATACACGTCTGTTTGTGGGTGTAAACAAATCCATTGGAGGTGGTTTCCCACCTTCGAAACACATGCCCATTTGCTCCATCACATTTCTTCGCATTGTATGAATGGAGAGAAACCACTTCCGTTTTAAATTGAGCCTATCAGACAGCACAAGCCGTCTAGTACGAAAGACATTTTGTGGGCTTACCAAGAACTTACAGGGGGTTACATCACACCCATTGGTTAGTTTTAGTGTAACTCTCATTTACTTGCTTCTTATTCTGTGCCTTCCCTTGTCCATCTAGTGTTTGTACCTCCCCTGGAGCACAGCCTCTTTGCCATCTTTCTTATGGGCTGGCTTCTATCCTTTTCTCTCTTTTAGGGAACTGGTTTGTTTCTTTGTGGTTAAGAACTCCATGAGAGTGTATGTGTTGTCCAGCCCTCCTTTGTCTGCTTCTCCTAAACACCAACTTCCACCCCTCCCCACATTCTCTGTGTCTTTCTCGCCCTTCTGTGCTTCTTCCCTACCCTTGTTGCTCGAGGTGCGCAACCATTGAAAGCTCAAGCCAAGCTCGAGCCTGAAGTCTATCTCTGGCTCAGCTTTTGAGGTCCTGTTGGAACCTCAAATCCATCACGAGCTATGCTTTCACGTGGCTTCTGCCGGTCACCCTCGCTCTATCCAGGATGTGGTGTTAGGACCTAAGCTACTGTCTTTTGAGCTGAGGAACCAAGTTTGAGTCTCGGTGACGGCTGGCCATCCTGATTTAAATCTTGGCAGACGGGTTACTCTGTCACAATATTGACTGATATCCTGTACTCCAAAATATAGGATATAATGGGATTTATATTTCTGGATATCCATCATCGTTTTGGCAGAGTGGCACATCCGCCAAGAGTATAATCAGCCCTTCCGGTTCAAGATTGTGCTACATAACAGCTGGAGAAAAATATACAAAGAGATAAAAACAAAGTATTAGCATAAAAAGAAGGAATAAATACATACCCCTACAGTGGCCGAGTTTTACAAAGTGAAACCAGAAAACCAGGATAAATCGCAACTTCCCCACTTAAATTGTGTGGTCTAAGGCAAATATTTTATTTCACCTTTTCTTCATAACACGTAAGGAAGCACTTCCAAATAGATGTGCTGGTCCGATTTTAGTCATCAGTGCCACTTACGGATCATCTGCATTGATTGCTCTCACTTATTCCTCTTTTTACCCCATAACCAGAATGTGTGATAAATGACTGGATGGATACATGTGTTACTTTATACTCGGGATACTTGGCCACAGAGAAACAATGTTTCACCAGATTCTTAATGTTCTTCTCACAGGAAACCTCTCGCCAAATTCAGTATTACAATCAGTCATTGACCTACGCAGAAAGGTGCACCGAAGGGCCCGATTCTAACTTCACCTGACTTCTAATTATGTAGAATTCTGGGACTTGAAGTCCACTCATACTTGCCGCAATAATACGATCTGAATTACTTGGTTGGGTTCAAATCCACAAATGCCATCCTGTTTCATAGTACTATACCTCTCTGCGTTTGTCATATATATATATATGTCAGGTGTACCTCCCAGGGGTCCATTGTTTCTCTTGTATTCAGTCAGGAGTGGTGATACACTGTTTCTATGCACTGTGCAGTGCTCGGCTTTCTCTGTTATGTGGGTGTTTCGACACTCTTAATTGTTGGTCTGGTGGTTTTTGTTTGCAGAGTAATATGCAGCGGTTGTGGCCTGATTTTGATGGACCACGTTAATCTTCATTTGCTGCTGGTATGTCTGAATAATATCATGTAAAATATTAGAATATTGTAAACAAATCAATTTGTCTAGCAGGGACATGATATTTCCTCCTTTGGGGAATCGCACCAGCTCCCATGTGATGTTGTACCATAATCTGCCATAACCATTAGATCTTGACTATCCCATATCAAGACTCGGTTCATGTTGATTAACACGAAAATTCCCTTCCTAATGCGCGTTCTATGTTCTTGCATGATAATGTACTGATTTTACCCAAGCTCATTCTCGGATAAGATGTGTGTCTATTCTTATTCTGTATACTGTACCGGATCATTTGGGGTTTAGATTTTAGCAATATCAACAAAGCCAATGAGTACTGTTAAAGACTATTTCATTTGAAATTGTGACAGATTAAATGTCTCCTGTTTCAGCGATTGCATTCAATCTGCTTGACACTGTTTTTAAATGGAGGATTATCTTTGCTTCCTTCTGCAGTAGGTCTGAAGTGGTCCTACTGTCAGTACTTGTAGGGTGTTCCATTTAAGTTATTTCACAAGTGCACTTCCAGATATACATGTTCAGACTACCAGTTGTACAAAAACCCCACTTTAAATACGTACTTCTCAATGCAGTTCTATAATGTGCCTATTAGTGTCAAAGCTTCTTTGTTAAAGAAATACACTTTTTTGAATTTTGAAGAGACTTGATCATATTTTCAGTAAATAGCATGGAATGGAAGCCCATGCTTGGGTGTGTGGCCGTTCACTAGGGGCTCGTGAAGTAACAGTAGATGTTGTGGCACCCAGAATAATGTGCTGCATGGCTGAATTCTTTTGAGGTCCCAAACGCGAGACCTATTGTCTATGCCAATTCTTGTTTAAATGTACTGATCCAGCTCAGCTTGGTATATAAAAAAAATTGCACCCTTTCATTTAGTTGGCATATGCTTGTTCTGTGGTGCATTCTCATACATACGTTATCATGCATGAGCCCCGCCCCTCCGAAATGATGCAGCCACCTGTAGTGACCATGTATTCACTCCTTTTATGTTCCTTTTGGCCAGCGCTGCAACATGTCAGCAAAAAAGGCATGCAAACAAATGGAAAGGCATTAGCAAAGCCACTTAGTCTCAAAGCGGAGACCTATTGGCTTTGCAAGTGCTTGTTAATTGAACTGAAAAGGTTAAGGATTCTTCATGGGGAAATATACTTTTCATGTTTGAGAAAAAAAAAATTGTGCATGATCGTGCCAGATTAAAGCCTGGCCAATTGTCCATAGTGCATGGCATACTTTGGGGTGCTCCTTGAAATCTATGGCTGACCTAAATCCACTTGAGTTCTTTAGGGACTATTTGTAATGCCTCAAAAGTGAACATGCTTAGTCAGTAGGTCTTGGAATGGCTGACAACCTCTTGGATTTTACAATGCTTATTATATTTTGTTACTGCTTTTGCAAAACGTCATTGTTGGAGGAGCTGCTGGACCCTCATACATTTTTTTTTAAAGTCCCTAAAAAACAAAAAAAACTTTATGGTCTCATAAATGACACATGAAACATTGAGGGATCTACTCTGTGTGTGGATGAACTCTTTGCGAAAGACAGAATGATGTAATTCACAGTGAAATTAGAAAGTGTCTGAAGTGAGATGACTAGCTTCCCATGCTGCATACTTGTGAATGGGAGAACAATGTAAATGACTAAACAGACCAATGGGTGAAGCGGGCAGGCTAAGAGCCCCTTTTGTGTATTATATATATATAGAAGTTTAATAACATCAAAAGATGCTGCTGATGCCAGAACTAAAAATCGGATTTTTATTTAAATATAGGCGTAACCCTAAAGGGGCAAAGTTCTTACCTTTCAAACTGGCTCCTTCTTAATTGGACCATTTGTGAGTGAGAGATGAGTGTATCACTTACATACATCCAAAACTGTTACTTGCACGGCAAACATACACAAAAACATATGATGTTTTTTAAGCTTCACTAGGTCTCGGCCTCACACTCTAAGTTACATCATGCACGAGCAGAAACCAGGCCTAGACTCAGAAGAACAGAACCAATGAGGTGCTCCTGGCAGCGCTTACGAGGACAATTCCAGAGGAAGCGTATAACCAACAAGCCATACTCCACTTGAGCCCGATATGAGGCGAATCCTCATTTCATCCTTTGTTTAATTAGCATCCTTCACGCAACTAGGGTACCAGGTCACCGTGACCCCACTTTGAAACGTTCTCCTCCCAACAGTGATCTGCAGTCACTCATGGCAACTCCGCGGTCTTTGTTGTGGTCCAGAAGAACAAACACATCAACGCACTGTTTATGAAGAGGTTCGGGTACATTCCGTTACATGCATGTAATTTCATTTAAGTTTGTCAAACATCGTAATTAAAGCCTTCTGGGACTGCAGCATCTTGTCTCTGCACGTTTGTATTCATAAGGCACCTGGGGCTAGATATACAAAGCACGTTTCCAGTCGCAAACGGCCCAATTTGCAGAATCAGGCCGCGTGTGACTGGAAACATTCTTTATCAGATGTACGAAATGCAACATGTGATGTGGAAACTTATTACTGCGGGCTAGATAGATGTACGAAGCATTTTTGCATTCGCAAATTGCCTGATTCTGTGAATTGTGCAGTTTACTACCGCAAAAATGCTCTTGTGATGCAGAAAGCCCAAATTGCGATTAGTTAGCTTGTTACTAAATCACAATTTGGGTTTTGCGATTTGGTTTTTGGAAGGGGCATATTGAGGGCGTCCCTTCCTAATATTGAAAGCCTTTCAGTGTAGTGGAAGTACCTTGCAGTCTTTCAGGTGAGTGTACTTGTATGGCATTGTTTCTATAGATATCACTCAGGAAATTGCCACCCATCGCCTAATATTATGAACCTCTTACCACTAATTTACCACAGTCGTGTCCACTCTGAGGGCTGAAAAGGGAGCAAAGTTAGAGCCCATATGAGGAAGCGGGATCCTCGAGTAGAAAGAATGCAAGTTGCAAAGAACAAATCTGTGTTTATACTGAATACTAGTTTTATTTGACTTACCACATTTTATGAGCCTTTTAAGACATGGGCGCCTGGGTGAGAAACCTTTCAAGGCACTTATCTGTGTTCTCGAGAAACATACGTTTGAAGCTGTGGACAGCCTCAGAAAGATGCCGCAGGACATGGGCTCTTCAGGTGGTAATAGCCACGTTTTTGCTATGGTGATACTTCCTCCTTTAACAAAGGATACGACATGTTGCGTTATTTGCCATGCACAATATTACATCATAATTATGAGTGCGGCACTTCGTGGGGTCGGATATTGCGGTAATCTGGATTGCTTTGCCTCCTTTGCAAAGTGCAAAACTCAGGATAATGCATACTCATTGTAGAACACACAACTGGTTGAATTAAATGAAGGATTGTTCTTTCTTGCAACTGATGTGGAACAGGCATTCGATTCAGAATACTAACCTTTTTTTGGCGGTACCCTTCTTAAATTCTGTTTTGGTCCCCGCTACAGGAGATGGATCATGCTATTATATCAAGCTCCATCGGCAATGGTCCGAGTTAATGGGGTATTGTCAGCAGCGTTCCCTATAGGTAGAGGCACTAGGCAGGGATGCTCTCTGTCCCCCTTCTTTTTGCTCTATTCATTGAGCCCCTGGCCTGCGCAGTACATAACAACCCTAGGATCAGAGGCTTTAAACTAATGGGAGAATCCAGGATTGAAGAAAATATCATGCTTTACGCTGACGATATTCTGCTTTATCTGACGGACCCTTCACTCGACCTTCCAACTTTTCGAGAAATATGGGAGCTACTTGGGCTACAGCATTAATTGGGATAAGTCTGTCCTTTTCCTCCCTCAACAGGGGCTGGAGATATCCCTACTCCCGTGTCGATTGACCCTCACTACCCTTGGGTTCAAATACCTGGGTATAACTATGACACCAGAAAGGGAAACCTGTTACGCTCATAATCTTGGGAGGGTGATGCGAGCTTGTCGAGAGGACATGGCAAGATGGAGATGAATGCCCCTTGCATTGATGGGAAGGGCAGCCATGTTTAAAATTATTTCCTTGCCCAAACTGCTTTATGTCCTGCAGAACACCTATTATAAAATCCCACCTGGGACCTTCCAGCTGATCGATAGTGAAATGCGAACCCTACTGTGGGATGGTAAACACTACAGTATTGCCCTGAAAATGTCACAAGGTAACCAGTATAATGGCAGATTTTCACTGCCAGACATGCAGGCCCACTATTGGGCCGCACACCACATTAGTACCAACAACTGGATATTTGCCTCCTTGGATCGTTCCACTTTCCGGTTGGAGACTGCTCAGTTGGAAGGTGGATCCTGTCTTCACTATTTATACGGGGGTGGGGAGACGCGGCACCTCCTCCCGGCCACACAAGTGGCAGAAATGGCATGGAACCGGCAGTATACTCTCGGCCGTACTTCCCTTGGGCCCTATACTGGGAATCCCTAATGATATAGATTTAGCACATGTCCAGCTGTTGCTTTGTGGCCTTGTAGTTGCCAAAAGGGATATTGCCAGATATTGTGGGGTATTGCCGGGTCTGGTGGCTCAGTTACTTAAAGCAGCCACTGCAAGGGCCTGTGTTTGACCTCATGGTCACAGGTTAAAATCCCGGCAGGTCCACTCAGCCTTTCATCCATCTGAGGTCGATAAAAGGAGTACCATTGAGTTGGGTAACAACAAACATCTGTTATTCAGCGCCAGGACACCTACGGGTAATTGTGCGCTTTACAAATACACATTATGTTATGTAATGCCCGACTATACATGAATGGAAACGGGATTAGGATATGTATTTGATACCTTCAAAACCACCTATGCCTCACGGGGATGCCCTAAACATTTTGCAGGGTCTGGGGCAGATGACCACACCGCGACTCCCTGGATCTGTTCTAGTAAGGTAGGTGAGAAGGACCGGGTACGCCCTGGAATGAAGGAATATATTGTTACAAGCCATAATGTCGCACAAACTCGGGTGTGGTGATTCGTAAAAATTTGGAAGCAGACTGTTTGGTGTCTTGGGAGGGGCCTGAGGGTGAGGGGGGAAATAGTTTATGGATTCTACTCTTTTTTTATGCTACTAAAGGAATTTGTTTCCATTTTGGATACATTATGTACGCAATATCTCCTTCTGTATTGTTTTCAAATACAAAATAAAAATATATTTTAAAAAAAATTGGGATAATGCTCCTGATGTCCACATGGATACAATTAGCTTTCACTTGATGAAAAACGTGCAGAGCAAAACCTGCATTAGCGGTAGCAAACATACTCTGACACGCCACTTCCGGGGCACATTCCCCTTGTAGAGGTGGGCGAACCAACAAATTGACAGGGCAAGCGAAGCTAAAAGTCTGGTCTGCCTTGGTCTTAGGGCTCGTGAACGACCCGAGCACTACAAATATTTACTAAGTAAATCACACAACAAATATCACATAAAATATTATAAAATCTCTTCAAAATTCAAAAAGTGTATTTAATATGCAGAAGCTTTGACATTAATATGTCACATTATAGCACTACACGGATATGTATTTATAAAAGTTATATTTTGTAAGCATGAACCATTATTGAACTAACAGGCAAGGGATTCGTCATGTGGCTCAGATTATTGTAGACTAGCATTATAGTCTATTAAACATAATAGGTTTTTGTACAGCTGGTATTCTGAACTCACATATTCAAAAGGGCTTTCATAAGCAATAACGAAGAAAAAGGAGTTTGGTGAAATAAATAATTTGCCTAAAATCATACAGTTTAAGCGGGAAGCAGCTATTTATTTTGCTTTTCTGATTTCACTTTGTACACATCTTCCACTACATAGTCCTCTTTTTATGTTAACACAGTATTTTAGCCTCTGTGCATATTTCTGCAGTTTTTCTATAGCGCCAAGTCGGACGGAAGTTACCCAAGTGCTTTGTTTGAGCAAGAGTTACATTACCCAAGGACATATACATTTTTTATAGGCTCGGTAAGATGAAGTGATTGCCCAGAATGAGAGGATGTTTAACCAGCTCGGCCGTTCGAACGTTCCCCAGTTCAGCAGCTCTGGACCTATTGCCACATCTTGTCTAGAATAAGAGTGGCATGCAGAAGCTACATGAAAGCTCGGCTCATTCTGGGCTCGACGTTCCAGCAGGACCTCGAGCTGAGACAAGCTTCAGGCTCTAGCCTGGCTCAAACTTTAAGTGGCTCACCATCCTCTCCAACCGGAGAGTTTGTTGGACAATGGGCAGAATTCAGGCGAATTTTCTGAAATGCCTTTAACTGAACATGAGTTGGAGAGAATGCGGACATAAGTACAGAAAGGGGAGTGACTGCAGTGCTTAATTTGCTATTAAAAAAACATATGCCATAAGGGTGGGCATAGATTATTGTAGGATTCAGCTGGCACTTCCGAATGGCAGGGCTGCAGGATACCAAGGCTGCTTAGTCTTGCCGACACCTCATTCTTCTACCACCTTGCACTTCCTACTGGTTTATCTCATTCTAGCATGCGCTTTTTCACCCGTTTTCCACCTTTGTCACTCTGCTTATCTTTTCCTTCCTCCTTTTCTCTTGTTCTGGGTTCAAATTAAGCACTAAGTGTGAGCCCTAAGACTTTTTTTTCCACTAGGGAACTATCGCAAACACAAAAGAGATCAGAGGCAGGAAGACACAGCAGAACCAAGAAAATAGGGTAACGCAAGCATAAAGGTGTGGGTTTGTGACTTGAATTGAAACCAAAAAGCGTTGAGGGACAAAAACACAGTGTTAAATAAAGTAAATAAAAAATTAATCTCATGTAAAAAAAACAAAAAAACAATGCAGTTATCGATACTAAAATATATTAATAATAATTAATAATGATAAACACTCGGGGAAGGGATATAAGTTCTCTGACAAGTGAGAATGCGTTGGGTTTGTCCAGGGCCTGCTCTCACAGCGACCAGCATGCCAGTCATATTGCCCCGTCCTTGTTAACATTTCTGAGCTCTGCTCCATGTGGGATTTTCACCAGATTGTATTACAGTGCACTGGATTACGAAGGCTTGTGATCAGACGGCTCCGCTGTCTTTAACCACTAACCACAAACCACATCATAGAACGCCTCCCGCACCAGAACCATGAGTGCCTGCAGCGACAAATGTTAGACCTTATCCGCTACAAGCATTGCCGCAGAGACACACCACTTACATTAGACAACCCAGGCTCTCAAGATGGATTCCCAGAGGATAAGGGCCTTGATGTATTGATGTATTTCCTCAAAGTCACAGATGGTATATATCAGGGACCATTTAATTAATCATAATAACTTTTTTCTATAGAGCTTCATATTGCTTCATATTGCACTTCTGCCATTTCTAAGCACTTTAAATAATAAGTGTCACTATTACGCAATTTACCAACCTTGGAAGGATAGAAGATATGTTTGCTTGCTTGGAGTTGAACTGGTGATATTCAGATAATAACATTGGCGAGTCTTAAAGCAGTAATCTAAGCATTTTGTGCCTCTCATGCCTCATATCTTTTGGATGTGGATAATGTAAGTTCTGCTGAGCTGGAAAAACAGGGTCTGTTGTTTTTAAGTCTCACTACATTCATTTTGAGACATATGCAATAAAGATTGTTATTAGCTGGTTCTAGTCTTCATCACATATTGGAACAGAGAAAGAGAAGTCTATGAATTAAGTTTTGTCCTGAGTGTTGCCATCTTTACAAACTGTCAATCAATGCCCTCCAAGTTCTCACTCTGTCTCACATCTTTGCAGTGCTCATCAGACCCAATGCCTTGCGGTTAGAGCTGTCGACTTTGAAACTGGGGAACTGGGTTCGAGTCGCGGCAAGGACGCTCAACATCCTGTGATTTTGCGCAAATCACTTAATCTTCCCCTGCCTAACAAAAATGAATGTGTCCATCTGTAACAAAACTGGTGCTCATGTAAAGCACTCTGATACCCTATGTGTCGGGTCTAGTTTGCGCTATATAAAACTCTTTTAAAAAAACTAAAAAAACTAAGTCCTTCTATGTATCCTCAACAGTGGTCCATAATCCTCCTTTCGAGTGAATGACAAGGAATCTGCTTCTGGCCTCTTGGCATGCTTTTACCAGTTGTAGTGTGCGAGGTGATTAGTGGGCGTTGATTCCAAGTGTTTTAAATTCGGTTCATGTAACCCTATACTTTTTATGCTGCTTCTTTGACTACAAATCAGTGGCTGGCTTTTTAAAACTGTTATTAAGTTGTTTAATATTGTAAGAAAAACGGCTCCTCCAGCTTTATGATGTATAAGTTGAATATCTGGTGATACGTGCATGCCTGCGCATCATACTGGGGCTGACTATTTTAATTTTTGGGTCCGTTTTTCTTTGTCGATGCTGAACAACATAGTCATAATTTGTTGCCCCTTTTTTGGCTGATGGTTTGCATTGGGCACTGGCACATTGTACGGAACTGTTTTTTTGTTGCAGCAGTCGTCCCACTTTGTTGCCTGGTGTTTGATGCAACTTTGACTGAAGTACACTGGGTTCCTGTTAACCAGGTCCCCAGGTTCCTTCTCCAAATAATACAACTGGTCACTTGATCTCCAAGCGACCAGGCCATTAGCACCTCTGTAAGCCCCTGGTAAGTGGTACCTCTGGGACCTAGGGCATAGGTACTAAAGAGGGTCCCTAAGAGCTGCAGCATATCTTGTGCCACTCTATGGGAGCCAGCACCAAACTCACACAGACTGCCACTGCAGGCTGTGTGACAAGGTGCTCTAAAGAGTGAAAACACAACAATGCACACACAGGTGTTCCATGGCCCCTAACACTACATGAAATGTTTATTAGTCACCCCTAAAGCAGGCCTTGCAGCCCTAAGGCAGGGTGCATTACATTACACATGCGTGAGCATATATGACCCTGTGCTGGCTAGTTCAGTTACTGCCAGTACAAATTAACAGGGAAGCCATTTGCTGGACACTGGTCAAAACGAGTTCCCCAGCTACATGATGGCTTAATTGAAAATCGGGATGCTTGTTATCAAACATCTCACATTAATAAATCCACGCTGATTCCAGTGTTGGATTTATTGATGTATATGCACCCACAGGGCACCTTAGAGGTGCCCCATGAAAACCTACCAGCTACTGCTGTGCTGAATAACTGCTTTTTGCCAGCCTTCCACCAGAGACAAGTTTCTAACCCCCAAGGATGAGGGCCATTGCTCTCAGGAGGCCAGAAACTAAGCCTGCTCAGGTGGAGGGTGCTTACACCCCCCCTCCCAGATTAGCATTCCAAGGAAGGGGGCCTTCAAAGAGCCCACTGCCTTTGGTATGCAAATATGACTTCTCTCACAGGAGAGGAAACCAACCCCCTTTGTCCAGAGCCCTTTGGCTCCTGGACAGGTGGGAGCTAGTCAGATAGGCGTGTCCACCCTCAGGTCAGTACCAGCCCTAAGGTGGGCCCTGAAGGGTAGACGCCTTTTCAGAGTTAGCCATTTTGGTGATGGCAAATTTAGGAACTCTGGGACAGGGTTATGAAAGAAACCTGACACCTCAAAGCCCCTTAGCGCCCGGCTGCCCTGGCCCAAGGAGAAGAGGATTCCCATTCTCCCCACATCCCCCTGCATTGCAAGACTTGAACCCTCAGCCCGACTGGCCTCCCAGTCGAACCCTGCAGCTTTTCATGCAGACTGAGCTCCATTGATTAACATTGGGCACACAAACACGCTGTATTGCACCACTGCACCCAACCGTCCTGCTGCAGCAGCAGGTGATTTGCTGATGCTGCCTTGGACCTTACCCCATACTCAACTTAAGTCCAGGAGGCTGATCTCATAATTCGCTACACTGTACCTGAATGCCGTACTTATTTATCCTCCCATAGAATAACATTAGAGATTCTGAAAAATGCACTGTTAAAACTTTTTAAATATAAAGGTATTCTTCTTCTAAAACGTACTTCCCTGATCGTATTGATTCTGGTGCCTAAAAATATATAAAGATATGTGATATTTTTATAAATTGGTGTGTATCTACTTATTGAGCCATGTGCATAATTTATTGACTATTGTGTGTATTTGAAGATGTCTAACCCTCCTCTCTGATCAGCTTAACGCTGCTCGACCTCACTACCCCCTAGAAAAGCACCTTGGGATTGCTAGAGCTATCCCCTGTCCACTCATAAGGGAACCCTGGACTCTCTGCATGATATACCTCATTTGGCATATCATATAGAGATCCAGATTCCTACACACACCAGTCACATAAAAATTGATGTGAGGAATATTTTCAAACCAATGGGCATTGGCACAGCCAAAAGGTTGGCTAACGCTAACAGCACTCAGCTGTTGCCATTTCCATTCATAGGAGATATGGGGAGTAGCCTACAATGGTGACCGAGTAACTTCCTGGGTGACTTCTTTGCACAGACTAAGTATCTTTATGTCTTTTGCTAAACCTCCAATGAGCTGTCTTTGTGTTAAATTAGTACCAATTCTCTTTGATAGACATTATCGATATTTGCTGCAACTGCCCAACTCCCTTCTACCAAGTTGTTCCTTCTTCATTTCTGATGCTCTTGCAGAATTTCTCTCTGTGAAAATTGAGGAATGGGAAGAAAATCTGCAGGAAATTTCTAAAACCTGCAGTAAATTTACCAAGTTGACAAAATCTGCACAGAAAATAAGAAATCTGCATACAAAGAGAAAACCTGCCCCCTGCTGTCCCTAACCATCAGTCACCACCTTTGAACTTCACCCTTGCACCCCATAACTAGGGATAAAAAGTGTACTTCACACCTGTCTATATTTTAGTAATCAAACGTAGCTGGCTCGCCCCATCCAAACCTTGCTGGCTTGACCTTCGAGTGTCCTATTGCAGCTTTTTTGCCTACCTTCTTATGTATTTGCATTTGCCTGGGCAACAGTGCTTAATTTGAGCTGGTGATTTCCGGTGCTTGGCACTGGCAGTTAATTGTCAACACCAGTACTTATTACTGCCTGCCACATGGGGGTGCGGTTTGTCTCATTTGGAGATAACACAACAACAGTTGTTTATTAATTCATCATATATTAGAAATTACTAATACATGCCACCCAAGCCACTCTTATAGCTTTGGGGGCCTGGAATGGTCTGAAATGTCACACTTCTAGAGTGTGATGGTTAGTAGTTGTGTTGGTACTGTCATTGGCAGTGCTGTCAGGGTCAATGTGTGGTGCAAGCTGTAGTGGTCTCCTGACTAGGGCACAGGCACTTATTTTTTTATTTTACAAATTAAGCACTGCAGGACAACTGGGGGAAAATGTTCGGCTGTCTCTTTACTATGTAAATATGAACTGCACATAGCCCATCTTCTGCTGCATTTTTTAACAATAGGGCTGTTTCGGTATGAAACAAAGTAAAATCTATTACACTTGCTAAATATTTGTGAATAAAATTTGAAACACTACTTTTAACTGGGATCTTTCAACAGTAGTTTTCTGTAACCAGCCACTTAACGAGGTGGCAGAAACTGTAAACATTTATTGGGCTTGAAAGTGGTTTTCTCTGTAATAGCAGAGAAAACCCACAATACTTGAATCTTAAATTTAAACAGGGTGGGTTAAAAGAGACCTTATTTGTTTCACTTTTATCCGAAATCTATGTTAATAGCACATGGACATACATTGTTTTCCTAGTTGCATCTCTTTCTATTTAAGGTCCTCTGTCTTTACTCCTAAATGACCTGTTATTATATTATGTTATGTTCTGTTATTATTATTTGTAGGGCTTGCATGTCACCTGTAGGATTTTCTGGTGCATGCTGAGTTGGGGCGGTTGGACTGGCTTGGCTGAGGGTCTACTGGAAGACCTCATAGTGAGTCATGGACATACTAATAAATGAAATGTCCTGTACTAATCCAGCAGAATATGTTTTTGTGCGGAAAGGGGGGGGGCATAATATCCACATAATTCGTTTTTTCTTGCTGCATAATAGTGTAGGGACTACAGCATAATTAGAATCCACCTGGCCTTAGTAATGCGAAACTACTAGAGCACTTCCAATGCGTTGATCATGCCAATAATGTGTAAGGAAGCACACTTTGTTTTTTGTAAGTATCGGCGCCTCTACTGCTGTTCAGAAACTCCATCCTGCTCCAGAGTCACATGTAGAACATGCCTTTCATATTGCGTCGCACTAGTGCGTCATTCTGATGGCAGTCTCTTGATGACACTGCAATTGCTCTAGCGAATAACGAGAATACGCAAACCTGTGGTTCTACCAGTTGTCAATTATTTACTAACTGGAGTAAATGTGCAAAACAAGTAAAATGCAGATCATTTGTAATGCGCTTAAATAACTGGTACTTTAAACAGAACTTCAAGCTGAATAATAACGTTATTCCTTAATTAAAACTGTTGGGGAAATCTATAACATTAATGATCCGTATACACTTCTCGACATCCAGCCGTGCTGCCTGATGTCTTAGTATTCTGTTTCAGCCGGACAACTGGTCAACCGCATGTTTATAATAATAGTGGGTGCACCTATGTAACACTGTAGTGACCACTCTGTCTTTCTCACATGTGGCACATGTGTACCCAAAAAATAAAGGTTTTGAAGGAATCGGTCAAACTACATTGTGTATAATCCACGCCAACATTACCATTGCAAATTCTATTGTTTGGTCAAAACCCTATTATCTTTAAACTCTATAAGAACTAAGTACTCCTGAAATCTCTTCACTGTACACATACATTGCAAATGCTCGACATTGTCAAATGGTGTATAAGTCCTGCACCTGCCTCTCATCCACCAAATATCCCACTCCATGCATATGATTTAACATCATACATCCGGACTATACTCCTATGTGGACTTGGCCAGTTTCCTGTGAAATTGATTTGTTCTAACTTCCATTTAAGAAGCTAATAAGGGATTGTTCAACCACGCCCTACGCACATCTTTAGCAGAACAGTGTAAATCGAGAGATCGCCAAGCTTAGCAAAAAGATCCTTCTCTTCCTCTTCCTGGGATTATGGTGCCTCCACATGTGGATCCTTTCCATCCCTCGATCCCCTTCTCACCACACCTTTAACCGTCCTACTTCTTCTGTCCGCTTCGGAGCCTGAAACTCTCCTTCATATGTACCTTATATGTAATGAACTGCTAGAGCTCACTTGAAAAAAATGTTATCCAACCAACATGTCCTTCAACTGGGTGATGGGTTACTGATTTGGTCCGATAATAAGGCTCAGCACCTGAGCATCCGCTCCTCCAATGTAGGAAGAGAACTCCAGAGGAACTTCAGATTCAGTGAGCTCAGTTCCTGGGTAAGCTACCTTGGTGGTAGAGTGTGGATACACTACTCTCTGCTTGCCAGGGATTACTGCCTTCCAGTTCAGTTCGCTTCCATCTCTGAATGATGCCAACATCACTATCGCTCAACATTTTTCTATCGCATCACTCTACGCAACCAATCAGTTATTCTTAATGGGATATTTATTTCCGTATTACATAAACGTTTGCTACTCCAATCGGATCTTCTTCCTGGATGTACTGTTCAATGGCCGTGTCGTAGGGAGAGAACTTTTACAGTGCCCTTCCATTCAGGGTGACACATACCATGTTCATAAAAGCCATAACTTGCAAAGTCACTCCACTAAAACAATAAAGCAGCTACAACTGCACAGCCCATGGCCACCTCCATGACACTGTCGGATGGAGTGAATCACCACATTTTTGCTGTACGCATCAACAACATCCTTTGCGCCTCGTGGACACAGCCTAATGTGGAGAGGCTCCAGGACCTTGTCAATACCTAGATCACATTTTAACTCACACCAAATACCACTATGTCCCCGAATCATTAAGGAGCGCAGGATGGATTGCTCTAAAAGTTGGGATACAGAAGTCGAAATCTGATTGGCCATTATTGATGGAGCCAGAGTAACCAGTACCCTGTTATTCATCCAAGGTCACAGTAATAACTCTGCCTTTCACTCACTCCAGTGGGAATCCTTGCTGTACCAAACATCTGTGAGAAGGATCATTTTAATAACATTCTGTACAGCTGGGCAGGCCGCGGAAGGGTGGGTTTCCATCAGTGCCTCCCGGTGGATGTTAGTTCATGTCTGTGGTATGGAAATGATTTGCTGAAATTATGCAGCATATCTGGTTCTGCATCTTTTCGACGTCTTGTTATGTCCTTCAGCCATAATTCCAATTGCAAGATGAATCTGCTTTGTGTCAAAATAATTGAAAAGGGAGGGGCTTTTGTGTGGCAGCAGACCAGCTCCTCTTGGGGTTCCATCATCTTCCCATTTTAGGCAATACAATTAAACAATTGGCTTTCAAGGGTAGCCTCAAGGGCTTTGTGAAACAACAGAGACACTGATGCTGTTGGGATTCCAGGATTCCGCTGAAAACATCTAAGTAATCATTCTCGCGGACCTCACTGCTAACACTATTGGAAGTGTGACAGACCCACCCCACAAGAACTCTGTTTCGTTGCTTTGTGTTTATTCTGCATATATAGACTTCTGTTTGGAAAATATGGAAATAAATTGAATAGTGGGTAATGGTGAATCACTTTTCAAGTGTGTAACTGTGTATGGGCCCAACCTGTCTATGAAGCTTCTACATTTCATCTCTGAGATGCTCTTTTCACAGAAATGAAGCCTGAAACAACCTGTTGTGCGTTGTGTTAAATCAGACTAGGTCTTCTGTTGGATGTTTCTTAGCAATCCCACAACCCCTCCTTGGAATGAGTTTTGCTACTGCTCGCGGGGTCCTCTGTGGCAGAGATTCTTCTTAGTTAGATAGCAGGACCAACCTCACCAGACATCATTCATCAGGCATGTCCTCTTTTGTTTTTTAATCCCTGGCACCATTGCCAGGACCCACATTTCTCAGCCACCATGCCTGATTTCTCTGTTCTTGCCCCAGTACGAGCCCCACTAAAGTTCACTTCTGTTGTGGCTGGATCTCAATCTTCATCCACACTCTTGAGTTGCCAAGGCTCATTTGAGTTTTTCCTAGTTGCTCTCGGCTATCCTTACCAAGTGGGGTCCTCCTGATTGTGGTATACTTTCTTTTCACTTCACCTGCTGGCCCGCCCGAGCACTAGAGCCATTTTATCTGAAACTCAACTGATGTCCACTGTGGACCTAATTGATGTCAACTTTTGCTTTGTTCTTGTTTACCTCCTGAATGTTCCTGTGGACCCATTTGCTTCATTGAGTGTGGCCACCAAATGGGCTTAGCATTTGGTGACCATCTTAAATTAGGGCTTATTGACCCTTTTAGTTGCAGAAATGTATGGCTCACGCTGTTGTTCATCAATCATACTAGTTCTCAAAACTTGTAATAACATGGTTTTAAGTTACTGGTTGGGCGTTATGTGTGCTACTGTTTTTTTTCTCCACCTCTTGATCTTGTGGGTCTGTACCCACCACTCCCACACCAGTCTCACTTTTTGGGGTCTACAATAACTTAGTAAGTAATTCGAGATGTTTTTTGTCCAACTGCCACAACCTGTGTAAAACGTTTACATTTTATGTAGCATTCGCAGCTATCTACGCTCTGACGTTCAAGCATCGTCACAAGAACTATTTGAACGTGTAATGCAATGTTCCGTGCTCTTGCGTGAAGAGGAACAGATGCAACCACAAAAGAGCTAGGAAAAAGGACGGCCTCACACATAAAAAACAAGAATTGGCAAATCTAATAGATCTGGCATTGGGTGCCACCCTTTCGTCTTTATCAGAGCTCGTTTTACGATGTTTTTTGTTAAACTTTATTCTTCTGGGCCTGACACATCGTTAAAACATATACATGGGCTGAACCTCACAAAGCACACATTGCCATTGTAGTTCCTGGCACTTAATTAAACTACTTTGTGTGGATGGGCTGCTTGTGAAAAGGCAGCATGTGGTCACTCACAGTGAAGTTAGCTAATGGCATAAAAAGGCCGACCCATTGCCTCATGCTGTATGCTGTAGTGGGAGGAAGTAAAATGTGAGCACTGGATGAAGAGTCTTGCCTTAAACCCCCAGTAAGTGAGCATATTATACATATAACTTAAGAAAAATGTAAAGGTCTTCACTAATGCCAGACCTAAAACAAGTTATTGATGGTACATGCCATGCACATTGCTGTGAGCCGCTCTGTACCCTATTGGTCTGTTTCATGCATCCCTAAGGTGGGTGAAAACCAGAGGTGTCACCCGCAGAAGTAAGCGAGCGTTGGCAGTATCTTGCTTTTTGTAGCGCCCAGAGTTTTTACCCGACTCAATAAGTGCAGTAGGGGGCCTCAGACAGAGATTACTGTACTGCATTCTGGGGCTGGTCACGGTGCTTCCATTTCTGTGGATTAGTCTTGTTGAGATGATGGAGGGCTGCTGTTTGGGAGCAGCCATGTCTCTGTTGAGATATATATATATATATATATATATATATATATATATATATATATATATATATATATATATATATATATATATATATATATATACACAAATGTCCCAATAGTGAGAGGAGCTCTGTAGCTGGTGCCGGCGGCGAGGTTCAGGACACCCTCGCAAAATACCTCTCAGCAAAATCGTTTCAATAAAGAAACACGCCGCACACTACTCCATAGGTTAAATTCTTGGGTTTATTTTCTGTAGGATCCCCACCTACGCGTTTCGGACAACAATCTGTCCCTGGTCACGGTACAAACATTAGTCCATCATCACTTTCCACCTTTTATACCTGTAGTCACCACTTGGCAATTAAGGTGCATTGTGGGCACAGTAGTTTTATGGATTGGTTTCATTCCAAATCATGCACCGCAAAGGCCGGATCCCAGCATTTTCACGACACAAATAATGCTCAATTAATTGAATTAAATGATGAAAGACCATGACGCTGGGTGCAGTCCTTACGGACTGTTGATGATGTGGCTAAGTACTGTGCCCACAATGCACCTGAATTGCCAAGTGGTGACTACAGGTATAAAAGGTGGAAAGTGATGATGGACTAATGTTTGTACCGTGACCAGGGACAGATTGTTGTCCGAAACGCGTAGGTGGGGATCCTACAGAAAATAAACCCAAGAATTTAACCTATGGAGTAGTGTGCGGCGTGTTTCTTTATTGAAACGATTTTGCTGATATATATATATATATATAATATACACTATATATCGCTTACCAGACCAGGCGTTGAATATAATTGCTAAATAAACTGACTGCCACGTCGTGTATGAATGAAGAGAATTGTGATTGGTTTGAAGGCCGAGAAGTAAAGGAAATGTTTATTTTCAATTAAAATGCCACATTTAAACCCATGTGTGCTGCAGTGAAGACCTGCGAGGAGTTGCAGATATGGGCAGTGGTGTGGTCTGGTTTACAAAGTGAATAAAATGACCTGCACTGCTGGCTGCAGAGAGCCCCTGAGCCCTAATTAGAACACGTCTGATTTATTAGTCTTAGGTTATAGGTTCTTCTCCCCCTCCCCCACCTCTCATCTTTCAGGCTTCGGGTTACCCTCTCCCCTTGGCTCAAGCAGCAGCAGAGACGCTTGAGTCGCAGCCTCCCCTTATTTCCTAATTCCCTCTCCTATGGTTTTCATTTTGGGCCTATTAGCTCTGTCAGATCTCTTGTTTTCCCACTGACCTAGAGCTTATCCTTAAATAAACTTCTACATAAAGTACTGTACAAAGCAGGCCCTGCGGAATGCCTGCTGAAGGCAATTTCCATGCAAGTCAGTTGCAAGAGGGATTCCAACATGAGTATTTATTGTAAGTGTTTATTTAAAATGTTCTATAGTGCGGACTTTCGCCTAGGAAATGTCAGTGCTTTACATAAAAACAAATCGGCCATACAATAATAGTTAAACACTATTCAGTGGTCCAGAAAAGGTGCATGTACATTGCATGTTGAGAAAATGGTGACAATGAAAATTCCATTTGCAAAACTGCTAGTACATATTCCATGTTTCTTGTTAGTTGATGGGTAATTGATTCCAACTAGAGCTTGCTCGTACTGCAAAGGTGTCGCCATCTGCTTGAGAATATGACTATTTTTCAGATAAAGAAGGGTATTTCGTTTTAGAGCTCAATAATAATACAGGCAGGTCTAAAAGTACCCTAACTTTGGCGAGGAAGCAGTTTGAGTTGAATATGTTATTCCATATTACAGACAAGTTCCTAGTGATGGGAAGTAATCTTGCATCTCTGCAAAGGACATCTTTCCAAGGGGTGTCTGTATTGCAGGGAAGCAAGTTAAGAAGGCGATGCCATACTCCATTCTTGAGATTACCAATGCTTGTAAACCCTCATTGAAAATACCCTCATTAAAAATATTTTTGAGTTTGTGTGTCAGTTCAGAGCATAGACCAACGTCTTTAAGGTATGTCATGGTTTTATAGGGTTTTTAATCATTTGAGCGGATAAGCAGAAGTTCAGTTTTGCTTTGATTAAAGTTTAGTTTATATTTACTAAGGGGCATATGTATCTAGCTCTTTCCCGTTCGCAAACGGGAAGATTCTCAGAATCGTCCCTTTGCGAACGGGAAAAGACATCGCAAATTAGAGAATTGCAAAATTTGCGATTGCATTTAAGGAATCACAAATTGCGATTATTTAAATGCAATGTAGGAAGCACAGAAAAACTGCGATTTGGCCTTAAGGAGTCGCAAATTACCGCCAACTTCAAGTTAGTGGTAATTTGCGATTTCTTTGAAAAATGCACTTTTGTGCACTTTTCAAAGTGCCAAGTGGCGCACAAACATGCACCCATACATATTTCAGGAGTGCAACAGGGTGTCCTTTTGGCACCCTTGCAACCTTGAAATTGCATTCTCAATTTGCGATTCTCTAATTGGTGTTCGCAAATTGAGAATGTCTTCCTATTTATTCCTACGGGCCTCCTAGCCCATAGGAATGAATGGGAAGGTATTCCTTATTTGCTAATCTCAATTTGCAGTTTGCAAATAAGGAATATGTATGATTTGCTAAATATTTAGTGAATCCTACATACATTGCATTTTGCATTCTCTAAATGCGATTCTCTCTTTTTTGATACATATGCCCCTAATTCAGCTATGTATTTTGGAAAAATACCCTTGCTAATAGCTGACGAAGCTGCTATCATTAATCTTAGGAAAAATCTGCATGTCATCTGCATATTACTGGTAAGACACGAGGAGAGGAGGTGTCTCAGGGTTTCTAAATATCTATACAATTAATGTACATACAAAGAATCTAGACCCAGTGGTTATTCTGCAAATATGGCATGTTTAGACACGTCAACCAACATTCCAATAACATGAAGTAGGCTGAACAGCTTTAAGACAAACACTCCTCACAGTATAGGGTTACAGGAATTCTCTGTGAAAAATGAACTGTTTTCAAATTGTTGGACATCTTAGCACCCCCCATGTGGATACTCTCATTATTAATGTCTTAATAATAGTCATTACTCTTTGGCTCTTTTAATTGTAGTTCAGTTTCCCAGGCTTTGTTTTCAGCTCTCGTTGGTGCTGTCAAGCTGCCCACTTTGCATGTTTTGTGTATCTTCCCGGTGGTGTCAATAAAGCGGGATTAGCCAAAGTTTAAAAAATGTAATGCACGCTCAGAATGCAAAACTGTCAAGTTTACTTTTACAAAAATGTGCATATGTTTTCAATCAAGTGGAGAAAAAGCACGCATTTGCACGGATGAGTGAAATATCTGCTCCATGGCCCCGAACATTGAACTGTTTGTCCGTTCACAAAACTTTCCTCTAAAGAAGATTAACAGAAAGGATGTTTATCAGAGGCAGACCTAGGGGAGAGGTCCCGTTAGCCAACTTCTTCATGTAGAAATGATCCCTCCCACCAAAAGGAACAACAGTGTCCATTACTACAATAACCCCATGAAGCACAGTAAAATACCTCATTGCCGATCCATCTTCCAGCTCCTGAATCAGTTATGGGCTGTTCAACGGATGGTTACAGACCCAAGTGTTGATTGGTGCAGAGGGACGCATGAGTCAACAGAAGAGTAGGTACTCAAGTTCCAAGCGATGGTTAGGACCAAGGTGTCAACTGATGGATAATGACCCAATTGTCTACTGATGGTTAGGGACCTAGGTGCCAACTGGTGCAGAGGGACCCATGAGTCAACAGGTGCATAGGGACTCAAATTCCAAGCGATGGTTAGGACCAAGATGTCAACTGATGGTTAGGGAACCAAATGTCTACTGATGGTTAGGGATCCAAATGTCAACTGATAGTTAGGGACCAAGGTATCGGCTGATGGTTAATGGTCAAGGTGTTAGTTGACGGGTAGAGACCAAGGTGTGAAATGATGATTAAGGGTCAAGTTATCAGCTGATGGTTAGGCACCAAGGTGTCGCCTAATGGGTAGGGAGCAAGGTGTGAAATTAATATTTAAGGGCCAAGGTGTCTGCTGATGGTTAAAGACCAAGGAATCAATTGATGGTAAGGGAATCAAGTGTCAACGAGTGGTAGGGGCCAAGGTGTCAGCTGATGGCTAGGGACCAAGGTGTCAGCTGATGGTTAGGGAACCAAGTGTCAACTGGTGCTTAGGGACCAAGGTGTTAGCTGATGGTTAGGGAACTAAGTGTTGAATGATGGTTAGGGAACCAAGTGTCAACTGGTGGTTAGGGACCAAGGTGTCAGCTGATGGTTAGGGAACCAAGTGTCAACTGGTGGTTAGGGACCAAGGTGTTAGCTGATGGTTAAGGACCCAAATGCAAAAATATGGGTAGGAACCAATGTGTCAGCTGATGGTAAAGAGACCACGGTGCCGAACAGTTGTTAGAGACCAAGGTGTCAACGGATGGCTAGAGAACCAAGAGTCAATTGATGGCTACGGAACCAAGTGTTGAAAAATGAACTGAATGCTGATGATAACCAATTTTTACTTCAAAAAGCTAACAGATGTACAGGTGAAATATGCAGAAATGCTGCAAAGTGACCTATGTAAGTGCAGAAAAAAATATCTTAAGTTGTTAAGCCGGATGCTCTAAGACCAAATTGCATTGCCAACAATACTTCTATAAACTCGTCTTCTAGCCAAAACGAGGCAGGGGTTAAAGTCAATATCTCAGCCAAAAGCAAAAATAGATCAACTACTACAAGCTTTGCTTATTCACATAGAGTAACCCATTGAGGGTTACAAGCATGTATGCTGATAACACAATGGGTCCCTAGACCCTGTGTTCTATTTGTAGAGTGTTTGGAGTAGAATTTGCTTGCCTGGCTTGAGGTTTTAGCAAGTCCATGTGGATTCACCTAAATGGGTTTGGCACTCTCTGTTTTGTCTTTGCAGATTCAACTTTGTATCGGATGGTGAGCCTGGTCCTGTCCTGAATGTTGAGCATGGTTCTTTTCTAATTTTTGACATTCACAATTTCCCATTTGTTTCGTTTAATGTCAAGGGGACACTCCCCCTTTTTTTTCCCTGATTTTCTATTTTTTGTTTATCCACTTGGATACACCCTCCTAATCTGATTGTTTATATATTTTGTATTTTATTTCATTCCTTTACCCTGAAACAGGCTCTTGATCGCTGCAACTGCAGTGCCCCCTTCCATCTGATCGCAAACAACATTGTCATCACTTATCTCTCCTTCCTACTAACTATCCCACTTACCTTCATTCTGCTCCTACTCTTTGCATCTCCATATACCTGCCATGATCTGCATTGTTTGTTGTGCAGGTGCTTCTGCTGTGGTGTTGTAGGACTGTCAATTCGTTATATTATTTACCTATCTCATTTCTCTGGAGGTTGTTTGCACCAGTGTTCAAGTGGTGAGGCTTCTTAATTTATGTTACAGTGAATAACAGTCGGACTGCCTGCATTTGTATGGTATGTGGGCATTATATGCTTAGGGGCTGGTAGTCTCACACAAGAGGTCCAAGGGGCACAAGGGATTAACCGTGTGCTGGTTTTCTAGATGTCACATTTTGTTTCAGTCAGGGTGCAATGTAATAGTGTCATCTTTGGGTAGGTATTTTTAGTGTTCTCTTCAGGAGATACTGTAGCTTGCCATTAAAGAAACCACAGGCTTCATTCTACAGGTCCCTCCTCAGACATGTTCACTCTTGGCAGCTGCTTCCTGACTCTTATTGACGTTTCGCACCTCCGTAGGTCTGACTAGCATAGGAGACCATAAGTGGACCCTTCAACTCCAAACTCTTAGGCCCATATGCATCCTTGCCTTCTCTTGTTACCTGCTCCCTCAAACATGTCCCCTATCAATTGTGCATAGTCTCCTTCATTAAGGGAGTTAGGCATTCCAGGTAGTAAGAGCCAGAATTGAGTCAGACGCTCAGGGCAACTAGAAACTTTAAATGAATGGGTCAACATGGTTTGGACTCAAAAGCAACAGGTGGCTTCTGAGGTTTTCTTAGTCAGACACACAAGTGCACGAAAATCACAATCTCTAGCATAACAAGAATACCCTTGGCTAGCAGCTTCTCCAACAGCATGCACAGTCCAACGTCCAGACAAACAAACAAGCTCCAATAGAATGGAGTCGCTTCTGTGACATTACATATGGGTTTCTACCAAGTAAAGTCTCCTTACTGCGACAATTCACACTGGCGTCCATTCCATTCCATGAATAGCAGAATGCAAGCACTCTTACTTTGTATACACCAGATTAAGTAAAGACAAATGATTAATTGCTCACTTTTTAGGTGAATAGATTGACTTTCTCCTGGACTATAGAGATTAAGCCAGAGGGTTCAGGAATAAATGATTTAGTGAAGCATACTCACATAAAAATCATTCTGAATCTAGCCCCCAGAAGGTACCGCACTGATTACTTGGTGTACTGTCAGACTATGGTATAGTAGCATAAAAAGTATTTGTGAAGCACAAATTCACCTCAAGAAATATTTTGACACCACACACTCTGCGACTCTGGGCAATAGCTTGCTTAATCTCCACAACGTCCCCTCGCGGCGGGATGCCTGGCTTTCACCTTGCGGATACCCTGCCGGGGTTATCTCACAGGGGAATACCAGGACGGGTTCCCTAAGCAAGCGCTTAGAAACCGCTTGGTGATTTGCGCTATATAAATTCCTGTACATTTACATTTACATTTACATTAGCAGATGTTTGATACACAATACAATTATACTTATTTTATAGACATCATACAGCTTATTATACAATCTTCTCCTGGGGACAAGCCAGGAGACCCTTACCTGCACGCCTGCACGCAGCGCCAGTCCCTGGGTGGGGAACGCTGTAGGTCTCGCCGCCATCACTCCATCAGCGCGGCTGGAGACTACAGCTCCCAGCGGGCTCAGCGCGCACTTCCGGTTTCCCGCTGTCTTCGCGCCCGGAGGCGCTACAAAGTCCAGGCACTCCCTCGGTGGAGCGGGGGACAAGCCAGGAGACCCTTACCTGCACGCCTGCACGCAGCGCCAGTCCCTGGGTGGGGAACGCTGTAGGTCTCGCCGCCATCACTCCATCAGCGCGGCTGGAGACTACAGCTCCCAGCGGGCTCAGCGCGCACTTCCGGTTTCCCGCTGTCTTCGCGCCCGGAGGCGCTACAAAGTCCAGGCACTCCCTCGGTGGAGCGGGGGACAAGCCAGGAGACCCTTACCTGCACGCCTGCACGCAGCGCCAGTCCCTGGGTGGGGAACGCTGTAGGTCTCGCCGCCATCACTCCATCAGCGCGGCTGGAGACTACAGCTCCCAGCGGGCTCAGCGCGCACTTCCGGTTTCCCGCTGTCTTCGCGCCCGGAGGCGCTACAAAGTCCAGGCACTCCCTCGGTGGAGCGGGGGACAAGCTAGGAGACCCTTACCTGCACGCCTGCACGCAGCCCCAGTCCCTGGGTGGGGAACGCTGTAGGTCTCGCCGCCATCACTCCATCAGCGCGGCTGGAGACTACAGCTCCCAGCGGGCTCAGCGCGCACTTCCGGTTTCCCGCTGTCTTCGCGCCCGGAGGCGCTACAAAGTCCAGGCACTCCCTCGGTGGAGCGGGGGACAAGCCAGGAGACCCTTACCTGCACGCCTGCACGCAGCGCCAGTCCCTGGGTGGGGAACGCTGTAGGTTTTGCCGCCATCACTCCATCAGCGCGGCTGGAGACTACAGCTCCCAGCGGGCTCAGCGCGCACTTCCGGTTTCCCGCTGTCTTCGCGCCCGGAGGCGCTACAAAGTCCAGGCACTCCCTCGGTGGAGCGGGGGACAAGCCAGGAGACCCTTACCTGCACGCCTGCACGCAGCGCCAGTCCCTGGGTGGGGAACGCTGTAGGTCTCGCCGCCATCACTCCATCAGCGCGGCTGGAGACTACAGCTCTCAGCGGGCTCAGCGCGCACTTCCGGTTTCCCGCTGTCTTCGCGCCCGGAGGCGCTACAAAGTTTAGGCACTCCCTCGGTGGAGCGGGGGACAAGCCAGGAGACCCTTACCTGCACGCCTGCACGCAGCGCCAGTCCCTGGGTGGGGAACGCTGTAGGTCTCGCCGCCATCACTCCATCAGCGCGGCTGGAGACTACAGCTCCCAGCGGGCTCAGCGCGCACTTCCGGTTTCCCGCTGTCTTCGCGCCCGGAGGCGCTACAAAGTCCAGGCACTCCCTCGGTGGAGCGGGGGACAAGCCAGGAGACCCTTACCTGCACGCCTGCACGCAGCGCCAGTCCCTGGGTGGGGAACGCTGTAGGTCTCGCCGCCATCACTCCATCAGCGCGGCTGGAGACTACAGCTCCCAGCGGGCTCAGCGCGCACTTCCGGTTTCCCGCTGTCTTCGCGCCCGGAGGCGCTACAAAGTCCAGGCACTCCCTCGGTGGAGCGGGGGACAAGCCAGGAGACCCTTACCTGCACGCCTGCACGCAGCGCCAGTCCCTGGGTGGGGAACGCTGTAGGTCTCGCCGCCATCACTCCATCAGCGCGGCTGGAGACTACAGCTCCCAGCGGGCTCAGCGCGCACTTCCGGTTTCCCGCTGTCTTCGCGCCCGGAGGCGCTACAAAGTCCAGGCACTCCCTCGGTGGAGCGGGGGACAAGCCAGGAGACCCTTACCTGCACGCCTGCACGCAGCGCCAGTCCCTGGGTGGGGAACGCTGTAGGTCTCGCCGCCATCACTCCATCAGCGCGGCTGGAGACTACAGCTCCCAGCGGGCTCAGCGCGCACTTCCGGTTTCCCGCTGTCTTCGCGCCCGGAGGCGCTACAAAGTCCAGGCACTCCCTCGGTGGAGCGGGGGACAAGCCAGGAGACCCTTACCTGCACGCCTGCACGCAGCGCCAGTCCCTGGGTGGGGAACGCTGTAGGTCTCGCCGCCATCACTCCATCAGCGCGGCTGGAGACTACAGCTCCCAGCGGGCTCAGCGCGCACTTCCGGTTTCCCGCTGTCTTCGCGCCCGGAGGCGCTACAAAGTCCAGGCACTCCCTCCGCGTCGCGGGACGCGCGCGGGCAGCGCCGGGCGGAGCCCGGGCAGAGGGCGGGCCGTCTGTGGCCGTCCGGGGCAGGAGGAGGCAGGGCAGGGCCACCCCATTTCCATCAACCGGTTTCAACTTGTGGTGCCGCATCTTAGCATGTCAACTCGCTCCGGTAAGGCCTTGAGGGGTTGCGGGGAGAGTGCCCCCGGGGGTGCTATGTTTGGCTCTATGGACAAATTCCTGACAAGGGTGGCGGCTGTCATCGACAATGAACTTGCCATATCTGAACGGCGCCTTTCTCTTGACTTTCCCCCTGCTAAAAGTCCATCGCCAGCAATAGTGTTGTCCCCTCTAAATCCTACTTCCCCTGCACTCTTGCTTGGGGATCTACCTGGGGATTCCTTTATTGCACCTTCAATGGGTGGTTTAGAAGGGTTAGAAAGCTCACTGATCGGTATCCACGGTACCAGTCCATGTGCCGTGCTTATAGATCCATGCAATGAGCTCTCCTTAGCAGGCTCACCTGGCATTCAGTCCCAACACTGCCCTGAGGTTCCTGCTCCCGTCCCACAAGCTCCGACTAAAAAGCGACCTATCCAGGAGCCTATCAAAATGAAGAGGAAAAGGGCAATTCACACTCGAAAGGGCTGCCCATCTAAGATTACTAACCATCCCAGGTACCCGCCCCTGAGGGGTCCTTCCCCCCAGAGCGCCGCAGGACCTGTATCCTCAGGGACACCTATTTGCGTTCCAGCTGTTATTGATACAGTACCACCTTCCTTGTCGGCCCCACTAACGCCTGTCCAGGCCAACGTGGGTCACTCCATGGAGGCGTTTGAGAAGTTGGTCAAGTCTCTTGTGTTGCCACTTATAGACCAGGTCAAGAGGTTGGGGGACAGGCTTGACTGCTTTGAGCAGGCTATTAGGGACAATTTTTTTGCCCTAAAGACCCTTCTCAAGCACCAGCCAAAGCCCAGTGAGGATAGGACAGATAGGTTAGACAAGTCCAATAGGATAGAGGTTCCAGTGAGACCCCCCCTGGGAGATCAGCTGATGCAGCCGCCCAAGCACCCAGCCCCTGGGAATACTATCTTGGCTGCTCCTAAGGTTGGTCCTAGACAGATAAAGCCGAAGGCTCCCACTCATGCTGCTCACGTGCATGCTACCCTTCCCCCAGTAGCAATATCCCCGGTGGCTACCCAGGACCTAAGGCAACACCAGAAGGGAGGGACGGGCCCTACTTCGCAACCTGGGGCTGTTATATCTGATGCAACTGGTGGTGTTGCATCAACTTCTAAGGTTGCATTTATTCCCGTCCCACCTACAAATCGTCCCCCTTTGGGTCCTCCTCAGAACAGTAGACGCAAGTGCCCTCCAGTTAACCTCCCCCCTGAGTGCCACCCGTATGTTGTCATCCTTACGAAAGTCCCCCCTATTGGGAGTACCCAGCGGGAAAACCATCAGGCACTAAAGAATAAGGTCATCCACTGGCTGAAAGCCAACAGGCCCTTGCCTGCGGGAGTGGATGGAATTATTCTTGGTGTACGCAGGGTGGGTTGGATTGGACACGGGAAAAAATCGCTTGAAGGGGATTGTGTGGTTGTAAATTTCCAAGATGCTAGGGTTGCCCATTTAATATGCTCTCAAGGTCAACCCACGGTTGGATCGGGTATCGACATAGTCGATTTGACATTTTTTTACCCACGGTCTATTATGACCACCCCCACCATCCACCTTGGACAACCCTCCTTCATTAGCAGCCCAGGGGGCCAATTTTTGGTGGAAAACACTGCCCACGGCCTTTCGACCCCGGGAGTTCTTTCCCAGCAGCTATGCCTAGCTCCAGTGATACCAAATTGGGGACCTGGGAGCTGTTGACTCAGTTATTATCCGGGGGAGGATGCTGTGGCCCCAGGTTTTGTCGCTGAGTCAACACCATACCCCAAATCCAATGGCTCCTCCTCCCCACCGCAGACTCTGGCTACGGCCGAGTCTGTAGAGGGGAAGGGGGAGACTGGGGCATCCCATAATTTTCTGCCTGGTCCCCCTGATGTGGGTTCTGTGGTCTTGTCACCCCCTGTCGAGGATTGTAGCATTGCAGCTGTAACGGACCCCCAGATTAAGGTTTTCAGCTGGAATGTTGCGGGCCTCGAAAGGAAGCTGGCGTTGCCGGACTGGAGCGAGCGTGTGGAGCAATACTCCATATGCCTGTTCCAGGAAACCTGGAGTCGGGTGCCCCTACACAAGGCGGATTATTCCACCCACTTTTTGCCGGCAGTAGAAAGTGCAACTGGCAGGGGCCGCCCCTCTGGTGGCCTGTTAATCTGGGTAGCCACCGAACTTAACTGTAGGGTGGAGGAGAGGGACACTAATTGCCCTGACCTCCTAAATATTTTGCTTAGAAATTCCCAGGGCAGAGTCATTTTAAATATTTTTAACATCTATGCCCGTGGCACTAAGGGGGGAAGAGAATCCCCAGTTATAGCTTGCCTGGAAGCGCAACTCCGCTCATCTCCATACAGGTCCTGTACATTGTTGGCAGGTGATCTGAACTGCACTTTCGAGCCCCTGGACCTGGACATCCTAGCAGATCAATAGGAACTTGATAATGGGTGGGGGATTCCGCCCCTCGAGCTTGGCCCTGTTAAAAAGTGGACAGAAGTGGCCCTCCAGATTAACTCTCTAGTTATGGAGTTTGGTCTTAGAGCTGCCAATGGCAGGACCAGGTCCGATAAAGTAGGGGCGCACACCTACAACAGGCCAGGACACACGTCACGGATTGATTATTTCCTCCTTGACATACACCTGTGGAGCCTGGTGGAGGACATGGTAGTTCTACCTTCTGTGGAGAGTGACCACAATCTCCTGTCCCTCACCCTGTCCCACAGGTGCGTCAATAGCACCGTGAGTAGTTCTCCTTGTAACCCCGCTCCGGACCTGTCAGTGGTCACGAACTGTGGACGAAGGCTAAAGTGGGCGAAGCTAGCTCTTTCGGAGGAGAAAACCTCTGCGATTAGGCAGCTTCTGGTCTCAGCCCTAGCCAATCTTGACTGCCAAGAGGAAGGGCTGATGGAGGTGGCACCTAGGTTTTGTGTCATAATTCAGGCCATTGGCGACCTCTTTGTAGTCCCAGCTCACCCGAGCGGAAGGAAACCAAGCCTACGACCGGGTCAGGGCTGGTACAACCAAAAGTGTAGGGAGGCGAAATCACTTCTTATCGAGGCAGTCAAGTCCAAATTACCGTCTAGGACTAGGGAGGCCAGGAGACACTACGCACTCTGCCAGAAAAATGCAAGGATGGAGTGGGAGGTTAATTTCTGGCAGGACCTCCTGGCTGCCAGTCGTGGGAAAGATGCCAAAGGTTTTTGGGACATGGTGGGCAAAAGGAATCGCCCCGACGATTCCCGGAGGACTTGTGCCATTAATGCCCAGACTTGGTTTTCCCATTTCCAAAATCTTTATTCTGCTGTTGAAGGCCCACTTAATGATCCCTTTAAAATCCCATCCTTTACTCTAGTTCGTGACCTGGAATTGTTTTCCCCCCTGGATGTAACAAAGCAGATCAAAACCTTGGTCCCCTTGAAAGCAGCTGGCCCGGATGGCCTACCGGGGGACATCCTCCGTGCTTACCCGGAAGAATGGGGGGTACTAATCTCTGCACTCCTCAATGCAATCATGGGGGGAGGGCCTGTGCCTGACTCCTGGAGAGGTGCGGAGGTGGTCCCCATTTTTAAAAAGGGCAGTCGGGATTTACCCGGGAACTATAGGCCTATAAGCCTAATAGACTCCAGCCAGAAATTGGCCGGGAAAACCATCTTGGGGAGAATCACTCAATGGGTGGACGACAATCACATTCTGTCCGACATGCAGGCTGGGTTCCGTTCGGGTACAGGAACTATTGAACAGGCCTTTAGGCTTTTGTTGTTACACTGGAAGGTGGTGGTGCTGGGCAAAGGCAGTCTCTATCTGGCCTTTATTGACCTTAAGACTGCCTTTGACCTGGTACCAAGGGAGGAACTTTGGAGGGTGCTTCATGGTTTAGGGATGCCCCCGTACCTATTGAACCTCCTTATTAACCTGCACATCAACACCTATGCCCAGGTTAGATGGGGGCTGAATGGGGAAAAGACCGATAAGATCAGGGTCGAGAGGGGAGTAAGACAGGGCTGTGTTTTGGCCCCTACCTTATTCTCCCTCTATATTAACGGGGTGGTAGATCATCTACTGGGCGAACCATCAGACGCTCCCAGCCTGGGTGGAGTAAAAATTCCAACTCTGTTGTTCGCCGACGACACCCTCCTCATCTCCAAAACCCCCCAAGGTCTACAGACTTTGCTGAACCGCTTCCAGGACTTCTGTACCACTAAAGGCCTCGTCATTAACATAGACAAGACCAAGTACCTAGTCATGCACCCACCCCGCAAACTTGGTCGCCCTCCAATTCTGAACTCTATACCCCTAGAAAGAGTGGCGGAATTTGATTATCTGGGGATCCGACTGAATGATGCAATGAGCTGGACTGCCCACATTGATAAAATGACTCTGGCTCACAAAAGGGTGGGGGGCGCCCTTCTTAAGGAGTACAATAACTCCACAAAACATTGTGTTGCTCCTATACTTGAGATCTACAAAGCTCGTGCGGTCCCAGCTTCTCTCTATGGATCGGAACTGTGGGGCTTGGGCAAAGTCGACTCATTGAGTAAGGCCGAAAATAAATTTATCAAGGATCTTCTTGCTATTCCATCGAGCAGCCCGACCATCCCAGTGCTCTTGGACACTGGCTGTAAAGCCATAAGGGACCAGGCTCGGCTTCGTCCCCTTCTGCTCTGGGCACGCTTGTGGAGGGTCCCGGAGCTACAATCTTATGCCAATGGGCTGGCAGAAGTGATGCATGCTGATGGTTGGAGTAGCATCAAATGGCTGAAGGACATAAAACATCTTTTAGGGGAACTTGGTTTGGCCTCTTGCTGGCATAGTCACTCCGCTCCTCCAAAGAAGATTCTAAAAAAACTTTTCTGGGAGTGGGTTGGCGTGAAGCGCTCTAGAAGCCAGCAGCATTGCAAAACCACCGCAGCTTTCCTGCTGTTCAAAGACGTTGTCTTGTATGAGCCATATATGGATATTATATCAGTTGCTATGGATAGGTCCTTGTACATTAAATTTCGGCTAGGAACCTTGCCCTTGGCCGATCTCTGTTCAAGGTGGAATAAAGCCCAGCCCACATCACGCTTTTGTGCCTTTTGTCAGGACAAACCAGAGACGGTGCCACACTTCCTTTTCGAATGCCCGGACTATGGTCGCCCCAGATCACGTTGGCTTGGCCCCATTTGCAGAGAACTGGGGACTCGTCAGTACTCTGTTGCCCTTCGGATTCTTTTAACTAATACAGCCCCTCCTATTGTTTGTGCTGTTGCAAAATTTTTAAAATGGGCTTGGTTGATTAGACTTAGAAGACTGACCATAACAATTTAATTCTTTTTTACCTAATTTATGCTGACATAACGTGTTTTAATTATCATTCCATCTGTACAGTCTTACTTATTTCGACATGCTGTTTTTATCTTTTTGTACTGCTTTTATGATATGTGCATATCGAAATAAAGCATCAATCAATCAACAATCTTCTCTTATTTCAATGCAAACCGTCATGCGAGGTGACATTATTCTCCACTTGGTGAATTGCATGTTCTTTTAAAAATGTTTTCTTCCTTACACACACTCTCCTTGCCTTCTTAACTCTCTTTTTTTCTCCCTCCCACAGAAAAAATATACTTTTTTCCGCTATGTGTTGGTTATATGTCGAATCCGTTCCAATTGTTGCCGAACTATTGTAATACCTCAGACTGGACATAATTTATTTTTAAATCTCATTTCTGACCTGGAAAAGGGATAAAAGGCTGGATCACAATTGACGACTCTTTCCAGACAACACTTATTTAGGGAAATTAGAATAAATGGGGATCAGTACTCCCCGCTCACTTATAAGCCAACAGTAGATCGACTATTGGTTTCCAAACACTATGTGACTTGGACTCTGGGGGTCGATGTCATCACCTGTGAAATAAGCTCATTGGTGCAAGGAAAATTACACTTTTATTTGATCAAACAAGACGCCTCTCCTCAAACAGCACACAATGTTGTGAGCAGCCTTTAGTGCAATGTAGAGACCGCTCTAGGCTCACATTAGGCAGCTAACCAAGGGCAGGCTCCTTATAAAAGGGTGCTGGAAGGAAGTTGACATTGTACCCATCAGTCCACCTGTAGCATTTGTGTTGGATTATAATAGCGTGATCTGTATGCACCACTCCAGGTTAGCGTGCATCAATGTGCATCTGTAATTGAGCCTAAGATCAGTGTTTTAAGTGGAAATACAGAAGGGCAGGTACTTCCTCTTTAGAGTACCTGTTTGCTCCTAAGAAGTGCTTGCACTCTCCATCAAATGTATTCCAGCAGTGCGCAGAAGTGCAGGTACTCTCCCTTTTAAATTAAAGATGTGCAGGTACTCAGTACCTGCACATTTAAAGCACTGCCTAAGACCTTGACTCATTAACGTTGTCTACATCAGTCTTCCAACCTGCAAAAAAGCTGTCTTGCCCTTGCAAAGTTTTGCACCCATGTCTTATAATTTGGGAGAATAATGCAGGAATGTGTTTTTCAGACAGTGGGGCTATTGATTCTGTTGAAGGGATATTCCCGCTCACTATACTGTTGAAGGCCACAGGATGAAACTTGACGTGGACTTGACGATACATGTATTGCACCTCGACCCGCCTGTCATAGTTAGCAGAAGAACCACAGCTCCAGGGGTGTCGCTATCAATGGTGCAGCAGGTGCAGTGACACCAAGGCCCGGGAGTGTTAGAGGCCCACTGAACCCTATAGTAATCAACCATAGAAATCACATAGCATTTAAAGTGCCACAACATATATTGTACATTGTGCCATGCAAAGAATACAACAAACCCCAGTTATGGCTGAATTATACTACCTAGCCATTGGACCGGGAGGCCCATTTTCCGTGCCTGCACCAGAGACGAATGCACCCATGTTAAGCCATTGCACCACCTGCCTTTTTGTGAAAATCTTATGCCACTGACATTCACTGCATGCTGCATGCAAGTCAGGGCACCTTATGGAGTGCAGTTTGGGCCTGTTGCTCACCGGGTGGGTGTGGGTAGTGGGGACCTCATCATTTCCCAGTATGCGTTATGCACATAGAAAAGTCAGCCAAAGGTAATTCGTATTCGGCCTCTCTCGAAATCCTTAAGAGATTTTATTGTGAAAAGGGGAAGAATATCTTGTTCCTGCCAGAAAATAAAGGCGCCTCTGCCAGTGAAGCGGCCTTGTTCCCTCTTGCCTCATCAGCGTTCCCACGGAGATAAGCCACGGTTTCCAAGGCAATCCTGGGCGCGAGGTCCTCTGTTTCCATCATAGCACGCAAAGTTAACAGCCAATGGAAGGAGGCGGACCTCAGCAGAGAGCCTTGACGCTCTGATGAAAGAGAGCACGTGAGCATGAAAAACAACATGGCCTCCGCTCCACGCCACTGCTCCACGAGCAGTGATTGGACGTGGCGCGCTTTTCTAAACCTCACGCCGCCCTGTGGTCCTCTGAGCTTGTTAGACGTGGTTTTGAAAGCTTGGTTTGAACCACAGTTCTGGGCGCATCTTATCTGTGAAAGGAATTCCATGTTGTCTGAATGCACCGTTTTAAATAGTTGTTCTGCCTTTTTACCTGCGCTGCAAATACGAATCTTATTAGGATATAGGGGATAATTCTAGTACCACAGGGTGTATTCCTCCCCTCATCACCTTGAGAACACTGCATGTGTGATGCACAGCCTATGCCTTGTCACTGTCAGGCTGTTTTTACAGGGTTTTGTTATTGTTCCTTTTTATTTGGTACTTCTGTCCAGAGTGACTTGAAGCAACCACTGTTCAAAATACCTACACAGTGAACAAATGTCTGCCGGTACCCGCCTTGAGGAAATCCTCAATGCAGAGTTTCTATTTACTTTATACGTTTTTTTTTATTTTTTAAATCTATAAGTGCCATTCATCAGTTGCCAATGGAAAATTCGAATCCATCAATATATTTTACACGGAAAAGGCTTTAAGTTTCGCTACCAGAAAGTTATATCTCCTACATGTATCTAAAATAAAACAGAGAAATTACCATCTAATACTCACCAGTTATGGTTAGCTGTCTGACCGTGGCTTTCCCAGGCATTGTAATGCTCAAGATCTCAGGTGTGATAATGACAACTACATATATTTATTTGTTTAAAGGTTTTTGTAAAGCACTACGTGTCTCCTTTCGATTGCTTCAGAATTCTAAGATGAAACTCATTGAAGAGATAAAGTGCAATCACGTCCAGTGTTCTTCAGACACAACACCAACATCATATAAGATCATAACAGAGCAATTGTATCCGGTTGTAACTGACAGCCTTCCGATTTTCGTACCTATAGTATTACATCACCACTTCTTTATTGACTCTTTTGCCTACCCACTGACCTACACACTTGCACACTTATTGATTTATGCTTTTCCTCACCAAATCACGTATGTGCAACTGTCCCCTGTGCGTGGTCAGATCAAGGTGAAGTGGCCTTGGAGCATGCCAGCTCTCCTCCCAATGTATATATGAGCGCTTGTTCACAAAAATAACAGGGGCACCAGAACCTCTGCTAAAGCATGCAGACTTGCATCAATAACTATGATGGACTTAAGGTCATCAAACATGCTTTGACCACAAACAACATCACAGAATTGATCCATTTTCTAGCCACTATGTCCTGAATATCCTCTTAGTTGCACCTGAAGAGTCAATGGATCTGCTGGGATTCAGCCATAGACAGGAGCTTGTGGCATGGTATAGCCTTAGAAATGTATATTGTGTTATATTAGTTCTTTCTCTTTCGCCTTGGTTGAAGAGCCGACTAGCTCCATTATGATCCCGGAATTTTAGTTGGTTAGCTCCCTACTGTCCTTGTTTGATGAATCTTCTGGAAAGGTTAGTTGGCATGAGTCTGCAAATATGTGCTTTATCTTGTACATTTCATCTTAAAGTAATCAATACCTTCTGTAACGTGTGGAGACGTTGTTTAACACTGGCAGAGCTGTTGTTGGGCCCATCGAAGAGGCGTACCCTATAAAGCCACCCTTCCACTTTTTTCAAGGGGGATAACTCTTATCTGAAGTCTTTCGATGACTACAACGATGGGCAGATCAAAGGCATCAAGTATCTGTTATATTTGCGACCACATCTTAAATCAGCAACTTTTTACGGTTTCATAATGCTATTTCATCACTTATAGGGGCTGATTCTGATCTCTTTTGGAAAGCATTGGGACCGAATCATGTCTGGAATTCTTTCCATACGACTAGTGTCAGGGGAGTCTGACCAAACAAGTATGATGCATTTGAGTGCATCTGGATACGATTCGGTCGGACTCCCATTGACTTCAATGGGAGCTTGTGTACCGAACGTGTACACAGGCTTGCACTGACAAAAGGGGTGGTTGGGGATAATCGTGCACCCTGTGGTGGGCACCCCTTGGTGCCTGCCACACTGTGCATGGTTGGAAAGGGGAGACCCTTGGGTACCCCCAAAGGCACGATTCGGAGGGCCCCGGGTGAAGGGGCCAGCTACGGCCCCCCAAAGACCGATTCCAGCAGCCTTTTTGATCCCTCCAAACCAAATCGTAAAGGCTTTCCGAATCGTTCATCGTAGTTTGTCGCTTGAAAAACCTACTCCATAGAGCTGTACGATTCGGCTCTGGAGGGCTCTATCTCTCCCAATGCCTTCTGGAACCGATTCGGTCAGGGCTAAGGCTTACAAGGCATCGTACTTGGTCATTCGGAACTGTGAACGATTCGGTCGGGAACAGGGGCTCCGGATCGGTTTAGGCAATTCCGCATCCGATTCGTAGCCCTTCCAAACGAGATTGGAATCCATCCCATAGTGTTGCACATGTCTCCATACATAGGAGCATGTTAATGACTGAATCCATAACATGCACTACAAGTGAAGTGCATTCAGCTTACTGTGCACTTTAACCTAAAGATGTTCCTCGTGGAACATGCATTGGCAATGTATATCATGCTTGAGTACAGTTGCAATTAAATTGTACTCACCCGAAATATAACTGCTGGGAGTTTTCTAGGAGGGTGGCTGTTTTTCTGACAAGACCTTATTCAGGAGGACATAGGAGTGCACCTCCAAATGTAACTTACTCACAACAAGGAAACCATATGCAAGTAATAGGTCAAAATAGAAAGATGACTACCAGATACTGGTTGTATGACATTACAATGCATGCTTTTACCACACATGCCTTTACCATGCATTTTTTACACAAATTTTTTTTACCACGCATGTAAGTATAATTAATGTAAGTGATATATATATATCACCAACAAACCAAGTCCACAAAAGGAATCACGTACTCTCAGGACGCAAAGAAGTTATATAGTTCAGGATCTAATCAGCTTCTCCATAACGCGTTTCGGCTGTCTAGCAGCCTTGCTTCCGTTTGAGCAAGGCTGCTAGACAGCGGAAACGTGTTACGGAGAAGCTGAATAAATCCGAACTGTATAACTCATTTGCGTCCTGAGAGTACGTGATTCCCTTTGTGTACTTGGTTTATTGGTGATTTGCTGGCTGGCTGCTTCACTGGCGTACGTACCACCTTCCATGGATCCGTGGGCTGGGTAGAAGCTCAAGTTTGGAAATATATATATATATATATATATATATATAATACATTTTAAATTGTATTTTTGGGGGGGACCCCCCAAACCCTCCCACTTAAAAAAATAAATAAATAATGTTTATATTTGAATTGGGGAGAAACCACCTAATCCCCTTTACTAATTACCCTTGCCACCTTATGCCCATACACACCCCTAAACTCTACAAATACCCTTTTTTTCAGGGCTGGCTTTAGTGCTGGTGACACCCGGGCTGCAATGTTTGTTGGCGCCCCCCAATGACCTCCTTCTCCATGGATTCCCTCAATACCACCCTTTAACAGTGCCCCTTAAGTCTCCATAAACACTCCTCGTGCATTTCTTTTGTTTCATAGCACCACTCATACCAGTGTAGAGTGTCAGAGCACTTTACATCACACACACATTACACAGAGACAATGAATCATACATGTGTAAATCAGTGTATAGGAAATGTTACATAAGACAGAGGACTACAAAGTGTAGGAGTTACATGTCATCCATACTGGTAGACAGTATATTTTAAGAGTGCTTGGTTTGGAAAAGCATCAACTCAGAATTTAAAATGTAACATGATGGTTGGGTGTTGTTCTTACTAATAAGAATTGATTTCAACCCAAATTAACCCTTTTTTACAACATTAGGATAATGAAAGACCGGGGAAAAATCATAACTCTCTAACCAATACCTGGCTATTCTCCTTGTAGTTATTTTCTGAATCTGAAGTACTAGCGGACTTTTTCCGGATGGTGATCTACAGCGCCTTGATGCCTTTGGGTAATTGCTGCTCTCTATAAATTTTAATTCAAATCAAATACCTTGCAGCTTTCATGCAGCTCTTTGATGACACTTAATAGCTAATTATTTTAGGATTTTAACCTATAAAGTGTAAGTAACAAAAGCAGTAACCCACTGATCTAGCAACATTGTATGCACTTTGTGATCTGTATAGTACAAATTCTTTGCAGCAGGCATATTAACCCTCTGGGCTACCTTATGATGAGTCAAAACTGCCCCTAGACAAAATTCTGATCTCTCTCCAGGAAGAACATTAATCACCGGAGTTATTTTGACACTTTTATTGTTGCCTGAAAATTGCTGGAAGCAAAGAAGGCAGCAGCAGGTGCTTTTAAAATCAAAATATACTAGCAGTTGGATTGTAATAAAGTGCCTGCGTCGCCTGCATGAACCTGCCCCCGAACCCCATACTGTCCATTACCCTCCAAAGGAATCGCCATGAGACCCAATCAAAGGCCTTTTCGGCGTCGAGTAATATAAGTGACATCAGGTCTCCGGCTACTTGGGCAGCATCAAACAGAGTAATAACTCTCCTGACGTGTTTGGTGGTCCCCTTCTTGGGTATAAAACCATGTTGCCATTCTGAGACAAGGGGTTCCACTATTCGGGATATTCTGGAGGCTAATACCGTAGAAAATATTTTGGAATCGCAATTGATGAGAGTTATTGGTCTATAAGAACTCATGTCTAGTGGAGATTTATCCTTTTTCGGAAAAATGGAGATTCTAGGGCTGGACCAGGAGGCTGGGGTAGAGGCTCCGCTGAAGATGGATGTAGTTACCTCTGTAGATATGACCTTGATTTGATTGGCAAAGATTTTAAAGAATTAAAGGGGGATGCCGTCAGGGCCAGAAGCCTTCCCATCGGGGAGACTATTGAGGGCATCCAGGATTTCTTCCCATGTAGGGGTAAGGTCCAAGAGCTGACTATCCTCTAAGCTAAGCTGACTTAGTTCGATCTCACTGAGATAGCCAAGGATCTCTCTAACTAGGGCATCGGCCGTGAAGCAGCTTTCTTCCTTATATAGTTTGGCATAGAACTCCTGGAACCCAAGCCGAATAAGATTAGGATCCGTAACCTCTGTACCTGAAGAAAGTCTGATTGTATGGATTTCACTGGAGGTAGTTTGTTGTCTCGTCCTGACAGCTAAATGATGCCCAATGTTGTCACTACACTCATAGGTCTTCTTCCTTGCCGCTGCCCACTTAGCCGCGATTTTTTCCATAAACACCACCCTGGCCAAAACTGCTTCTTGCTGGACTGGCTGGCAATCTAATCCTGCATGGATTGCTTGGGTTAGCTTTATTTCTATATTTTTTAATTTTTCTTGGAGATCCTTGACCAGATTTTTTTCCCCTCTATTTTTCTGGACGGAGAACCTGAGGGTCTTGCCTCTGATCCCTGCCTTTAAGGTGTCCTAGACTGTCATTTGGGAAGCGGAGCCAATATTTATCTCCAGGAACTCCTGGATGCATCCTTGCATGTGATTAACATAGCTAGAGTCGTACAATAAAGCTTTCTCAAAGCTCCATCTGGAAGCCTCTCTAGATTGCCCAAACTCCTTTATGGTGAGAATAAGAGGGTTATGATCGGACATAAAACGGGGTGCAGTATCTATAGTAAAGCTGGTGGCCAATGATGCAGAAACAAAAAAGTAGTCCAGTCTAACCAATACATGATGCGGGGCCGAGTAAAAAGTGTACCCAGGTTGTAAAGGGTTTTTACTCGCCCAGCTATCTATCAGTACAACTGACAGAGCCCTTTAAAATCTCGCGAGGCACCAGGCAGGGCTGCCCCTGCTACCCGTTACTGTTCGCTCTCTATCTAGACCCCCTTATCAAGCAAATAGAGAAAAATCATAACATCTCTCCAGTAATATATTTCCAAAACAGCTGTAAAATCCTGGCTTACGCTGATGATCTCGCCATCACCACTCCAAACCCTGCCAATTCCACACGGGTACTAGAAAGCGAGGCCCACAAATTTGGGAGATTATCCGGGTATGCCCTAAATAAGAGCAAAACGCAGATTCTAGTAAACAACTAAATTACCTGGACTGACGCCAGAGTGGTGCCAAAGGCCAAATATCTGGGCGTACTGGTTTCACCTAGGCTAGAGGAAATAGTCACAGGCATTAAAACAAATTGATAATTTACACCTAACGCTGGTCGGCAGGTGCTACGTCATCAAAATGACTTATTTCCCTAAGCTACTTTATTTTTTTCGTTGTATACCCCTTGAGTTCAGTAAAAAAGATCTTCTTAAATTTCAACAAATCTTCACCCAATTTATTTGGGCATACGCTCAGCCCAGACGTGCACTAAAACATCTCACGTTACCGAAAGATAGAGGGGGATGGGCTTTTCCTAACATCACTATATACTATTGGGCGGCAGTTCTACAATATAGTTCAGTTCTACTAAGAGAACCCACCTGCGGAGCTGAACCGTCTTTACCCTCACCCTTTCGGTCCTTGTTAGGGGAACAACACTGGAGCTGCTTAATCCGTGAAACAACTTATGGATACTACAATTGCGTTAAATTTAAGACGCTAATGAACTCTTACAAAGTTTTTCGCCATGTCCGGAGAATCCTTGGAATTGGTAGACTTAACTTTTACTCCCCTATAACCAACAACAACAACTTACCTGCTATATTTAGTTCATCCTATCTGTCTGAATGGTATAGAGCAGGGATAATAAAACTAGGGGATATTATAACAGCTAGGGGGATTGAATCCTTTTCGACCTTACAGACTAGATTCAAACTAAAAAGTCAAGATCTATTTAAATACATGGCCATTTACGACTACCTCTCTAGGAAAGTGGGAGGAGCCAGCGGATTTGCTGAGGTTGAGCTTATGAATACTCTCCGGAATATTACTACTGCTCATATTGGAAGTATTTATCAAATATTAAATAAGGAAATCCCAGACGACTTAGAATCTATTGCTTCCAAATGGCACACCAAACTTGATTCCCCTCAAAGTGTTTTTAGGTCTCGCCTGTCGATGCGCATGCGCATCGAGCTTGCGAGCCTATTGCGGCTTTAACAACGTTTAACTAAGAAGCAAGGAATCGTGGCGATTCCTTGCAGTGCCCGTGACTTTTAAGCTCAATACGCATGTGCATTGAGCTTAAAAGCGCGTGCACATCAGTTCCCTCAGCCGCACTCCAGGCCCCTGCTGTTTTCACACACCCTCCCCGCTCCGCCCCCTCCCCTGCCCGCCGTGTCGCATTTCTCCTCCCCCCTCCCCTTCTCTGCCTTCCCTCCGTCTTGTCTCTTCACTTCGCCGTGCCTCCCCTACTCTCCTCCCCCTCCTCCTCCTACTCTCCTCCCCCCTCCTCCACCTACTCTCCCGAGCGAGCTTCAATCTTGTTTGTAAAAGAGATAACTTGCCAGTTTTATAAAGTCAAGTTCGGAATACATTACATTGTCCCAAGATGATTTACGAGCAGGTAGAGGAAATGCGCCATGATTCTGTTATCCCTCCCGCCGTTCACTGCTTTGGTTCCCGCTGCCATATTAGCATGCAGCTGTGTGAAATAGCAGCGGAGTTTACACAGATACGAAAAAAAAAAAAAAAAAATGATAGTTCTGGTGCGCCATGGCTGCACCAGCTTCAAAAAACAAAGGGCATGATTCCAAAGGGGAATATGGAAAAGGAGGGACTTACACAAAAGGCCACAGACAGCCGTAGTTTTCAATAGGCTCTAACGCAGATCGGAAATGCGGCACTTTTTACGCATGTTCATAATGACAAAATGAATCTGCACGCGAGACGCATGTGCAAAAATTGCTGTTCTAACATGCGTTTGTCACTTGCACAGAATATGCACCAGGTACCGGTGGTAGGGGTGTGGGAGGTCCTGTGATTTGCACCTGATACACTTTATTTTCATTGGACAGTGTTAAGCCAGCAGTAGGAGACAGAAGTGTCCCCGCTGAGTGAGTTGAAGGTCAAACCTATGCCTCTACTCTTGTACGCCATGATCAATAGAGTAGAACATTGTATGTGTACCTCATAAGGGATAGGAATGTAATTCAATCGATTAAGGTGCAGGCTGTTTCAAGGTCCATACGTGTCAAAGCTTCTCCCATGTGTGATATGGGCGCATAGATGGGGGCACTCTGACATCAGCAGGACCCGTTCCTTCACCCATATGCCTCGCTTTATCATTTCATTTTGGGGTTTTGAAAAGTGTGAGCAACTATTCCTTTGGCGGCCTCGGAGCCTCACGGGAGCCAGCGTTTATAGAGTAGCAGATGCACGCCCACTGCTCTGATATGCACAGTCCGGCATGGTTAACACCCCAGCCCCACCCCACAAAATCCAGGCCTGCGGCCAAAACGAATTAGAGCAGGTACGATTATTATTTCGCCGTTACATGCCATTAATTTCCCTTTCACGCACGACCTTGTACACTCTGCTGCACTTTATATGTGTTCAAATGAAGATGGAAAGTGCATTCCTCGGGCTTTGTAAGTTATCCACGGTGTACTTCCTTGTGGCAGCGCCTGCATTGCATATTACTTACTTGTCGTTCCAACTGATCTGCAAATAACACATTTGCATCACCAAAAGTGGAAATAAGCTGCCATTTTCTCAACTTCTGTGTGTACTGTACCGTAGCCCCCACAAAAGTCCCACAGTCAGCAACAGTGGTAACATCTCTTGTTTATTTTCTCTTCCTTGTTTGTTATATCTTCCTCCGCATTGCTGGCTCGCCCCTCCCCCTCCACAGCGGCCCTTATTGTCACCTCGGCTTACACTCACCCCTCCTTTCTCCCCTTTAGGCTGCTTTCGGATGCTTTGTTCGCAGCTTGTCATTTACTTTTGCATTGTGGGCGTATTATGATTATATTTCTTAGGGAAGGGTAGTGCTAGTCCAAGGTACATTGCGCGCTCCCACCTTTCTCTGGCCTCGTCTTAATTTGTCTCTGTAAATAATTAAAATTTAGCATCTGAGGTATTGCGGGTTACCTGTAAATGTGAAGCGATCTAATTTTAGTTTCTGATTTGACGTTTCTGAATTTAAAAGTTTGTTTTCATTTATCTGAACAAACCTTTTACTGGCACAGTTGTAACTGTTCTCACTGTGGATACAATCATGTTTGCAAGCGCTGCTTCTAGTTCGAACCTTTGTAGACAGGGCCTATACTGAGCGTGTTCTTGTGCTAGGGCTTAATTTCAGCCGGGGTTTACCGGTGCGCACATTGGCGTTTAATTCCTGGCGCTTACTCTGGGCATGTTGTAATACATATTACTTAAGGAATATGCTGTTTCCGTTTTTTAACACCCAAAAGTGTAAGTTATCTGTGTTCTGCTTATTATGTTATTCATCCTAGGTGTCTGGGCCACGGCAACATTTGTGCTCTTGTGCTGCCCACACAGGAAGCACACCAGCCCCCTCACTGTAATAGGAGGCAGACCCAGCACCTCTCCCATACTTCTAACAAACAGCTCTACAGTAAACAGTCTGTGTACTGCTTCTTATCACTGCAATCTATCTCCGTTCACTGGCTCCTCACCCGCCCCCTTCACTCCTCTCTAAACATTCCTTCCCATGGCGTTTGGATCTCGGGAGAGAGCAGTGGCACACAGCTGCATTCCTCCCCTGTTGTTGAAGATTTTACCACTAATTAACACAGTGCAGTCGAGGTCGCTTTCACTTTTGTGTCCGCGCTTCTTCTACTGGTGAATTTCATGCCTATCTGTGCTCCTCACATTCACGCATAATAAAGTGTAATTCATAAAGCACATTCGGTACCCCTCACTGTGCAGGTCGCAATAACTGACTTACTTTAATAATTGGGTGGCAATAGAAATATCCAACACTCCAACATGTATCACAGTGAGCTGAGCACGTTGTTATAACTACTTCCCTTTTGACAAACTGCGATACACACTGTGACAAAGGCACACTTCCACGTCTCTCTGGCCTTCTTTTTTTTTGCCTCTGTAAATAATTAACATTGGCACCTGGTGGATTGCGGGTTACCTGTAAATGTGAAGGATGTAAATTCATTTTCTGTTTTCACGTTTCTGAATTTAAAAGTTGTTTTCATTTATCTAAACAAACCTTTAACGGGCACAGGTGGAACTGTTCAAACTAATAGATACAATAATGTTTGTAAGCGCTGCTTCTACTTAGAACCTTTGTAGGCAGCGCCCAGAATGAGTGCGTTCTTGGGCTGGGGGCTTAATTTCAGCAGGAGTCTACTGGTGTGACCGTTGGCACTTAATCATTAACACTTGCATTTTGTGTGTATTATGAAACATATTTCTTATTTAATCTTCTGGATACTGTTGGACTGCTGTAGTAGAGGTAAGATGTGTAGCTACCTCAGCAGTTCATAGTCTTCTAGCTGCCATTGGTAGGGCCCATAACTATACCTTTTTATATTGTAGTATGCTACATTTAGTTTGTCTTGATGAAGACACATGAAAAGGTGTTGCAAGGGGTCAAAACGCTTATGCTTCCACTGATACCGTTTGCAAATAATTCTATGCATTGCAGCCTTCACATTGGGTGAAGTCGGTGCCCTTGCAAATAATTTATTGTAGAAGCCAAAAAAGAGACGTTGTTTCTCTTTTTAATTAACTTTCTCCATGCACCTAATACTTGTTCACTTGCACTGTGCTGCGACTTGGAGCACATTTTGATGAACTATAGTTTTTGTGTAGTTGTGACAAATCTATATATAGCTTATTTTGAATTTTATACAAGTGTTTACTCTATATCAATTTTTTCTCAGCACTTCGTCGGAGACCATTTGCTTTCTTGCTCCCTCGTTTGTATACCGCTTCCCACTCACAACCACCAGTATTTTATTTTATTTTTATTAACATGCTTTCCTCACTCACCCTCACTCACCCTCACCCTCACTCACCCTCACCCTCACTCACCCTCACTCACCCTCACCCTCACTCACCCTCACCCACACTCACCCTCACCCTCACTCACCCTCAACGCCTCACCCTCACTCACCCTCAACCCCTCACCCTCACTCACCCTCAACCCCTCACCCTCACCCACCCTCAACCCTTCACCCTCAACCCACCACTCACCCTCACTCTCACTCACCCTCACTCACCCTCAACCCCTCAGCCTCACCCTCACTCACCCTCAACCCCTCACCCTCAACCCCTCACCCTCACTCACCCTCAACCCCTCACACTCACTCACCCTCACCCTCACTCACCCTCAACCCCTCACCCTCACCCTCACCCACACTCACCCTCACCCTCACTCACCCTCAACGCCTCACCCTCACTCACCCTCAACCCCTCACCCTCACTCACCCTCAACCCCTCACCCTCACCCACCCTCAACCCTTCACCCTCAACCCACCACTCACCCTCACTCTCACTCACCCTCACTCACCCTCAACCCCTCAGCCTCACCCTCACTCACCCTCAACCCCTCACCCTCAACCCCTCACCCTCACTCACCCTCAACCCCTCACACTCACTCACCCTCACCCTCACTCACCCTCACTCACCCTCACTCACCCTCACCCTCACTCACCATCAACCCCTCACCCTCACCCACCCTCACTCACCCTCAACCCCTCACCCTCGCTCACCCTCAACCCCTCACCCACCCTCACCCACCCTCACCCACCCTCACCCACCCTCACCCACCCTCACCCACCCTCACCCTCAACCCCTCACCCTCAACCCCTCACCCTCACTCACCCTCAACCCCTCACCCTCACCCTCAACCCCTCACCCTCACTCACCCTCAACCCCTCACCCTCACTCACCCTCAACACCTCACCCTCACTCACCCTCAACACCTCACCCTCACTCACCCTCAACCCCTCACCCTCACTCACCCTCAACCCCTCACCCTCACTCACCCTCACCCTCACTCACCCTCAACCCCTCACCCTCAACCCCTCACCCTCACTCACCCTCACAACACATATTGTGTTACAATAGGTGTCACATTTGCGAAAGATAAAACTATCTAGAGATGTAGCATAACGACCAGAGCTGCCATATAAGTCACGTAAATACAAAACATGTTGCATTCCAAATGCTATAGGTGTCACATTCGCAAAAGTTATAACTATTGGCATTGTAAATGACAAAGCCATCAATTTAGCAATTTTAACAACGAAAAAATAAATAAATTATGTCATTTACAAGACCAATAACTACAACTTTTCTAATGCGAAACCTATTGCATTCCAACCCCACTCACCCACGCAACGCCACTCACACACGCAACGCCACTCACACACGCAACGCCACTCACACACGCAACGCCACTCACACACGCAACGCCACTCACACACGCAACGCCACTCACACTCCACTCATCCACGCAACGCCACTCATCCACGCAACGCCACTCATCCACGCAACGCCACTCATCCACGCAACGCCACTCATCCATTTGCAAAACGAAAAAAGTTAAACTCTTCTATTGCGAGACCTATTGCATTTTCAATGCTTGTTTATAATTCCTTGTGGTTATCACAGCAAATCCTAATTTCTGCCAAACTACAGGCACAACATTTTAAAACTATATTTTTTCTTTATATGACACCTAGTAAAATCATCAAGTGGGGATCTGGGAGAGGAACACTATGCCCACGTTGTTCTGAGGTAGGGGCGGACTCTATACATATATTTGCAACATGCCCAACTATTGACTCCACCCTACTCAGAATACAGAACTTACTTGGTGAAATAACAAATCGACCAATCCTCTTAAATCCTACGACCATTCTTTTGGGAACACAATCTGACTCTTCAAGAGTAAAGGAGGAAGGGCTGATTTTTATTGCAATGGCAGTTTGGAGGATCTGCGTTTCCTCCGGATGGCTAGACTCTGAGTCTCCCTCCTACGCACAATGGTTGGCTAGATTAGTTGCTACATACCATCTGGAAAAATCTGTATATGCCAAGAAAGGACGAAGGAAAAGGAGGACTAGGCTTGAAGTTTGGGGGGCATTCTCCAAATGGATTGATCAACAAGGGCAGGGGGACCAAGAGACACAGTAGGGTAATTAGAAGCCTACAATACCTTTTAGGTACATTGCTCTGTTACTATATTCTTTATTTTGGTCTTCTTTTGGTGTTTCTTTGTACCTGTGCCACTGGCTTTTATTGGTTATGAGGGGTGGGAGGAGGGGGTGGGGGGTCTTGAATTTTCTTTCTTTTTCTGCTTTGCTAAGATATTGTTTTTTGTGAAAAACCAATAAAAAAATGTATAAAAATAAAATCAAAATATACTTGAAAACACAGCGCCTCCTGAATTCACCGCTGGTGCAGATGCACAGATTGCACGGCCCTAGACCTGGCCCTGCATATATAGATATGGATATATAGATAAAAAACACACAGTACACACACACACACACATATATATTTAACTATACTTATCATGCGTGGTAAAGGCATATGCTTGGTAATGGCTGCGTGGTAAAGGCACTGAATGGATAAAACATCACTGCAAATTATGTTTTCCCCAATGCTCCATTAATGTACAATTGCAGGGATCTGGCAAAAGAGAATATATGAAGATACATAGTTTTCAAGGAAAAGTACCTTTATAAGTTGTATGTAATTTAAAATATATGTATAAACACTATCTTCTGTAGAGAGAAAAATTAAAGAACTACCCATTGTCATCAATGGATTATTACAATACTGTTACAGTACTGAGACACCAAAGAGCTGAGGTTAAGGTGACTATTTTTGTTATTTCAGTCTCTTATATTCTTTTGACGTAGGCATTTATCGTGGGTCGGTTTTCAAAGTTATATCTGAAAAATGTACATGCACAAGGAAAGACAACAGGAACCACTTTTATTTTATTTTTAGCTCTATACCATGTGTTAAAATGTTAAATGTATCATTCTTGAAGAATTCAGGTGTACCAGTTATACCATGGGTAGAGGTGCGAGGCATTTGATGCTTACCTGGAAGAAGTGGGTGGTGATATATTTACAAAAAAGAAAATTGCCCATCTTAAAGCATAGCTGTGGGATCAAAGGGAGAAAACTTTTGAAACCATGACCCATTTCAAAATATTAATGAGGCTGGTGATGCTTCTGATAAGGATTAAGATTAAGATTTAGATGATCAGTATAAAGGGGCTATGAGGATGTTAGAGGAGAATTTTGGAAAACAGTTAAGCACAGTGGTAGAGAGATATAAATTATTTTCACATGCACAACTTCCAGGAGAATCTGTTGATTGTGTAGCAGGGTTACGGAGCATAGTGGCCACATATAAAGTCAAAGATTTAGACAGTGAAATCATATAAGATCAGTTCTTTACCAAAACCCACAATGTGAACATAGAGGAAAAGCTGCTTGGGGTATAGGAACCTTCTTTAGAAAAGTTGAAGAATTTGATCACAGAACACATCAGAAAGCTTTAAACGCAAATGAGAGTGTAACTAGGTTAAATCAAAACTGTGAATTGAATGGCACTGAGGTGGAGCAATTGGTGAATGAGAGCAAAACAATGGGTGGAAATGGTGAGGCGCCAGTTGTTTGGGAGAAATGCCAATGTTATAGGCGTGGAAGCGTAAAGCACACAGCAGCTTCTTCTTCATGTTCCAAATTAAAAGCAAAATGTTTCAAATTTGAAAAATGGAACATTTTTCCAGAGTGTGTAAGACTGAGATGGATGGAAGGAAACACATGAATGTGGTCCAAACAGTTAACTAAAACAAGGAGGACAATGATGATTATCAGATTATGGTGAGGAAGTCGAAGTATTGGTAGTGTGCGAGGCAGAAACATCACTGGAGGATAATTCTGTCTGTCCACACTATCAACTTCCATCAAAGTGTTTGGTGAATGTGCATGGTACTAATGTACAAATATTGGTGGATTCATGTTCGCCGTATACCCTGAATGACTAGGGTAATTGGGAAATGTTGAAAAGGGTAGAGCTGATTGAATCTTACAAAGTATGAGGGATGCTGAGTTATTTTATTTGCTTCATTTTTCTAATGCTTACCACCAGGTCTTATTGGATATGGACTTCAGACATTTGACATCCTTTATAATACCTGAAGGAGTTTTCCGTTTTGTGCGGGTGTCATTTACCTGGAGACTATAGAGAAAGCTTGTATTCCGGGGACCAAAGAGAAGCTAAGTTCATTTTGAGGGCTTGCTGAGTACTATGCAAAGTTTGGAGGTTATTTCTCAGGTCAAACTAATGGGTACTAAGGACATTGATGAAAAAGACAAAACGCTTACATGCTCACTTGAGTGTAAAGAGACGTTTAATGATGTTAAAAGAAGCATTGTAATAACTGTGGAGTTGAAAACGTATGGACCGTGTGAGAAGTCCTTCATAGTTACTTAAGCAAGTTTGCATGGTTTGCGAGCAGTACATATAACGGAGTTTTGGCATTTGCTTTAAGAACCCTGAGGGGTGCTGAAGCAAGGCACTCTGCGATAGAAAAATAAACCACTGTCTCCTGGTGGAGAGTACAGCACGCTAGTAATGCGTGTGGAACTTATTTTGAATGAAGGACCAACCAGAGCCCATTCATAGATATCTCCTCTACAAAGGGCGCAGGTACGGCTACTCCCCTGTGTAGCTAAATAGTTGTACTGATTGCAAGAATACTCATTTATGGTTACTATGTTCCAGTATATATATATTTTTTTAATTCAGTCTGCTGATCCAGACTGCCATAAGGAGACCGCAGTTTGTAGGAGGGTGATGATTGGTGTAAGGCTTCAAGCTAGATCAAGCTTGCCACGGATCCATCATGAAGGAAACATGGAGAAGTGAGCATATCTAGAGATAAGGTTCTCCAGGCAGTGATTGAGCATCTGTTTGGAGTTGGTAGAGGACATGGAATGACAAAGCAGAAATGACTGGCTTCAAGCCAGTCTGGTCAGAGTTATCATTAGGGGAGGAGGTGTGGAGAATTGCCAACAGGCTAGTGATACGGAACTAAGCTTGGAAGAATAATGAATTGGATGCATGAAGGCCATATTAAAATGAAATATATAAAAAGGCAGTCAGACTCGTGTGGATTTTGGGTATCAGGGCATGGATCGAGACATAGAGTAATTTGTGAGGGATGTGTTGCATGTTTTAGCAGGGACAAGTCCCACATATCTAAAGAGTCACCAATAGTGCCTGTGGAAATCCTTAAGCATGTTTGAGCCAAGCATAGGAATATATGTTTGCAGTCATTCTATGTGGTAGTAGAATTCTGGATGGTTTCTGTCATTGTAAATATTGAGTATTACTATAAATGGCCAAGGGGGCGGGGGGGAGGGTTCTAAAGAAAGTTTAGCATGCTGAAGTGATAACTTTTTATGTGGAGGTTTTCAGGGAAAAACGTTGTCCTAAAGAATTGATAGCGGACAACAGACCGCAGTTTCTTATACAGCAGGTTTGAAGACTATCGCCGTCAACCGGGTGTACCCATTTTAGAGCAACACTATATCATGCACAGAAAAATGGACTAGTAAAGTTGTTCAGTTTAAAGACGGTGGAGTGTGTACAATAAAACACTTTCTCTTTTTTGAAGCGTAGAGTCTCCTGTACCATGGTTATTCCAGCATTAGTGGGTGATATTAAGAGGAAGAGTTAATATGACGGGGTTGAGAAAGAGAGTGCATCATATTCATAAGGATTGTGTCTGAAGCCATAACATTAAATTCAAGATGATGGAGAGACCATATAAGATGAGTGAAAGTGTCCGAGTGAAATTGCCTCACATAAGGAGGGGGCATTCAGGTGGTATTGTCTCAAGTATGAGTGAGAACTCACAGTGTGGTGCTTGAAGTTGGAAAGAAGTGGAATGTGGAGAAGATGACAGCAGTGTGGAGGAAGGATTATGGAAGGAATATCATGAAGAGACTGAGTTTTCATGCTGATGTAGAAAATGGAAAGGAACAACGTGTTCAGGAAGACTGGGACTTGTCGCCTTATAAGAAGACCCAAAAAGTGTGAGGATTTGGCCACTAATACCTACTATTCATGTTTTTGAAGTCTGCCCTTTTATTGACATTTTGTGATTTTTAGGTCGAGCCTGGGCAGCTCATGCGCTGCTCTGCAGGTCATGCTGTATTTAAGTATGGACATGAAACTGTTCATATTTTATTGGCTTGTGCCATTGTCCTTTGGAAACTGTGGCTTTTCATTGGTCAATAGGCTTAGTAGTGCCTCCTTAGTACCGCCTTGTCTCATTTTGTAACCTCCCATGAGGACACCCACTGTTGCATGTGTTGTTACTTGGTAGGTTCTAATTACAGTCTCCAGGCACTCTTTTGTGAAATGTTTTTTACCCGCCTGCTGTAGCAGGCAGGACACGTTCTCCTGCAATGCTTTATTTTATTTATTTTGATAGCATACAGTGGCGGCATCACCTTCGGTTTATTTGCGGCACCGAACATGGGCGCATGTTTTTTACTTCTATTTCTTCACTTTTTTTGTTTACAAGCACCCCATGCCACGATTTTGCATAAATGGCAGCTGCTCCCCTTTCTTTAGACGAGTCACATCTAAAAAAAAGGTGCGTGGCACTATAAATGTGAAAGCGCAAACAGATGCTTTTTTATTGTAAAAGTGCCACATACCATGCTTTCACTTTAATGGCGGCCGCACCCCTTTCTTTATACAACCCACGGCTAAAGAAAGGGGGTGGCCGCCATTCAAGTGAAAGGGCGCCATTGAGCGTTTTCACATAAAAAAAACATTTGCAATGCAAGTGTATCTGTTTTAAAAACAACACATAAATAATAGCCATTGTCATTTATAATACCAATAGCTCAAACTCATAAATGAGAGACCTATTGCATTGCAAATGCTTGTTTTTTTCAGTGAAAGTTTCAATATGCTGTTCATTGGTATCTACTATGTTTCTCTACCATTTTGTTATTGTTTTAATTGGTTATATAATTTTTTCTCATAGGAAAGGTGGATGTCTTATGCTTTCAGTAATATATATTGTGTTGTCTTAGTTGTTTTACTTTCCCCTTGGTTGTGGTGATGACTGACTCCATTATGATTGCAATCTAGTGGCAGAACCCTACTCTCATTGTTTTATAAACGTTCTGAGAAAGTTATCTGGCATGAGTATGCCAGGCTGCCCTGTACCTTTCATTTCCAAATAAACAATAACTTCTGCAACTTGTGGTGACCTACTTAAACATGGAGCCCTATACATTTTTTGTTCTAATGACTTCCTTCCTAACCACCTAAAACAAAGAGTAGCAAGGCAGAGCCAGGAGTAGCAGGTACTATCCTAATTAATGCCAATGACTGTATATTATAATAATTAGCAGCTTATCCTCCAGTTTATCAATTAGGCACCCAATGTTCAACACAGCAGCTACTAGGCATGGCCCTCTTTTATACCAAGGGAGTTTCAAAATGCCTTCTGTGAAGGTATTTTGTGCAATTTAGTCCGCAATGCCAGTGCACCTCAAAACAACTCCACCAACAGGAAAAACAACTCTGCCAACAGTTTCCTGTGCCATCCAATGGATCACAGAAAATGAAGTCAATGAGGGTCTGTGCCTGGAGTGTCTAGGCTTGTGAAAAGGGGTTTATGGCCTGTTTGTTGAGGGCACATCACATAATCAGAGGCCTTCGAAGGCAATACCCTACATTTCATAGCTGGTGTCTATTTGAAGCAGGTTTCAATGTAGATTATGGTAACACCCTCTTTGCGGGAACATTGAAGGCAAACTTTCAGAAACTACAGACCTTAGATAATATTGTGGTTATGGTAGCAAAGGACGTCCCATTTAGACACCATGTCAGTCTTGCAAGATGTCAACTGGATTGGCTTCCAGTAAGGAAGAAGAAATTCAGTTTAAAATGCTTGCTCTGCTGCACAAATCGATTTATGGATCTGGCATATAATGTTGACTCTCTTAAGAGACAGAGCTGATGCTCTGTCGCTTGTAAGAGATTTTGCATACTTAAAGGACTTGGAGCCCACTCGTTGCTTACCATTTGTAGGCTTGATTGTGACTCTTATTCGTTGCCTCCTTATTGTCCAGCGTGTGATAGTTTCACTTCCTCTTCTTTTGTGTGAAACATGGCCCAAGTAGAGATTTCTTAATTTTGATTACTGTCCTTCTGCTAGTCGCACTGTGATTGATGTACTGTTTTTCTTTCTTCTTCCCCAGTTTTCCGTGTTGATTTTTCCCCAGCCACCCTCCATTGTCCGTGTTGCTTTTCTCCTTCCCACCTCCCATTATCCATGTTGTTTTATCCTCTTCCACCTCCCATTGTCCGTGTAACTTTTTTCCTCCTACCCTCTGTTTTCCATGCTGCTTTTTCCCTCCAAACTCCTGTTTTCCGTGTTGCTTTATAACAAGACTAACTGGCTTTGCCAATGCTTAGTCATCTAGTTTTAATACACATTATGGATCTACTACTACCCAGCGGCAGTGTTATGTCTTAAATACTAAATGTTTTTTGCTCAACATAGAACCAACAGTTCAAAGACTGGAGCAAAGAGTTTTCCTCACACAGTGGCCGACCGTCAACTCTACCATAATCACCTCTGCCTCAGACAGGCATTAAAACACATCTTTAAAGCCAAATGGTGACCTTGATGATTGAATAGTACATTTTGAGTGTGACCAGCACCTGGCACACACAAATTTAGGGTACTTTCTGAGAGCCTTGGCCCACCCACACGTGGGCATCATTTGAGCTGACCCTTGCATCTTACCCACTTTCTGTTCCTATACGATATTTGTTTTACTACTTTGCTATCACTCATTAAGGCCCACATTCTGACTGAGGTGGTATTTTTTTGTGTGGTAATACCACTTGGGTAAATACCAATATTGTAGAGCATTTTTCCCCCCCATCTCATTATTATATGTGCTCGCCTCCCAATGATGAGTTTGACAGGTCGACATAGGAATGATGTGCAAATGCCGTCTCTTTTCCCACAGTGATCCCAATTCTATTGTATTGTAACATTTTCATAGTGCGTACTACTCCTATGTAGGAAGCTGGAGTGCTTGCCTTCATGGGCAGTATCCTATACGGTGTTGGGTGTGTGATTAAAAGAGTGTTGTCTTTGTTTTGATCTTATGTGGGAAGAGTATCCGTGTCTTGCGTGATGACGACAGAGGTGCGATCTTGTTTTATGCGGTGCATCATTTTGTACTGTGATTGGCAAAGAAGCGTAAAAGAAAGGCGTGCATCTTTTGTTTTTCAGTAAGATGGCAACTTTGACCACGTAAAGAAGCCATTAAAGATAGGCGTGCATCTTATGTTTTTCTGTAAGATGGCGACTTTAACCATCTTCAGTGGCGTAACGTCTACTTACTCCTAGATCAAGGGGGCCCCCTCAGCACAGTACCCTGGCCTGAGAGCTCCTGGTTGAGTCCGGATGGGGTCCCTCCATGTACATTGCAGGGGGGGCCCTCAAGTTTCGTTTCGCCACTGATAATCTTTTTGTAGTCCCTTTTACGGCATTTCTTATGAGCCCAGCCCACTAAGGTGTTAACCGGAAAGGGATCACCTTTCATAGGTTTTTTGATTATGTTTATGGTACTGAGCATGCATAAGTTGCAGAGACAAATGATCAGGCAATTTAAGTAGAAGAGGGGCGAAACTCTAAACAGTATAGAATTTCCCTGCACACATTTTTACTAGAATTTATCTGTCAAAAATTGTGTGGAAAATAGCAATTCTCCAGCCGGGGTCCGATCAGCATGGGGATATAAAAAAAAATAATTTTACTTTTTGAAGAGAATAAAAAAGACCACGTTATTTTTCTTGACTGACTCTTTTCGGATTGTTTCATATCTGCTTTCCAAGGAATGCTTGAGCCTTTTTTTTTCATTTAAAGGCTTCATCAGCAATAAGATAAGAGGTTTGTGTTTGCTTTTTCCTACCCAAACATTGTTTAGCTTCGGTGCCAGCTGTGGATTAGAGGTCCCTTGTGGCCCTCCTCCCCTCGCCCTGCTGAACGCCCCCACACTCCAGCAGCGGCTCCGGTCCTGACCGGTTCCGTGATGGCGGCAGGGCTTGAACCCACCCGACCCTCGAGTCATGGAAACACACTGCCCTTGTGGGCAGCCAGCCGTCTGCAGCACCCTCGACGCGCTGTCTCCATTCGGCTGTCTGTCCTCTTGGGGGGTTTTTTCTGCCGCGATGCGTGACGTGCCTACTTGACTGTATTCAAAGATTTTTTTAACTGTACTTTTTGTCTAACGCCATATCCTGCCTGCTTTTTGGAAGCTTTCGGGAAGAAGCAGTTTGAATTCACGCTGGGCTTGCATTTATGATGTGAAATGTTTTGCTTAAAGTGCAAGGGCGATTTCAGTCCCAACTGTACTAGATTTCTATTGGCAGGAACCATAAGACTCCCTGTCACCATAACACAACTTTTGCAAACAAGGTCTTTATTTTTTCAAATCGTTTTTAGGTGCCTTCCTCCAGTTGGTTTACTTGAACTGAACCAAGAAGACATCTTCCAGAAAGCACTGGTTTACCGGCACCAGGGTGTCCCGAATCATGTTTAATCCTTGAATTGAGCAATAAAAGTCTGGTTATCTTTACTTCTTGCGAAAAACAAAACATCTCTGCCTTGTGGTGGCTTATCTGAGCCCCTAATCCTGCAATTAAGAGTGGACTGTTTGCACAGCAAGGGCCCTCGCACGCTAATGCCAAATCCGGTAAATGAACGCGCGTTCAATCTGACATCATTTGTTAAACGTGCAGCAAAAAACATTTTCGAAGGCAGCAGGACCAGCCAAAGAATTGCGCCCTGAGGTCATTGTAAGACAAACATTGGCACACACATTGCTGACCCAGGATCCCACTGGTTCCTCAGAAGGGACTCGACCAGGCTTGCCAAGTGAAATAAGTGTTACATTTTCGCAGTCCTTTGTACGTTTCAGGACTGGTATCTTAAGACTGATGATTTCATTCCGTCTGACACTGGTTCGTCTGAAGTAGGTTAAGTTAGAACTGGACCCATGCGTAGGGTGACCAGGCGTCCCCGTTTTGCCAGGACGGTCCCAGTTTTTAACCAGCTGTCGCAGCAAATTTCAAGAAATGTAGCTCATGTCCCGGTTTTTAAAGAGGGTCCACTGAAAACAGTGGTAGGTGTTTTTAGGTCGAGCCTGTCCCACTCCGCAGGAATGGATAGGATCGAATTCATGTCGGCAAAATCCTCTTCAAACTAAGGGGTTTCAGCCCGGCGTTTTCTTGCAGTTCACGTGAACATGCACGAGCATTCACGGCCAGGGCTTCTCCTCCCCTAGCAGCACTCCTCCCACACCAGCAACTCCCCCCTCCCACACCAGCACCTCCCCTCTCTCTCCCCGCAAACACAGCCTTGCCGTAGCAGCACTCCTCCCACACCAGCACCTCCCCCCTCCCACACCAGCACCTCCCCTCTCTCTCCCCGCAAACACAGCCTTCCTTTCATTTCTCCTCCCCCTCCCCAGCCAGCTTCCCCCAGGCCGTGTTCCCTCAGATATGCTATTGCATATCGTTTGCTACCTCTTGTATTTTGTTGCTCTTGATACTTGCACAACTGTCACTATTGTCTCATGTAACGTAACGTTTGCTTTTGTAACATGCTCACTTGTAATTTTGGCTTCATGTATCTAAAAACGCCTCCCTCGCGCTCCATTCTCCCTCTCTCCCGCTGCCTAGTCCTCCCACCCCCTCCCTCTCCAGCGCGCGCTCCACTCGCATCTGCCTGCTGCTCCCCCGCCCACCCCCCCCACTCCCCCAACCAGCAATGCCGAGAAGCTTGTTTCCTCTAAGAACATATCGTTTGCTACCTCCAGGCCGTGTTCCCTCAGATATGCTATTGCATATCGTTTGCTACCTCTTGTATTTTGTTGCTCTTGACACTTGCACAACTGTCACTATTGTCTCATGTAACGTAACGCTTGCTTTTGTAACATGCTCACTTGTAATTTTGGCTTCATGTATCTAAAAACGCCTCCCTTGCGCTCCTTTCTCCCTCCTCCCACCCCCTCCCTCTCCAGCGTGCGCTCCACTCGCATCTGCCTGCTGCTCCCCCGCCCACCCCCTCCACTCCCCCCACCAGCAATTCACACACAGCAACGCCACTCACACACGCAACGCAACTCATCCACGCAACCCCACTCATCGACGCAACGCCACTCACACACGCAACGCCACTCACACACGCAACGCCACTCACACACGCAACGCCACTCACACACGCAACGCCACTCACACACGCAACGCCACTCACACACGCAACGCCACTCACACACGCAACCCCACTCACACACGCAACCCCACTCACACACGCAACCCCACTCATCCACGCAACCCCACTCTTCCACGCAACCCCACTCACACACGCAACGCCACTCACACATGCAACGCCACTCACACATGCAACGCCACTCACACATGCAACGCCACTCACACACGCAATGCCACTCACACACGCAACGCCACTCACACACGCAACGCCACTCACACATGCAACGCCACTCACCCACGCAACACCACTCACACACGCAACGCCACTCACACACGCAACTCATCCACACAACCCCACTCATCGACGCAACCCCACTCATCGACGCAACGCCACTCACACACGCAACGCCACTCACACATGCAACGCCACTCACACATGCAACGCCACTCACACATGCAACGCCACTCACACACGCAACGCCACTCACACACGCAACGCCACTCACACACGCAACGCCACTCACACACGCAACGCCACTCACCCACGCAACGCCACTCACCCACGCAACGCAACTTACCCACGCAACCCCACTCACCCACGCAACCCCACTCACCCACGCAACCCCACTCACCCACACAACCCCACTCACCCACGCAACCCCACTCACCCACGCAACCCCACTCACACACGCAACGCCACTCACACACGCAACGCCACTCACACACGCAACGCCACTCACACACGCAACGTCACTCACACACGCAACGCCACTCACACACGCAACGCCACTCACACACGCAACGCCACTCACACACGCAACCCCACTCACACACGCAACCCCACTCATCGACGCAACGCCACTCACACATGCAACGCCACTCACACACGCAACACCACTCACACACGCAACGCCACTCACACACGCAACGCCACTCACACACGCAACGCCACTCACACACGCAACGCCACTCACACACGCAACGCCACTCACACACGCAACACCACTCACACACGCAACGCCACTCACACACGCAACGCCACTCACACACGCAACGCCACTCACACACGCAACACCACTCACACACGCAACGCCACTCACACACGCAACGCCACTCACACACGCAACGCCACTCACACACGCAACGCCACTCACACACGCAATGCCACTCACACACGCAACGCCACTCACACACGCAACGCCACTCACACACGCAACGCCACTCACACACGCAACGCCACTCACACACGCAACTCATCCACGCAACCCCACTCATCCACGCAACCCCACTCACCGACGCAACGCCACTCACCGACGCAACGCCACTCACCGACGCAACGCCACTCACACACGCAACGCCACTCACACATGCAACGCCACTCACACACGCAACGCCACTCACACACGCAACGCCACTCACACACGCAACGCCACTCACACATGCAACGCCCCTCACACACGCAACGCCCCTCACACACGCAACGCCACTCACACACGCAACGCCACTCACACACGCAACGCCACTCACCCACGCAACGCCACTCACCCACGCAACGCCACTCACCCACGCAACGCCACTCACCCACGCAACGCCACTCACCCACGCAACGCCACTCACCCACGCAACGCCACTCACACACGCAACGCCACTCACACACGCAACGCCACTCATCATATTGTGCTGCAAAACTAAATACTTATAAGGTCCCACAAGCGAGACCTATTGGCAATGCCAATGCTTGTTTATGTTTTACAAAGCAGGGACAGTTCGCAGTTGTTTCAAGAAAGCAATTTAATTAACAGGCAAGCTACTGGGTTTAAAAATTGCATTTTATGTATGTTCTTACTGCCCGTTCTGTAATTCTCTGCTGAGGAGCGCTCTCATCGCTTAAAGTAAAATTGTAGTCCTTCTTCTATTTTTGTGAAATGTCCCGGTTTTTGGCTTTAAAATTCTGGTCACCCTACCCATGCGAAGGATAGGGATGTCTTATGAAACTTTTCTTAGAAGGACTAATTTTTCCAATCAGAAAGTAGCTGCTGGGGTGAGCCACCATCTTCAATCCTGAAAAACACCACATCTCATTTGTCTCTGCCTTGCTCTCCATTTACATCTGTATCTCTTTCCTTCGGAGTTTTCCCTCTGTCTATGTCTTCTTTTCCATTTGATGTTTTCTTGCAAATCCCTCACTTCTCCTGTGTCCTGCTTACCAATCACAATCTCTTTCCCTCACTCTTGACTCCTCTGATTCCCTTCTTCTTCCTTTTCTATGTGTCCAGCTTTCTCTTTGCTTATCTGAAATATCAGCCTTATGCGCATTTCTGTTTTCCACTGTCCTGCTTTGTCTCGCAGCTGATTTGTTTTCTTATATCTGGAACTTTCATTCTCATATGTGTATCTTCTTTCCCTCTTTGTTTTCTACATCACTTGCTCTTTCTCTCTCTCTCTCTCTCACCTTCTTTCTTTTCCTATCTCTTACCTCCATTTTTCACTCCGCAAACAGCATTTTTCCTTTTTTTGTTTTCTCTATCTCTTTTTCCAGGTCACCATTTCTAACTCGTTCACATTCCCTTTGTGGCTGTCTGTTCTTTCTCTCTTCCACCTCTTGTCTTTTTCTTTTACGCACAATCAGTTTTCTATTTCTGTCTGAAACCTATCTCCATCTATTACTCACATCTCTGTGCATTCTTTCTTTCTCTGACTCTCTGTTTTGCATCCCCTTGTTTTATTCTTTCTTCTTCACCCTCTTGTTTTATTTTTATATATTCATTTCTTACTCATGTTGCTCTGTCTCTCTTCCTCACTCTTCGATATTCCCATTCCATATTTCTCCTAGCTCAGCTTCGTTACATTGTTTTCCGTGCCTTCTTTATCTGTTTTTGTTTTCCCCCATTTCCTCACTTGCAGCCTGACAGTTCCCCCTATGCCTAGGACTTCCTTAGCCTCGTATCTCCTTACATTGCCATTGCTCCTTTCCTTTGTCTTGCTTGCCTGTCACAGTTTCTCTCTCCCTCTCTCTTTTGACTCCTCTGCTTTCTTTCTTTCAGTGTCTCTTTCTATCTTTTACTTTTTCTTTGTTTTTGTTCTCACAATTTTGCCTTACCCATACGTTGTGTTTTTCATTGCTCTGTCTACTTTTCTGACCCCGGTGCACAAGCCTGAAACGTTGTCGTCTTTCTTGCCCGCTTTCTTTCCTATGTGTATTGTCTGTCGTCAGCTCCCCGTTTTCTATACCTGTCATGCTCTCTCACTTTCATTCACTCATATCCCTCTTGCTCTTTGTCTTTCAACTCCTATTGCTCGCTTTTTTGTTCTTTCTATCTGTTTTTACAGGTTTCAATTCTCTCACATTTCATCTGTGACCACCTGGTCTTTCTCTCAAACACCTCTGTCTGTACTTATCCATGGACTCTCTGCTTTTACTCTCTTACAGCTCTTTTTCTTAATACCTCTATACTCTCGTCGACCTCTGATTATCCCATCTGTAGGTTTCCACTTCTCACCCTCTTGCATTTCGTTTTCTTTCTCTTGAGATTTTTTTCCACTCTGTTCCTCTTTCTCACTGTTTCATATAGCTGTCCCCTTCTACTCGTCCATTACGAAGCCAGGTGTGCCCTTCTTTACTTGTTATCAGTGTTTTGCCTATTTTTTCTTCCTGTTCTTTCCCTCACTTGCTCTCTGATAATTCTTATGTTTGAGACTCAATTAGTCAGATCTCACTTGCATTCATCGTGGCTCTCCTTTTCCCATTATTCCATCCTTAATCTTGTTTCATGTTTTTCTCTCCACCGGCTCTCCTTTTCGCTCACTTCTTTACTTACATCTTTGTATTTAATAAGCTTTTTTACTTTTAACTCTTCCTCCCTCATCTTTGCTTTGTTGCTTCCCATGACTGACTGTTTGTCTTCTTATCTCTGTCTCCCTAACAATTTCTTCTTCCCTTCATCTAGTTTTCTTACTTCTCTCCCTTTCTCTCACGTGCTGGGCATTCATCTCCCTTAACTACTACTTTTATATATTTTTCTTATTTTCAATAGTTTATTGCTGGTTACAAACATTTATTCTGAAAGCAAATCATATATGTGTCTATTACAATGTAAAAATTTTAAGATTAACAGCTATTCCGTGATATAAATGCCATAAATCTGCTTTTAGCTTTGGTCACATTTTTCATGTGTCTCCTTAAGAATCCTCTCTCCTCGGCCTACCCACCTCTCTCAACGGACTGCCCATCCCTCTGCTCTCTCCACGGGCTGCCCACTCTCCTGCTCTCTTCGCGTCCTGCCCACCCTTCTGCTCTCTCCTCGGAAGCAAGCTAGCAGGCATGACACAGGACAATCAGCTAGCAGGCATCAGTGCATCAGGCGTCAGGCATGAGTGCAAACAGGCCAGCAAGCACGCAGGCATGAGTGCACACAGGCCAGCAAGCACGCAGGCATCAGTGCACACAGGCCAGCAAGCACACTGGCACTTGGGAACTAAAGGTCAGCGCGAAGGAAGTTTGTGTGAGGGAATAGTTTTTGCCACATTTGAAACTGGACACAATAGTATTGTAGTGTGTAGCATTTATATAGTTTTTCGTATATCGTTTTGGGGCCTATTTTCGCAGGTGCTGACCTACACCATTGAGGTGTGCATGCTTGGTGCAGAGTGTTGTATTTGTTGCCATCCTTGGTGTCTTAACTGAATGACCGCAGAGATGCTTTTTATCTTGTCTTGTAGTGCAGTGGATAACATTGTGATGGAGGTGGTAGCACAAGAGCCTCACATCATTTAATTGTAATTAATTGAGGTTTATAATTTACTTAGCAGGTTCCATTCTATGCTTCAAGCTTTCTCTTCCGAAATAGTAAAACACACACAAATGATGGACGGAATGCAGAACAAATCAAAACATTACCACCTACAAAACAATTCTTAATTTCCCCTCTACAAATATGCTCGCATTCCTTTAGCCTTCCATAATTTTACTATCAACAAGTTGCCTCTCTTACCTCTTTTGCACCCTTCACTCTTCCTTATCCCTACTCTGCCATTCACCCATAGAATATTCCTTCACACACACAATACTTTTTAAATAACTTTCTCGCATATTACCTTTTAGCACTCCAAACTAACAAGCATTTTTGCGGCATACTCCCACAGTCCGCCGCGGCTCAAACTCGTACGTTGCACAAAACTCCATATTATATTAAAAGTAGCCTGCCACTCACCAGCCGCAATTACTCAGGTCTACCACATCATCACTCAACACCACCACAACATCACCACAACATCACTCAGGGCCAACACAGCATCACTCAGTACGACCGCAACATCGCTATATGCTACCACAGCATCACTCTGCAGCGCCACAGCATCACTCTGCAGCGCCACAGCATCAATCAGCATCAACACAGCATCAGTCAGCACTACCACAGCATCACTCTGGTCTACCACAGCATCACTCAGGGCCAGTACAGCATCACTCAACGCCACCACAGCATAACTCAGGGCCAGCACAGCATCACTCAATGACACCACCGCATCACTCATTGCTTCTTACACTTTTTAATTACAACTTCTCACAATGTGGCACAGCAGACACACTTCTCTGGTGTACAGCTTAGAAACATTGGCAAAATCAATAGCTCTACCTAAACACTTATAAGGCCCCCCACTGCATAGCCGATAGATCTCGCCTTTCGGATATTATGAGTGTTTAGTTATCCAGCACAATATCCTTGATTAAGCAACATTAAGTGTTGTATGGCTAAACATTTATAAGGTCCCGAAAGCGAGACCTATTGGCTATGTCAATGCTTGTCTCTTCAGTGTTGCGGTGTGTTCTTTATCCCCATTTGAATACACGCAGGGCTATTTTTATATCCGAAATCAGTCAGTCTGGTGGCAACTGGGAGTCAGTGCTGACAACAGTATCTGAACAAGCATTTACAATGCAACGGTTTCGCCTTTGACAAAGTTAGAGCTATTGGCATTGTAAATGACAAATTGTTTATTTATGTGTTAGTTTTGAAAACAGATAAATAAATGGCATTGTCATTTACAATGTCAGTAGCATGAATAACAAAATGTATTAAATTGTTAATAATTAGAATTGAAAAATGTTCAATTCTGAAAATATGTGACTGTGAATTAAACAATACTAAGGTTTATGGATGTGGTAGTGGCCTTCATGGTGTTGCAGACACCCCCGTTCTCCTCTTCACTTTCTTCTGCAGTCTCTCATTGCTAGACACCGCCACCCTTTCAAGCTTTGTTTCTGAAATCCCTTATTTGCATATATCTCACTTTCCCACACTTACCATTACCACATATGATTATTTCCTACATGGGTTCTGCAAAGAGGTGAAGGATTGGATGGGCATGGAGTCTGCAGACCTCTATGGCCCACTGACAGGCACTGTGAGAAACTCCCACTGCCCTCTGCTTCAACTTCAGAGCTCTGAGCTGTGCAGCGTCATACACACCCAGCCACAACCCGAACTTAGACAACTAGTTCAATCAAGCATCATACAAGAACTGTATGCTGCATGATAAAACTGAGACACAGCAACTGGGAAAAAAGCAAATACTCATTAGAATGAAGTAAAGACATTTAAAATGTGAACAGGGATTGTATCACTGATATGTAAAAGTTTTAGTGTTTTTACAATCATTATTGAGAAACCGATCAGCCTTTTGCCCGTCCTGTTTAAGGACATCAATACAGGATCCGCATCCAAATCGGTCTGAGATCAAGCAGGACCCGCCCACAATACACAGTTTTAATTTGGTCCGAAGACACTGCTATCAGGTGTGAATTCACAGTCCCCCTAACAAACCGCACAATTCTGCACATTTTATGGCATTTTAAAACTTTTGGCTAAGCTTTAAATCGTAGATATCGCTCTACCTGACAGAAACATTACAGCAGAAGGATTAGTGATTTTCAAATACTTCTTGTGCACTCGGCAGCACCATTATAAGACACCTTACCTTTCTCTGCCACTGCTCAGGTTTCAACATGCGCACTACATTCAGTGTCTGCCGAAAAACATGAACTATTGGGCGAGTGTTGATCAGAGCACCGATGTTTCTCTAGCAGTCACCCTGCACACCAGAACCCTATTCAAATGTGCAGAATTCTTACAAAACAGAGTGTACAGATTCTTCGTCCAAGGCATTCACGCCAGTTGCTGGTTTGGACGCAGTTCATTTAAGGACGTAGTTTTATTAATAGATGACATCACGATGGTCAAGCCATGTCATTAAAACTTCAATAAATAGTTGCATGTACAAAACACAGTAAACATTTCTTTCCACCAGGCGAGAATGTGTTTTTGCCTATGAATACATTGCTTTTCAATGCATCCCTGAGCTCTGGGAGTGTCAATAGGCTTGAAATGGCTCACAAGCCTCTTTCACACTCCTCTTTGAAAATGTGCCTTTCAGTTCACATTGCGCTGTTACTTTTGGCTAGTTTCGGCTGATACAATGTTACCATTTTTACGCTCCCGTCATCAATACAAAGGTACTTTCGAGGCACTTATAAAAACAAAATATCTTTAAAATGTTCCTCTAGCTATGTGTCAGAAGGTGGTTTTTTAACCCAGTTGTAATGTTCTTTTGTGGCGATTGGAGTTCATCTCATTCTGCTCCTGTATTTAGGAGCCTCATGTAGTCTCTGACTCACCGCGCTTCACAAACAGAGATCCGGGCCGGGTTTCTCTTCCAGGGTGAGGTCGGAGCAAGAAGTGTTACGGGACATCGTGTCTGGGAGCTGTAATCCTGCTACTTCCTGGTTTACAAGCACGGGAAACTTCAGGGAGGGAGGGAAAATTACCCTTACTCTGAAAGCCTGTAAAACCGCTTACTGCCCGGCCGCCATCTTCAGAGAAACGAGGAAAACAAACCTTGGCGACAAAAAAAAAAAAAACCCGCCCACAGCCTCATGACGTTTTAAAAGGGGCGGAAAGGGAAAAAATTGGCGGAACGCCCACCAATCGCCTCCGTAAATGACGGACAGATCTCTCTTCCAATGGCTAGCCTCCATTTATGGAGCTAGCCAATGGAAGAGAGAGGCTGAACTAAAGCACACAGTGTAAGACATAAGATTTCGCTCTGCGAAAGTCTGCTCCGCAGCTTTCTGCGAGGCGAAACCTAAAAACACTTGAGACACAGGAGTTTCAAAATTAACTCAAGGACACAAACATTTCCCTGGAGGATAACATGACCCCAAGCATCCATGTTGGATGTAATGTAGAGGCATTCTAAATAAGCGCACTTAAGTAATTTTGTTATGACTGACTTCATTAGAAGCGTTGTACTGAAGAAAGTGAAAAAGTGATAGATGGATGTCTGAATTAATCTCAGTCATTGGTAATTACTCAGAACAGATTCCCAACCCATTGGTATGTTGTCCACATACCACCTAAGACAGGAACCAAACATAGGAATATCAATCTTGGGCCTGCTCCAAGGGCAGCAGTCAAGCTTGATCTGCCAGGCAGGTCTCCTCTGAACAGGAACACGTGGAACCCCAGACCAGTTTCAGTCTTTTTGGGACTCTTCAGTAAGGAGTAGCTTGAATCCTATGGCACGTTGAGCACCGGACACATGTCTGAGTATATCTGTCACTCTTAGACTGTTGCACTAAAAAAAGCAAAATATTGATGGGTGGATTGCTTGAATTAAACTCAGTCACTGTTAATTACTTGGGCTGCAACCCAGTCCATTGTTCTTTTGCCATCTCAGACAGGAACCAAGCATATGCAAATCAGTTTTGGTCCTGCTCCAATGAAAACACTCCAACCCGAACTGCCAGACCCAGGAGTTCCAGAATTTAGCCAAGGACATCTGAACATTTCCCCATAGGATAACAACAGCCCTAGGGGTCAATGTTTGATGTTATACAGCACCCTTAAGTGAATTCTTAACTCACTTCAGACAGCATGCAAACACAATGGTCCTGAGGATGATTCACAACATTAAATGCACTAGAACCAAAACGGTGATGCCCTCAAATCAACATTTATATTGTGTTAGCGATTTTAGATTTCTGCATGAGATACTTTGCATCTACAGGTAGAATGTACTTGTATTTGATAACCAGTCATGGTTATATTTGTTTTATGTTGATGAGTCCTTGTCTGAACGTATTCACTTATTCTTTGTCTCTCCTACCCCGGTATATACCATTCTTTTAACAATGTGTGTGATTCCTGTGCTCTTCCTATGCCCTTTGAAAAAATGTAGGTATAATTGTGCTTGTCAACAAAACAAGCGCATTTATAATAGCTGCATATTATGTTTACGCTTGTGCATGCCCCATTCCTCAAAAATCAATCCATCGGTGTTTCTTTGAAGATCTTTGCCCAGACTTTTAGTTAACTGCGTTGAATATTGGAGTTTTGCAAACACACAAAAAAATACCCTTAGGGAATCACTTTTGTTAATACATTTACTGACCTCGGATCCCTTTTCAGAGTATCTTGCTGTCATATAATTGTGTAGTTAAAAATGACAAATTTGCACTCTACAACGCCTGTGACTATCACCAGTCTGCACTACACAATGCTTATACTACACACAGTCTGATCTCAGATGCACACAGACATGCGTGTTGTGCTAGACATTGCTATGCTCTGAACCAGACACAATGCACTATACAAAACACAATTTCTTATTGCTTTGAGTTTGAAAATTCCAAATAGGGAGTGGAGAGGGGTGCACTTCCTTGTTTTCTTGCACCATCACTACTTTGCCAGAGTATTTTGTTCACAGGTGCGGTATCTCTGCCTTTGCCTCAATCCTCAGTTGTTCTGTTTTATACTATACAAAACACACTTTCCGGTCTGTGAGAGACACACTGCGCCATACAATACTGTTCCGCATAAGTCGCATTCTGTGACTGATGCACTATGTGTGAACACACACACACGGGGGAGTAACACATGTCCCAGCAGCCCCAACCCTCAGGGCCCCAAACCTTCAGAGGGGCCCCATTCTGCCCAAGTCCAATTAATATCTGTGGGGCGAGGCGACTCAAGGGCCACTCTTCACATTCCGCAGGGTGGCCCTATGTTGCCTTATGGCACTGCATACTATGCTACAAAATGCACATTCTGTGACTGACATACAGACACCGTACAATAATTTGCTACACTATAATGTGCTACACAATGTCCGGACTGTGACTGACACACACACACACACACGTCACTGTGTAATGCCCTTCTCCACAATGCATGTTGTATGTCTGACAAGTACAGAGCGTGGCCTAAGGGCTAGAGCTGTCGACCTCGAGGTTTCGAGGCTCGGCAGGGTTTACATCCTGTGATTCTGGGCAAATCACTAAATCTCCCTGTGCCTAACAAAAAATGTGTCCGTCTGTAATGCATCTTGGGCCCGTGTAAAGCGCGTTCGAATTCATTCAAGCTATATAAAACTCCCAAAATAATGTTTTAATAAAAAGCACTATACCATAAACTCGCCCACTGCTAGGAGACAGAGACTCCGCTACGGCCTACTATACTGCACGAACTGCTGCACACACTCTCATGCACTACTTACAGCTTCCGTTCAAGTTGCTCCGTTTGTGAGCCACACACTGCCCTAAACATTAGGATAGTAGGCAGCGCCCGTCTTACTACACACACACTGCAGTATGCTGTGTCCTCTCTGTCATGGCTGCATGCACGCGCTCGCAGACACTGTGCACTATTCCAGGCCTTCCTGTCTCCACACCTCCTGACAACGCGCGAAATCCTAACAGGCTTTTAGCCCCTGAGGAAGAAAGGGGGTGTGAAGGTGTCATCATGAGAGAGACCTAAGATGCAGGCTCTTGTTATGCGCGTCACGGCCGTGTGCTGAATACAGTAGAACGTTGCAGGCCGCACACGCCAGCCTGACCCGCCGTGTGAGGTAAAAGTGAGACCTGTGCGGCGTGAAACTAGCTGCGAAGCAACGGAGCGCTGTATACCCGAAGAGGGAGACCAACTATCGAGGTGTGTGTGTATGGGGGGGAGGGGGGATAGTTGAAATCGAAAGTTGTATCAAGCTGACTATTTCTCGTCTTGTATGGTGAAATGAAGGATGGAGAGCGGGCAGCATTTGTCTTATCCCCTTTAGAATGGAATTTCTCTCCAGGCAACACAGGGCAGTGCTTAATTTGTAAAAAGTAAAAAAAACAAGCACCTACGAGGACACAGGGGGCGGGAGTGGACACGGACGGCGGGAGGGGGCGGGAGTGGACACGGACGGCGGGAGGGGGCGGGAGTGGACACGGACGGCGGGAGGGGGCGGGAGTGGACACGGACGGCGGGAGTGGACACGGACGGCGGGAGGGGGCGGGAGTGGACACGGACGGCGGGAGGGGGCGGGAGTGGACACGGACGGCGGGAGGGGGCGGGAGTGGACACGGACGGCGGGAGTGGACACGGACGGCGGGAGGGGGCGGGAGTGGACGCGGACGGCGGGAGGGGGCGGGAGTGGACACAGAAGCATAAAGATAAAAGTAATTGGACGGAGCTCTGAGGGAGGAAACAAAAGACAACAAGCACCTACGAGGACACAGGGGGCGGGAGGGGGCGGGAGTGGACACGGACGGCGGGAGGGGGCGGGAGTGGACACGGACGGCGGGAGGGGGCGGGAGAGGACACGGACGGCGGGAAACGTGCACAGGACAGCGAGGGGGGGGGCGGAAAGGCACACGGAGGGGGCGGGAATGGACAGCGCATCAGTGAAAGGGGAGGGAACGGGAAAAAACGTAACTCCGCCCTGGGAAAAAATCTCGGGAACGCCCCCGAATCTGGTCCGGCCTTGACGGACAGATCTCTGTTCCAATGGCTAGCCTCCATTTATGGAGCTAGCCAATGGGACAGGGGGGCGTATTCCATTCTCCTTACTGGAAATCAAGAGATTTCTCTGGAGGCGGAGCTAAGAGCTCCGCCCTCCAGCCGAAACCTAAAAACGAATGCTACAGAAAAGAAAGCAATCTTTTAGGCAGTTGTTATTAATTTGGTTTTTAGAAAGTGCAGCTGTGAAACTTGCAATATAGGTAGAGTGGGCTTTGGATCCGCCCCTTTCAACAAAATGCTTACTACAACTATCCTCTATCAACCATTGGCTTGAGACTGTGTCAATCATGTCTTGGCTCATCCCAGTAGTATCTTTATCTCTTACCTAATATTATTGGCTGTTATGATGTATCCTTCCTTTTTCCACACAAGCGCCTGCATTGAACTGCCCGAGAGATTATACTAATAAAGCCCTCTCTATTCACTCCTGTGAGCTTGACTCGTTCTAATGTGCCGACACTTCATGGGTTAATACATTAAATCTAAGTCCCAATTTCAGATGCCTTTGTCTGCGTTCCCTCCCCAGTGCTGCTGGGTAAACACGCTTCGGCCAAGCCAAAAGGTTTGACATTACTATAGTTTTAACACTCCAGGCGCATGCCGTACAACTGTCAAACTTACTTTTGCTAATGCGTTTTTAGGTCGAAGCACGACCTGCTTCAATGCGTAAGCATTGATAGCAGAGTCTGCTTCGACATCTATTGCTGCCCGTTTCTGGGAATGTGGACAGGAGAGGGTGCACCTCGTGAGTGCGCACGGCGCCGTGCCCCTCTCCTGCCTCATTCCCTTGCGCAAACACTCTACACTCACGCATGCGCACATACACAGGCACACACACACTGCATACACACGCGCAAACACACACGCAAGCCCACGCGCACACACACAGACACACGCACACACACAGACACACGCACAGACACATTCGAACACACACAGACACACGCGCGACCCCCACCCCCACCCCCACACCCTCCCCTTACCGGGCTCTTTCGGCGTGTTCAGTGTCATCTACGGCAGCGCTGGTACCAGGGGGCAGGACTTCACTTCCGGGGCTCCCTCCAGCACCTGGGAGCCCGGGATGCGGAGAGGCCATCAGTCGGCCGGCTCCACTTCTTCCTCGGCGGCGGCGGCTGTGGCGGCGGGCGAGACTTCCTGCCGGATTGCAGGCCCCGCCCCCGTCTCAGGCAAAAGTGCCTGACTTCCGTTTTTTTTTATTGGCTATGAGGCCATCGAGAGGCTTCGTTGATGTCAGAAGCCGGAAGATCCTGGTTAAAATATGCTGTGAGGGCACATGGCACTTTACCATTCTAACAATCTACTGCTATTTGTAATATCTCTTTTATTAATATTCTTAATATGTTTTTAACTGGATGATTTGTTATATGCATGTTACTTTTATGGCTAAAAATTCCCCCGATTAAGTGTTCAAACTGAAACGGACATGAGACTCATCTAACCTTAAGTAAGCAAGCACAATATTGTATGAAATCGGTGCGTGGAGCTGAGAGCAGCAGAGAAGGCCGGGCCCTCCCTGCGAGGAGCGTGTGAGCCCGGGGACGTAAAACAGACATGTCAGGCTGCGAGGTGATTAACGTCGCTTTGGCGAAAATGCAAGGTGAGGCTGCGCAAGAGCGAGGACACGGGCGGGCTGCAGGCGCAGTTGTTTTGGCCAGTGCTTATTTATGGAAGGGTTGCTATACTATGCTGATCAGCGCTGGGTTGGGGGCTCTATGACTCGGCCTCATGTCGAGCAGTGGTGTGTGTTTGTTTTTTGACCTGGTCGCTTGATTTGGAAATGCTGTTGTTTTGGCCATAGCTGCCAAAAGGGATAAGGAACTCGTCAGAATGAAAAGGGGGGGCCCTCGGCCCCCCCGCACGCATGGCGGCGCGGCGACCGTCTCCCCCCTTTCCCCTCGTGTCATTCGACGGTGGGGGCGTGCCCTGGGGGCGCGGCCCACCGCCGATTGGCCGGCGCCCCTCCTGACCCGGATTCAATGGAGTGGTTCCGGGTCGGGGGGGGCGGGCGATAGGAGGGGCCACCCGGCCCCTCGGGAATAAGAGGTAGGGAGCGCCCAGGAGACCCCCTTGTCCCTGGACGCTCCCTCGCTGAACGTTGTGCCCCGCGTTCGGGGCTTCTTTGTTTTAATAATCCCGTGTTCCTTTTTTCTTCCAGGTGGTGAAACGCGGGAGCCGGTTTCCAGTACTGAAAAGGACGGTCTGGGTTCGGAGCGGTGCTGCGGGGAGAGAGCTGCGGACATCGCCAGAGGAGTATCGTGTGGCAGGGGATCGGGCATTAGCTTGCTCGGATTCAGAGGTATTCCTCGGGGGGATTGCGCATCGGCCGACCAGGTCCACGCTTGATGCGGTGCCAGCCGATCGTTGGTGAACGGAGCTGTCCCAGTATTGTCCGGACTCAGTCACAGTAATATCGGGCAATTCGGGGGAGCGTTGTAACAAGGCGCATTTGCGTGGTGCATCAAAGGTGCGCGGATTCCAGCGTGCATTTCCCGCCATCCTTTGCTAGCGCGGTTTTCTTCGGTGTCCCGTGTTTTCTGTGCTCTGCACCTGCCCCCCCCCCCCCCTCTTTGCTAGCGCGGGTTTTCTTCGGTGTGCCCCACGTTGGGTTGTGATTTGTCCCGTGTTTTCTGTGCCCTAGACCTGCCCCCCCCCCCCCTGCATCCGCTAATTTATCTCCTCGTGCGGGCACTTTCAGCCAGCTGATGCTAGAGGAGCAATCGGGCTGAATAATTGTTGTCAAATTGCACGGACTGTGAAGAGAGGCGAAGCAGGGTCAGGCAGGGTAGGCCCTGGAAGGGAGACCTGAGTGGAGGGGAGGCAATTCTGTGTTTTCTAATAAAATCCGGTGGTTTTGCATGACCGAAGTTTTTAATTATTCAAGGCCACCTCTACTAGGTTAAGTGTGGGGCTATTGGCCAATGTGGGGATTTAACAACTTTGTGTTTTTAAATTACAAATAAGTGCAGCCTTGTGGGTGGTTAACAGTGGGGGTGCGAGCCTCCAAGAAGTTCAATCTTTGTGTTCTAAATTCTGCTCATGCTTTATAGTCCCCATAGTCAGTAACTGTGGTAGGCGTATTGCATTGCCTGATCTAACCTAGTAATTGCTTAATCTGTACTTAAGATTATGATTAAATAACCGTGTAATTACGTGTATATAGTGCACATACAGGGTGTTTTACTGGCGCACATCTGCAGTGCGATCTGTCAGGGAGGGTCAAATATTCCTCTGTATTAAGACTAGGTTTCTCCTCATCTGCTCCTACTTTTATACACGGTGTTAATATATTTCTCGATTCCAGGCTATTTTACAAACATTACCGGTACAAGTCACTCGCAGACAAGACGTGGTGGCATTCAGCACGCAACGTGGTGTGGGGCGTGAGCGCAGATCATCATCGCCGGCGAGGACACGGGACTGATCGGTAAGAGGGGTACGGGGGGCTAGCACTCATCGCTCCTGGTGGCCGCCGGGTGGGTCTACATTAGGTTTACTCACCCCTTACATAAGCGGACAAGCCGCTAGTGTTGCGGTCGCCGTTGCATGGTGCTGAAAGCCCCCTGGTGACCCTCCATCTGAAAGGTACACACAGTTGACCTGTTGGGAACTAAGAGAGTAGGCAGCGGGTGTTTTCTGGGGTAAGCGTCATGCCAGGTCCAAGGGGTGGAAAAAGGGGGTCCAACATGGAGGCTATGATGCGGGCTATGATGCGGGAGATGAGCGACATTAAGCAACAGCTAGGAAAAATTAAGGAGCGGGAAGCTCAGTTGGATGACAGAGAGGGTGATGCACCGGGCCCGTCCGGGAGACCGATCCGCAAGAGGGTGGCACCATTGCCAAGAGGGGAATTTGTCACCCCGCAAGGGAAACCTAGGTCCAAAAGACCCAAGGAGGCGGTCCCCACCCCAGGCCCAGTGGATCCGTTACCCGCCGCACCGCCCGCGGTGGTCCCACCCCCGCATGTGCCTACACCCATTGCCCCTGTGGTGCCGGTGCCGGCAGGTCAACCAGTAGACGCTGGGTCTGCTCCCGCACCGGTGCCCACAATCCCGGGGACAGGCTGGCCTCACCCGGCGCCCGCCCTGCCACCTGTGCCAGGACCACCGGGCTTAACCCCAGTGGTACCTGTTGTCCCGGGGGGTAATGTAGATTCGATGCCACCCGAATTGGTATCTCAGTTAACGGCCATGATGCCATGGCTCCAAAAAGGGGGAGCCTTACCGAATTCTGCAGACCATGCAGCAGAGGCGGCAAGGTTTGTAGAAAAAATCAGATCGGCACCGGTCACCGACAGTGTTGCATTGCCAATATCTTCTCCCCTTGCAGGTACAAGTGTTCCCCAGCCGGACGGAGTTAAGGGGCAGCCGCCCTCGGTGCCCATACCTGGTAAGGAAGTGGCATTGCCGCTCTTGGGGGACGGTGTGATACCTTCCAGGAGCGAAAATCTAGCTCAGCATGTGTCATTAGCTGTGAAAGAAATGATTTGGGCTGATAAATACGTGTACATTTATTCTTTATTGTTGGATAATAGGGAAATGGAGCAGGCAAAAGCACTAAAAGAGTGGATGCTCCCAAGTGAATGGAGGGCGCAGTGTACTAGATTCAGGGTTGAGGAAAATCTCAATAATTGGATGCAAGCATGGGCTGTATTCACTGCAATTAAAGCTGAGCGTCCTCCAGATCTACAGGCTGCATTGGCTTGCTATTTGAGCAGGATTGTGGGGTGGAGTCAACAGTATTCTGGGGAAGCATGGAAGGGTTATGATGTCAATTTTAGGAAGGCATTGGAATTCAATAGATCGTTGCCATGGGACTCGGTAGATTCCATGGCTTGGCAAAACAGTTCTGACACTGCACCTCCCCCTCAGTTCGGTGCGGTCAAGGTGTTCACTAGACCGCAGCAGCCCTTTCGGCCCCCCCAAACGAGTGAGGTACCTGGGAAATTTAGGGCAGGTGGGCCAGAGAAAAAAGGGGTGTGCTGGGATTTTAATAGGCGCACCTGCACAAGGGCCGCGTGTAAGTTTAGACATGCATGTTCCTCCTGTGGGCACCCCTCTCATCCAGAAACTACCTGTAGGTCCAAGCAAGGTAACACAGGACAGAGGGGTAGGGGAAAGCCACTATAAGTCAGACAGGTTACGCCCCCCCACTCCAGTGGATGTTGTGGCAATGATTCCATGGTTGAACAGATACCCTGACCACAAATCGGCCACCCTACTCCAGGAAGGTTTTTCTAAAGGTTTTAGGATCCCGGCAGGGGGATACACAGGCAGTGCGCACTGTAGAAATCAATTATCAGTCAAACACAATCCGGCTGTTGTGGCCGCCAAAATTGACAAGGAGCTTTCATTAGGCAGGATAGCTGGCCCTTTTCCTGAAGTGCCAGTACCCAATTTTGTGTGTTCCCCACTGGGAGTTGTCCCCAAGAAAGAGAAGGGGCAATTCAGATTGATTCATAACCTGTCAGCACCAAAGGGGGCGTCACTGAATGATGCCATTGACGAGGGTATCTGTAGTGTTAAGTACGCCTCTTTTGATCAGGCTGTTACCTTATTGCAGGCCACAGGACCCGGGGCGCTGATGGCGAAATCAGACATAGAATCCGCCTTCCGCCTCCTCCCAGTCCACCCGGCGGACCAGCATCTTTTAGGTTTCACCTTTAGGGATAGGTTCTACATGGACAAATGCATGCCTATGGGTTGTTCTATTTCTTGCGCCTACTTTGAGATGTTTAGTTCCTTTCTTGAATGGGCCATGAGACAAGTGACGGGCCATCAAAGGGTCATGCATTACTTAGATGATTTCCTCTTCCTCGGTACAGCGGGATCTCAGGAGTGCGCACTGGCATTGCAGGAATTTTGCGTGCTCATGCGGGCTTTTGGGGTCCCGCTTGCGCCTGGGAAGACGGTGGGCCCGACCACCTGCTTAGAATTTCTTGGCATCGAGATTGACTCAATGGAGAGATGTTTTAGACTACCTAAGGACAAGGTGTGCAAATTCAAGACATCGCTACAGTTATGCCTCCGGAAGGAGAAGGTCACTTTGCAGCAATTACAGGAGGTGGTAGGGCAATTGAATTTCGCACTAAGAATCATCCCAATGGCTCGCCCCTTCTCTCGCTCCATCGCACACGCGATGAGGGGGCTGAGGGAAAAGCACCACCGCACGCGCCTATCGTCTGAAATTCGCCAGGATATGCTTATTTGGATGGCATTCCTGGAGGATTTTAACGGTAGGGTGGTCTGGCCCGGCCCGCTCACGACATCGGCGGAGTTGGGACTATGGACTGATGCGGCCGGTAGTGTGGGCTTTGGTGCCATCCTAGGGAATAGGTGGGTCGCTCAACAATGGCCAGAAGAATGGAAAACATGGGGTCTGATCAGCAACATTGGCTTCCTAGAACTCTTCCCAATATGGGTGGCACTGATGGTTTGGCCCGAACACCTATGTGACCAATCAGTGGTGTTTTGGTCAGATAACATGACAGTGGTGGAATGTATCAATCAGCAGGGGGCGCGGTGTCCTTTCATACTTCGTCTGATCAAAGAAATTGTTCTGCGGTGCCTTAAACTGAATGCTAATTTTAGAGCCAAACATGTCCCTGGTGTTTTAAACAATGCGGCTGACTCCCTTTCTCGCTTCAAAATGCAGGTTTTCAGGGAACATCTTCCCACAGCAGACCCCTCGCCAGCACACTTCCCAGCAGTACTTTGGCAGATTGGTGCCCCAGATTACAGGACCTCGTGGTCGCTAGCCTAGCCCCCAGGACCAAGACGGCTTACGAAGGGGCGTTTCTGTCTTATTGTTCTTTCTTGGGGCCACAGTGGGAAGTGCTTTGGGCGAAGGAGGATGGGTTTGCAGCCTATTTAGAATGGATGCACAAGGAGGGGCGCTCGGTGGCAGCGGCGACCAGACATAGGGCAGCAGTATCATTCTTCGCTCAAGCTAGGGGCTTCCGGGATCCCACTAATACCTTTATGATACGTAAGGCTTTAAGGGGATGGCGCCGTATTCAGGGACACCAGAAGGATAAGAGGAAGCCCATGGGGTTGGCCCGGCTAACAGCCTTACTGGGCACGCTGGAGACTGTTTGTAACTCGGAGTGGGAAGTGCTCCTTTTTAAGGCGGCATTCTCCCTGGCATTCTATGGGGCGCTGAGAATTAGTGAACTTGTGACAGGGTCCAAGTCTGACCTACTAGGCGGCTTGCAGAAGGCTGGGGTGACGATAAGGGGTGACACCATGTGGGTGACTATCCAGAAATCAAAGACCGACCAAGAAGCTAGGGGTCACACCATAGTTCTGCAACGGGCCCCCGCCAACCCGTGCTGCCCGGTGAGGCACGTAGAATCACTCATTGGACTATTGGTAGGTTCAGCGGGCAGGGCATTGCTCTGTCACGCCGACGGGAGCCCCTTGACCAGGTATCAATTCAGGAGAGTGTTCGAAATAGGGGTTACAATAGCGGGTCTTGATCCTAGAGATTTTGGATCTCATTCCTTCAGGATTGGGGCAGCAACTGAGGCGGTGGCGGGGGGCCTCCCGGTGGAAAGAGTGAAGACAATTGGGAGGTGGTCTTCAGACTGCTATAAACGTTATGTTCGGATTGACATGCTATGATTACTTGTCACTCACGCTTGGTCTCTTTCCGCTCTCTTACAGTTTCTCAGACCTGTTACGCAGGGGAGGAATTTGTCGTCGGGCACCGCCAATATTCATCGGCACGGAGCGGCGAACAGGAAACAACAAAGAACAATGTCTGGATTGTCGGTCATTCATATGTGAAGCGAGCGGAATGGGTCTTCCTGTCAGGTGACAAGAAGGAAAGGGCGGCACAACTAGGGTTGAACATCACGTTCTTTGGCAGAGGAGGGTTGTGTCTTCACGAGTTTAGGGGATTCTTCCAAGGGCTGTTAGCACGCCAGCAGTCTCCACCGTCAGTGGTGATACTTCACCTTGGGGAGAACGACTTGGCAACACTGGGCAGGCGCATCTTGATTGAGGAGATTATCTCAACGGCGGGTTGGATAGCTAGGACCTGCCCCGGGTGCACACTAGTATGGTCACAACTCATACCTCGACTTCAGTGGCGGGGGGGTCATTCGGTCAGGGCGTTGAATCACTCGGTAAAGAGGATCAACACACGGTTGGATAGGTTGTTTCGAACCCCCTTGTTACAGTCAATACCTCATGGGTGCATCTGGGGTCACAAGTATTACTTGAAGGACGGGGTTCACTTGACAGAAGAGGGTAATGTCCTATGGTCTGACAATATCTGGGCTTGGCTAGAGGGCTTTGAAAGGAGGAGTGTGTCCTTAGGCAGGGGCTAGAGGGGGAGGCCAGATCGTCGGTTAACAATACTGGCCTGTGGCGGTAAGGTCATTATCGGTGAGCACATATTTGAGGTCTGAGGGGGCGGGCATCATCCTATGGAGGTTCCCGCCCGGGGGGAGGGGCCTGCGGGCCACTCCCAGTACTCCAGGGGCAAGGTAATATGCAAAGGAGCGCGGGTAGGAGTAGTTCACGCTTTCCTTAGGCTGGTAGCCACCCCGCGCGCGTGGACTCATGACGCCACCGGCGCAGAGTAAGGGCCCTCCTTTAGTGGGTAAATGGAGTTTAGGGCGTAGACCGGGCAACTCCCGGGGTAACACTGCGCATGCGCACTTCTAGGGGGGAGGCGCAGCTTGTAGGACCTGACACCGGTAGTGACCCTGCCATATGGCCAGAAATGTACAAAAATCAAGTGTAGGATGTTTAGTTTAAGCTAGGAACAACATGTATTAGAGTTTTGTTAAGGTCAGGCTCTCAAACTTGTTGATAACAATTGTATAACTGAATGTCCTGCTGATTTTTGTATTCATTGTTGATTATGCAATTAAAACCTTTTTTAATTTCATACTTTAATAAATACGGCCGGGCGACTAGCGCCCGCCTTCCAAAAAGTAAAACACGTCTCGTGTCCACGTTCCTGGGTGTTGGGTGCCGGATTGGGGGGGAGGCGGCAGCTAGTCGCTGACCATGTGAAAAGGGGGGGCCCTCGGCCCCCCCGCACGCATGGCGGCGCGGCGACCGTCTCCCCCCCTTTCCCCTCGTGTCATTCGACGGTGGGGGCGTGCCCTGGGGGCGCGGCCCACCGCCGATTGGCCGGCGCCCCTCCTGACCCGGATTCAATGGAGTGGTTCCGGGTCGGGGGGGCGGGCGATAGGAGGGGCCACCCGGCCCCTCGGGAATAAGAGGTAGGGAGCGCCCAGGAGACCCCCTTGTCCCTGGACGCTCCCTCGCTGAACGTTGTGCCCCGCGTTCGGGGCTTCTTTGTTTCCCACCCACCATCCCTTGGTACAAAGTTTAAGCAGCGTTATGTCCGGTTTAATGATAAGTTTCAAAGGTATGGACCACGGGAGAGAGTAGGCTGTTGGTGTATTTTGTGATCTGTTGTTTAGGAATTTTTTCCCCTTTGTAGAAAAGTGATGTGTGAAGTGAACTGTATTTGAAGATATGTGTCTTTAGGCCTTTTTTCCCTTTATAGCTATACGTTGATATTGTGTTTTTGAGTAACATGAGTGAACCGAATTGTAATTTTATGCCATGTGTCGTTAGGCATTTTTTCCCTTTTAGCTATGCGTGGATACTGTTATTTATTAGCCAGTGTAGTTGTCCTTTAGAATTTTTTCCATAGGTCGTCGTATTTATTAGGTATGGGGCATGCGGTAAGGTCATTATCGGTGAGCACATATTTGAGGTCTGAGGGGGCGGGCATCATCCTATGGAGGTTCCCGCCCGGGGGGAGGGGCCTGCGGGCCACTCCCAGTACTCCAGGGGCAAGGTAATATGCAAAGGAGCGCGGGTAGGAGTAGTTCACGCTTTCCTTAGGCTGGTAGCCACCCCGCGCGCGTGGACTCATGACGCCACCGGCGCAGAGTAAGGGCCCTCCTTTAGTGGGTAAATGGAGTTTAGGGCGTAGACCGGGCAACTCCCGGGGTAACACTGCGCATGCGCACTTCTAGGGGGGAGGCGCAGCTTGTAGGACCTGACACCGGTAGTGACCCTGCCATATGGCCAGAAATGTACAAAAATCAAGTGTAGGATGTTTAGTTTAAGCTAGGAACAACATGTATTAGAGTTTTGTTAAGGTCAGGCTCTCAAACTTGTTGATAACAATTGTATAACTGAATGTCCTGCTGATTTTTGTATTCATTGTTGATTATGCAATTAAAACCTTTTTTAATTTCATACTTTAATAAATACGGCCGGGCGACTAGCGCCCGCCTTCCAAAAAGTAAAACACGTCTCGTGTCCACGTTCCTGGGTGTTGGGTGCCGGATTGGGGGGGAGGCGGCAGCTAGTCGCTGACCATGCGTCCTTTTGATCGTCAACTTCAGTTTTGCCACATTTTTCCTGTTGAAATTTTTTTCGCGACTGTTTAGGGGCCATGTATTTTTCGCCTAGTATGCTAGGTCTTGAATATGCGTTTCTGTTAGAATTCTTCCAAGCCTGCATTGTTTGTTTGTTTACATCGGTAGGGTAATAGTGGGTGCAGTAGTGGCAACCGATGAAGTGCTTTCAAGAACATCTGGAGCAGGATTCGGTGTATTTTACTAGCGATTTAGCACATTTGCACTGATGACTAGGCATTTTTGCACGAGGGAACGACAAAGTATCGACTGAAAATTAGATTCTGAACTAGCCCTGTCAGTGGAGATGCTGATGGGCGATGGCCGGTCACTAATGCAAAGTTGCAGAGTCTGCATGCGTGCAGTAATCCGGTCTCTGCAGAGATTAAGGGCCGCACATTTACAGGGGTTTAGCTTCAGGGGGGTGTTACATCCCACCAATAAATGTTGTTTCAGAGAAATAATTGGGTACAGGTGCTTTCAGTCGGTTATGGTGAGAATATCAGTTTGATTTCAGCAGGAATTTTTGCATACACATAAACATACACGTACACATGCACTCTGCTTTGAAAATCCTCAAAAATATTGGTTATTTTACAAAATATTGCATTTTCTCTCTTAGTACTCCTACAAGTACTCATTCCTCTCCCTTTCCACTGCCCTAAAATCGGAAGCCCCCTCCCCCCCAATCTTATTGACCATGCTACGTCCCTGTCCATTTAGAAACAATGTGGGATACTGGGGAGGTTGTTCACTTCTTTAGGGCCAAGACTCCAGAGTTCGTGTCGTGTGTGCTTTGTAAAATGCTTTTTCCTTCCCTACTTCATCAACCGACAAAATTGGGATCTGTTTAAATGTGACTGAGCACCACTTTCAAGACTTACCTCCAAGTCGGGTGTGTATGGTCATGTAGATTGCTTAAGTTTGCATTTCCGAAGTGGGGTCGCCCCTGGATACCCAGCAATGTACTAGGACCAATCAAATGTTTCCTTTGCGGAATAAGTATTCTGTCTTAGCCACGGACATATTTTAGTTGTTGTTTATTATTGAATGCTTGTGTTGTGATATTGTCCTTCCCTATTCGTGCAGTGATTGGCCGTGAATGCACTACTGCAAGGGGATGGCTGGCACTGTGATGCCTTGCAGTGGGGAATATGTCAGTGTCTAACGCAAACTCTCCTCTTTTTTCACCGTTCTTGTATTGTGAAATGTAATAAATAATAACTTATTTCGCATGTCTTGCAGCTTCGGAGCACTGCACATATCAGTAAGTTCGATTGTTTAACTCAGTGGCACTTTTTATTAACCTAGTAAGAATGAGCGGCTGAATTGGCCCCGACAGGGTTCAAGATATAATTTTCAATTGCCAAAATATTTCTGAAGCAGGTGCACACGCATACACACTGAGGTATCTAACTGAGTTATGAAGGAACGAGTGAAATTGAAACTGTTGATGAGATGAGCGCTTTTTATTTCAGTAAATTGTTAGGTCGAGCCTAGACAAAAGCAATGTCTGGATCGACAACTATAGTCAGCCATCTGGTGGGAATGTGAGACAGGGGCCGGGCACAAGCGTCGACTTCACCTCGTGGGCGTGCACGGCCAGCCCGGCGCCGTGACCGTCCCCTGCCTCAGATTCCCCGCAAACACACACGCAGGCACGCACACAGACACACACACACAGGCAGGCAGGCACGCACACACACACACACACGCACGCACCCCCCTCCCCCACCACCACCACCACCACCACTCACGGGCTCACGCACACACACACACACGCGCGCACACACAGATGCACACAGACACACATATCCCCCCTCCACTCACCGTGCTCTTTTGTCGCGTCGCCTCGCTGCACTCCTTTTCTCCGGCGCATCTCCACACGCGGGGCACTTCTGTGGATTTTCACGCTACCGCGGGGCTCTCCCTCCATGATGGCAGCCCTGCATGAACAAGCAACGCCGGTCTCTTCCGGCCGCGTCACAGGCCCCGCCCATGTCACGGGCAAGGATGCCTGACTTCCTTTTTTTCTCGAGTCCAGTTCAGCTGCATCCCGGTCATGGTGTCAGCAGGACCTGTCTGACAGCTTTGCGTGCAAGAGTGGGCAACAGCTGTACTTAAGTATCCCGATCTGCTGGGGGCACAGTTTACATCCAGCGGTTACTTCAATGTGATGGAAGAAAAAAAAACATCCGCGGATACGGCAGGCTGAGGAAAATGCAGGTCACATCTGGGGATACTTACAAGCGCTAGAAATGAAGCTAACAACTGTATCTTCATGTAATGGGGATTTCTGTGTTACTTCGAAATGTCGGCGATTGAGTTGAGTTCACATCCACAGCTGTTCTCCCGTCCCCGATCCGCCTCAGGAACTATACCCGGCTCAATGCTTTCGGTCGATACAACATTCTCGTGCTCTTTCACCGGTCGTATTTTGCAAAGCAGCGCAAAGGCAACGGCACCGCCGAAACTAACACTGCAAGTGCAGGCATAGATAGCCGCCAGACAGGGGTACGCATGCGCATCTCAGGGCGGAACGAGGCGAGCCGGGCGCTGCAGGATGACTTTTGGTGACTGTAGTCTCCGTCAGTGGAATCACTTTCTCTCTTCCACTCCAAACTTTCTCGCCCTCTACTTTGCTCTTTGTCTCTACCCCTCCTTACCTTTCCTATCGTTCTCTCGCTGTCTATGACACATTGTCTCTCACTCTAGCATTCCCTGCCTCACATTCCCTCGTCTTCCCTCCCCAATTTCGTGCGTTCTCTCTTTCCATCACTCTCTGATTGTCTCTGCCTCTCTAAACCTGTCCCTCAACCTATCTCCCTTTCGATCTCTCTCCACCCATCTCATTAACCCTCTCTCTCTCTCTCTCTCTTGCCAATGGTCTCCCTCTCTTCTTCAGTTCAGACCGTCGCGCTCTCTCTCTATCTCTCTCTCTCTCGCTATCATTTACCCTCCCCTTTTCCCGGCACTGCGGACTGTTCCATAGTTCTCTGAGCTCTTTTGTGTGAACCATTTCTCTGGATGTTTGCTGCTCTCACAACGGCTCCCTCCCTCGGCTTGCATGACGCCCCACTCACTCTTTTTCTCACAAGTCTTTTAGCTGGAGTGGTCATAATAGAAAAGAGTCCTTCTGGGGTGATGAAAGTGGGAATGTGGCATACAAGCAACACAGCAAGGCTTGATGACCAAGAGACCTATGAGGCAGGATGGGCAGTCGAAGCTAGATAGCACCACCACATTATCACTCAACACCACCACAGCACCACTCAGCATCACTCAGTACCACCACAGCACCACTCAGCACCACCACAGCACCACTCAGCACCACCACAGCACCACTCAGCGCCACCACAGCACCACTCAGTGCAACCACAGCACCACTCAGTGGAACCACAGCGCAACGACAGCAATACTCAGCGCAACCACAGCATTACTCAGTGCAACCACAGCATTACTCAGCGCAACCACAGCATTACTCAGTGCAACCACAGCATTACTCAGTGCAACCACAGCATTACTCAGTGCAACCACAGCATTACTCAGTGTGCAACCAAAGCATTACTCAGTGCAACCACAGCATTACTCAGTGCAACCACAGCGTTACTCAGTGGAACGACAGCATCACTCAGCGCAACCACAGCATCACTCAGCACCACCACAGCATCACTGGTTCAAATATGTTCTCTCAATGTTTCAAGCTTTATTACAAATGTCACAATTTTTTTTAAATATTTCACTTCTGTTCTTGGATTTTCGTCACAATGAAATACACTGAACATAATCTTCACAAAAGTTATTTACAAAACTTTAAGCTATTGCCATTATAAATTACAATCACTTTTATTTAAGTATTAATTATTTAAAAAAATTAAAAGCCATTGTTATTTGTAATATCAATACATCTAAGTCACGTAAATACAAAACATGTTGCATTACAAATGCTATAGGTGTAACATTGGCGAAAGTTATAACTATTGGCATTGTAAAAGACAAAGCTATTAATTTAGCTATTTTCAAAAACAACACATAAATACAAAAAATTGTCATTTACAAGACCAATAGCTCAAACTTTCCTAATGCGAGACCTATTGCATTGCAAATGCTTGTTCCTTTAGTTTCTCTTCTTGTTCTTTATACTTGTCTCCCTTTCTCGCTCACTTTCACTTTATATTGTTCGCTTTTTTGTCTTTACTTGTGTGTGTCTCTTTACTTGTATGTGTCTCTTCCTCTGCATCTCCTCATCCCCGGCCAACTACTCTCTCATCCCACCCCCTTCTACATGTCCCCAGAAGTCATCCCAGGCTAAACCTCCCCTTTGCATACATGTCGTTTAGTATATCTGCTCTTGGTATGAGATTTAATGTGTGTAAATCCTTTTCGGTATGAGGGGCGGGGTGAGGGAGAGGCTTACTTGGCAGTCTGCCCTGGCACTCTGCCATGTTACATTTTCATGTCTTTTTTGCCATAAGTCTGCCTTCCCTCCATGTAAGCTCCAGTGATGCATTTTACTTGTTTACCCTCGCAGGCCGGCTTTGCTCATATTTTCATTTGCAGACTTTAACGCAGCACAAAGAAAGGAAAAAAAATCCTCGTGATCTAGTGATCGAGCAGGATAGGTTGTGTGGAACGTTGCCTGGGGATGCACGAAATACCCCAAGCCAGAACTGAATGTGGGAACAGATATCCGGCATCACCCACAAAGGGCACATTCACCTTTATGACTTTTTTTTACATTTCTGACTTTAGGATAATATCCGCTCAAGCAGTAGTAGTACATCCCCTTCGTGCCTCCCCTGCGCCTTCCAGTGATAGAAATAAATCACTACTTCACCCCCACCTGGAGCAAGGTACCAATTGTCTTTCAAGAAATATGCTTCAGCTCTGGATATGGAAGCAACAGGGGGGGACTGGAGAGGACGAGAAAGCAACGGGGGCAGAGTGGAAGCAAAAGCAACGCGGGGGTGGGAGAAAGCAACACACAGGGTGAGTGGGGGAGGGAAGGGGGAGAAGCACAAAGGCCAGTGCAAGAGTGAGTTGTGCGGAGACGGGCAGTCGGTCTACAGAGAGAACAAGGTGCAGGGGGAGAGACGTGCATGAGGGAGATGGCTCAAAACATGTGGTTCTAATAGAGTGCTTCGCACAAAAGAACAAGCATTGGCTTTGTTGGAGTGGAGTACCATGAAGTGCAGTGACATTGTGTGGTGTGACATGTTGTGGCGTGGCATGTTGTGGCGTGGCATGTTGTGGCATGGAGTGGCATTGTGAGGTTCGGTGTGGCATTGTATGTTGTGGAGTGACATCGTGTGGCGTGGACTGGCATTATGTGGAATGGAGAAGAGTGGAGCTGAATGGAGGGGAGTGGCATTGTGAAGCGTGGAGTGTCATTGAGTGGAGTTGAGTGGAGTGGCGTGGCACTTCAACACCTCATCATGGTTAGTGCTAAATAAATACAATTATAATTGAGTGGAGTGAAGTGGCATTGTGTGGAATGAAGTGGCACTGGGAGGAGTGGAGTGGCATTGTGTGGCTTGGAATGGCATTGCCTGGAGTGGCATTGTTGTGTGTGGGGTGGAGTGGCATTGTGTGATGTGGGGTTGAGTGACATTGTGTGGAGTGGAGTGACATTATGTGGCATGGCATTGTGTGGAGTGAAGTGGTGCTAGGTGGAGTGTAGTGGCCTTGTGTGGCGTGGCATTGCATTGCCTGGAGTGGCATTGTGGGGTGTGGGTGGAGTGCCATTGTATGGGGTGAAGTGACATTATGTGACATGAAGTGGAGTGGCATTGAGTAGAGTGGAGTGGCATTGAGTAGAGTGGAGTGGCATTGAGTGGTGTTGAGTGCCATTGTGTGGTATGGAATGGAGTGCCATTGCATAGCGTTAAGTTGGGTGGAATGTCATTGCCTGGAGTAGTGTGGGATGGCATTGTCTGGTATGAATTGTAGTGGAGTGGCATTGTGGAGTGGAGAGGCATTCTGAGGCATGGGGTGAGGTAAAATGACTTTGTGAGGAGTAAATGTAAATGTACATGTCAAAGGTTCTTGTATAGCGCCTTATCACCGCAAGGTCTCAAGGCGCTTGCTTTTGGAACCCGTCCTGGCTTTTTCCCTGTGAGATAACCCCTACTGGGCATCCCCAAGGTGAAAGCCAGGCATCCCGCCACGGGGGGCCATAGTGGAGATTAAGCAAGCTATTGCCCAGGTTGCAGAGTGTGAACCCATGATTCGAGTAGGCACCGAAGAGAGATTTATCGGTCCGTGGACATTTGGGCTCCAGACCCTGCCGCGTCGGGAATTGAACCCTGGTCCCGGGTCTGACCTCTGCTTCAGGGTCTGCCTCCTCTAACCAGTGAGCCACACTTCTCATTCAGGAGTGGAATGGCTTTGAGTGGAATAGCATTGAGTGGAGTGGCATTGTGTGGCATGGCATGGAGTAGTGTGGCACTGTGTGGCGTGGAGTGGAATAAAGTGGAGTGGCGTGGAGTGACGTTGAGTGGCATGAAGTGGAGTAGAGTGACATTGTTTACTGTGGGGTGGCATTGTGTGATGTAGAGTAGCATTGTGTGGTATAGAGTGACATTGAATGGAGTGGCATTGTGTGTCGTCGCATTTTGTGGCTTAGATAGGAGTGGCATTGAGTGGAGTGGAGTGGAGTGACGTGCGGTGTGGAGTGGCATTTAATAAAGTTGAGTGTCATTGAGTGAAGTGGAGTGGCATTGAGTGGGGTGGCATTATGTGGAGTGGAGTTGAGTGAAGTGACATTGTGTGCTGGGTAGTGGTATTCTGTGCCACGGAGTGACATTGTGTGGCATGGAGTGAAGTGACACTGTGTGGTGTGAAATTATTACGTGTGATGTAGTGTGAGTGGCATTGAGTGATGTAGAGTGAGTGACATAGTGTGGCGTGGAGTGAGTGGCCCTGTATGATACGGACGGAGACTAGAGGCATTGTGTGGTGTGCAGCTGCCGCTGCCCATGCAGGTAAGAGCAGTAGGGCAGTAGGGCCAGGTGGGCGGGATTTTAACAGACGACGATAAGGGAGAATTAATTATTTATTTAATTTTCCCTTGCGGTCATCGGTCAAACACCCCCCTCGCCCCCCACCACCACCACCCGGCCCTACCGCCCCACCGCTCTTAACTACATGGGCTGCGGCTGGTGTGGAGTGATATTGTGTGGCCTGGAGTGGCATTGCATAGAGTGGAGTGGCATTGTGTTGCGTGGGCTGGAATTGAGAGGCACTGTGTGGCATGGATTGTAGTGGAGTAGCAATGTGTGGAGTGATTTTGGGTGGTGGTATTGTGAGGCCTGGTGTGGAGTGGCATTGTGTGGCATTGCATTGAGCGGAGTGGCATCTTGCGCCCACACCTGTAGGAATAGATGTCCTTTCACTCACACTGAAAGGGAGTGCCTTTCACACCCACATGTACGAAGAAAGCTCCTTTGACCTCACATTTACTAAGAGAGCCCTTAGGCCACCTCCTATAGTACAGTATCCTGTTTGGCCCCCTCTTTTAGGAAGATAACCCCTGTCTTCAATGTTTTCCTGTAAGGCGATAGTCTGGGTTGTGGAGGAAATTGGCCCCTTCACCTCATCTAGGAAGATGACCTTTCAGTCCTGTCCTTCTAAAAAATGACTTTCTTCTGAATTGCGGTACGAAAGGAGAGTCGTTCTCCAGGTGTAGAAATGTGGCGTTTACACCCTCTTTTGTAGCGAGATGACTCCTTCAGCCCCTCATACTGACGTTTAATACCTTGACCTTGACCAACCTCTCTCTTCCTTCCCGTTCTGAGGGCGCTGCTTGGATGTCAGTAAACACATGATTGAGATGTCGTCCTGCATTCTTTGTTGGGAGCAAAATACAAACTACTAAATTGCCGGCCTGTAATGTGCGCATTTGCTCTCATCTGAGACAGATTTGCTAGGGGATAATCCTTGACAAATGGGTGAAAGTCCTTTCCGGTTTCTTCCTGAGGCGTAGGTCCTGGACAGATGTTTGTAGGTCCAGATGTGCGTTATGAGCAGCTCAATATTTAAGTCTCGTAGCGTGCGAGTACTGTATAGTGCAGGACAAGGCACACAGTCGGTCACTCAGACATGAGTCCATGCGTAGGAGTAAAAGTATTTGTTGCTGACTTGAAAATCCACATCCATTTCTAGCCTATGCTGTGGCTGGATGGTGAAAAATGCTTCATGTTAAGAGTGGGATCTAAATAGTGTCCAAGTCAAGTTTGGGTTCAGGAAAGTGTGCCACACCAAGGTTGGGCTTCAGAAAGCGTCCCTGTCAAAGATGGTTTCTTGAACGCGTGTCACAACAAGGCTAAGTCTAGAAGGTTCAAATGTCAAGTCTTGGTTTTGCAAAATGTGCGACATCAAATCTGGGGTCTAGAAAGTGCCTAGGGCAGTAATGGATTCTAAAACATGGTTCTCTTTACAGTCCTACCCGCGACCCATTACCATCCTTCCCTTTATCTTGTCACCTTCCTCCTAGACCCTTTTTAGGTTGAGCCTATCAAACACCACAAGCTGCCTCGTTGAGAAAGACGAATTGTGGGTGTACAGCCCTCCCACTGCTTATCATTGTTTGGCTTTACTGTCACTCTTGCTTGCTTTCAATTGGATGGCTTTCCTTATTATACCTTCTTCATCTTGTGTTTGTCCCTTCCATGGAACAAAGCTTCTTCACGATCTGCTTGATTGGCTGGCTTCTTATGCTTCCTCTGCTCGCTTCAGGGGTCTACTTTCGTCTTTTGAGCATATATGTGTTTTCCAGCTGTCTCTTTTGTGTTTTTCCCTCCTTCCCATATTACTCTCTCTCTCTCACCCATGTGATTATCCCACCTCTCACGTTCCACATTGCTCCCTTTCACCCATGTTCTTTCCCTTGTGTTGCTTCTCCCCTCACCCGCCATGTTGCTTCAGGTCGCCCTGCATCACCTTGTTTCTTCACTTCACCCTATGCCTGCCGTGTTGCCCACTTCACAGCCCGCGTCCGTGTTGCTTCATCTCACACCCCCTCCCGCCACCCGTTCATACATTAAAAACATTTTTTTAAGTTCCTTTGCACTATGTTTGAAAAGAGCACTTGTTTTTATTTTACCGATCCAAAATGATGCAGTCTGTTTTTTTATCTTGCTGTACTGCAGCCGCTATGCTGTACAGCATGGAAAAAAACATTGGCAACGCCAATAGGTCTTATAGTATTCCATCTCATGGTTCCTGCAGTGCCCAGTGAAAATCCCCATCAGATGCCTCTTCTGGTCAGGTGCATATTTGTAAGAAAGCATGGGCAAGGAGTTCGCCATCCTCCAGGTGACGTGGCACAGATAGAAAGTTCTCAGAGCCAAAAGCAACACATTTGACTGGATTTTGTTAAGAATCGGTGCAGAAAGAGTTGAAGCAGAGTGCAAAAAAATTGAAACCTGTTGGGAGATGGGACACCTGGTGTTCTGCTGGACTGAGGGCCAATCTCCAGTATGTGTCCTGGCAGCCCCTGCAGCCCAGGTGCCTATCATTGATCAGTATGAGCTAGAACAATGCCAGTTTTTTTTTTACTTAATGCTCAGTTTTCTCTTTAAATGTTCACAGCACAGTATATGTGCTGTGAACAAAATCGTTTTTCTCCATTCTTTGTTATGGAACCAGCAACACCCATGCAAAAGATCTATTGCATCAGTATACTTTTATGTAACCAGGCTTCAGGCTTGAAAGGCATCTTCAGAACAGACTTTGCATTCCAATGTCAGGAAGGAAATTGAAGGGATTGAATGAAGTGAATGTTTTGCTCCCAGGCATCTAGTAGTGGCACGCATGTGGCATTCTTGTGAGGCTGAGGATCTCTGTTACTACTACTAAAATAACCATAGAGTTGTGAGGGTGACTGCAAGGGGATAAGATTAAAATTGGCGAGGAAAAGCTAGAGACTTGTCTGACGCGTTGCTTCAGGGGTGTACAACTTTGTTTTGCAAAGTCGACTTGGAGTATCTGACTTGAGAGTCAGGCAAGACAGAAGCCGGAGACTGGCTAACGGATGCAAGACTGGTTCAAGGATTCAATATCTACATGAGGATATTTTCTGCATGAACCAATCTGCTGTGGGCAAAACATTTGTGCCCTCCGATTTCTAGAAATATTTGTAATGTGAAGGACACGTGAAGCAAACAATAGGAGGGTTAAAAGCACACTACAGTCTCCTGAGGGTATTAGTCGCACTGTATCTAGTTCTGTGTCAAAGTCTGACTGGGAAAAATAAGTGCTGGTGGCCAAAAATAAGTGCAGGTGGGTTCCACCAGCTCTAATAAAGCACTGGTCGGGCACTCTTGCTGTGTCTGCATAGAAGACACTGGAATAGTGACCCTTAAGTATCTGCATGTAACTAAATGAGAGACTTCAGAGCCAATTCTCCAAGATGGGGTACATTTTTGCATGGAAGTGATTATGACACTGTTGAGTTTGGACATGCGGGGTTCATTTGCTCCTTTTCGTGCAGATTTTCATTGGTGCCTGTGCAGGGTGCAGAGATTTGGTTTTTGTGATTTACAACCTTTTTACTCTGGCTCCGAGCCCCTAGGGAAATAATGAATTGTACATCTATAAATTTGTTATCCAAATAAAGTACATAAAGTGTCCACAAGTCCAGCTAGAATTCAATATAACATAATTTGACAGTGTGAGGTAGAATTTAATTCAAAGTCAAATCTATCAAACCTAATCCCAAGTGATGAATATATTCCAAAAGATCTTTCCTTGGGTGGAGCCTTTGGGTTTGTGCGATCGTGGGGGTAGTGCATGATCTTTCGTTTGTGGATCAAGGGCTGGTGGGTAAAATAGTCGTAAACCAGTTTGCTTTCATGTAGCACCAAGTACCTTTTTACAAATGTAGTTTTCCACTAAATAAATCCGAAATCTACTTTCACCACTGTATTAGATTTTTCATTACACATTGAAAATAAGTTTGATTGAGAGTTCAATAAATTTCACAGGCTAAGTTCCACAAAGAGGCTTTTATTTATAATTAGAACTGTTCACAGAGCATTACTCTTTACCTACCCAGTGACAAACAATTATTTATAACAGTTAATAATAGGGGCATACTTTTTTCTTAATATCCAATATATCTCACTTTTTGTATCTTTAAGCATACATTAGGGGTTACTTCGCCAATATTTAAAAGCAAGTTCTCCTCCATGACCAGTCACTTTTGTATGCCACGTGACAGTTTGATGCTTTTAAACTCCAATTCAGCCTGAAGACAATAGGATTCTCTGGAGTCATACACCATAGTTCCCTCATATAGGTAGTGTAACTGCACATTGCATCCCAAATATAGCTTTTAACTTCCATTGGGTGATGTGATTTTCTGTGCAAGTTACCGTGGCCTTACAGGAAAGTTAAATAACCATTTGGGTGTAAACACATGAACATTATGAGTTTATGGATCTAGCACATGCATTGTGGCACTGAATGGTGTTGTTACAGTGCACAGAGTCATAATAACAGCAAAGAATGTGGCCCATAAACGGTTAATAATCATCAGACACTATGCAGGAAAATCACATTTCCCTACACACAACAATATGAAATGTTGCAGAAGAAAAAATCATCATTCGTTTCAAGGTAGCCGAGAGTTGCTCGCCCACCCTGTTCACGTCACTCTGACTGCCCAGCCCTCTTCGAGGAGCCCTCGCTCACCCACATACCCTCCTCACTGACCATGTGATCCTCTAACCTGCAGGTGTTAGCGTTTGCTCACTGTTTGAACCTCATCCCCCCCATCGTGCAACTTATGCTCTCCCTGTACTCACCTCACGGACTCTGCACTCACCTCACCCAAACTCTGCTTCCCTTGCTCACCATGTGCTCATCTCATTCACCAGGACTTCCCCTTACCCCTTCTGTGCGTGCTTCACCCTCCATGTGCCCACCTATCCCTCCCACAGTTCCGTCACCCACCATGAACACAGCTCTTCATAATTGCACTTGCCTCGCCCATCCTATACTCACTTAATGCACCCTGGCTCAAACACCATCCTCAGTTTACTCAGACTGCGCTCATCTAACCATCTTGTGCTCAATATGCCCACCATATGCATGCCTTGCACAACCTTCTCTTGGCATTGTTGGAGCGCTTACCTTAACCACCCTGTGCTCACCTCGGGCAACCTGTGTTTACCTGCTTCACCCCGCACTCGAATCACGCCCCCTCCATATTTCACTCTTTTCGTCTTGCAGTTGCTTTGTCTGTTTTGTACACTTTGCACCTACTTGTATACTTGCAGCGTCTACACAATTATACGTCTAAACCACCATGCCTCACCTTATGTGCCCCAATGCTTATGGCCCATGCTCGCCTCTTTAATTTGCACGTGTGGATCTCACCCACCATGTTCTCATCCTTTACCAACCTTAATCTCACCCTGTGCTCACCTCAGTTACCCTGTGCCCTCCTCTATTATCCTATTCTCTCCTTTATTATCCTATGCTTCTCTCACTCCCATTGGGCAACTTACCTTCCCTGCACTCACTTCAGACACTCTAATCTTGTCTCTGCCACTCTTCTGTCACCTCACTAATACTGTGCTTTCTGTAGCACCCAGCTAGCGCCCATGCCACTCTGCTCACGCCCCAGCCACCTTCCTTACGCCTCCGCCAACTTCTTTTGACAATAGCCACCCTGTGCTGAGCCACTCTGCATGCACCTTAGAGTTTCACAGTATGTAATCTCCTTTCTCAACTCATACTCCCCTCAGAATTCTCTTTTCACCTCATCCGCCCTGCAGTCGCCTCCGACATACTGCATTCATTCACCTCAGGAACCCCTGTGCCCACCCCAGTCACCCTGTGGCCACTTCACCATCCCTAAGTTTACCTCAGCCTCCATGGAGACACTTCACCCATGCTGATGTGTACCTTTCACAATAGGTGACCTCCATTCTCATCCTATACTTTCGTCAGCCTCCCTTTCCACCTCAGCCTCCCTTCTCTCCCCACTGTCTGCTCATTTTAACCACCCTGCCCCCTTCTCAGTCTTGCTGCGAACACCTTAGCCGTAATGCACACCCTTCACATCAGGTGCTCTCCTTTCTTACCCCAAACTGCCTTCAGAGCACCTTTTTCACCATAGCCTCCCTGTGCTCACCTGAGACCCCCTGCGCTTGTCTTCTGGAACCCTGTGCCCACCTTTGCCGCTCTTTGCTCATCTCACCCTCCCTGATGCAGATACAGCAACAATGGCCTGCTCGCCTCAGCCACCGTGCACACACCTCCTACCAGAGACTACCATTTCGCATCCCATGCTCCTCTAAAAATTCCTTTCAATCCCCCCTGCACTGCAGACTCACCAACTCTGTTTAACTCATAAACCTCTTTAAAATCCTCTTCAACTTTTTTTGTTTTTTTGTTTTGTGGTAAGCTCAGTTTTTTTTTTTTTGTTCAAAGTATTTTATTGAAAGTTCTTTTTATATACAGTACATTGGTGAAGCATGAGGGCAATACAGGTCAACATTGGCACCATAGTGGTTACATAAGGCGTGTCGAAAGGCATGGCAGGACGATGGTGGTTCTGATCAGCAACCAGGTTGGTTGACGCTTCTGGATTCAAAGGCCTCTTAAGTCTGGATTTTGACAGCGCAGCTGTTAGACAGATCTATCGCTTACAATGTACAGTGGGCTTTGGATGCGACTCTTTCAACCATTGTCTTTCTTCTATTATTCTCTTTCAGCCATTGGCTTGACACATTTTCAATCGCTTCTTGGCTAAGAAAAGTGGGGTATTCATCTTTCACCCAAAGTAGTTTTCGTGATTCATTCCACCCATTGCAGTGCTTGCATTGAACATGACGCTATTCCCTCTCGGTCTGCGTCTGCTTGCTCTCTCCCATGTGTCTCGCTCTAACGTGCTAACCTTGCTTGCATTTGAACAGTAAACATAGGCCTATTGGCTTTGCCAATGCTAGCATCTATATGATCAAAAGTCACTCGCCTTCTCAGTTAAGCATTTATCATAAATTCACCATTTTACTAGATTTATACTTGCCTTATGTTTTATTTGGCAAAAGTTTCAAGTGCCTGTGAAGGAGACTATTAACTCCAAGACAACATATCCTTTCATTGGTATCAGTCAGAGGTAAAATCCAAATCTTGTATCTTCCAATATTCGACCAGAAAAGAAGTGCTCAATCCAGAGGATCATTACAGTTGTTGTCTGGTGTGTCATCCTTCCATGGAGGCCCCTGAGATCTGGAGGGCTAACAGTACTCAGACAAGGGCTGTTGTTGTCAAAGGATGATTTGTGTTTCAACATAGGACTCTGTTCACCTGAAAAAGTAGCAAATCTGCTATTTGGTATTATGGTATTTTCATTTGTTCCTAGAAGTACAACTTAAAAGCTGCTCCAGGTGTAGGTTTACTGGTGTACTTCTGGGGCTGTCATTTGACTTTTCCGAAAGGTCTATCCCCCTTCTGTGGAGTGCTTCATAGCAGAGATATCCATATAGAGGAATGGAACCAGCTGAGCAAATAAACGTTTCTACCCCTTGGAGAAAGCTCTTGCTTATACAAAATGTGGGAGTGGTCTGTTACCCTCCCTATTCTGGAAGCAGAGTGACCACAGTCTTTGGCTGCAGTAAATATCTGACCATATCCATAGTGGAAAAGGGTTGGATTGAAGTTTGTTTATGCCCACAAATGTACTTTTAAAGGCATTCATGAACTTCCGGTGTCTAGCATGTCCATTTCCCATTTCCCTTGAGTAAGATTTTACCGCTATGGATTACCCCACACTCGTGATGGAGAAATTCACACTGCAAATGCATTTATGCCTGTCAGTAATCTATTTTTGAATTCCTTGGAGACTGACTGAATATACCTTTGTGAATAGGTCCCAGGGAAGTTAATGGAATGAGTTGGTTTATTATAACCTATAAGAACAGAATAGAAAGTCGTTGTATCTGAGACTAGGCCCAGCTGGGTAAGGATCAAGTCTTACAAGGCAAATACGTAATGTTCTTCAGGGGACAGAGTCAGTAATAGTAATAGTGGAGATCCAGATATCCACAGGAGTTTGTCCTAATTTGATTTGGCAACTCATTCATTTGGAGTCCTCTGGAAAATTGCCTAAAGCTTCTATCGCAAGACAAGGTTTTAGTATCTATGTGTTTTCCAACATTTGTAATTCCTCCACCTTGATACATTATATGATTAGGACCTGATTTATTGCAGATGCCTTTGAGTTACCGATGCCTACATGCAAAGGAAGAATGGGGACCATACTCTTGGCTCCAAGTAGTGTAGGGTGCAGACTGCAACTTGCTTTCCAACTTCAAGCATTTAACTCCGGCTTTTACGTTTTCAGATCCAGTTTAAGGTTGGTGTTAAGATCGATTTGGCTGTTCCTTTTCCAAGTCCAAAATGGGGCATGCAGTAGCAAAATGAACTCTCCTGAGAAGCATGGGCTTTCCTACTAGTGTAGTGAGTGATCCTGCATCCAGGTGTAAGGATGTATGTATCCCTAAAGGTTGGAGCTACCATTGGTGTTTATAGATGCTGTAGTTTATCCAGGCATCTGCTTTTAGTTGAATGACCGACATGATGTTTATATCTTTCTCCTCTGTGTTATATCCGGGTTTGTTTTACTGCAAATTATCTATTTCTGTTGCGTGGGCACGATTTCAACATAGTGATGCTGATAATGGTGTGGGAACAATCTTTCCAATAGAACAGGATCGTTGGATGATTTATTTGTTTCTTCTTGCTTTCCAGCCTTTCTTTCATGGATATGATTGGTGTCTGAGAAGGAAGGCGAGCCAGAGTGATTGCAAAATCAGGGGCTGTGCCGAATCAGATCATCTGCCATTGGTGAGGCCAGCAGGTAAGTTCTGGACATCTCTGCATGCAGCCTGCTATATCATAGCATTTATTGGGTTGGTTCACGCTTGTACCCACAGGCAAGGATAGTGAACCTCTTACACGAGTCCTTGCTTTCTGGAACATTGTTGGGCACGGCAAGAGCATGGTCAAGAGTTCATCTTGTCTTTCTCGTGTCCACTCACAGCCTTGTTCTAGCTTTGGACGTTGTGTTTGCCATCCTACCAGCATCATTTTTTTGTCTATTTTTGAAGGTTTGGCACTGATGCAACCAAACTAACTCATCCAAACCCAAGGGCCATATTTGTTGGAGGCCCATCTTTGTGTTGCATGTTGTGCACCATTGTTCTGTGCTGTGAGTTTGTAACAGTATTTTTACTACTGTTCCCATGTGAGTGTGCTCCATGCAAACTGAGACGCGAGGTGGTTGGTTTCCCACTTCCCTTCTTGTTGTGGATTTGTTTGATCTGGTTTGTTCGCCCAAGAAAGGCCTGAATGTGTGGTGGGTCTAGGAAAACATGTTGCACACCTTTCTGAAAGGCGTCTGGCTCTCAACAGTAGTGAAACCCTTAAAATGAGGGGTGCAATCACTCCACTTAATTCACGAGACTGCACAACCGTATTTTTGCACTCAGTCCGTCGTCAGTATAGCTTTTATTTGGCAATCAGTTATAGAGAGGTATTTTGCCGTCAGAGGTTTCGTTCAGCCAATGTTTATTGACGGATTTGCAGACAGTAACCGACATCGCCACCTCACAGTGAGAAAAGGGCATTGCACTCAATCACTCTCACCCTGCCCCTCTCCCATACTACAAGCATGGCTGGCCTGATTGACTGTTTCTCACTCTCGGGTCCAAAAGGACTGATTTCAGCCACTTGAATGGGAGTCGTAATTAGTTTAGATGCAGCAAGTTAAAATGTGCCGAAGTCTCATGGGTTTTGTCAACACAACTGCAGGTTTGCAAGTCGAAGTTCTGCCTCATCAACAAAATTTGTCCTGAAGTCAATGGTAGTACATCCAATCTTCATGTGCATAGGCTACATTAAGTTACAGACATATACACGATGTTGCCATTCCATTAGAATGACCTCATAGCTCAGTCAAATTTGTGTACTTCCATATATTAATTTGTCAAAATATTTGTATAGTGCATATGTTATAAATGTAACTCGATAGCACTGTCTTGAATGTGCATATCCACGTGTCCCCTAGTTTTGCTTTTGGACTGAGTTTGAGTCACAATACGATAATATGTTGCGCCCTCATATATGCCATGTTATGTTTGTTAGAGGCAGTTGTATAGTATTTATTCTGAACTTCATATGGCCTTGTAGGGCTAACGGCAGTCTGAGTGCTCTCCAAAGATGTCTGGTTGATCCTGCTGCACCTCCAGGTTCACTGGAGGTAGGAAAAAAGTATAATGATTTCACCCTTAATATGAAATTATGACTTAGAAGTAGGACATTGTGTTAGTACATAGTTGTGGGGTGAGAGTAGCAAACAGCAATGGTTTTGTCATTGCTTTTTCGATGAAGATTGTGAGTAACTCTTCGGTGCACTTGCTGTGTTGGCTGTGTGGGAATGGAAGTGTGCCTTGTTGGCCTTGTGGAAGCAACCCTATCGCTCCAGCATACATTTTGATTCAATGCCAATGATGATTTGATCCACCGTGTCTACAAGGCATCAGGAGGCCTCCGGAGGAGCTCAGTCGGGTTATAGTCCGTTCCTTATCTGTTGACAATGATGGTTCTATGAGCCTTGAGTTAGGCCATTTGGATGAGAACCAAAGGAGTTTTACTTTTTTTGTGGGCTAAGATTTCTGTAGAAGTTGCTAGTTGCTTTGGTTTTATGATGCACGACTGTGTCTGAGTTGTTTTTTTCCCCAAGTTCCTAAAATGAAGAATATCAAAGTCTCTGCCTATAAAGCTCACCTTTTCTATGTAAATCTATCTAAGATTTATCTAATTAAGAGAAAGCTGAAATGTGGTTCTTTGGAGTTTAGAGATCAGTGAAAAAGTGACTGTGACTATGACCCAGGGTGTTTGTGGGTTTCTCAGTCATCTGAGCGTTAGGCAGTCAAGTCACCAATTACTACTTTTGCATAATAACAAGAAGGGACTTTGGGCCCAAACATTCAGTTCCTCTGTGACATGGCAAACTGTAATAAAAGAGTAGGGCACCTCTTTGAACTTGAAAAGATATGTCAGGTGAGGTTGAGGTAGACACTTGGAAAGTTAACTACAATCTTTTGGGCAGGTATTAAATTACTCATTGTTGATTTGCTGAGATACATTTATGGACAGATAATCAAAGATGCTGTAATCTGGGTACGCTGCAGGAACTCAGTTGTAATGAATGAGGGCTTCGCTGCCATCCCTCTGCTTTCTCCTCTTTCCTTGATGTTATATTAGATGACTTAATTGGATGTTATGAGATCTACAGTGCTAAGAGTGGGTCAGTCGATCAGTCTATAAACCAGGTTTGAAGGTGGGGAAAATGTCCTCATGCATGTCTTGAATTATAATAGAACTCTTTAATCCTGGAGGAATTTTCACTGGCTACGAGGAATAGCTCCCTAGGTTAAAATATTCTTCATTATTGCATTTAGAACTCAGGATCTCAGTAACTTAAGAGTGGTGAGCGACTGAACTCTCAGATCATCTTACAAGGGTCTTTTCACCTCAGCTGCCCATCGTAACGACACTTTACTTGATACCCGGAGAATTGAAGTTTTGCTCCCCGACCTTAAATTCCATTTAACAGTTGACATTTTTTTCTTAATTTTCGAACCTGCCCCATCTTTCCTTCTGCTTGTGCCATGGCAGTGCTAATAATAGAGTCCCTATAAAGCACGTTATCAGAAATTCACATAAATATTACTGCAATGTAAAAGTGGAATTGAAGATCATTAACACTTTACAGCAAAAATGACAGGACAAAAGCACTGTTGACTGCCACAGTGAATGCATATTACAATTACTGTACACCGCTAAACCACTCTCTTAACTGTCCCAAGACCTCTTTGTAATTTTACCTTGCTGCACAGGTGCTCGCTGTGAATAAACTTTGATACGTGATGGTTTTCTGGAAATGCAATGGCCTGTGGAGATGGGTGATGCATTGTACACATCAAATAATGCACTAAATTCTGTCACCAAAGGAGTTTGATGAAACTAGAATCTCACTTATTGCTGATGAGATACTGTTGATGCTGCCAATACCTAGCAGTGACTTGGGTATCCACAGTGTTGATACTCAACTCATCAATGTGCTAGAATTTAATAGGCAGTCTCGAACGTGAGCAAAGGCTATAGAGACCATGTATTGGATTGCAGATCCAGGCAAAAAAATTATTACGTTGTCATTATGATGCCCTTTAGTGAACGTAAATAGGAGCGATAGCGAATGGTAAATTCGAGAGTGGAAGAAAACCGTGCCATCCAAGAGCAATGAACACTAAATTCAAGAATGGAAGAAAACATTGTCATGCACTGAACAAGACCGATAAGTGCCCAAGCTGCCTGGAAGTTGTGAAATTCCATCTGGAGCTGGAATTTCGAGATACCCATGGCTCCTTTTAAAGTTGGAAAAACAGGATGTAACTTTAATAAACTGAATAATTGCCTGAAATGACCATTTCCTTGCACTTTTCAAATCCACTCCATTGAGTCGTTTCCTGCAGGCATTCAGATGGACCACAGCACCATTTCCGCAAAGCCTCGTGGTGTGTCGCGCCTGTGAGATCACAGGTCTGCAGCACGCTTGAACACTATTCATTCCGTACTGTAGAGACCGCTGATGCTTATGATACAAAGATGGTTTTAGGATCTCTGTATCAAAGGCTATGTAATGGATCTTGTGTAAAAAGAAGAACCTTTACTAGATGTCTACTTTTTCAGTTTACAATAAACATATGCCTCTCCCAGGTCACTAAGTGCCACACAATCTCTTTCTCGATCTAGAGGCAAGCAGGTAATTTTCTCTGGACCCAGATGAACTTGATCACCCATACTTTCCAGAATGTGGACAATTTAGCCATTTACTGCCCATTGGAGGGTTGGTTTTTATACTTGTCCGATTCGATAGGGAGACAGCCATTACAACGCGGGCTTTACACCATGCTACCATTACGACGCAGCCATCACAGCGCAAGTCGTTACGACTTGCGCTGGATGGCGCTATATGCTAAGGAATAGTATGATTTACTATTCAAACACCTTCCCTACTGTTACGTAGGCTGGAGTTGGAATAGTAAATCATACTATTCCTAAATCCAGTGCCTACAGCGCAAGTCGTTGTAATGACTTGCGTTGTGATGGATGCGTTGTAATGGTAGCGCGGTGTAAAGCCTGCATTGTCATGACTTACATCCGATTCGATAATGTCATTAATGGAAGCTATGGCTTATGCTTGTGACTTAGACTGTCAATCAATGCTCTTGTAGTGGAGAGGACAGAAGCCTCCCCACTGCATGAGTAATGTCAATCAATACTCATGTACTGTCGAGTCTCGGCAGGGACTTCCTGTGATTCTGGGCAAATCACATTATTTATTTATTTATTTATTTATTTATTTATTTATTTATCGCATTTATATGGTGCTACAGCTACCCTGAGGG